>NC_063339.1:11122363-11198630 GCF_021869965.1 Rhincodon typus | reverse complement strand
CCCACAGTCCAAAGATGTGCAGGTTAGGTGGATTGGCCATGCTAAATTGCCTGTAGTGTTCAGGGATGTGTAGATTAGGTGGATTATTGGGGGATGGGTCTAAGTGCAATGCTCTGAGGGTTGATGTGGACTGGTTGGGCCGAAGGGCCTGTTTCCACACTGTAGGGATTCTATGATCTAATTGAGGTATACAAGATGCTAATGGGGTCTGACAAAGTTGTTATATAGAGTAGGTGTTTCCCCATGTTGGGAAATCTAGAATGAAGGGTCATAATTTGGGCTAAGGGGTGACAGATTTAAAACAGAGATTAGGAGAAATCACTTCGTTCAAATGGTCACGAATCTGCAGAATTCACTACCCCAGAGTGCAGTGGATGCCAGGACACTGATTAAATTTAGGTCGGGGATAGACAGATTTTTAGTTAGTAATGGGTTGAAGGGTTTTAGAGAGCAGACAGGAAAGTGAAGTTGAGGCCAAGATGTGATCAGCCATGCTATTGAATGCTGGAGCAGGTTGAGGGTCTGAATTGCCTTCTCCTATTTCTAGATCTTGTTTAACAAATGGATTACGTCTGTGGTCCCTAACAGGTCCCATTCTTTTGCGAGTTATTCTCTTGCTCTTTAAGTATTTTAAAAAAAACATTCGGGTTTCCCTTTATTCTACCCACTAGTACTTTCTTATGCATTCTTTTAGCTTTTATAATTTCCTTTCGAAGTTCAGCCCTGCAGTTTTTTATACTCCTCCAGCCACCCTCCTGTATTGATTCCTTGGTATTAAGAATTCGTATTAAGAATTGATCTTCATTGAGGTCCTGATCAATATATATTTATATATGTATCTGTTAATCAACTCTTAAGACAAACGATGATCATTTAATTCTGAATAAAAACTGAAAGAACTGCGGATGCTGTAAATCAGGAACAAAAACAGAAGTTGCTGGAAAAGCTCAGCAGGTCTGGCAGTATTTGTGAAGAAAAATCAGAGTTAACATTTCGGGTCTGGTGATGCTTCCTCAGAACAGCAGTTTCTGAGGTTCTGAGGAAGGGTCACCGGACCTGAAACGTTAACTCTGATTTTTCTTCACAGATGCTGTCAGACACGCTGACCTGCTCCAGCATCTTGTGTTTTTGGTCATTTAATTCATTGCTGTTTGGAGAAGGTTGCTGAGTGTGAAATTGTCTGCACCAGGGTAATTGCATTATGGAAAGTGACTATTCTTCAGAAATACTTCTTCGGCTGTAATGCGGTTATCTTGAGGTGATGGAGATTCTTTTTTTACATAACCTGGCACTGTTAAATAGCAAAGCAATTAAAATCTAAAGCTTCCAGTTTGCAATGAATATTTCTTCATTTATTAACCCATCCATAATCAATGGTGATGCTCGTCACAAAATTTAGGCATTAGCTTATGAATCAATTTTGTGCTTTTGTTTTGTTAGACTCTTTGAATTAATCAGCATTTTTCAATGTCTAGCCTCAAACACCTTCCATGGAAAGGTATCATTTGACAGAAAGCAAGAAGTAGCTTGTCATGTCTGTCAGAAGTTTCTCAAAAGCATTGAAGAATTTGATCTGGTGGATGTGGAAAAAATATTCCCACTTGCTAAAAGGATAGCGAAGAATATAATAAATTCCAAGAGGGAATTCAGGAGAAAATTCTTTCACTGGGGAATGATTAGAAATGTAGAACTTTCTCCCACAGATGCATCTGCGGGGAAATTTGAAAAACAAATGCAGAAGAAAATTGGAGGTTTGTTTAATTCATCCTTTAACGGCTGTTGGCAATGCTGGAAAGGCCAGCATTTGTTACCCCTCTCAAATTGCCTTTAAACTGAGTGGCCTGCTGAGCCGTTTCGGAGGATAGTTAAGGGTCAACTACATTGTTGTGGGTATGGAGTCACATGCAGTAAAGACATCAGACTTCCTTCCCTTTGCCCTCCGTGAAACATAATGGGATTTTACAAAAATTGATGATCGTTATCATGGTCATTCTTACTAACACTAGCTTTCAAGTCCAGATTCATTAATTGAATTTAAATTCCATTAGCTGTCATAGTGGGATTTGAACCCATGACCCTACAGCTTTAGCCTGGACTTCTGGATTACTAGTAAGTTTGCACAACACACAGCGAGAAGTTGTTGAATCACGGTAGACACTCTCCCACAGGATGACTTTGGGGCATCAAGTTTGTATGTTGAGCAAAGAGTTTGGCCTTTATTTATGAGGTTTCCGATTAGGCCAGTATTCTAGAACATGGAACTGCAGGAACCCCAATGTGTAAAATTGCCAGTGAAAGTAGACAAAAGTAGAAAAACACCTTGCCCATTTCTTAACCAGCACATTGAGGAAATGGAGCTCATTCAGTTGTTTTATTTCAAATGTGGCTTTGGCTGCAGGACCTATTAAGACGTGAGGAACTTCTTAAATCTAGCTGTAGGTTCAACTATTGCAAACGTAACATCTACATATTGGCACTATGCAACAGATATTCATTGAAGATGTGTTTCTTATAGAACCCAGCAAAGATATGTGAGAGACCGGGGCCGAGTGGGCATCCTTTGACAACACCATTTATTTGGACATTCATGGTGCAGTTGAAACTGACCTCAACTGTATGGGTTGTTGAGTTCTGAAGTTCAATGTCATAATTGTGTAGATCAGTATTCCCTATTCCCGCTGCTGTGCAGCTACTCGGAGGGTCCGTGCACACCGATCAGGGTCCAGACATGTTGACTGCTTGTTCCAGAACTGCTGCCGTACATGGACCTCGGAGTTCTGTGGCAGGAAGTGTTAGGCTGCAGTAAGACCACAAAAAAAATAGGAACAGGAATAGGCCATTCGGCCCCTTGACCCTGCTCCACCATTCGGTAGAATCATGGCTGACCAGACACTCTGCATATCCACTTTCCTGCCCTTTCCCTGTAACCTTTGATTCCCCAACTAATCAAGAAACTATTCATCTTGGCCTTAAATATACACAAGGACTCTGCCCCCCACAGCTTTCTTAGCAAGGAGTTCCAAAGATTGTCAACCTTTTGAAAGAAGAAATTCCTCCTCATCTCTTAAATTGGCACCTCCTTTATTCTGAGACCATGCTCTCTGGTCCTAGACTCTCCTATGAGGGGAAATTTCCTTTCAGCATTTACTTTGTCAGGCCCCTAAGAATCCTAGATGTTTCAATGAGATCACCTCTCAGTTTTCTAAATTCCAATGAGTAGAGGCTCAACTTGTTTAGCTTTCGCTCACAAGAAAATCCCTTTTTCTCGGGGATAATCCTTGTGAACTTTCTCTGAAGTGCCTCCAATGAAATGATATTTTTTCTTAAATAAGGGGACCTAATCTGTCCATAGTATTCCACATGTGGTCTCACCAGCATCTTGTACAATTGCATTAAGACTTCCCTACTCATATACTCCAACTCGCTTGAAATAATGGCCAACATTCCATTAACCTTCCTGTTTATCTGCTGCACCCGTGTGCTAGCTTTCTGTGTTTCAAGACAAGTAGCCCCAAGTCCTTTACATTGCAGCTTTCTGCAGTTTTTCTCCATTTAAATAATAGTGTTCATGTTATCCCTTCCAAAATGAGCATTTTCCCACTTTATACTCCATTTGCCAACTTTTTGCCCACTTGCATTAGAAGGATCGTAGAATGGCGGTGGGTCTAACTCACTGTGATATAATGCTGCAGTGCACAGGTCTGTGGCTTCTACGACTGGTACAATGATGAAGACGCTAGCAATGTCAAATCAGCACCTGGATTACTGCATTTCTATTGATACGCAAGTCATGTATGAGACCATAAAAACATAAGATATTGGAATAGAATTAGGCCATTTGATCAATCAAGACTGCTCCACCATTGATTCATGGCTAATATATTTCTCAACCTCATTCTCCTGCCTTCTCCCACCTTCTCCCTATAACCCTTGATCCCCTTACCATAAAGAATTTACCTCTCCATGTCTTAAATAGACTCAATGACCTGACATCCACAGCCTTCTGAGGCAATGAGTTCCACAGATTCACCAGGCTTTGGCTGAAGAAATTTCTCCTCATCTCAGTTCTAAAGGGTTGTCCCTTCACTCTAAGGCTGTGCCCTCAGGTCTTAGTCTCAGCTACTAATGAAAACATATTCTCCACATCCACTCTATCCAGGCCTCTCGGTATATGTAAGTTTCAATAAGATCTTATGCCGTCTTTCTAAACTCTATTGAGTACAGACCCAGAGTGCTCAAACACTCTTCACATGACAAGCCCTTCATCCCCACGATCATTCTTGCAAATCTCCTTTGGACCCTCTCCAATGCCAGCACACCTTTCCTTAGATACAGGGCCCAAAACTGCTCTCAATATTCCAGCTGCAGTCTGACCAGATCCTTACACAGCCTCAGCAGTACATCTCTGCTCTTGAACTCTAGCACTCTCAAAATTGCATTTGCCTTCTTAACTGTGAACTGAACCTATATGTTAACCTTAATCCTGAACTTGGATTTCCAAAGCCTTTTTCCATTTAGAAAATAGTCTACGCTCTATTTTTTTCCTGCCAAAGTGCATAACTCTTGCCAAGTTGAAGGAATCCTTCACTGTGTAAGTGGACATCTTGCTCACAATTGGTGGAGCAATTCACCCAAACATTTGGCCAGTTCATGTTGTGCAGAACAGGCCATTGATGAGGTAGGGATTAAAGGGACATCACTGCCTTGAGCAGCCTATATAGGCAGAAGTGGTGAGCCATGTGGATGAATCCCATCATAAATACATTATCTGGCAGCTCATTGCTCTTACAGAAGTCCAGTAAACACTTTTTTTTAGCTTTCATTCGAGTAAGGCTGTCTGGTAATACTGAGTAGCAGGTTCAATGGTTACAAATTTGAATGTGTCATTAAGAATGACATGCATTTTGTTTATGTCGTCATGCTTACTGAGTTTGACTCTTCCAGGCCCTTTCTCAGATTTATTGATATGTATGTCTAGGTTGGCCTTGAGACCTTGTGACACTTCCAGACGTTCATGTTGCATGTAAAAATCAGCCAAGTTATTGGAATCACACAAAATGCATTTGTTGGTTCAGCTAGGTACACCTTAAAGGATTTACACTCTTCAGTGGATACTAGTTTGTGATGGGATTGCTGCGAGTAGAGGAATATGAACTCAGCAAATACCTCTTCCCAGTTCATTATGGGACTGACGCACACCAACATTGAAACCATGTGCAAGGCCAAACCTCTCACTTTCAATAGAACACGGTCTGAGAGATTTACCACATGTTTAGTGACATCATTAAGTGTGTTGCCAAACCACTTTTGCTTCAGTTAGTTTATGGTGTCTGAAGGTTTAAACAGGTGCTGTTTATAGTCTGGACATCTATTGAAGCAATTAGCAGATCAAACTGTAAAATTAAAGAAATTTACGCACTTCAGACAAAGCCTAGTGTAGGGCACAGTGTAAATTATTGACCCTATTACGAATCTGTTCAATCTCATCTCGCAAAAAAAAAGCTCATTTTTGTCTTGGGACTGTGTCTCGCTGTAAGATTATCAATATGTTTGGAAATGAAAACTGGCATGACCTTGAGTTTAATACATTCTTATAGATACTACCTGTTCTTAACTAGCCTGGAAGTTGAACTGTGTTGTTCATCATCTGAATTTGGTCTTTGTTGTTGCTCTGTCTCAGGTAGTTATTTTAATCAATCTGTTCAGACATGCTGTGACACTTGTCTGAGGCAGATGAGAATTGAACCTGGACCTTCTGGCCCAAGGTAGAGACATTTACCACTGTGTCACAAAACCTAATGTCTTGGCTAAGCAAATAGTTGTTTGGCAGTACAGAACATAGGACATAGAACAGTACAGCACGGGAATAGACACTTTGGCCCACCGTGTCTGTGCCAACCATGATGCCATGATACAGTAATCCTATCTGCCTGCATGTGGTCCATATCCCTCTATTTCCTGCCTGTTTATGTGTCTTTCTAAATACCTCGTAAACTTGGCTATTGTATTTGTGTCTACCACCTCCCCCGGCAGCGCATTCCAGGCACCTACCACCCACTGTTTAAAAAATCTTTTCTTGCACATCTCCTTTAAACTTTCTCCTTCTCATCTTAAACTTATGCCCCTTAGTATTTGTCATTTCCACCCTGGGAGAACATCTCCGACTGTCCACCCTAGCCATTCTTCTCGTAATTTTGTATACTTCTGTGAGGTCACCTCTCAGCCTCTGATGCTCGAGCAAAAACAATCCAAATTTGTTCCACCCTTTATAGCTAATACCCTCCAAACCAGGCAACATCCTCTTGCACCCTCTCCAAAGCCTCAACATACTTCCTGGCCACAACAGCCCACAGTACTTCAAAATGTTGCCCATCTAAAGTCTTATGCAGCTACAACGCGTAGTATTTATTTTTGACAATATTAATTTTTGTAAACCAAGCAATTTTACTGTGCCAGTAACACTGCAGACTTGCCAACTTTCATCGTTAGTGCTCCGGTCAATGAAGTCAAGTCTGCTGTACACCTTCTTTGCCACCCTCTGCACTGTGTTGCCACTTCAGGGAGCTATGGACCCACGATCCCTCTGCATATCAATGCTCTTAAGGATGAGGCCACTTACTGGATTTGACCTCCAAAAATGCATCACCTCACAATTGTCTGGATTAAAATCCACCTCCCATTTCTCCACCCAAATTTCCAATTGATCTATATCCTGCTCTATCCTTTGAAAACCTTCCTCAATATCCTCAACTCCACCATTTTTTGTGTCATCTATCACTTAGTAATCAGACCACTTAGATTTTCATCCAAATCATTTAGACATCTATAAATATATTTGGAGGTACCAGCACTGGTTCTTGCGAACACCACGGGTCTCTGACCTCCAGTCAGTAAAAAAAAACCCTCCACAACTACCTTCAGTCTTTTATAACCAAGCCAATTTTACATCCAATTTACCAATTCACCGTGGATCCCATGCAACTTAATCTTCTGGACAAGCCTGTTATGAGAGACTTTGTCGAATGCTTTCGTAAAATCCATGTAGACAACATCCGCTACCCTACCCTCATCAATTGCCTAAGCTCGACAAATGTGTCTTTTTCTCAGCTATACTCAAGTTCCATTCTACCAAAAGATTATCTCTGTGTTTCTTCAATTCTGAATTCTTATACATCCTTGACTCCCAATGCTCCACCGTTGATCTCTGTTCACTTAGCTGCCTTGGCTGTAAACTCAGTAGTTTTCTCCTTGTACCTCACCACCTCTTTACCTCTTTCCTTTGTTAAGATACTCCTTAAAAGCTACCTTCTTGAACAAGTCATTGTGTGGTTCATGGCGCAGGATTGTCACTCTGTTTGGGGAATTCTCTTCCCCAGAAAGTAGTTGAGGCAGGGTCATTGAATTTATTCACGACAAAGGTGTCGAGAGGTTTGGGGTGGGGTTGAACCCACAACGACATCATCCGTACTGATTTTATTGAATGGCGGAGCAGGCTCAAAGGGCCTAAACCTGCTCTGAGGTCCTGTGTTTCTCTGTCAAAATTTGTTTTGATAATGTTCCTGTGAACCACCTTGGGATTTTCTGTCTGTGTTAAAGGCTTTGATTTACTAAGCCTGAATCAGGTGTAATGAGCTTTCACCTTGAGTATAACCAATTTGTTCTGTAGCATTAAACAATCCAACCATATTCCAATAAAGAAACTGAATAACCCAGAGATATCCAGCCTGGGTTGTAAGATGGAGTTTGTAAGTGAAGGTGACATGCTGCTTTGAAGTAACAATGTTTAAAGCAGTAATCAATCTAGTTGTTTTCTTATTGATCATTCAATGCTAAGTTATTAAGGCTCCAAATAGCGCTGGAATAATAGAATGCATAGTTGAAGTGGCAACAGTAATTGATGTATATTGGGTAATGAGCAAAGTGCTAATTTACACCTACGTTCAGTCAAAGTAACTGCTTAAAGATGGGCTCCCTCAACACTCACGTTTTAAATGCAAATATATTCAATTTGAACTGTTTTGTTTAAAGCTAAAACTTGGTTTTCTGGTTATTGTATTTGGAGAGCTTTTAGTCCGTTTGATTTGGTGTGCTTTGACACAATGTATGCCATCAGTTCAAGAGTAAATCCCTTTCATGGAAATGGAGTCTACTATTTAAAAAGAAACTCAACATAAATTGAATAACAAGAATGCACATTAAACATAATGATTTGATCTGACAAGTGGTCTGGAGGTGGATTTCCCTCATTAACAGGATTCTCAATGGCATATTTATTCTTTAAAAGAAGCCCTGATGATCAGATGTAGTCTTAAATGGGTTTCGAATCTGTTGATAATTCCATGTTTAAAATGGACTTTGATGGCAAATGTTCTCTTTAATGGAGTTAAAGTCAGTACAAATATAGCATATCTCACTCATTGCTTTCATTAGGAAAACAGGATTATTGCTGCAATGATCCAGGACCGCTAACATCTCTGACTTCATTTTGAATTATTTCTTGATTTTCTCACTGCAAAATGATAGTCTCCATCAGCAAACTCTACACTTCTAACCAAAAAATCTTGAAACCTTCTGCACAATGTGAATGGTACTGTATACCACAGGATTACTTCAGTCACCGTATTTCATTACGGCCACACAGTCATAGTGTCATAGAGATGTACAGCATGGAGACAGACCTTTTGGTCCATCTGGCCCATGCCAATCAGATATCCTAAATAAATCTAGTCCCATCTTCCAGCATTTAATCCATATCCCTCTAAACCCTTCCTATTCATATACCCATCCTGCCTTCACCACTTCCTCTGGCAGTTCATTCAATACACGCACCACCCTCTGTGTGAAAAAGTTACCCCTTAGGTCCCTTTTAAATCTTTCCCCTCTCACCTCAAACCTATGTCCTCTAGTTTTGGATTCCCCCATCCCGGGAAAAAGACCTTGTCTATTTATCCTATCCATGCCCCTCATAATTTTATAAACCTCTACAAGGTCACCCCTCAGTCTCCAACGCTCCAGGGAAAAAGGTCCCAGCCTACTCAGCCTGTCCCTACAGTGCAAACCCTCTAATCTCGACAACGTCCTTGTAAATCTTTTGTGAACCCTTTTCAAGTTTCACAATATCGTTCCTGTAGCAGAGAGACAGGAAGCACATGCAATATTCCAATAGTGAGCTGCTAGCATGAAAAGACTGGAAATATTTCATTGCCAGACATTAGCATTCAGGCTAAAAATAACATTCAAGTTTAGTTCCAAATGAACAATTATTCATAGATAGAATATTATGTAAAAATGGCAGCATTGACTTGTATGAAAAAGTGTTTTAAAGCAATTTAAAAAGTCTTGGATCATCAGCAGTTTCCTTCAGTAACTTTTGAACTGAGCTCTTGGTGAATAGTTTTGTGACAAAGGCCCCAGAGGAAGTCTCTTGGTTAACTTTGTGGGATTAGCGAGTGTGAAATGCAGAAATACCTAAAATTTGATGGAGCTCAGTTATATTCTGACTGTCCTTTGAAGTCCAGGCAGGTAAATTTGAAGAAGAAAGGAATCAGTCCTGTTGCGGACAATCAGGACAGCAATTATTTCTACTTCTCAAATGGATAAGTGTTAATAACGCTACATACAATGTCAAATTGATACTAAAATGATGTGACTGATGACAAAGGACTGGAAATAGGTCAGCCGTCTGTGATGATCCAATTCCAGGACAAGGCAGATGTGGAACAATCCAATCACTAGCCCCTCTTGCCAGTGACTCGGTTCTGAGTAACAAACATTTCATACAATCATGGAAAATGTATGGCCATTCAGCCTATCACGTCCATTCTGATTGACAAAGACCTCCAGTAACTCAGAAGTCTTATGGTGCAAAGGCACTGGCACATCATATGGACATAATTATCCACTGCCAATCTCCTGCATTTCCCTTTACCCTTGCACAATATTTTTACCCAAATAGCCATGCAATGCTCTACTGAATACTTCTATTGAACCCATCTTCACTGCACTTCCAGGCAATACATTCCATATGCTAAGTACTCACTGAGTGAAAAATTTTATCTTGCACCACCTTTGCTTCTTTTGCACATTACTTTAAACCTGTGCCCTGTTGTTCTTTTTTCTTTTACGAGGGGAACAACTTCTCTCCTTCTACTCTGTTCAGCCCACTCATGATTTTGATATCTGGCAGGGTTTGACAGCCCAAGGACCATCCTTGCTGCTTTGGTAAATAAACTTGAATCTATAACCTCTCCTTTTACTAGTAGGAACAGTTTCACCCAATCTACTCTCTTCAGCCTGCTCATGGTTTTAAAAACCGGTATCAGATCTTCTCACAGCCTTCTTCTCTCCAAACAGAAGAATTCCAACTCCTCCAATCTATCCTCATAAATGCATTTTTTCATCCCTGGATTCATTCTTGTAAATTACTTCTGCACTCTCTTCAATGCATTCACATCGTTCTGAAAATATGGCAGCCAGAGGCGTACACAATGCTCCAGCTGAGGTCTAACAGGTGTCTCATTACAAATTCACAGTTACCTCCTTCTGCTTGAAGATCCTGAACAAGCTGATAGGGAAATACCTATTCCCATTGGTGGAAGGATTGAAAACCAAAGGGCACAGTTTTAATAGAATTGCAAATGAACCAATGAGAGAAACTTTTTCACCCAGTGATTGAATAGGATGTGGAGTGCACTGCATGAGAGAGTCAATCAACCACTGAAGAGGGAATTGGATTATTATCTGAAAGGAAAGAATGTGCGTGGTTACCCAGTACAAAAACTAGATACAATTAGAGGCATTCATCACAATTGAACATGTTGGGGGCCCTGTCAGCCATCTTGGCGGAGAATCCTCTGTTGAGGAAGGAGGAGGAATTTTTGGAAGGACTGGTATGGAAGGTCACATCATCAAAAGCCTTGTTAAAAATCCATGTAGACCATCCAGTGCACTGCCCTCCTATCCAACATTTTCAATTTGACAAAGTTTAAAAGCAGAAACAGCCAAATAAACAAACTTGCTGATCCTACTGTTGCTGTGGCAACATTCTGGACCTCAGCACTTGCCCCATTGTACTCTTCAGCAGGGTATATCTATCTGGCATAGTTGGTCACATGCACATCATGTTGGCACTCAATAGAATGCAACTATGTGTATTGTAAGTCAGCCACAAGAGAAAAGCTTTGCCGGTAAGAAGTCCTTTGTTAGTCAAGAATGCTGATTAAGGGTCAGTGATTTCCCAGGGAAGAATGTGTGACAAACTAACAAAACAATGCTCAACTGATTACCTACGAAATTGAAAAACTGTTCCTTTTTAAGTCAAGACTATGGGGGGCTACAGCCATATAAATATTTAAGCTTTGCTTTACAATTCACGGGAAGAGACAAGAATGACAGAATTGATGAAGGCCACCTTTCTTTTTATCAAAAATGAACATGAGCCATCTGTTTATTTCGCTGTTTGCTGTTGTTTGGATTTGTTTGTGCATATGTGTGTGTGTGAAGGGAGAGTGAGTAAACTTGACCAATCTCAAAAAAATGTTTGCAACTGAGTTGATGTCAAGTCTAAGAACCTTATGCCACCACTGCTATCGAAGCCTTCATCCACAAACCTTGTCAATACTCAACTTTACCAGTGCCCTCCATCTGAGGTCCTCTCCACCCCACATGATGTTAAACTATTGAAGTATTCACTGTTTCCATCCTTAAGACCATAGGAAATAGGAACAGATGTAGGCCATTTGGCCTCTTGTGCCTGCTCTGCCATTCAATAGGATCATGGCTGATCCACAGCTCCTCACATCCACTTTCCTGCCATTTCCCTGTAACCATTTCCCCTATTGTTCAAGAATCTATCTATCTTAGCCTTAAAGATGCACAAGGACTCTAACCCTACAGCTCTCCATTTCAAAGACTTACAATCCTCTGAGAGAACAAATTCCTCCTTATCTCAGTTTTAAATTGATGGCACTTCTTTCTGAGACATCATTGAGTTCAACTCGCCAATCTCCATGGGATCCCTGTTCTTCAACTCACCGATCCTTGTCTTCTAGAGGGGTTAGTTAACTCAGTTGGCTGGATGGCTGGATTGTGATGCAGCATGATACCAACAGCATAGGTTTAATTCCCACACAAACTGAGATTATCATGAAGGATTCTCCTCAATTTCTATTCTTGCCAGAGGCATGATGACTCTCAGGTTAAACCACCACCAGTTGTCTCTCACTAAGGAGAAAGTAGCCCTAAGCTCTGATAAGACGATGACGTTACCTTACCTTTATCTTGTCCTTCTGTTCAAATTCCTGAACCCTAAATCCTGACCTCTTCAAAACTGCACTTAATCGTCTTCCAACTCTGTGTTTTTATGAAATCCTTCTACTCCACTTATACCCATACCCACAGCCACAGTTTGTATTCTGTGAAACTTGCTGGAAAGAATGTTGGAGAGGCTAAATAGAAAGATAAGTAATAGAGGTCATGTCATTACTCCTTCCCTTGCCGCTGTTCCATACAGGCTGTGGCAAGAGAGTTGAAGACATTCAGTTCTTCAGGGTTGCATGGGTCTGTTGGAGAGGGTATTCTAGAAGCTATTTCATTGTTTGGGATGCCTTTCCGTAGTCGCAGTCAACAGAATTTGTTTGGCAGTACCCCCATTTCTCCATCAGGGCTTTGGGATAGCCAAGACCAGTTATGAATGATTAAGGCCATATTTCATCTTTTATTAGTGAGAGGGATTTCTCTGGATCTTTAGGGAACTTTCGTGCCATTGTCTAAAAATGTCTTGATGGTCAATTGGCAAGGCAGCAGCTGTGGGATTTGATACTGTATAAAATGCTGCCTGTTGACTTGGGTCCTGCAGTTTCTGGCTCTGTATTGGAGGAGTGAATGACAAGGGTTACTGATCTGTTTTGTCTGTTCTGATTACAGAGCCTCTGGTTCAACTAGAATATGCCTGTTAGAGTTGTGGGCATATAGAGAGCTGCCTTCAGAGTGATGTGCTGAGCAGCTACAGAGACACAACAAAGAGAACCAGACAATTTAGCCACACGTCATCACCTGTTTGAAAGGATCAGGATAATTTGTCTTTTGTACTCATTGCCTTGTTTCTGTAGCAAGTTGTATTTGCTGTTTAACCTAGCTGATTCACACTGTATTAGTTGTCTTGTTCAATCAATTTACACTGGCTTAACCCCTTTGACTTGTGGATATTTTTAATCAACCTGTTTATACTTATTATGACACATGTCTGAAGCAGGTGGAACTTGACTTTAGATCTTCTGGTCCAGAGGTGAGACACTGCCACTGTGTCACAATACTGTCACCTCTTGCCTTGTTTATCACCATTGTAAAAACAAGGTAGAGTTCCCAGAGTTTTTCTTAAATAATGAATTGATGCTCGTTACCCTGTTCATTCTTTCTTTTCAGACTCTCAGCCAAAATGTTGGAGCCAGTATTGAGTTGGGGTCTGATATTCAGTGTATTAGCTGCACAAATGGGCCTGAACCTGAATCACGTACTCACGTATTTAAAAACCGAGTTCTGAGGAAAGGTCACCGGACCCGAAATGTTAACTCAGATTTTTTCATCACAGATGCTGCCAGACCTGCTGAGATTTTCCAGCAACTTCTGTTTCTGTTCCTGATTTACAGCATCCGCAGTTCTTTCGGTTTTTGTTTGTTACTCATATATATACATGCCCGATGGCCATACTACATGTTGGATGTGTTACCTTATTAGGTTGCAAGAATGTCAAAGCTGAGATTTGGTCTTGAGATTCAGATACATCATTGATAACTTGCGCTTCACTTTTGTGTTAGATTCAAATCACAAGACCACCAATTAGATGCAAAAAAGCCGCACCTTTTGGCTAGATTTCTTCCTCACTTTACCTGTTTTCATGTATGAGTTCAGGCATAAACATAGAATGGTTCAGCAGAATGGAAGACCATTTGGCCTGTTGTGTCAATGCCAGCTCTCTGTAAGAGCGACTCAACCAGTCCTTCTCCTTTATCCTTTCTCTGTAGAACTGACAATGGGTGTCAGTAGACTATATGACTGTGGGTGTGAGATAGCCAACTCCAATTTTGTCTCTTTGCCTTCATCACTTTCACAGTGAATAACCTCACTAGAATAGCCAGGTTCTGTTGGAAAACTACCTACTCATCCCTCAGGTCTGCCCCACATTATGGTGACTGGAGCAACATAACTAAGCATGTCTTCCCTTCTGCTTATCTCCCACCCATAGTATGTAAGTTCTTGGGAGAGACAAAAAATAATTCAACAGCAAAACCTTCTTGGAAAATCCCTCCCTGGTGCCCTCAGGTAATCAACGCGAATCCACATGATTATATAACCAACTGTTATGTGTAATATCCTCTCTTTTCTATCATTGGCCCTTTCTCCTTGAAGGTATGTAGGCAGTCAGCAGCTATCACAATAGATGGAAGTGACAGAAGAACTATCCTGCCTCCAGTCTATCCCTACACTCAATGTGTAAATATGTATGCAAGGGAGAAAAATACCAGGAATTGATCAATAACTAGTATTGGAGTTCTGAAGTTAAAGCAAAAAATGCGCAGTGTGTAGAAATGGGAAAATTAAAGGTAAGCTTGAGATTTGGCTGGAGCTTCATGAGAACAGGCTTCACCTGAACTGAGCCTGTTATTCTCCAGCAAATTGTTACTGACCCTTCGTGTACATCCAGTATTTTAATATTTTGATGTCCTGTGGAGCATACCCAGTCTTCTGAATGGAACTGTCAATCTTTCCTGTTCTGTCGTGTCCCAGAGGCCTCCTCTGGTATTTTCACTGCGCAACGTGACATCTGGAGAAAAACTGCATTGGGTTTGAGTTGTTGTTGCTTGTACTTATCCACCAAGTCATTTTGATCTGAGTTTTGTCTTCAAACAACAGTAATAAACTGAAAGGCCTGCCAGGCATTTGTAGCGTAATTTATAAAAGCTCTCAGTGCTTTCCAAAGAGTTGGGGAGAAAGATCAGAAACTTTGAAACCATTCTTCTCTCTCCTCCTCCTCACCCTCACCCCCGCCCCGACCATCACCACCATAGTGTTTTCCTACTTGCTCGAACTTCTTTGCAAATGCATTATTATGCCCTTTTGCGTGTGAGGTCTGATGTGGAGATGTTGCAGTGTTGGAAGCAAAGAGCAGTGTGGGTGGAATCCTGCAAGCTGACTAGGTTGAAGCCCCTTGACTTACAGTTGGTGAACGTTGACACTGTGTCCCAAATAAAGTAGGTACAACAGGCTGTTAGTACTCATCAATGCTCACACAGATAATAAGCAAATGAGGGAAAACAGTGTTGAATGAGTTTTCTATCCATCCTGACCCTGCATATTACCCTGAATGTGCTTTAGAAACCCAAGAGGGACACAGAGTTCAATCATTGTATTAATATTTAATGGCTGCATTCCTAGCGGTGGGTGGAATTATAATTTCTAAAATTTGTGCCTGAAATTAACAGTCATTTTAAATTAAGTTATTACATTGCTTTACTAGATGACATGTTGGGGGGTGGGGGTGCAGTGCATACTTGACACTTTCCAAGCATCATCTATTCAACATCTGGGGGTTTGCAGTGTAATGTTCAATGTTTTATTATGTTTGTCTTTTGAGACTTGGGCTACATGAGAGAGCAGATATATTAAACCATTAAAAAAAAGCTCCTGGTTAGGCATACTAAATGCTGTGTCATCTCTGCGTATCTGCAAGGATAAATCCAGGAAGCAGAGCTTAAATTTGGAGGAATTAACCTTTTAACAGTTAGCGGAAACTAGCTAACTGGTCTGTTGCTTTTTGTGTTGGTGTGGGACACTTTCTGTATTTTCCTATGTACTGAAGTTCTTTTTCTAATTCATTAATGGCACCATTGTCATGTCCATTATTTATTGCCTGTTCTCTTTTTTTTGGTTTTAAACTACTAACCACTACCAATTGGCCATGTGGCCAATTGAATATTTACATGAAAAGCCCGTCACAGGCAATGCAAACCATCAAAAGGTGAGGGGGAGGTACGGAGAATGGGAAGGGGCTAAATCAAAATGGAGTTGGAGAGGGAAATAAATCACCCTGCCCCCTGCAGTGCCCACCTCTCTCTAAAGGCATTGCCTGTTCTTAATTGCCCACATTCTAGAACCACTGAGGTGAGGAGATCAGTTAAGAGTCAATGTGTTGGCTGGACCTAGTAAGGATACCAGATTTCCTCTCCTGAACCAGATGGATTTTTAGGGCAATTCATTAGTCTTAATTATGAAACTAATGAGACTAGCATTTAACCCAGATTTATTCATTGACGTTAAATTCCCACAGCTGCTGTGGTGAGATATGAACTCTTGGCTTCGGAGCATTACCACATTATTACAGTGCTACTGTCCTCACATGTATCCTGTGCTTTCAACTGTGGAATCTTGCACTGGGCTTGAGTAAAGCCAATAATCTGCAGTGAAAGAGAAGAAAAATAAATACACTTCACAACCCTGGAAATATTCAAATGTGGAATTCAATTTCCAATCAAAATTTTTTCTTATTAAAGCACATTTACATTTGTCTTCTAATGGCCTCACTTCCAGAAACAGCAAGTTACTTTGAACTGACAAGATGTATTCCCACGATGCACTTCATCAGAGATGATTAAATCTTTTTTAGTCAACCCCTCTTTTTTGAAATCCAAGTCAAATCTTTCCGCCCCACATCCCCATCGCCTAAAGAAGAAGTCAGTGAATGGATCTTTTAACCTTGGAATGGGCATTAAATGGGCATCTGTTGAATATGTACCCAATACACACCCTGACAACAGCTTGCCCTTTGACTCAACTTTGGTGGAAAGGAAAGATCATTCAGAATGTATAATGGGTTGTGATGGGTAATGACTGTGTGAACCTGCCAAGGTTGGATGTTCTTCCGTAGAATATGCTTTTAAAATGAGACTGTGATAGACATAGTAGGCTGAATGGCCTTCTGTCCAGTCATGACTCTGAGCTAGAGGAAGCAGGATGCGTTTATTTTTTACACGAGCTGGAGTAGAAAAGATTACCAGAGGGGAGGCAGTTGCCAAGTGATGTTATCACTTGACTTCATCCAGAGATCCAAGTGATGCTCTGGGATCCGAGTTCAAATTCCACCATGCCAGATGGTGTAATTTGAATTCACTAACAAATCTGGAATTAACAGTCTAATGATGACCATGAAACCATAGTCTGTTATCGGGGGGACAAAAAAAGCATCTGGTTCACTAATGTCCTTGAGGAAAGGAATCTGCCATTCTAACCTGGTCTGGGCTACATGTGACTCCAGCCCCACAGAAATATGGTTGACTCTTAACTGCCCCCTGGGCAATGAGGGATGAGCCCTTGACAGTGAGGACCACTTCCCATGTATCTTTTTTATTTAAACTCATACAATTCAAGCAGGAAGTGAGAGTGGACGCAAATGGCAATAGCAAATTTCTGCAGTTAGAAGGAGTTGATAGATATGTTGAAAACATATGGTACCAGCTGTGCCTTGTTTGGTAACACATTTGCCTCTGAGGGTTATTAGCTTCAGTTCGCACTCCAGAGAATTGAGCACAAAAATCTAGGCTGACAGTTTTGCGCAGTACTGAGAGAAAGCTGCACGGTTAGTAGTATCAGTTTTGAATGAGGTGTTAAACTGAGACCCCTCCTGCTTTATTAGTGGACATAAACAACCCGACAGCACCATCTGGAAGAAGAACAGAGAAGTTCTCCCCAGGTGTCCCAGCCAATATTTATCCCTTAATGAACATAATCAGAAGCAAAATACACAGTCATTGTACAAGACATTGGTAAGGCCACATTTGGAGTGCTGCGTAAAATTTTGGCCACCGTGCCGTAAGAAGGATGCTATTAAACTGAAAAGGGTGCAAAAAAGATTCACAAGACTGTTACCAAGGTTGGAGGGTTTCAGTTATAAGGAAAGGCTGGATAGTCTGGAACTTTTTTTCCTGAAGCGTAGGAGGCTGAGGGATGACCTTATAGAAGCTTATAAAATCATGAGGGGCATAGATAAAGTGAATAGACAAGGTCATTTCCCCAGGTAGGGAGTCAAAAACTGGAGGGAATAGAGTTAAGGTGAGAGGGGAAAGATTTAAAAGTGACCTGAGGGGCAACTTTTTCACAGAGAGGGTGGTGCATATATGGAACGAGCTACCAGAGGAAGTGGTAGAGGGGGGTAGAATTACAACATTTAAAAGACGTTTGCATAGGTAAATGGATAGGAAAGAGTTAGAGGGACATTGCCCAAACACAGGCAAATGGGAAACTTGGTCGGCATGGATGAGTTGGGCCAAAGGGCCTATTTCCATACTTTTTTTCCCTTTATTTTTCATTCATGGGATGAGGGCATCGCTGGCGAGGCAGCATTTATTGCCCACCCCAATTGCCCAGAGGACAGTTAAGACTTAACCACATTGCTGTGGGTCTGGAGTCTCATGTAGGCCAAACCCAGTAAGGATGGCAGTTTCCTTCCCAAAGGACATTAGTGAACCAGATGGGTTTTTCTGACAATTGAAAAATGGATTCAAGATTAGATTGTTCATTCCAGATATATGGTGAATTCAAATTTCACCATCTGCTGCGATGGGATTTGAACCCAGGTCCCCCGAGCATTGTCTGGGTCTCTGGATTAACAGTCCAGCAATAATACCACTAAGTCATCACCTCCCTTGAATGACTCTTATTAGACCTTATTAGACCTCAGCTGGAGTATTGTGGGCGCCATATTATAGGAAAGTTGTGAATGTGTTGGAGCATGTGCAAATTGATTTACAGAATGGTTCCAGGAATGAGAAAATTCAATGATGAAGATAGATTGAAGAAGTTTATATTTTTCTCCTTGGAGAGAAGAAGGCAGAGAGGAGATTTGATAGACGTTTTCAAAATCATGAGCAGGCTGAATGGAATGGATAGAAAATGCTGTTCTGGCTCATGAAAGAACATAGAAGGAGAGGGATAGATTTAAAGTGATATGCAAATGAAACAGGGGTGACCTGAAAAGAAACATTTTCACACAGCAAGTAGTTAAGGTATGAAATGCTGGCATGGAACTGTTGAGGTTGAGATGATTAATTCAGGAGGGGCATTGGATGATTAATTGGACAGAAATGGTGTGCAGTGGTATTGGAGAAAAGGAAGGAGATCAGCA
Organism: Rhincodon typus; assembly: GCF_021869965.1. Lineage (NCBI taxonomy): Eukaryota > Metazoa > Chordata > Chondrichthyes > Orectolobiformes > Rhincodontidae > Rhincodon > Rhincodon typus. Next base: position 11,179,456 of record NC_063339.1, on the reverse strand, counting down.
CTAGGTAACACAACCAACACATGCACTATGGGCAACATGGTAGCTCAGTGGTTAGCACCGATGCCTCACAGTGCCAGGGACCAAGGTTTGATTCCACCCTTGGGTGACCCTCTGTCAGGAGTTAGCACATTCTATCCCCATGTCTGTGTGCGTTTCTTCCAGGTCCTCTGGTTTCCTCCCACAGTCCAAAAATATGCAGGTTAATTGAATTGGCCATGCTAAATTCCCCATAGTCTCCAGGGATGTGTAGGTTAAGGTGCATTAGCCATGGGAAATGTAGGGTTATGGGATAGTCGACGGAGCTGCATCTGGGTGGGATACTCTGTGGAGGGTCAGTATGGAGTTGCTGGGTCAAATGGCCTGCCTCCAAAATTTAGGGATTCTGTTCAATGGACTGAATAGTCTCTTTCTGAGCCATAACAGTTCTGAGATTATATTGCTATTGGTAGGAGCTTCTTGGTTGTTCATCAATTAAGGCAATACTTGCATTATATACTTTTAAAAGTACTTCATTGGCTGAGAAGTGCTTTGAGACTTCCTTAGATGATGAAATGTAATGTGTATGTCTCGCTTTGAAATGTTTCTTTTGATCTACGCCACAGGAAGAAACTTGGAATTTCAAGTGATCTTTTCCTGTTCTAAAAATAGAATCCTCATTGTTTTACTGCAGCATTTCCTGCTGAAATCCACTTCAGGTTCACATTGACTCCACAAATCAAGGGAGTCTGATTCTGACAGATGTTCTTGAGCCACACAAAGTAGTGGTCATACCATACGGGGAACTAATTGGCTGAAGGGCAGGGATGAATGAACAGCTGAGGAGGTGTGGCTGGGCCTGGGGTGAAGTGAGCTCACCCATTCCATCAAAGTCAATGTCAAAAGCGAGCCTTTGAACTGACGTTCCCACTGCTGTGCCTCTCCGTAGCCGATGATGCTGGGAACCTTAAATAACAATGCATCTCAGCTCTCAGGTGTGACCCTTCATCAGAACCTGGAGCTATTTCATGGTATGATGTGAAAAGGCCAGTAGAATCCGATTTAATAGTAACTTTCAGAAAGAAATGACTCTATACTTGAAAAGAAAAACAGCTTGCAGTGCTACAGTGAAAGAGCAGTAGGGAGGGGAACTAATCGAACAAGCTCTTTCACAAGAAGCTGGCACTGGTACAGTAGTCTTCTCTTTACATTACTGAATTCTTAAGCTGATATTGACTCCTGGAACGTAGTGAAATCACCCACAAGAGCGTGGGTTGGAGAAGCAGGAATGCCAGGCAGGAGTTACAAGAGTTACAGGAAGGTGTCTGATGAATTTCTTAGAGGTTTATTCGCGAGAAGTGGGTTACACGGACAAGGTATTGCCAATCCCTACTTCCTTAGTGAAGGAGCTTATGGTTTGAGGCTTTTTGAGTCACTGCAGATTTTATGGTGGTGGTACTCCCATGGTATTATCAGATACAGAACTGTCTCAGGAGTAAATCTGATGTCTTGTACTCACTGTAATTTAGAAAAATGAGGGGGATCTCATAAAAACATATAAAATCCTGAAGGAACTGAATAGGCTAGATGTGGAAGGAATGTTTGGGGGAAGTCTAGAACTAGGGGTCGCAGTCTAAGAATAAGGAGTAAGCCATTCAGTACTGAGATGAGGAAGAGTTTCTTCACTCAGAGAGTCGTCAAGCTGTGGAATTCTCTCCTACAGGAAGCTGTTGGGGCCAGTTCCTTAGATATATTCAAGAGGGAGGTGGACGTGGCCCTTGCAGCAAAAGGGGTCATGGGGTATGGAGAGAAAGTGGGAATGGGATACTGCTTCCTTTCTTGGGCATGGCATTGTTTCTTTAGTTGGACCCTAACAGGATTTGAGTTCAGGGAGTAATGTGCTCTAGTGCAGGACAGTTCAATGTCAAGTTGCATTTGCCTAACATCCTTCAATGTAAAACATCACAATATGCTTCACAGATGTAATTATCAAACAGATATATAACATTGAGCCAAATTATGGGATTAGGAGAGGCCAACAAAGGCTTGATCAAAGAGGCAGGTTTTAAAGGACGATCTTAAAGGCGAAGAGAGAGAGAGATGCAGAGGTTTCAGAACTTGACGTCTAAACAGGTAATCACTGGTGAAATGATTAAATTCAGAAACCTGCAGGAGGCCAAAGTTAAAGGAGTGCAGGAGTCTCAGATGTTTGTGGCACTGGTAGAGATTATTGAGGTAGAAAAGTCAAAGGTGTGGTTGCTTTGTGCTAGTGTCACTAGATTGGTCAACCAGAAGCCCAGGTGAATGCTCTGGGAAAAGATGTTTAAATTCCATCACATGCATTACCTCTTTTTTTTTTATACCATTGGTCTAGTCATGTCCTTTCTGGAGGATAATCTGCTGTCTTTACCTAGTCTGGCTTTCATGTGACTCCAGACCCACAGCGATGTGGTGGACTCTTACCTGCCCTCCACAATAGCCCAGCAAGCCAATCACTTCAAGGGGAATTAGGGTTGAGTAATAAATGTTGGTGTTGCCAGTAATGCCTGTGTTCATGAAAGAACGAAAAAGAACAAAATTGGATAATAATTTTAAAATTGAGCTGCTGGCTTGGCACTCAATGTAGATCAGTGAGCAGAGAACATTATAACATCCTGAAGGATTTCACTGCTGCCTCAGTGCCAATGGCGTTCTTGCAATTGATGCAACACAGATGTGGCACTGTGGCTTAGTTGGTTAATGCGCTTGCCTAGTAAACAGGAGATCCTGGGTTCAAATCCCAGCAGTGCCTGTGCTTTATGGCCACCATTCCTCGTTTAAACTTGTCTAAAATGCCATTTCAGGGTGGCACGGTGGCTCAGCGGTTGGCACTGCTGCCTCACAGTGCCAGGGACTCGGGTTCAATTCCACCCTTGGGTGACTGTCTGTGTGGAGTTTGCATGATCTCCCTGTCTCTGCTTGGGTTTCCTCCGGGTGTTCCGGTTTCCTCCCACAGTCCAAAGATGTGCAGGCTAGGTGGATTGGCCATGCTAAATTGCCCATAGGGTTCAGGGATGTGCAGATTAGGTGGGTTATGGGGAATGGGTCTGGGTAGGATGCTCTGAGGCTCGGTGTGGACTTGTTGGGCCGAAGGGCCTGTTCCCACACTGTAGGGATTCTATGATATAGATTCCCTACTGCTGTGCCTCTTGAAATGCCCTGTTGTTTCAAATGTTGAGTTTGCTTAAGGGGTATTTCCATTATTCATTTTACTCTAACTTCACTATGTCGGTGTTTCTCTGTCTCTCTATCCCACACACCTGATGAAGGAGGAGCGCTCCAAAAGCTTGAGATTTCAAATAAACCTGTTAGATCATAACCTGGTGTCGTGTGATTTCTGACCTTGTCCACCCCAGTCCAACTCCGGCACCTCCACACCACACAAACTGAGCTAAGTTAGAGGTAGGTAGATTTTGATCCTGTTTAATAGCCTGGGCTCATAGTCTCCTCATTACTCCAAAAGGCCCAACCAGAGCTCATCATGGATTGTGACGTTGGCGAGATGGCACCTTACAGAGAATCATAGGATCACTACAGTACTGGAAGCAAGCAATTTGGCCCATCAAGGCCACACCGACCCTCCAAAGGGCATCCCAACCAGGTCCAACCCCCTACCCTATCCCTGTAACCCTGCATTTCCCATGGCTAAACCACCTACCTCGCACATCCCTGGACTCTACTGGCAATTTAGCATGGCCAGGCCACCTAACCTGCACATCTTTGGAGTGTGGAAGGAAATCAGAGCACCAGGCAGGAACCCACACAGACAGTCACCTGAGGGTGGAATCAAACCCAGGTCCCTGGTGCTGCGAGGCAGCAGTGCTAACCACTGAGCCACTGTGCTGCCCCCAACTACATGTGATTGATTCAAGCTCTGAGCCTTTTAAGACTATGTTGTGCCTTCCATTTCCTAGAATCATAAGACCATAAGAAATAGGAACAATAGTAGGCCTTTCTGAACTCGAGCCTGTTCCGCCATTCAGGATCCATGTCCACTTCCCAGCATTTTCCCCGTAACCCTTGTTTCTTCCTACCATAGAATAGTTACAACAAAGAAGTAGACTGTTCATCCCCATTTTCTGTGCTGACTCTCTTAATTAATAATGCACTTCATCCCACTCACCTGCCTCTTCCTCATAACCCTGAGAATCTTTCCATTTTAGATGTTGATCCAATTCCTTTTTGAATGCTTCAATTCATCCTCCCTCCATCCACCCTCCGGTCGGATTGCAGCAGAGCAGCAGTTTTAGTCCCCTTATTTAAGGAAAGATCGCATTTCGTTGGAGACTGTTTAGAGAAGATTCTTTAAGATAATCCCTGGTATTAAAGGATTGTCTTATGAGCAAAGGTTAAACAGGTTGTGGTTCTGCTCAGCGGAGTTTATAAGAATGAGAAGTGATCTCTTTGAAACTTATAGGTTTCTTAAAGGGCTTGACAGGGTAAGTGCTGAGAGGATGTTTCCCCTCATGGGAGAGTCTAGGACCAGCAGGCATCATCTCAGAATAAATTTAAGGCTGAGATGAGGAGGAATTGCTTCTCTCTGAGAGTCGTGAGGCTTTGGAACTCTTTACAACAGAGAGCTGTGGGGGCAGAGTCCTTGTGTACGTTTAAGGCTGAGATAGAAAAATTCTTGGTCAGCTGTAGGAGAAAGGAAGGAAGATGAACGTGAAGAATTTTGGATTAGCCAGAATCCTGTTGAATGACAGAGCAGGCCCGAGGGGCTGAATGGCCTACACCTGTTCCTATTTCTTATAGTCTTATAACTCCCCTGCTCTTCTTCGATTTAGTCCATATGGCACGATGTACTGAGAGGGCATATCGGGGCTGTTAGGTTGAACATCTTACCCAAAAGGTGGTGCTCCTGACAGCACACGCTCAGTACTTCCCCAGATTTTGTGCTCAAGCTCAAGTGGGACTTGCATTTAGAGCCTTCAGAAATAGAGGGGAATGCACCAACAACTGAGCTACAGTCACATTTCCGCTGGACAACAGGGGCATAGTCATACCGTTGTACAGCATGGAGTCAGATCCTTCGGTCCAACTCATCCATGCCAACCAGATATCCTAAATTAATTTAGCTCCAATTGCTAGCATTTGGCCCGTATCCCTCTAAACCCCTCCCATTCATATACCCATCCAGATACCTTTAAATGTTGTAATTGTACCAGTCTCCACCACTTCCTCTAGCAGTTCATTCCATACACGGGCCACCCTCTGTGTGAAAACCTTGCCCCTCAAGTCCCCTTTAAATCTTTCCCCTCTCACCTTAAATGTATGCTGTCTAGTTTAGCCCTCCCCTACCCTGGGGAAAAGACTTTGACTGTTCACCCTGTCTGTGCCCCTCTGATTTTATAAACCTCTATAAGGTCACCCCTCGGCCTCCAATGCTCCAGGGGACATCGGCCTTCTCCGCCTCTCCCTATAGCTCAAACCCTGACATCATCCTTGTAAATCTTTTCTGAATCCTTTCCTATAGCAGGGAGAGGTGCTGCAGGAAATGCTAAGACCTTTTAATTCTGGTACAGATTTTTCTGAGGTAATATTGCTAAGGGCAGCAGTTTAAAAAAAAATATCATTCCACTTTTGGCCGCAGAGTGAGACTACAGCTGCACCCAAGTTCAAACTGCAAACTGTTTTGATACTGGCAGATCTCTCCCTCCTTCTCACTCTCTCCATCGGGGATGCTGAGGCCAATTTTAACACCTGATTTACTCCTCCTCCTGAACATGAAGTTTGAAGTTGTGCGTGTGTGTCTGTACATTTGTTGTCTGTATGTTTGTGCATTGCATAGTTATTGGGGGTGGGTCTGAAGTCCACACTGTACCATTACCTTGTCATGTCACTTCAATAGTAAAATTGCCATGCATTGCCAAGGAATAGCGGGAGGCTATTGACAGGTATCCAAGCTGAAATATTGAACCACAGTCGACCTTTTCTCATAAGTAAGCATATCACGTCCTAATCCTATTTTTTCAATCTCCAATCTTACAATACTGGATGAACAGAAATTTACTGTAACTGAATATCAGGAAGATCAAAGACTTTGTTGAGGTCCCTGTTCCAAACTCTGTTCCCTGGCTACTGTCTCCATTCTTCCCCATTGCCAGTCTGTTGCAGTGTTGGTGTCACATTTAATCTCTCCCCATTGACATTCTGACCTTCTATCTGTTCTATTTCTAAGATTGCCTATTGTTCCCCTCCATATCATTGGCTGACTTCACCCAGGCGGAACTCATCTGCGGTTGAAACCCTTGACCATGCATTTATTACTCCAGACTTGTGTTCCAATGCATTTCTGGCCCGCCTCCCACATCTGTCTGCTGTAAACCTGATGTTATCCAAAATCCTTTTACCTCGCTCCTAATTCATACTGATGTGTCTCACCCATGTACTCGCTGATCTGCACTGGTTCCAGTCAATCCATTTTAAAATTCTCATCCTTGTTTACAAGTCTCTCCATTCCCTCACCCCTCTCTTTCTCCGTTACCACAGAGGGTTGTGGAGGAGATATCTGCCCTTTTCTAATTCTGATTGCTTCAGTGTCAATGATTTTAGTTGGACCACTATTTGTGCCTAAGATCTGGAATGTTCTTCTAAACCCTTTCCACCTCTGCTTCCTCCTACAAGCCATTCCACCTACCTTTTAGGCCCAGCTTTTGGTCATCTGCCTAAATATCTCCTTATCTAGCTTTGTGCTAAATCATGTTATTTATGTCAAATTAAGCAAAAACAGAAATTGCTGGAAAAACTCAGCAGGTCTGGCAGCATCTGTGGAGAGAAACCACGTTAATGTTTCAGGTCGAGTGACCCTTCCTCAGAACTCATTGCTCATATTAAGCAATGTCAGATGCTTTACATATGCAGATTTAATTTCCTGTGTTTTGACTGTGGGGATTGCTAGTTGTCTTGCTTAGACCATGAGGTGAATTTGAAACATTGGGCTCAGGTGCACTGAGGTGCATTTGTATAGTCTGATAACGGCATTCAAAATCATGAAGGCTCTGAATAGTTAGGGAAGAGTGTTCCCATTTGTGGAAGGGTTGAGAATGAGAGGGCAGAGATGTAAGGGACAGTAATTGTTTAAAGAAACCATATGGTGCCCCAAGGAAATAGTTTCTCACTCAGCGATGGTTAGGATCCGGAGTGTAGTAGAGGCATTACCTGTGAGTGTAGTAGAGGCAGGTTTGGTTGAGACATTCAATAAGGAGCTGAAAAGGAAGAATGTACTAGGTTATGTGGAGAAGATAGGGGTATGTACTAGGTGAACAAACAGGAGGCTGGAAGAACACAGCAAGCCAGGCAGCACCTGGAGGAAAGGAGCAGTCAATGTTTCGAGTTATTAGCCTTCTTCCTTCAGGAAACGTTGACTGCTCCTTTCCTCCAGATGCTGCCTGGCCTGCTGTGTTCTTCCAGCCTCCTGTTTGTCTACCTTGGATTCCAGCATCTGCAGTTTTTTTGTCTCTAACCTATGCACTAGGTGAATTGGTCTTTGGAGAGATGACACAGACAGGACAGCTAAATGGTCTCTTTCTGCGATGTTATCATTCTGTGTATGCTTTCTACTCTGTTATCATTCTGTGTTTGCTCAAGCAATGTGTGTGTGAGACTGTCAGTTTCTGATGCCATTCTGGCACATGGACAGAGAACCAGGGAAAGGTTAAAATTGCCCTGGCTAGATTTTTCAACCTTTGTGTAGAGGAGCCACTGTAAATACTGCCACTCTCTGAGGGATCCCCCGTATACATTGAATCTAGGAAATATTCAAACACGCTTAGAGGGACTCCTGACTTCCCAGTGGATTCTCAGTGCCTGCATCCCACCCCCACCAACGTCACTGACAGAGTTGAGAATAGAATGGAACCGCAGGCGTGTGAGGAAATGACTGGAGTGTGATGTCCCTGTGGAGTTGTTATCCAGTTAAGAAACCGCCCTGTGTGACTTGAGAAAAGTAGAATGAGACATTTCTGGATGTGGAAAAAAAAAGCTGTGTGCGAATTCACTTTAATCATTTGCTCAGTGATTGTGTGCGAGTGCCACAGCCAATTAATACCATCTCTGCAGCAGCAAAGAGCCCCAAATGATCAACTGATATTTCATTGCAATTCAGTGTATGCCTGAGATAAATGGGCTGTTACAGGCATTGGGTCAAGGCTTTGACCACTGCACTGGAATAATCACATGATATCAGTATAATGGAACCTGGTGGAGCAGCACATTCCTAGTGGGACAACCTGAGAGTCAAGCTGCACAATGCCTTTTATCCAGTGTGTTCTGATAAGACAAATACTGTACAGCACATAAGAAATCAATCTTTGCTTCAGTTGGGGTTAAATGGTTCATGAAGGAGAAGGCTCCTGAGTGCATGTGTGAAATGTTCTTCTCTTCCCCTTCATATAGACTAAGCATAGTGGCTGAATTATTGTGTTATGTGCCCCCAAGGCTCAATCACTACATGTGCTGTAGGCTATGTTGCTGTTCTGTGCAGACCCTAGGTCGGTGTTAGCTGGTCAGTGGTAATACTTTGGGGTGGGACATTGGCAGTCAGCCTGAAGGGGCGCTGGGGTATGGGTGCAGTGCAGTCAGGCCAAGTCTCCTCTGCAGGGAGTTGGCATTATCCTGATTGTGATTCATGATGAGAGAAAAAAGCCAGTGACACCAATTTGGGAAAAATGTCACGTCACATTGCAGTATTACGGCCCAATCTGAACAATTGGGCTGTGCTGTTTGTTGTGGACAGGACAGTTTAAATTTGACTCTGGATGCGAGCTTGTTATTCAGCCTTGCTCTATAATGAGGCTGCTTGATGTTTTCTAGAAGTTTAAACAGCTCTAATATTACACTTGTATCCAGAGGTTGACTTTCTTCCAGACTTATTTTGTCTCTTTCTGTCTCCCGCTGTCTCTTTTCCTTGGACTTTGTTTCTGTTCTCTCCATTTCTCTCTCTCTCTCTCTCTCACTCTCAGTTTCTCTCTTTGTCTCACTTTCTCTCACACTGTTTCCCGTCTCAATTTTTCTGACTTTTTCTCTCTGTTTCAATCCCCCTCTCTTTATCTGACTGCTGTTTCTCTCTCTAATTTCTTGACTCAATACGACTTTCTGTCTGCCATTTGCTTTCTGTCACTGATTGCGTCTCTGCCTTTGTATCTACCTCTTTATCTCGCATGGCCTCTCTTTGTCTCTTTCCTTTCCTCCTCAATTCCTTTCGTCTATTTCTGTTTCTGTCTCTGTGTCCATCTGTCTCTCTCTGTCTGTCTTTCCCCCTCCACCCTTTCTGGCCTTGTCTCTTTATCTCTCTCTTCCTCATTTTTTCTGTCTCCATCTCACTACGTTTCTTCCTTTCCTTTTCACAGACACACTGTAGTCCTGATGATATTTAGGACTTTTGTCAGGCTGTCACCTATATATTTTTGGAGAAACATTTCACACCAGCATGAAACTCCTGCAATGAGTGAGATCATTAACTAAAACTTTGCAGGATTTATTTTCAAAATCTTCAAGAGAACATTGGTGACAAGGTGGAAAGAGACACAGTTCCTCTTGTATTTAAAACTCACAATAAAATGCCAGCCATCTGCCCTTACCATGTCACTCAGGGCACAGTTACTGTCTGACCATGAGGTGCCCTCTTTCTTCCTTTTCAGATGCTCCTTAAAATCTTCATCTCCTTGATGTAGCTTCAGGTCGACAATTGGAATATTTCCTCCTTTGACACAGTGTCATTGTTGTCTGCCTTGGGATGTTTGACCACATTAAAAGCAATGTGTGCATGTGCTGCTTTCTGTCTTTTAATGACGTATCCCCTTTTCAACGGTCCTCTCACACTCCCATTTATTCACCACCTCTATCTCTGTTCTTTCATTTGGCAGCAATCTGTCATAATGTGGTCATTGTTTCACGTTTAGACTTTGTGCTCGAAATTCTGCTTAGATTCATAGTCACCTTCAACCTCCAAGAAGATTACTCCAGGCACTGCCTTTGTTCAATGGCTTGTTAAACACTACTGGAATTGTGTTGTGTACTGCCTTGTGTACTGTTTTGTTGCACATTGCTGCCCTCTTCCTCACCTGTATAAGTGATCTAGATGTTGGGGTGCCATTACTTATGTTACCAACCCCAAGGAACACTTCTGGTTTAGTCCTGGTTATAATAACTGTTGGATTTACATTTCTCTGGGGTCGAATAACACAAAGTTTGACAGCCACATAGCATTCTTTAGGAGCACCAGACATCCCCAAAGTGCCAATAAATGACTTTTGAAGTGTAGACACTGTTTTCATGCAGGAAATGCAGCAGCATCGCAAGACCTCACAAACAGCAACATGATAGTGACTAGCTCATCTGTTTATGCAATGTCAGCTGAAGGATAAATACTGGCTAGGATGCCAGGGCAACATCCATCATTTTTAATAATCATTCTTTCATGGGGTGCAGGTGTTGCTGGTGCAACCAGCATTTGTTGTCCATCTTCAAATGTCCTCAAGCTGAGTGGATTGCTTGATAATTTCAGAGGGCAGTTAAGAGTCAACTACATTGCTGTGGGTCTGGAGTCTAAGACTGGGTGTCTGATTTCCTTCCCTAAAGGACATTAGCGAGCCAGATGGGCTTTTAATGGTTACCATTACTGACACTAACATTCAACAACAGATACTATTCATTGAATTCAAATTTCACTAGCTGCCGCAGGCCTCTGAATTGCTAGTCCAGTGACATTACCACCTCGTACCTTCTTCTAAATAGTGCCCTGGGAACAAGCATGAGCAGGCATATAGGACTTTCATTCAGTAACTCAATCAAAAGATGGCAGCTCCCACAATGCAGCACTCCTTCAGGACATCAGTTGTCAGCTCAATCCTTAGAGAGGTGCATGAAGTTGGTAACAAGTGGTGGGTGTGCTATCAGCTGAGCCACGGCTGACATATAACAGAATGAGTTCCTTCATTTGAACCTATAACCATTGACAGACAGGAATAGAGCCTCTGGCCTGTCCCCAGCAATTGTCATACTTTGTGTAACAGAATACTGACAGTCTGTACCTCACCTGAGATTGGACCTCCTGAGAGAAGCAAGAAAACAGATCAAAACCCAGGCCCCATTTGGGTTTCAAAAGGGAATGTTAATTGTGCCAGATATTGTTTCTTTGAAATGCAAATGTGATTAGAATTTTCAGAATCATCTCAAGTAATTATATCGACTTATGCTCTGGTGCAATATTAAGTGCAAATGAGTCAATGGGCAGCCAGGAGACTATCATTCACGCTTTATGTCCTTAAGTGTTAGAAACTATTAATATCTTGATTGCTTGATGTTGAGAAAAGATATCCATTTTTAAAATGATATTTAAAAAGGATATTTAAATAAATAATTTCTTAAAATGAACTTGCCATCAATTGAAAGAAAATTATGGATCATATCGAGACAACTGTCGAAGTTTTTTTCTAGTTCCAGGCTTTGTTCTTCCAATTCAAATGTGGCTTGACAAACGAATCTGGTAGGAGTTCAGATGGGTCTTTACATGGCCGGCTCAGTGGTTAACGCTGCTGCCTCACAGCACCAAAGGCCCAGGTTTAGTTGACTGTGTGGAGTTTGCGTATTATCCCCATGTCTGTGCGGGTTCCCTCCACAATGCAAAGATGTGGTGGTTACATGGATTGGCCATGCTAAAGTGTCCAGGTGTGTGCAGGCTAGGTGGTTTAGCCATGGGAAATGTGGAATTACAAGGATGGGTCTGGGTGGGATGCATTTCAGAGGTTTGGTTTAGACTTGATGGGCGAAATGGCCTGCTTCCACATTGTAGGGATTCTATGAATTCGTCAGAAGCACAGACCAAAAGTTCTAGAAAAGAACTACTGAAGCTACAGGGCTTTCTATTCTTACAAAACAATATATGTATTTAAGTTGAATATGTCTGTTCTGCTTCTACCATTTATTCATAAATCCAATTATTAATTTAACCTGAAGATTATGGTCCTGCCATGTTCTGTTTGTTGTCTGTCAATTAATAGGAGAAGATGGTGGGCACTCATATGTAATGCCCACACAAATTGTGGTAAATGAGACATTTTGCAATTCCTTCACACACAAGTGATTGAAGTTTTAGTTTGTAGCATCTGCTGGCAGGGATTGCATTTGTGCCGTGAGCACACATAAGGTTTTGGGTGAATTGTAACATTGAAATCCGATTTGATTTCTTGGGTGGTTGGTGAAGATCCCAAGCCAAGACCTGAAGAGCCTGGAAATAATTTCAGATAATAATCAATATTCCAATTTTTTTCATAAGCAGGAACTTGTAATGGTTCTTCTGTCGCCAACTTTATCTGTTTCTCAACACATCTTTTGTTTCATACCTATCCTGTTACTACCACTTCTATCCCTCACTGTCATCCATTTTGTCATTTAATCTCTATGGCCAATCCTATCAAATACAATTTAATTTTCTTTTCCCCTCTCTTTCCCTGGCTCTGTACTTGCTTTAAAACAAAACCTGTCACATCTCTGACTTATTCCAGTTCTAATGAAAACTATCGACTTGAAAAGTTATCTCTTCATTATGATGATCCCAGTTAATGGTGAGTCAGATCCCAGGGTGAAACCTGAATAAACAATGAATTTTGTTTTTCTGTTATTTTACCATGGAGGTCAGTCACTGAACATATTCACAAGAGACTGCTAATGTACTTTTAACAAAATAACGTAAAAAGTTTATTGCACAAAAGAAAAACTGTATTACACACATTGAGAACTATTGGAACAATCTCCTTGCCAATAGCAGAAAGAAATATTCATCCATTTTACCCCCAGCAATAACTTTAAAGACCTCAAACCACAATGAAGAGTCATGCCAACTCCATGTTAAAGTTTCCTGCTGGGTTTTTAGCAGTTTCTTTTTGACAGATATCTGTTCTGCATTCACTTGACGCTTTTTTCTTCGTTCAAACTGCTAACACAGCTCACTTAGTCCTTAATGTGGGTTCCTAAGCTCATTTCTTCAAAAGCCCTATAGAATGTCTTCTTCTCTGATACCTCTACAGCTTTTGTTCAGTAATTTTCTTTCCACTGACCTCTGAGAACTTCAGTATTGCTCTCCAGCCCTGACTGCTTGGAAACTACTGATAACAGCATCACTTCTCTCTGAATGATCCTTTTTCTGGCAACCTCCCTATCTTTCTTTCCCTCTGTCTTTCCCTTTGGGTTGTAAAACTCAAGTCAACAAACACCTTAATGATTATCCCTGTGGTGACTTGCTAGTCAATTAGTGAAAACCATGTGACTTCTCAGAACTGCTGTTTCAAATTCACTGTTCAGAAATGACTTTATGACCTTTTATTAAAAAAAGAGCATTTGAATTAAAAACAAACATCCACTTTTCCTCCACCTAAGGTCCCAAGTAATAATAACACATGATGAACCTTTATTGCCCCCTCCAACAATGTTGTCAGGCTTGCTGGGTGTTTTCTGTTTCAGTTCGGATTTTGAGTACCTGCAATACTTAATTTATTTTGAGAAGGCCCAGGCCAACGTTCCTCCCCTACCAATGGCCAACTGAAATGAAATGAGATACTTCTTGTTTTAGCTTGCTGTATGCCAGCCTGTCTCTGATAGAAAATGGCTGTTGCATTTGCCATGCTAAAAGTTACTGCTTTTCCAAAAAGTAAGCTAAGTTGCATGGGGACCAGTGACATGATAATGGGCTTGACAATTTTATTCTTAAATTCCCTGGTAAGCCTGGTGTTTATTGCTGATCTTCACTAATTTCTTCAAGAGGGTGGAGAATCCACTGTCTTCTATTGGATGATAAGGAGTGAGGCAATGGTATAGGTGTAGAATTTGTTGGAAGTGGCAGAGCAGGTTGAGAAACTGGCTAAAAAAAGTACTTGGGATTGTGGGCTTTAGAAATAGGGGCATGGAATACAAAAGCAAGTACCATTAGTCCATAAGACCACAAGAAACAAGAACAGGAATAGGCCATTCAGCCCTTCAAGCCCGCTCTGCCATTCAGTAGGATCTTAGCTGATCGGACATCCCTCACGTCCAATTTCCTGCCCTTTTCCTGTATCTTCTGGTTCCCCAACTGATCAAGAATCTAGAAATTTATGATGAACCTTCATTAACTCTGTGTTTTGACCTCATCTGGAATGTTATGTCCATTGCTTAGCACTTTTACAGGGATTGTGAAAGCATTAGGGTGGGGGTGCAGGAAAGACTTAGGAGAATAGTTCCAGGGATGAAGGACTTGAGCTACAAGAGCAGGTTGGAGAAACTGTGGCTGCTGTCCTTGTAGAAGAGAAGGTTGAGGAGTGATTTGACTGATGGGGTGGCCAGAACAGTTACAGAGAACCTGTTGGCCGAGGATTGAGAACCAGAGGAGGCTGATTTAGGGTAATTGGTGAAGGAAAACCATTTTTACACAAGGGATGATTGTAGTCTGCAATACATTACCTCTGAGGATAGTAGAAGGAAATCCAATCATGATTTTGCAAAGGGATTTGAATAAACACTTGAAGGGAGAAGAGTTGTTGGGTTGTAGGACAAGGAGAGGGTGCGGGACTTAGTGAGTGGCTCATGCAGAGGGCCAGCATACCCTCGCCAGTTACAATGGCTTCTTTCTGTCTTCTAATCGTCCTATGATTCTTTGTGTGCGTTTGCGTGTTGGATGGTTTCGGTCATAATTTATCACTGACGTTTGATGATTCCCATGACTTCAGCATGTTTTCAATGAGAGAGCCATGCCTTTGAGATTTCAGACTGCCGGAACTTTCTTTGTGCTTCTCCCCCACCAAGGTCCATCGTCGCTCTGCTCAACATTTGCTGGACCTCTGCTGTGCCAACAGGGGCACGTTCATCAAAGTGGGCCAGCATCTAGGTGGTTTGGACTATCTGCTACCGGAGGAGTACACCAGCACGTTGAAGATCCTGCACAGTAAAGCCCCACAGAGCAGTCTGCAGGAAATTCACCAGGTCATCGAGGAAGATCTTGGCAAAGAGGTAAAGTGGAGCCTTGCACTCAATCTTCTTCATTCTTCTGTAAGAATGGAGGAATGTCAAATTACTTTCTTACCAGCCTCCAGCACACTCTCATGCGCATATCATAGCCACACACCACACATGCATAACCCAATGTGCCTATCACACGCAATTCACACACCACATGCACATCACACATACACTTACATAAAATACATCCATCCCACTGTTGTCAATCTTCACACTTCAGAGTATTTATCATAATTATGTTTTAAGATCTTCAATGATATTTTTAATTTTGACACTTTTAATTAAAACAGTCCAGAGTATTTATCATATAATTATTTTTAATGCCACGAGTGGGTCAAATGATGTGTTGGTGTCACAGAAATGACCGTGAAGCTCTCTCTTTAACACGATGAATGCTGAAAATTAGCCATTGAATCATTAAGAGTAAGCAGCAGAGAATAAGGGCTCGTGTTTATACAGACGGCAAGAACAGGAAGAGACAGAGATGAATATAAAATGGGCAGTGAGACAGATAAATGGAAAAAGAGTGAGACATAGAAAAGAACATAAAGAAAGCAAGCAAGAAAAAAGAGAAATATTAATAAATGCATTGAGAGATGGACAAAAACAAACGGGATCCAAATGAGGTGGACACAAAAAACGCATGGGACGGAATCTTACAGGGGTCTGAATGACATGGTATGGCGAGATATGTGGCAAAATAGGGCAGCGAGGCCCATCTAGACATTGGGATCAATCCAACTTTTATGCTTTTCACAAGCAGCGTGATGAGGTTTTCATTCGGCAGCTGCGAGATGACAATCGGTGCTCATTATTGACTGTTAAATGCCTTGATAAAGCCCCAAGTTGCCTTGTTAATATTCTGAGCCAAACTTCCCAAACTCGCCAATCCTGGTGGATTCAGCCTCACCGCTTCATCTGAACAATCTTCATTGTGGACACCGGGTGACAAAATCTCAGGGTGTGATCCATGGGCACCAGCCTAAGGCACTCCATGGCCATTTCTATCTGCCATCTGCAGTCCATCATGACTATCCTGGCACTTCCACTGGGTACTAGCAGTGCTCTGGAAGCACAGATTGCAATGCAGGGTGCAACAACCTGTGGACCTGAGGACCACTGGTTGGCCACTGGAATGCAAGGGGTGTACACCTTTCCAGCAGACCCTGAGAGTGTGGATCTGACCCTCCCTGGCAGCCAGCACCCTGTCCATGGAGACAGCCAGACAGCAGCTTCTGGGCAATGACAGTCTGGGCAATGAGAGCTGTCACATCCTGTCTGCTGTCTATTGCTCCTCCTATTTCGATAAAGTCTCTGATTGCCAATACTGTAGAGTCTTCTCTTACCTGGGGTTCAGTAGATGGATCCTGTCTGGCAGTGCTCGGAGTGCCAGGTACTTGGGCCTTTTCTTCCTTGGCTGGCTCACCAGATTGTGGACCCACACACTCTGCACCAACGTATCTGTGCTTGGGAGAGCAGGAGGCAGTCTTCTTGATGCTTCCTCAGAGGCCTTGGTATTCTCATCCTCAGGAGCACGGTTCCTCCACAGATGTTGTTGTGTGGCTTGTGGAACCTGCAAGACCAAAGAGAGAGAAGGTGTTATGCCCAGGGTTGGAAGTGGTGTTCAATAAGTGAGGGTGACAGCGGGGTTAATGGGTATGTGGCAGTGACATG
This sequence comes from Rhincodon typus, assembly GCF_021869965.1. NCBI lineage: Eukaryota > Metazoa > Chordata > Chondrichthyes > Orectolobiformes > Rhincodontidae > Rhincodon > Rhincodon typus. The sequence goes on along the minus strand of NC_063339.1, from coordinate 11,162,776 downwards.
GAGAGTTGTGTTTAATCGTTTGGCAGGACATAGATGTTACAGTGTTACCACAGGTGTAGCCTTGGTCTTCTGCAAGGGTCATGGTTCTCTGTTGGACGCAGATGTTGAGCGCATCTCCCATCTATACGGACTGTCTCTACTCTGTAATAGATTGTTTTCCCTTGTAATGAGATGACAATGAGAGGTTCATATGCAGAAAAAGGTGGAAAGATGTTCTGAGAAACTGAAGAGGCAGCATGGAGGCCATGCAGGATGGTGGTGAGAGACTGAGTAGGAAGAATGGGTGAGGGAATGTGTTGTAGGTAATAGTGAGGGGGATGGGTCATGAGCATTGATGGGAGTTGGGTACCAAAGCAGAGAGAGAGATTGTGTGTATTTGCAGAGAGAAGAGTGTGGCACTTACCCTGGTGCAGTTGCAAAAGTCCTTGACCACCTTTCTGCACTGTTGGTCATTTCTCTGCATCGTGGACCTGATGGCATGGCCTCCTCCTTGGTCTTCTGGGATGAGGTTGTCCTTCCTTTGTACCACCTTGCCCTCCTTGACCCTGTTGGAAAATCATGGTCCCAACTTCCCCTTCTCTGCCATGTTCTTATTCTGTCTTGTCACCAAGTAGGGCAGCTTCAGAATGCCATTGCTTGTCTGGGTACACTGCGGCATCTTAGCAATGGCATGGGCACAGTGATGCTGGTATTTGTGTGGCAAGTTGTTTTGGGAATGGTGCAGGGTAAGATGGAAATTGGACACGAGTGACACCACGGGGACGTGGTAAGTACTTAATGAAGTGAGTTTGGTAAGAAAGGATGAGAAAAACACTAGGCCTGACAGTGAAAAATCTTCCAAAAACCCGAAACAACTTGGACTTGACCAAACAAAATGTACAATTACACACAAAAATACATGTGCAAAGGTACACATCAAAACAAACACACACACATGCACACACACACACACTGAAACGCGTGCGCGTGCGCATGCACACAGAATAACGTAACATAAATATGTATATAAATAAAATGTGATTATTATGTATGCACACACAGGGCTAGGCTGGCATATGCATACCCAAATAAATATACAAAAGGATAGAGTCGGCTATACCCACTGAAAGACTTAGTTACAAGATCTGTTTGCAAGTGCTGTACTCTGTATATTAAAAAAAAATTGTAAGTAAACTGTCTGTTCCACTCTGCCTTTAGGGAAGTCGAATGTGCCTGGCATGCGAGTGTAAAGAGAGAACCAGCAATCGGCCCCAGTTAGCAAGGTCAGAGAGAGACCCACAGGCCAACCAGCATGACTGTCTGAGAAATATTCAAGTGCATTTTGCCTCTGTTTGGTTCCTTACTGTGTGCAAACAGAGGACAGGGATGCTGGGGTTCTGAAGGGCAAGGGCAGATCCTGCAAATCATGCTGTTTCACATCATCATTTTCTGACACTTTTTTTCCAAATCCAGGAGTTAGGGGAGGGCAAGGTGCTTTATTCATTTGTTGCATCCTGTGTTTTATGACTGCTGTGGGGAGGATGTTTTCAGGGGAGAAAGAGAAAGAAATTCACCTTTAGATGGTCTTCAGTCATTGATCCGCCTTAATTTATTTGATGTACTGGAGCTGCAGTCACACTTCACTGATTTCAGCATAGCAGCTGGATACGCTCACCAGCATTTCTCAGTAAGAGCACCTCTTTCAACCTGCTGCTTCATTGTACTGGCTGCATTTAACCCACCCACTTAACTCGCTCACCGTCTCTCATTATTGAGTGGGGAGAATTAACACAGAAATGGAATTTTGAGCCCGAGGCTGGTGAAAAGTATATATATTTTTTGTTGAAAGTATTCTGCAGTTTCCAGCTGTTGGGCAGCCTGTGTGCATAGGTGGAAAATGGGGCATTGGGTGAGGTGGACATTGGGGAACCCTAATGACAGATGCCAGTCCTGATGCAGTGTTCTGACCCCAAACATCAACTTTCCGCTCCTCTGATGCTGTCTGACCTGCTGTGTTCCTCCAGCTCCACACTGTATTGACGTTTCAAAAGTATTTCAGTGGCTTAAGGGCATTGTTGAACTTTCTGAGGTTGAGAGAAGTGATATATAAATGCAAGTCTTTCCTTCTTTGATTTGAATTTTGTTGTCACATGTACCTAAGTACACTAAAAGTTTTGTTTTGCGAGCAGTACAGGCAGATCATACCATACAAGGACATACAGATCAAATGGTGTCTGACAGAGCGAGGCATACAAGGGTACGGCTGCAAGATTACAGGAGGTGCAGAAAAGCAAGATCAAGATTAGATTGAAATTAGAGAGGTCCATTCAGCAGTCTGATAACAACAGGGAAGAAGCTGTTCTTGAACATGTTGGAACATTTGTTTAAACTTCTGTATCATCTGCCTGATGGAAGAGATTGGGAGAGTATAACTGGGGTGGGAGGGGTCTTTAATGTTGTCATCTGCCTTTCCGTGGCAATGAGAAGTGTAGATGGAGCCCATAGATTGGAGGTTGGCTTACACAATGGTCTGGTCTGTGCACAAACTTTCTGCAGTTTCTTACAGTCTTGGGCAGAGCAGTTGCCAATACCAAGCTGTTATGCACCCAGATAGAATGCTTTCTCTAGTGCATCTGTAAAGGTTGGTGAGGGTCCTTATGGACATGCCGAATTTCCTTAGCCTCCTAAGGAAGAAGAGGCATTATTCCTTTTGTTCTCAATGAATGATAATCAACAATATGTTTAAGAATGGAAGATCTTGTGGTCTCCATGAATATATTTCTCAGCAGGAGCCAGTAGATGGTGAATAGGAGCAGGAACAGCCTAACCTTAGGCATGGAGACAGTTGGTGAACATGCCTCACCTTCCAGGCTGAGGTCATCTCACACCGTCTGGACCTGGAGAAAGTCCCTGCAGCATCCGAAGCTGTAAAGTACAGCTCAATACCATTTAAAACAGAGCCAGCAGTGCAGCTAGAGGCTCCCCAACTACATTTCAAAGGTTTCAAGTTGTTGGAGGGTAGTGATGGAGAAAATGAGAAGAGGCGATTGGGATGGTGGTTGTTGGGACATGGTCAATAATCAGAAGATCTCAATTTTAAATGAAGAACCAGAGGGAAAGTAAGGATTTTTTTTTCTACCTAATGATTTGCTATGATCTGGAATGCATTGTCTGAATGAGAGACTCTGGAAAGAATTTCAAAAGGAAATTTGATAAATGCTTCATGATGAAATATATTGGAAAGTTATGAGGAAAGAGGGAGAAGTGGGATTATCTAGATGGCTCTTTCAAATAGTTAGCATAGATACGATGGCTGAATGGCTTCATTCTGTGTTGTATTATCAGGATCATAAAAAACCTGGACAGGACTGAACAATACAGTCTATTGAGCCTGCTCTGCCATTTCAACCTGAACCTTGGGTTTTCCTTCCTGCTTCCTACATTCCTTGATGGTATTAGAGACCAAATATCTGCCTCTCTTAGTCTTAAATGTTTATTGATGGATCATTCACAACCCCCTGGAGTAGAAAATTCCAAAGATTACTAACACTTTGGGGGAAGTAATTTCTCCCCATCTCAGTCCTAAGTGAGCAGATGACTGTGCGTCTAGACTTCACGACTGGTGAAAAATCTGTGTTTACCCTGTGAATGTTTCACTGAGAACACTCCTTAATCTTCTAAACACTAGAGAATATAGGCCCTGTTTACCAGGATATAGGACAAGTAGGGATGGGCAATAAATACTAGCCTAGCCATCAATGCCCACATCCCTTGAAAATACCCCTTTGCATGCTGTTTGATAACCAATTCTTGCTAATATATTACCTCCAAATTCATCATCCACTATCTTGGCTATTAAATGTACTTTAGAAATCAGAGCATGATTCTAGTTTGTTTTCATCGATTCGATTAGTTAATATCCTCAGAAAACTGTACTAAATTTATCTAACACAGCAATTAGAAAATGGTAATTTGTCAGATTTTAATCACTTGAGTTTCTCCAATACTTTCCTCTGCTGATATTAATTATTTTACGTTATCACTACTATTAGTTCCTAGGTTCCTCTATTTGATGTCTAGGTTGTGTCATCCAACATGAGAACGGGCACAGAATATTTGTCTGATGTTTGTGCCATTTCATAAATTGCCAAAGATAATTTATCCTGTTATTGCCTTGAAGGGACTACCCTTCAGCTATTCTCCTCCATGTAAACTCATGAAAGCTCCTATAATCTGTTCATCATACCTCTGGCCAGTTTTTCTGTTTTTCATTAAAGGGTTGGTGGGCCTTTCCTGTGTTTCCGTCTTGGGAAGTCGCACCCATTCTTCCCTCTGATCAAACTCACTGAATCTCAATTGAGTCCAACACAGGTGATAACTGGTTGATATAACTCATTGGGTAGAGGCACATACGTTCAGATTTCCAAAACCTATTGAGATTGGTGGTGGGGAAAATAGTATTTTTTCCATCACCGACAGTTATGGGAACCATAACCCAGTTCTGAGGAAGGGTCACCGGACCCGAAACCTTAACTGTATTTTTTCCTTCACAGATGCTGCCAGACCTGCTGAGCTTTTCCAGCAACTTTGTTTTTGTTCTGGACTGTTATAGGGTTTCTTAACCAATCATTTTCATTTGCTCTACCCATTATACTCATTATTTTGACGTATAGTAACAATTGTTTATTATTTATGGTAAATGTATATTGCTAATTTTCAAAAAGATTCAAGGATTTTGGGATAAAATCAGAAAAATTTGATGACATTGTCATCAGTAAGGGTAACCATGAGCCTGTCATAAATTTTCATCAGTGAACCAGATTTTCAAAAATGTTATTAGCGAAGGAAATCTGCTGTCCATGTCTGGCCCAGCCTAGTATTCACTCCAGACTCACAGTAATGTGGTTGACTCTAAACTGTCCTCTGACTTTCCTTTTATTTTTTTTGTGGAATATGGGTGTTGCTGGCCATCCCTAATTGCCCAGCAGGCAGTTTGAAGTCCACCACATTGCTGCAGGTATGGAGTCATTTGTAGGCCAGACCAGGTAAGGACAGCTTCTGCCCTGGTGGGATTTGAATTCATGTCCCCAGAACTTTTCACCTGAGCCTTTCCGTTATTAGTTCAGCAATGTTACCATTGTGCCACCACTTCCCGCAAATGAATGAATTTAAAATGGCCTATAGCAAGAAGTTCTCCTTAGGTCCCTTTTAAATTATACCCCTCTCACCTTTAAACCTATGTCCTCTAGTTTTGGACTCCATTACCCTGGGGAAAAGACCTTGGCTGTTCACCCGATCCATGCCCCTCATGATCTTATAAACTTCTATAAGGTCACCCCTCAGCATCCAACACTCCATTGAAAATAGCCACAGCCTATTCAGCCTCTCCCTGTAGCTCAAACCCTCCAACCCTGGCAATATCCTCGTAAATCTTCACTGAACCCTTTCTAGTTTCACAACCTCTTTCCTTCTAGCTGGGAGACTAGAATGAGGTGTGTGTATGGAATGTGCTGCAAGAGGAAGTGGTGGAGACTAGTACACGTAAAATGTTTAAAAGGCATGTGGATGGGTACATGAATAGGAAGGGTTCAGAGGGATATAAGCCAAATGCTGGCAAATGGGACTATATTAATTTAGGAAATTGGTTGGCATGGACGGGTTGGAGCGATGGGTCTATTTCCGTGTTGTACATCTCTATGACTCAGACACCCTGTTAAAGGACAATTAGGGGGATGGGCAATTAATGGTGGCCATGTGAATGACTCCCATATCCCATGATAAAAAAAATTGCAAAGGACAATCTACCTGAGAGAGAATGTAATAGATTTCTATAATTTCATATCCACAGCATAATAAATGCTTTTACAAACAGACGGCTTGAATGGAATTTTTCACTCTTTGATCTAACAAACATGGAGACATGAGAGGGAGAGATCTCTGTTACTGCTAATAATAACTCTGAGGGCTCAGGATTCACTAGCTGTAACCAAGAATTCAAGCTGTTTGTAATACCTCATGTCAAATCTAAAGAATGGTTTGAAATCTTATTTATTGTCACCCTTCCTACCCCTTTGGATCGAAATTATTAATAAACTGGAGAGTTTTTGTTAGTAGGGCAAAAAATAGAAAATGTTAGGAATATCCTGCACAACCCTCGACTTCCTAAAGACAAGGCAGATTAATGTATTTTCTAGCTCCTTACATCATGTCCAGAACTGCCAATCCTCCAAGTCTACAGGAGTGTCCAGGAATTTTAGATTAATCTCCAGGATTCTGTTGTGAAGAAAACTTGGGAGAAAAGCTACAGGGTAATAGAAGATAAATGTATATTGTGTTATGGAACTGCCTTGAGAGTGAAAAAAATTGAAAAGAAAGGAATCCCTACATAGCCAAAGGATAGAAAACTGAAGGACACGATCTTTTACTGGAAACTGAAAACCTTTACAGGAACACGCTAACTACAATCAGCCGAACTCAAACTTAAATTAGCAGGGGAAGGTAAGTGAAACGAAAAGGAAAGTTTCACTTTAAATAGCCGATTTGCAAAATGTCCCAACAAAGACTTGTGTGGTTATGAGCACTCATGTTGCTTCCCCTCTGTCTCCCTCCTCTTCCGCTCATGTTGGCTGTCACTCCTATACTTTATTGAACTGTAGACACTTTTTAATCGACCTGATCAGAAATGTTGTGATACATTGTCTAGGACAGGTGGGACTTGAACCCAGACCTTCTGGTCCAAAGGTCGGGACAGTACCATGGGTCACATGTACCTTGTGATGTGGAATTGTATGTTGAGAATGAAGAATTCTTTTACAGTGATAAACAACAAGATACTGTGTAATCTACACCTAGAAGTTGCAAGTCAGGATTGTGATGGAATATTTTCCACATGCCTGGAGGAATGCAGCTCTGGCAACACTTGTGAAGCTCAATGCCATCCAGAACAAAAGCAGCCTGCTTGACTGACACTTCATTCACATCCTCAAACATTCACTGCTCCTACTAGCAGCACACACTGGCTGTTGTGTATGCCAGCTAAAAGATGCAAATTGCCAAGCCTCTATTGATACCACCTTCCAAACTTGGAAGGGAAGCAGATACATGGGAGCACTGTCACCTGCAAATGTTTCTCCAAATTGCCCACCATCCTGGCTTAGAAGTGTATCACTGTTTCTTCACTGGTGCTGAGTCAAAAACCTTCCCTAACAGCACTGTGGGGGTACCTACATCACAGGATCTGCAGTGGTTTAATAACGTGTTTCTCAACTACCTGCTCCAGAGGAATTAAGGATGGCAATAAGCATTGTTCTTGTCCGCATGTTCACAGCCCATGAATAGGTGGAAAAAGCAGACATACATCTGGGTGAAATAAGGGTGAGCAACAGGAAAAAACTGGTGTGAAGAAAATTGAACAAAGGAAATCTAGAATAAACTAAAAAAGGAATGGATGAAGAACACAATGTTTCCCCTTCTAAATGCAGCATTGATTCAGTGTACAAGTCATGTTATGTTGTTAATGCAGCCTTGTTGATTTACCGCATTGCCCCCAGCTTCACATATTGTACATAATGTACCAAAGGATAGCTTCAACAGGCTTTGTTTATTCAAACATGTTACTGCCATTTTAAATGTTACTGCAGTACCCCCAGAGCACTACTGGTTTAAGGGCTGAATACACTTTATTAGGGTATTTGCTGGGGATTTTCAAAGTGACAAGATGCTTTCAGAAGGTAAGTACTGTTCTTCACTGCTGACAAGACACTCTTACTGAGGATTATCACAGAATGAAAGGGAAAGTTAGCTGAAATATTTTTCACAGAGGGTTACTAAAATACAGAATGTTTTACCACGGTGACTATTAAGGAAGTGGCTACAAAGCTTCTTTACCACGAAATTGGAAATATGTTTGAACAGGAACACTTACGTTTATGAAGCAACTTCTCAGGCCCTCAGATGCCGCAGAGTAAACTGGTTACTTTTGAAGAGCGGCTATTGTTGTTAGGCCATTCAGCCCATTAGACCTGCTCTGCCATTCAATAAAATATGGCTGATCTCATTGAGGCCTGAACACCATCTTCCTGCCTGTTCCCTTAATCCTTGACTGCTTGGCTAACACTTCGTGCTGAATGAGCTGAAATTTTCTCCAATTAAATATTGGGAGGTGAGAGCCTTTGTCTTGTTCCAGGCACAAACTCCCTCTTGCTTTCAAAGAACAAACAAAGAACAATACAACACAAGAACAGGCCCTTCGACCCTCCAAGTCTGCACTGCCACATTTTGCCCTTCTATACTAAAACCGTCTTCACTTATAGGATCCGTATCTCTCTATTCCCTTCCTATTCATGTATTTGTCCAGGTGTTATGTGAATGCTGCTATTGTGTCTGCTTCCATCACCTCCTCTGGCAGCGCATTCCAGGCACTCACCACCCTTTGTGTGAAAAACATGCCTCGCACATCTCTTTTAAATTTCCCCCTTACACCTTGAACCTGTGTCCCCTAGTAACTGACTGTTCCACCCTGGGAAAAAGCCTCACACCTTCCACTCTATCCATGCCATTCACAATCTTATAAACTTTTGTCAGATTGCCCCTCAACCTCTTGCGTTCCAGTGAAAACAAACTCAATGGATCCAATCTTTCTTCATAACTAAATTCCCCCATACCAGGCAACATCGTGGAAAACTTTTTCTGTACCCTCTCCAAAGCATCCATATCCTTCTGGAAGTGTGGTGACCAGAACTGTACGCAGTGTTCCAAGTGTGGCCTAACTGAACTGCTATAAAACTGTAGCTTAACTTGTCTATCCTATACTCAATGCCCTTTCCAATGAAGGCAAGCATGCCATAAACCATTTTTACTACCTTACCTACCTGTGCTGCTACCTTCAATGATCTGTGGACCCGCTCACCCAGATCCCTTTGCATATCAATATTCCTAACGGTTCTGCCATTCACTGAATAATTTCCACCTGTACTTGACCTTTCAAAATGCCTCATCTCACATTTGTCCATCTGCCATTTTTCTGCCCATGCCTCCAACTGATCTATATCAGTGTCCTCTGACAGTCCTCCTCACTATCCGCAACTCCACCAATCTTTGTATCGTCTGCAAACTTACTAACTAGACTAGCTACGGTTTCCTCCAAATCATTTCTGTAGATCACGAACAGCAGAGGTCCCAGCACTGATCCCTGTGGAATACCACTAGTCACAACCCTCCATTCTGAAAGCATCCTTCTATCGCTACTCTCTGTCTCCTATGACTAAGCCAGTTCTGTATCCATCTTGCCAGCTCACCCCTGATACCACGTGACTTCACCTTTTGTACCAGTCTGCCATGAGAGACTTTGTCAGAAGCTTTACTGGAGTCCATATAGACAACATCAACTGCTTTTCCCTCATCAATCATCTTCGTCACCTCCTTAAAAAACTCGATCAAGGTAGTGAGGCACGACCTCCCCTGCATGAAACCATGCTGTCTATCGCTAATAAGTCCATTTGCTTCTAAATTCATACAGATTTTGCCCCTGAGAATGTTTTCCAATATTTCCCTACCACTGACGTGAGACTCTCAGACCTGTAATTTCCAGGATTATCCCTATTATCCTTCTTAAATAATAGGACAACATTGGCTATTCTCCAGTCCTCTGGGACCCCATGTGTGGCCAAAGAGGATACAGCAATTTGTTCTCATGCCTCACTCAATATTCTGGGATAGGTCCCATCAGGACCTGAGGACTTACCTCCCTTATTAATTTTTAAGATGAAGAGCACCTCTTCCTTTCTAATAGCAAATTGGCTTAGAATCTTGACATTCTTTTCCCTGAGATGATCCCTAATCAAATCCTTCTTTTCAGTGAATACCGGCACAAAGTATTCGTTTAGAACCTCACCTACCTCTTCTGGCTCCACACATAGATACTCTCCTTTATCCTTGAGTGGGCCAACCCTTTCCCTGGCTACCCTCTTGCTTTTTATATATATAAGAAACCTTGGGATTGTCCTTAACCCTGTTTGCTAACAACTTTTCATGAACCCTTTTAGCCCTTCTAGTTCCTTGTGTAAGTTCTTTCCTACTTTCCTTATATACTTCAAGGGCTTCATCAGTTCCCATCCTCCTAGACCTTATGTATGCTTCTGCTTTCTTTTTGACCAAGGTTATAGTATTCCTGGTCATCCAAGATTCATGTAACTTGCCATACCTATCCTTCATTCTTGTAGCAACGTGCCACTCCTAAACTCTTGTCTAATGCCGTTTGAAATATTCTCACATGTCTAAAGTAGATTTACCCTCCAACAGTTGCCTCCAATCAACATTCTCCAGTTTCTGCCTAACATTGTTGCCTTTCCCCAATTTAACAGCTTCACCTGAGGACTTCTGTTGTCCCTATCCATGAGTATCTGAAAACTCACGGTATTGTGGTCACTACTCCCGAAATGCTCACCTACTGAAACTTCACTCATCTGGCTGGGCTCATTTCCTAAAATCAGGTCCAGAATAACCCCTTAGCTGGTTGGACCTGGTTTACATAATGTGGCAAGAAACTCTCCTGAATGGTCCTTACGAATTCCGCCCCATGCAAGCTCCTAGCATGTGGTGAGTCTCAGTCAGTATAGGGGAAGTTAAAATCACCCACCACAACAACCCCAGTTTTACATCTTTTCAAAATCTGTCTACATATTCTCTCCTCTAACTCCCGCTGCCTTTAGGGAGGCCTGTAGTATACCCCCCTGGCTTTGTGATTTCATCTTTCCTATTCCTGAGTTCTACCCATATTGCCGCACTGCACGAGCCTCTGAATCATCCTTTGGTACAGCCATGAGATACTCCTTTACCTGTAATGCAACTCTCCCACCCTTTTTACCTGCCTTTCTATCACACCTGAAACATCTAAATGCTGGGACCTTTTGGCTGCCAGTCTTGTCCCTCTTTCAGATAATTCTCTGTAATCTCAATAATGTCATAGTTCCGTGTACTAACCAAAGCTCTAAGTTCATCTACTTGGCTATTATACTTCTTGCATTGAAACACATGTATTTCAGACCACCTCCACTGCTCTTTTCAGCAATGTTTCCCTGCCTGTTTGCCTTGGTTTCTACCTCTTCCTCAATTTCTGCATCTCTTACCCTACTCCTCTGGTTCCCGTCCCCTTGCCATACTAGTTTAAACCCTCCCCAACGACTCTACCAAATATCCCCTCCAAGGACATCTCTGCCATAGCTGCTTTCTGAAATCCTCATTTGAGCTTCTCATTACCTCCCCACCTGCCCATGCTGCCTCCAGACCTGACTACTCCAGTGCTCTCCTGATGGGGCTCCCTCCTTTACCCTCCTTAAATTTCACCTCACCCAAAGTCTGCATACTATGCCTATCATAATGTTATATATTTCTTTCAGGTCACCCCGCAGCCTCCGATTCTCTAGTAAAAGCAAGCTAATTTTGTCCAAACTTATAGCTATACATCCTAATCCAGGGAACATCCTGATAAACCTCTTTTGCACCCTCTCCAAAGCCTTCACATCCTTTCTATAGTGTGGCTATAGATCAAAACTGTGCATAATACTCAAAATGTGACCCAACTAAAGTCTTATACAGCTGCAACATGACTTGCCAACCTTTATACTCCATATCCCAACAGATGAAGCAAGCGTGCAGTACGCCTCCTTAACCACTTTATCCACTTGTGTTGCCACTTTCAAGGAGGAAAAATGTCTTTACCAAGGGTGTGGTGGGATTTTGAAATTCCTACCAAATTGTTGAGGCCATTGACATTGACTCATTGAAGGCGAAGCTAGTTTAACATGAAGATGAGGTTAGATGAAGTGGAAGGAGACTTGTCTGGAGCATTAACTATTGATCTAATGTACCTTGCTATAAACATAATACAACATAACCTTCTTCAGCCCCACAAACAACCCTCAGTGATCTCCGCATTCCTCCAATCGTTGCCTCCTTTCCATCTGGATTTAGTTGTCCATTTAGTGAAGATCATTCCTCCTGCTGTCCAGGCTCTAAGCTCTGGAATTCCTTCCCTAACCTTTGGTTTTGGGACTCTTACTTTTCCTGAGATGTATTAATGATCTAGATCAGGGTGTGCATTGGAGAGAGTGGAGAAGTGGTTTATGAGAACGGTCCCAGCAGAGGACAGTTCAGTTATGAGAATAGATTGGGAGAAGTTCTTGAGGAGCAGAAAGGTGAGCAGAGATTTAACAGAGGCTTTCAAAACCATGAACAGCCTGGACAGGGTAGCTAGGGAGAAAAAAGAAAAAGAGGGCACAGATTTAAAGTGATGTGCAAACAAAGCAAGGGTGATGTGTGAAAGAAACGTTTTCACACAGCGAGTAGTTAGGGAATGGAATGTACTGCCTGGAAATGTGAGGGAGGCAGGTTCAACTGAGGCATTGAAGAGGGCACTGGATGGTTATTTGGATAGAAATGGTATGCAGGGTTTTGCGGGAAAAGGCATGAGATCGGCACTGGGTAATAGAACCAGAGCAGGCACGACGGTGTGAATGACCTCCTTCTGTGCCTGTCAATTCTGTGACAGTCTCGGATACAGTCACATGGACAAGTTAGACTGCTTTTCTTGGAGAGGACAAGGCTGAGGGAGATTTGAGATAAGTTTTCAAAATCACAAAGGGTGTGGAGAGAGTTGATAGGGAGAAGCTGTTCCCCTTCTTAATAGGATTGAGAACCAGAGGGCATGGTTTTAAGGTTATTGCTAAAGAACCAAGTGTGAGTGAGAAAAATAAGTTCTTTACATAGTGAGTGATTCAGGTTTGGAAAGCAGTGCCTGGAAGTGAGATGGAGGCAAGTTCATCTGAGGCATTGAAGAGAGCATTGGACGATTGTTTATATTTAAATAATATGCAGGGTTATAGGGTGAAGGCAGGAGTTTGGCACTAAGTCAAAAATAACAGCGAGGCTGTACAGACACTTTGGGCCAAATGGCCAGCTTCCGCACCAGTATAACTTTGCAATTTGGGCACGTCTTCACATCCTTTCAAAATCTCTGATCAATGTTTGTTCAGCCCTTATAATATCTCCTCTGAATTAGTGTTAGAATTTTGTCTGATAACTCTGTACTGAAGCACCTTGGGTTGTTTTTCTCATGTCTCGCACTGGAGTGGACTATAATTGGAAGGTGTTGAAGTTTCATGCTGCCTAATTACACACTTTTTTAAAATGCACTATCTGAGCACTGAAAAGTGGGAATGTTTCCCTTCATTCACTAATGTCACTGAATCAGTCATCACTGTCATGCCTTTTGTCACCTTTTGAAGTTGATGGTGTTCAATGCCAGCTTGTCAGCATTTCACAAAAGCAATCTACCTTTTCCCTTCTCCAAGGAGTCTGGAGGATGTCACTGACAGCCAATCAGGAAAACAGGATTGGTAGTTAACGTATCATGTGGAGGGCAGGATTGGTAGTTATCCCAGCCTATCGTAGCATATGGAGGACAGGATTGGTAGTTATCCCAGCCTATCGTAGCATATGGAGGACAGGATTGGTAGTTATCCCAGCCTATCGTAGCATATGGAGGACAGGATTGGTAGTTATCCCAGCCTATCATATCAGTTGGAGAGCTGTCTTTCATTGTGCCTATCACAATCAACCTGAACTCTACTTATTTTAATGTCGACTTTGAAACAAGGGACAACAGATTTTTAGATGTAGTAGGAACTGCCGATGCTGGAGTCTGAGATAACAAGGTTTAGAACTGGATGAACACAGCAGGCCAGGCAGCATCAGAGGAGCAGGAAAGCTGACGTTTCAGGTCTATAGACCCTTCTTCAGAAATGGGGGAGGGGGAAGGGAGCTCAGAAATAAATAGAGAGAGGGGGAGGCGATGATGGAAGGTGGATAGAGGAGCAGATAGGTGGAGAGAAGATGGACAGGTCAAAGAGGCGGGGATAACACCAGCAAAGGTGAGTGTAGGTAGGGAGTTGGGATGGGGGTTGGTCAGTTGGGAGGGAGGGGCGGATAGGTGGGAGGGAAGAAGGACAGGTCAAGGAGGCGGGGATGAGGCTAGTTGGTAGGGAGTGGGGGTGGGTGTTGGTCAGTGAGGTGGAAGGAGTGGATAGGTGGGAGAAAAGATGGATTGGTCAAGGAGGCAGGGACGAGCTGGGCCGGTCTTAGGATGAGGTCGGGGGTGGGGAGATTTTGAAGCTTGTGAAGTCCACATTGAGACCACTGGGCTACAGGGTTCCCAAGCGAAATATGAGGTGCTGTTCCTCCAGCCTTCGGGTGGCATCGTTGTGGCACTGAAGGAGGCCCAGGATGGACATGTCATCCAAGGAGTGGGAGGGGTAGTTGAAGTGGTTCGCGACTGGGAGGTGTAGTCATTTGTCACAAACCGAGCGTAGGTGTTCCACAAAGCAGTCCCCAAGCCTCCGCTTGGTTTCCCCGATGTAGAGGGGGCCACATCGGGAACAGTGGATACAGTATACCACATTACCAGATGTACGGGTGAACATCTGTTTAATGTGGAAGGTTTTCTTAGGGCCTAGGATGGGGGTGAGGGGGGAGGTGTAGGGGCAGGTGTAGCACTTTTGCGGTTGCAGGGAAAAGTGCCGGGGGTGGTGGGGCTGGTGGGGAGTGTGGGGCGGACGAGGGAGTCACGGAGAGAGTGGTCCCTTGGAAGGCAGCTAAGGGTGGGGAGGGAAAAATGTCCCTGGTAGTGGGATCAAATTGCAGATGGTGGAAGTGGCGGAGGATGATGCGTTGAATAGTCTCAGTCACGAGCCACTTCAACTCCCCCTCTCACTCCTTGGACGACATGTCCATCGTAGGCCTCCTCCAGTGCTACAACGATGCCACCCAAAGCCTGGAGGAACAGCACTTCATATTTCGCTTGGGAACCCTGCAGCCCAGTGGTCTCAATGTGGACTTCACAAGCTTCAAAATCTCCCCACCCCTGACCTCATCCTAAGACCAGCCCATCTCGTCCCCGCCTCCTTGACCTATCCATCTTTTCTCCCACCTATCCGCTCCTCCCACCTCACTGACCAACCACCACCCCCACTCCCTACCTACTAGCCTCATCCCCGCTTTCATGACCTGTCCGTCTTCTCTCCCACCTACCCGCCCCTCCCTCCCAACTGACCAACCCCCATCCCAACTCCCCACCTACACTCACCTTTATTGGCATCATCCCCGCCTCTTTGACCTGTCCGTCTTCTCTCCACCTATCTGCTCCTGTATCCATCTTCCATCATCACCTCCCGCTCTCTCTATTTATTTCAGAGTCTCCTTCCCCTCCCCCATTTCTGAAGAAGGGTCCAGACCGAAACATCAGCTTTCCTGCTCCTCTGATGCTGCCTGGCCTGCTGTGTTCATCCAGCTCTACATCTTGTTACAACAGATTTTTAGTTGACGTTTAATATTGAAACCAAAACAAAAAATTAGATGGCAGGAAGGTTGAAAGGACCAATAGAATGATAACTATTTACAGCCTAGATGAAACTTTTTTGTTGGAACAGTGCAACAATGATCACTGTTTTTGTCATGACCAATGAGAAGGGGGAATTGGCTCCTCTCTTCTTAACGCCCTCTTGGTCAGCTGCAAAGCGGAAAGGAATAGAAATTCATTGTCACGTGTACTTTTACATGAAAATACAGTGAAAAGTATGACATGTCACCCCCAGAAGGCACCTACATTAATGAATAAAGTCATATGTAATAATAAAAAAAAAAGTAAAATTGAGCCAAAGTTCATCACAGTTCAGTTAATGGCTCCGAGGCTTGTGGAAAGCCGATTAAGGAACAATGGAATAACCTGAAGATGGAGCAGGGATGAGACAACTGGCGGTGGTTTAACCTGAGGGTCACCATGCTTCAAGCTGGGGAGAGGTTGAGAAGGTGGGCCCTTCAACGTGACTTCAGCTAGTATGGCAATTGAACCTGTGCTATTGATGATACTGTGTAACACAAGCAGCCATGTAGCTAAGTAACCCCTCTCTGTTATAATGTAGGAAATGTGGCAGTCATTTTCATACAGTAAGCTCCCATAAGTAACAATGTGATAATGACCAAGCAACCTTTTTTATTTTAAAGGTTTTGTTTTGCTGGTTGAAGTATAACCATTGGCTGGGGCAATATGTTCCATGTTTGAAAACTTTCCATGAAACAGCCATCCTACTGCACAAGGGGTTTGCCTTCCAACTTCTTACCTCACTCTCCTGGTGACCATTTTAAATTAATGACTTTGTCATCAGTGACTGCCCAAGCAGAGAAACCAGATGTGTTCTTTTCCCATCAAAACCCTCCATAATTGTAAGAAGAACCTCTTGAATCTTGTAATAGCAGTCTCAAGACTCTGATCATAAGCAGTTTCCAGGCTATGATGAGAAGTGATGCTTTCTGTTGCATGTTGAGGAAGGCTGTTGATACTGACCGATGGAGGATGAAGTAGCAAGGGGCCATCAAGTGAAAATGGACCCCACAGTTGTTGGTTTTTGTAGAAAGGAAAGAAGCAGGTCAAGACTTTTCTTGTATTTTTCACCCCTGTGCAAGCTGATTGACATTGCTCTCTCAGTCTGCCAGTGCCCTGATTTTCACATTCTTATTCTAGTTTGTAAAAGCTTTTGCCACTTTGCCTTTCCTTGTGCTGGCCAATATTTATCCCATAAACAATAAAAAAAACACAAAAAATGTTATTTGGTCATTATTGCAATTCTATTTTTAATGGGAACTTGCCCCTCCATCTGTGTAACCTCCACATGTTAACAACCATGTGGAAATTTCTATTCTATTCTGCACTCCAGCCTCCTGTGCATGCTGGATTTGAGCTGCTGCTCTCCTGTGAAACTGAATCATATTGAGTGTGAATCTAAATCACCAGTGCTGGCCTTACCTTCAACCACATGGGCCTTATGTTCTACAATCCCTCCCTACATCTCTACACATCTTTATTGCTCTTTCCTCCTGTAAGGTGCAACTTAAAACCTACTCCTTTGCCCACACTTTTGGTTACCTGCCCTTATTTCTCTTCATGTGTCTTGCTGTTAAATTTTGATAACTCCTTTGATTGATAGCTTCAGTGAAGCATGGTGTAATGTTTGAGGTGGCACAATGGCTCAGTGGTTAATACTGCTGCCTCACAGTGCCAGGGACCCGCGCTCAGTTCCACTCTCGGGTGACTGTGTGGAGTTTGACCGTTTACCCCATGTCTGCATGTGTTTCCTCCAGGTGCTCCAGTTTCCTCCCACAGTCCAAAGACGTGCAGATTAGGTGGATTGGCCATGCTAGATTTCCCATCATGTCCAGAGATGTGCAGGTTAGGTGGATTAGCCATGGGGAATACATGGTTACAAAAATAGTGGAGGGTGGTGGGTTTGGGTGGGATGTTCTTCAGGAGGGTTGTTGTGGACTCGATGTGCCGAATGGCCTGCTTCCACACTGTAGGAATTCTGTGATTTAATCACATTGAAGGTCCTGTACAAATGTCAGTGTGGTATGATGTAGTCTGCATTTATTGCCCATCTGTAATTGCTCAGAGGGCAATTAAGAGTCAACCCTAGACTAGGTAAAGACAATGACTTCCTCCTCTGATGGACATTAGTGAACTAGGTGGGTTTTTCCAACAATCCAAACAACAGCCTCATGATTGTCATTAGACTCGTAATTCTAGATTTTTTTAAAATTCAAATTCCACCATCTGCCATAACGGGATTTGAACCTAGTTCCCCAGAACATTGCCTGGATCTCTGGGTTAATAGTCTGGTGATAATGCCATTAGGCCCATTGCCTCCCAGCTAAAAATTAGGATTACCTGTTCCCATTGATGAAATTGGACATTGATTTTAAGATGTTTGGCATAAAAAATAAATGGCAATTTGAAGAGAAACCTTGTACCATGAATGGTTAGGATATGCAATGCAATGCCTAAGTATGTGGTAAGGGCTTCCTGTTGAGAGTTTGATAATTATCTGTCAAGAAAAACAGTTCCAGGGCAAGGGAGTATCAAGGACAGGACGAAATGACAACAAATGAGGCAGATAAAGGAATCCAGGAGGTAGTGCTGAAGGAGGCTTAGCCCATGTGCTTGTCTAACAGATTTGAGATTCTTACTTCCTATGTGGATGAGAGTGGGGGCTGCAGGGAGGATGAGCGTACTGACCATAGGACTACGATACAGGGAATCATTCAAGAGAGGGGAGAAAAGAGAAATGTAGTTGGAATTGGGGATAGTATGGTCAGAGGAATAGACGCTGTTCTCTGTGGCCAGGATTGAGAGTCCCGAAGGCCGTGTTGCCTACCTGGTGCCTTGGTTTATGATATCTCATCAGGGCTGCTGAGGAGCTTGGAGTGGGAGGGGAATAACCCAGTTGTCATGGTCCATGAAGGTACCACTGAAGAATTACTGAAAAAGAGCCATATCTGATTCGAAATGTTCACTCTAGTACATGTGGTAGTACTTTTCATACTCTCAGGCTGTCTCAAAAAGCCAGTGAAGCGCTTTTGTCATCCCTATTGTAACTGTACACAGCTAAGCCTCACAAACAACAACAGGATGTGTTTTGGGAATCAAATGGGAAATGTCTGGAAATACTCATGGGGCCAAGCACATCTGTAGTGAGAAACAGAATTCATGTTCTCGGTCAGTCCCCTTCTTTCTGAACTGTTCTAAGTGGACCTTGATTCAGGGATAAATATTAACCCAACCTGGTACAGGGGGAGTGACACTGCTCTTCTTCAGAATGGCGCCATGATGGGATCTTGATCTAGCATCTCATCCAAAACATGACATCTACGACAATGAAGTCCTCCCTCAGTATTGCATTGAAATGTCAACGCAGGTTTTGTGTTCAATGGGACCTCAAAGGTGCTATGAGAAGAGGCAGAACATGTAATGGTTTGTAAACAGTTCCTTGTAAAGTTGATAGAAGAACGGAGAGGGTGTATCCATTAGGAAAGACTGTGCAGGCTGCTTTTTTCTCCCGCCAAAGAAAAGAATGCAGAAGTGATCTGATCCATTAAACAGAACTTTGCAATTAATCTTTTTAGGATTTGAACACATTCCTTCATTGTCATTGGTTCAAAATCCCTCCCCGACAGCACCACATTGACTGTGGCAGTTTAAGGGAATGAGTCAATATCCCCATCCCAAGGACTATGAGAGATAGCTGCTAAATGCCGCGCCAGCCAGCAGGCCCAGGATTAATTGTGCTTTTTCTGAAACAGTATTGTAATTGGAAAGCCTTGTAGAGAACAGAGCTATTTTAGAATGGTACTAGGGTTGAGGAATTTCAGTTCCACAGAAAGTCTAAAGAAGCTGTGCTTGATCTGCTCAGAGAATAGGAGCTTTAATTAATTAGAGGTTTTTGAGGTTAAGAGTGATTTTGATTAAGTAGAAGCTGTTTTGAGGCTTGGTAACCAAAGGGGACAGATTCAAAATAATGGTCAAAAATGTCAAGTGGCTTGTAGACACATTGGGGATTAGTGGGTGGTTGGGAAATGCAGAGATGTAAAACAAAATACAGTAAGTTGTTATGATTTGGAATGAATTTGCATCAAAGGATGCAGATTCTGCTGCAACTTTCAAGATGGAATTGGATGAAAAGTGGCAAAATTTGCAGGGCTTTAGATCAAAGGCTGCGGTGTGGGACAAATTGGATAAATGCTTCAAAGGGATAGCACAGGTGCAATGGGGCTGATTGGCCTCACCCTGTGCTGTTTAATTCTCTGATGCATATAAGCATTGCTTTAATTCTGTTATACAGGGTAATGCTAGAAAGCGGGACGGTACCTATTGTAGTATTTGAGATTGCTTGTATTTATTTGATACACTTGAGTGGGTGGCGAGCTGTGTTTGGGGATTCGCATCTGCTGGAATCTTCTTCTACAGGCCTGTGCAGCTACTCAGCCAGGTGGTGTCAGCAGTTCTTATCTTCAAAAGTGATTTGAATGCCTGGTGGGGCTGTGTGAATGTTGGGAATGTCTCTTTCACTCAGGATGGAATGGTGAGAAATGAGAAGCAAACAGATTTGAGAGAAATCTTTCTGCAGGGGAGAGCAGAGAAGAGGTGGGTGCTGGTGACGCTCTATGAGAGCTGCTTGCTTTCCTGTGCACTCTAAAGCTAATGTTTGACCTAAGCAGCATGTGTTGAACTAATTTAGACAAATAGCCACTAATATAATGCACAGTTAATGTGCATACCAGTAAGCATTAATTTTTTGAGGTTTTGTGACTTTGAGAGAAAGTTAGTGGTCATGTAGCAGGGGAGACGGAATATTAACCTTCAATTTGAATATGTTGTAAGGGGGCAAGTAGTTACAATAATTGATTTTGACTGACTGCAAGCTGGCTTCACTTCTGGTGCATTTGGGCTGCCAAGAAGTAACCTCATTGAAACTGGGGCTTTAATTAATACAAGCTGGCAGGAACTTACTGCTGCAATTAATGGTCTTGGAAGATGTTCGGGAAGATTAAAATTTTACTTGATTTGAAATTCACTGCCTCAGCAGAGGTTTCCCAGAGCTTGGGGAACCAGGAAAATGGATGTGAGAATTTAAACTGCCCATTGGCCAAGCTGACGACAGCTGGTGTCTCAGTTCTCAGACACAGCCTTTTCGAAACATTGGAAGTTCTCACCCTGACAAGATCA
Source organism: Rhincodon typus (assembly GCF_021869965.1). Classification (NCBI taxonomy): domain Eukaryota; kingdom Metazoa; phylum Chordata; class Chondrichthyes; order Orectolobiformes; family Rhincodontidae; genus Rhincodon; species Rhincodon typus. The sequence continues at coordinate 11,142,189 of NC_063339.1, read as the reverse complement.
GGCTGGGCCGACAAGTGAGTTGCCCCATGAGTAGAGCAAGGCCTCCATGACCCACGGTGGATGTGTGGGGGAGGGATGTGCATAGGGCTGAAGGTCACAGAGGGCAGTGCCATCTGATAGAGTCACTCAGAGATAGCAAGAACTACAGATGCTGGATTCAGAGTCAGTACAGTGTGGAGCAGGAGGAACTCAGCAGGTCAGGCAGTATCAGACGAACAGGAGAGCTGACATTTTGGGCCTAGACTTCTCTCTCCATGGAAGCTCCCTGACCCACTGTAATTTCTAGCATTTTTTTTTCAGTACAGATTCCAGCATGTGTAGTAATTTGCTCCATTGGGTTTATCAATGCTTCATCGATGCGCAAACACTCAGTGCACTGTGGAATACCAAGTTGCACCTTTTTTTCAAGGATTTTTACAGCGAGATGAATGGCATAAAAGTGAAACTGCACACCAGTTGAAATGCTTTCCAACGATTTCTAAATTCAACAGTACACTATATGGAGGGAGATTGAATAACTGATGGAGAATTCTGGATTTTCTGTGTTTAACTGCACATATAAGCATGCCACAAGTTGCTATCAATTTCACAGTTGTAATGATGGCATTTGCCCATAGTTCTGCTGTTATTACAACTGAAAACTTTCGGCAATATACGGGCAGCTGCTAAGAAGTAGCAGATATTTAGAGTCACTTAGCTCTCCCAAGACTGGTAGATGTTTGCCAGCTCCTTGTTCCTATCCTCTGGTAACTCAGCTGCCAACTGGAGATCTGTCATCCTCTGTGCTGATTCGGTGAAAGGAGCAATCCTTCTGATTATCGGTAAATTCCCCATCTCTGCTGTTGCAAATTACTGTTAATCTGAGTCATGAGAAATAGACTTACAGTGTGTCGGTCATATCCTCAGAATATCCCAAAGCACTTACAGCCATTGAAGCACTCTTCAAATGTTATCATGTAGGGAAATAGCTGGGATAAATGGAATGCTATGCAGATTAGCACAAAGCCATGTGATGATTATGAAGTGTAATTCCGAGGAGAAAACCTGAATGATGTCTTCTGTTCTGATGGAGTGGGTGTTAATTTTGCTACACTGAATGAAAGTCAGAAAACTCAGTGACAGGAACTGGTGGAGGCTGGTACAATTGCAACATTTAAAAGGAATCTGGATGGATAGATGAATAGGAAGGGTTTAGGGGGATACAGGCCAAATACTGGCAAGTGGGACTAGATTAATTTAGTATATACGGTCGGCATGGATGAGTTGGACCGAAGGGTCTGTCTCCATGCTGTACAACTCTATGACGTCCTCATAGCGTTCAGAGCGGCAACAGCGGTGGCAGAGCTCCTCCAGTGATAGGAGGCAGCAGTGGACTTTTCAAGATGGCGGCACTGGCAAGGCGACATCTCAGAGGTGAGCGGACAGAGTGGGGCTCTTTTTTTCTTTATTCATTCACGGGATGAGGGTGTCGCTGGCGAGGCATCATTTATTGCCCAGAGGGCAGTTAAGAGTCAGCCACATTGCTGTGGGTCTGGAGTCACATGTTGGCCAAACCAGGTAAGGATGGCAGTTTCCTTCCCTAAAGGACATTAGTGAACCAGATGGGTTTTTTCTGACTTTTGACAATGGATTCACAGTCATCATTAGATTCTTAATCCTAGGTATTTGTTGAATTCAAATTCCACCATCTGCCGTGGCAGGATTTGAACCCATGTCCCCAGAACGTTATCTGGGTCTCTGGATTAACAGTCCAATGATAACACCATTAGGCCATTGCTTCCCCCCTTTGGCGAGGCGGTAGCTTGGCCTGGCCGTGGATTCAAGTACTCCCAGTTACAGTAGGCCCAGAGAGAGGACACCTGGCATCATCGATGCAGCAGCAGAGCCAGGCCTTTGCAGTTGCAGCAGGCCTGCAGCAGGGGACCTCTGGTTATCAGTGGGGCGGTGGCAGTGGTGATAGCGGAGCCACGGTGTCCTAGTTATGGGCCAAATGTAAGTTCAGCATGGGACCCGGCATCGGAGGCAGCGTCAGCGAGATGGGCCTAGCGGCGAAGAGATGGTGCTGAAAGAGTGGCAACTTCAACGTTGGTGAGTCTGGCGCAGGCATCGGCAAGGCGGTAGAGGTACAGGTGTCGTTGGTCAGCCAGCTCAGGATTCAGGGAGGTGGCGGAATGAAGATAGACTCTCTTTCAGTTATATCTTCTTATTCTAAACTTTTCAAAATGGCGATGGATTGTGGTGACAGCTGAAATTTTTTACCGTAAAATGCAAGTGACAATAAGTCATTCAATTCAAGATGAAGAGCACCGTGCTGATAACCAGATAATCTGTTTTTGTCATGTTGAAGGAGAGACAATTATTGGACAAGACACCCTAGAAAATTGTCCTGCTCCTTTTTGAAAATAGAACTATGGGACCTGTTAGAAGTAACTGAGAGCAGATGGGGCTTTGCATTAATGTTTCATCAAAAAATGGCAAGTCTAACAGTGCAATCTGCCCTCCAGAAAACTCTTCTCGGGCCAAAGTCTGTGATTCTGATATCACTACTGATCATTCAGAGGTGGAAGACACCCAATCTCTCCCTCCTCAACTCTACTGGACTGTACAAGAGTAATATGAATGGAAAAGTGCATATTATTAAGCCTTTACAATACAGTAAGCTCAGTTGATCATGGAATGACTAGAAAGCAAAGAGTGCACCTTCTCTCAAAACAAAACTCTTGTGAAGAGTTATCAGTAAAGTTCTTTTAAATGGAAGACCTTGTGCTGATACATTTCTAATTTTTGAACTGTGATTTCATTATTATGCAGGGTAATTTTAATAACTAACTCAGCATCAATCTTACATGGTCTATAGTTGGCTAGGGCCTTATTCAATGAGGTTGATCTTGTGTGTGGAACTGTAAGAATCCTAACACCTATACAATCCAGAGATTGTAAGCTTTCAGTAGATAGTAGTGGGGCCTTAATTGGCAGATTTCTCAGTTAACAGATTGAGAAAAGGGAGCTCACTTGATTGCTACATTTCAATAATAGCTTTGAATGTAGGTTGGAGTTCAGTAACATAAATGCAAAGAATGGCAGAAGTTGGAAAGCTGAAACAAAAACCAAAAGCACTGGAGAATCTGAATAGGGCCTAGCAACATCTGTAGCAACAAACAGAGTGAACAGTTTGAGATCCAGTGACCCTTTGCCAAACTGACAAAAGCTGGGAAAGGATGGAGATGGTGCCCAGAGAGATGAGAAAGAAAGAGTGAGACAGATAAATGCAAACCCTCCTGCTTTTATATTCCGTTCTCGAAGCAGCATTTATCATCAGCAATTTGTATTTTCCTATCCTTTACCTGTCTCTCTGTTTGGGCTCCTTCTCCATGTACTCTATACACACACACACACACACACACACACACACACACACACAGAGTTTTTGTTGGAGTTTTTTCAGTTGTCTAAAGAAATTCTTGAATTCTTCAAATATATGGATTCACATATCGCAGATGTATAATCTATGTATTGGAAGCATGCCAAGGGTAGAAGTTTGGTGATTATTCCGTTGATGATGCATTCCTCATGGTAACCAACAAACATATTAATGAGAACTGGTTCTAGAGGGAATCCCATGGCAACACCATCTATTTAGGTGAACAATGTGTTGATGATATTGAACTCAACTATGCAAGTTGCTAATCTCATGAGTTCAATGAAAGCAAGTTCAGACATCAGTGGTACATCTATACTGTCATGATATACTATGAATGTGCAAATAAATTAAGAGCAGGAGTAGTCCATTCATTCCCTCAAACCTCATCTGCCATTAATTAAATCATGGCTGATCTGATTTTGACCTCAAATCTGCATTCCGGCCTGCTCCTGAGAGCCTTTCACCCCCTTGCTTTACAAGAATTTATCTACCTCTCTGTCTTAAAAATATTCAAGGACTCTGCTTCCGCTACCTGTTTACGAAGAAAGTTCCAGAGACTATCAACTGTCTGAGAGAAAACAAAATCTCCTCATTTCTGTTTTAAATAGTGATTTTTAAACAGTGAATCCTTGTTCTAAATTCTTCTGTCGGTGGAAAGATCCTCTCCATATCTATCCTGTCAACACCGCTAGGATCTTATATGTATCAATCAAGTCACCTCTTACTTCTCTAAACTCCAGAAGATTCAAGTATAGTCTGTCCAACCTTTCTTCATAAAACAGGCCTCTCAGTCTGGCTATCAGACTGGCACACCTTCTCTGAACTGTCTCCAAAGCATTTACAACTTTCCTTAAATAAGGTGACCAATACTGTATGCAGTATTCCAGATGTGGTCTCACTAGTGCCCTCTATAACTGATCTTAATTAATGGCAGATCTGGTTTGAGGGACTGAATGGCCTACTCCTGTTCCTAATAATGTCACTACTTTTATATTCAGTTTCATTCATGATAAACGGTAACATTCTATTCGTTTTCCTTACAACTTCCTGTATCTGTATACAGACCATGAGATTCATGCATAAAGACACCCAGATCCCCCTGCATCTCGAAGCTTTGCAGTCTGTCACTATTTACATAATATAGTAGTTTTTTTTTAAAAGTTTTACTGCCAAAATGGCCAGTTTCACATTTTCCCACATTACATTTCATTTGCAACATCTTTACCCGCTCACTTAACCCATCTTTCTGGTACATTTTGTAGCACTAAATATTTACTCATCCCAATGTATATTCAGAATGTATGGAAAACTATTTTAACACTAGTAGCAGCAACTCTCTCAGCCCTTTGACCAATTCATGTGTGTACAGCCAGACATTGAGAAAATTGGGAATTATGGGAATCCCATTAGACGTGATTCTGCTATTGGACAACATTTATTTAATAATTTATTTATTTATTTAATAATCCTAACTATGCTGACTTTTACGCCAAAATCAATTTAAGATTTTTATTTGATGTCACAGAGTGATGAATTTAACGCTTGCTAGAAGCTACACATATTAACACCCAGCACCCTGCTCTGTGCAGGCAAAAAGTATAGAAAAAAGAATTTGTCCATACATTGCATCTTTTTCTTGAGGAAACATTCATAGAATTCCTACTGCATTCTCTGTGACAACACCCTGATCCGTCTGGTTTTTCAGCTAAGATGGACTGTTAATTGTTCCTGCTGCATCTCCATGCCAACCGTGATCCAAGCGTTAAGTTCATCATTCTATGACATCGATCAGTACCCTCTTCTCTTTCTGTGCATTAATATTCCCGATCCAAATGTGATCTTTTGCCTATCAATCTTGGTGTATGCAAGATGAGAAGCTATGACATTATGTCTCTTTTTAGCAATGTTGAATTCTGCTTCACCAAGAATTTAGACAATAATACTCTTGTGGTGGACAAGACTTGCAGCTCGATAGGGAGGGGCAAACATTATTAAAGCATTTTGGCAGATATCTTTGCCTTTGACTGAAATGGGGGAAGGCTAAGGAGAGCAATGAGAGCATTACTCTGTGTCTCAATATACTATAGTTTTCTTGATGATATTTGATGCTAATTTAGTAATCACTGTCAATGCTTCGAGATGGTGTGACTGAGCAAGGGACAAAAACACAAATTACTGGAGAAACTCAGCAGGTCTGGCATCATTTGTGGAAAGAGAAACAGAATTAATGTTTCTGGTCCAGTGACTCTATTTCAGAAATAAAATGGAAGGGATGGAAGTTGGAGAAGAAAAAGGGAATTGGTTTGATAATAGGCAATGACTGGGTGACATAAGCTTATGATGCCACATTTATTTCATACATGTCTATGACATACGAAAGCGCCTGTTTCCTAAAACTCATATCTTGTATGTTTGAGAACAAAACACTGTTCTTGAAAAAGCAGCCGTGAATATCTAAAGTCTCCTCTTACTTTATCAGCATGCTGCTCTATGGTGAATTGGTTCCAGTCAGTCTAGGTTGTGTGTCTGGAAGATACAATCCAAGATATCAATTCTTTGGCTGCCTGCAAGTTTCCATATTAATGAATTGAACAGATGAAATCAGCCAGGCTGTTAGTAATTTTGAAAGACTTAAGTTGTGGTTTAGTTCTCATTTCCTTTTGGTCTCTCTAGGGTAGCTTCTTGCTCAATCAGACAGCCAATCAGTCAGTATCCTTCTCTCCTTTGGTATAATTTGTTGTGATGTTTTTGAAATTGAGCATTTTTGCCTTTGTTCTAATGAGTGGAAGATGCAAAGCTCTGGCAACATGTTTCACTTCAGGTTTAATACATCTCAGTTTCCTGTGGATATTGTTGATTCCTTTTTTGGAAGGGGCAAAATTTATTTTGTTTCTCCGAAGAGTTGCTTTTATTTTGATCCATTTCTGAAAAACGCTGATATGCTCTGAAGTTTGGTCCCTGTATAATATATAAAGTTGATCTTATGTCTTGCAAGTGGGACTATCACTGATTCCAAGTTACCCTTCATATCGCACAACTGGCAAGAGACACCACATGGGCATATGTCACTGCTGCTTTCCTTTTGTTGGGTCTAACTTCTGGAAATCCCTACCTGGACAATGCTTAAAAAGTACCTTCGCCACATGGACTGCAGCAGTTCAAGAAGGTGACTTCCCGATGAGGGAAATGCAATAAATACTGGCATTGATAGTAATGCTTACATCTCAAGGGAAAAAGGGTGCTGGGATCTGAAATCTTTGCAGCAGTGCGTTATAGTTATGAGCTGTGATTTTACTTTTCTATTCTGTTCCTTGTATAGAATCTGCTTCTTTTTACACGTTGGCTCCTTGCACATAGTCAAACACCTGGAACTGACCTTTAGTGTAACCCTGCATCTATAGGCCACCTTGTGGTGCTCGATTAAGTGCATGGCCTCTTACTAAAGAGTAAAAGCCCTGTATAAATGGATTTTGAAGCCCTGTAAATTACACAGCAATGAACTGTTTGCAGAACCTGATTCAACAGCTGCACAAAATATTTAATAACAGGAGCACAGTGGTGCAAATGACAATTTCTATTGTGTGCCACATTTCTCTTAAGCCCATGATAAGAAAATCAGGTTGAAATGTTATTAGCTACTGTGGTTTGCCTGCGATTTGTATGACACAAATCAGCCTGTCATGCTACTTAGTGCCCAACGTTGCTTCTAAACAAATGACTATTCAACAAATATAGAATACATTTGACCACTCCTGCATGTGGTTGTCAGGCAGCCAGGGGTAAAACTGGGAACAAATCTACCAACGTCACTGGGGCTGGCACCAGGGAATACCACTGTCCGTTGTCCCTGATTTCTTTCTCAATACTGACCGAAGCCCATGTGCTGACAATCCAATTGATGAGAATAGGTCAAGGAAGTTTGAGAAGAGGTGACTTTGAAGAAGGTGGCTTATCAAGGATTGGTAAGGTCAGTTGTCGGCAAATTGCTCACTTTAGTGAAGAAAGCAATGTTGAAAGGTTAAAACATTCAAGGAATCCAACATCAGGGGCCATTAATATCAGACAGTCTCTAACAACCCCAATAAATACTTCTAGAGAAACTTCTTTACAGTATTACCAGTTGATGGAGTAGTTGAGGTGAATAGATTTAAGGGGAATAGCATTGATAGCTTTAACAGGAAACTAGAGAAACACATCAAGCAGAAAGGAATTGAAAGATATGCTAATTGGGTGTTAGAAATTTGGTTGCAGAAACTATTTCTTGCCAGCATACAGAACAACAGAAGTAACAACACAGGAGTTAACAAATACTGAACAGCACAGGACACGCACCTAATGCAATCTAATGTGTTGGGATGATACGTTATGGTCATTTGGAAATCTAAAGTGGACAGAACCATACCTTAAATTTGTTTTTTATTCCTGTGTATGTGTTAGGAAGAGGGAATTTTCCCAGGCCCTGAACGACGTGGGGTATGGCGAGAAATCTGAGAGAATCATGTGAAATGTCCAACGAGGTCTTCCTTGACGCCAGGAGCAACTCACTGTACTTTCTAACAGAGTTCTGGGTGTAGAGATGAGATGTTCTCTAGGCAGCGGTGAGATGTTTTTGAATGTTGATTCTTGCTTGTTGTCAGCCTTATTAACCCCACATCTCACCTGGTTAACATGCAGCTTCTGATCCTACCAACCACAGTGAGGAAACTAGAGAATTCTCAACATAGTCAAGGGCCAGAGTCACTGTCTATCAGTGAGTAATAGAAAAGGCTTAATGGTTCAGGATCTATCGATGATAGATCGAGAGAGTAGCGAGCGCTGGATTTGTCACAGTTTATGTTGAAGATATACCAGGGGTCTCCGTCTATCAGATAGACATTGACCCATAGATATTTCTCAATACTTACATAGAATCTACACCACAGACACTGGCCATTCAGCCCAAGCGAGCCATGCTATTGGTTTTGCTCTATGCATGTCTACTCCCAAACTTTTTCAACTAATCCTGTCTACATATCCTTCTCTTTGTTTCTCCCTCATGCTTCTTTCCCTTAAATACACATATGCTATTTCCCTCAAGTATTCTTGTGGTAGGAAATTCTGCTTTCTAAACCGCCATTTGCGCTGGGAGAAGTATCAGGACATAGTGGAACTGGTAGAACTCTGCCCCTTCATTATTTCATGGAACCACACAAAAGGCAATTTGTCATTAAATATTGGGGAGACTGAAGCCATTGTGTTTGGTCATCACTCTTAACTCAATTTTCTGGTAACGAACTCCTTTCTTCCCACCACTGGCAACTGACACTTCACCTGATGAAGGAGCAGCACTTTGAAAGCTTGTGATTTCAAATAAACCTGTTGGACTATAACTTGGTGTCGTGTGACTTCTGACCTTATCCACCCCAGTCCAACACCGGTACATCCAGATCACAAGTTGTTTACAGTTTGGCATTATATTTGATCCTGGGATAAACTTCCAATTACGTGTGCATCATCAATAAGACGACCTATTTCTTTTTATGCACCTCTGTCTTTGCCTCAGTGCTTTGGCAGCTGGAAGCCTCATTCATGCCTTTGTTATCCCTAGAAGACTATTCCAACACAGTCCTGTCGATTTGCCTCACACAACCTGCCTAAATTTTATGTCATTTAAAACTCAATTACCCATGACATGTCTCGCTTCATGCCCTGGACACACATCATCCCCAGGCTTACTGACCTAAATTAACTCCCAGCTAAGCAACATCTTAATTGTAAAGCTCTCTCATCCTTGTTTTCAAATTTCTCTACAGCCTCATCCCCTCCTATTTCTGAAATTCTTACAACCCCATAACTCTTGGATTTATATGGGGGGGCGGGGTTGGAATCTGCCGCAGACGTATGAGGGGCATAGGCAGGGTAGATCATGAGAATCTTTTCCCCATGGCAGATTTGTCTAAGATGAGAGGGCATAAGTTTAACGTGAGGAATAAGTGGTTTAGAGAGGATCTGAGGAACATGTTTTCACCCAGAGAAATATGGAACGTGCTGCCTGAGAGCGTGGTTGAGGTCGCAACATTTAAGAAGCATTTGGATGAACACTTAAAATGCCAGGACAAAGTAGGCCATGGACCAAATGCAGGTAAATGAGATTAATATAGTTTGGTATTTGTTAGTTGGCATAGACATGGTGGGCTGAAGGACCTTTTTCTATGCTGTTTGACTCTATCTTAATGCTTGTTTGACTCTATCTTAATGCTTGTTTAGTTGTGGCCTCCTGACCATCTTTGAGTTGAACTGCTCCAACATTGATAGTCCTGCATTAGTTATGTAGGTTGTAAACTCTGGATTTCCTTCCTTAAACCTACCTGCCTTTGTATCTGTTTTCCTTTCAGACAATTCTTTAGCCTCACTACTTTGACCAAGCTTTGGGTGACTTGCCCTAATATTTTGGTATGCGTCATGGTGCCTGCTTTTGCTTTATTGCACTGCTGTTAAGTACCTTGGGACTTTTTGAAATGCCAAAAGGTGCTAGATAAATCCGAAGTGTTGTAAATGATGATGGCAGAAAGCCCCACCATGAAGGGTACTCCCGTGTGGGGAAGGCAGTGGTTTTGCATCTGCAGGTAAGCAGACTGACTGATGGCAGAGCAAAGGAAACATGAGCTGCAACCTGAAATATAGGTTAATGCTGTCCTTGAGGCATTTTGTTCAAACTCATTCTCAGATTGATCCAGCACAGGGGATTAAAGGGATGTTGTTGATATTTGTCGAAAGTGCAGGCTCTGCCTCTGTTAAAATGAACACTTTGCTGCATAAAGCTCTGGAATCAGACAATGATGATGAGTGGAGGTGTGGGGGAGGGAGAGAGGGAAAGGATATCTCAGAGCTAAGAGCCATCACAAGGGGGCACTCTGCCTTTTGTGACTTTGACTAGAACACAAGAAGCATTATCCCTTCTCATTGACCCTTCTTAAGCTCCGAAATTAATTGAAAATGAAATCCTGCCTGAAAATAAAATTCAAACTGCAGCCTGCTGCCTTAACCTTGAAAAGGGGCACCTGTTAGTTTTGTTGCAGAAAATCTTGCAGGAGGCAAATTGGTAATGAATGCTACTGTTTTGGTCCAGCATGTCCTTTAGACAGAGTACACTTGCTTTTATAAACAGGCACCCTCCAATAGCCCCAGCCAATGGAGAAGTATTAGCGCAGAATAATTAGTGAGGAGGAGATAATGTTCAAATGTTTGCTTTCATAGGAGGTAAGGGCACTGTTGGACAGTATCCCCAGTTGGTATTTGTGCCTCATGAGTTAACTGTGTTGCTCCTAACAGTATCTTGGAATTAGAAAGACAGCCTCAATTTTGTAGTGATTCGTTCTGCAGTGAGCACAGTGATAGCAAAGAAAGCGAAGCTTAACGTTAAAAGGAAATCTTTCTATCAAAGAGGGAAAAATGTGCACATCAGTGCAATTCTGTTGGTTTAGGTTTTATTGTATTGAGTAATAGAGGTCTACAGCACAGAAAAAGGCCCCACAGCCTCAAGTCAGCCTTGGTCAAAAACTAACACCTACTATTCTAAGAGATAGTAGGAACTGTCGATGCTGGAGAATCTGAGACAACAAGGTGTAGAGCTCGATGAACACAGCAGGCCAAGCAGCTTCAGAGGAGCAGGAAAGCTGCCGTTTTGGGTCTAGACCCTTCTTCAGAAATGGGGGAGGGGAAGGGGATTCTGAAATAAATAGGGAGAAAGGGGGAGGTGGATAGAAGATGGATAAAGGAGAAGATAGGTGGAGAGGAGACAGACAGGTCAAGGAGGCGGGGTTGAAGCCAGTAGAGGTGAGTGTAGGTGGGGAGTTAGGGAGGGGATAGGTCGGTCCAGGGAGGACGGACAGGGAGGACCTACTATTCTAATCCCGTTTCCCAGCACTTAGCCTATAGCCTTGTATGCCTTGGCGTCACAAGTGCACATCTAAACACCTTTTAAATGTTATGAGGGATTCTGCCTCTACCATCCTTACAGGCAGTGAGTTCCAGATTCCCACCACCCTCTGGATAAAAAGGTTTCTCCTCACATCCCCTCCATAGCTCATGCCCCTTCCCTTAAATCTGTGCCCGCTGGTCACTGATCCCGGAAGATCCGAATCTGAAGGAGATTGCTATGGATGTTTTGGAGGGATTGGTAGTGATCTTTCAGGAGTCACTGGAGTCAGGCAGTGTCCCACAGGACTGGAAAATGGCTAATAAACCCTTGTTTATGAAGGGAGGGAGGCAGAAGACAGGAAGCTATAGGCAGGTTAGCCTGACCTCAGTCTTGGTGAAGACTAAAAGATTTAAGAACCTATTGTGAAGCTTGAGATTGTGAGTACTTGGAAATGGTAAAATACGACTAAGTCAGCACAGTTTTGTCAAGGGGAGGTCATATCTGACAAATCTGTTAGAATACTTTGAGGAAGTAACAAGCAAGTTAGACAAAGGAAAGCCAGTGGATGAGATCTATTTGGTTTTCCAGAAGACCTTTGACAAGGTGCTGCACAGGAGGCAGCTAAATAAGATAAGAGCCCATGGTGTTAGGGGCAAGGCACTGGCATCGATAAAGGATTGGCTAGCTGGTTGAAGACAGTGAGTAGGTATAACGAGATCTTTTTCAGGAGGCAGCTGGTGACTAGTGGAGTTCAGCAGCGTTCAGCGTTGGGACCACAACAGTTCACATTATACATTAACAGTCTGGATGAAGGAACTGAGGGCATTGTTGCTGGGTTTCCAGATGATTCAAAGATAGGCAGAGGGACAGGTAGTGTTCAGAAAATGGGGAGGCTGCCGAAGGACTTGGACATGCTAGGAAAGTGGGCAAAGAAGTGGCAGATGTGAGAAAGTGTGGAGTTTATGCACTTTGGTAGGAAGAACAGAAGTGTAGACTTTTTCTAAATTGGGAAAGACTTTGGAAATCTGAAGCACAAAGTGACTTGGGAGTGCTAGCTCAGGGTTTTCTTAAGATTAAGATCAGGTTCAGTTGGTATCAAGAAGGCATATGAAGTATTAACATTCATTTTAAGAGAGCTAGAATACAAGAGCAGAGATATACTGCTGAGTCTGTATAAGGTCACATTTGGAGTATTGTGAGCAGTTTTGGGCCCTGTATATAAGGAAGGATGTGCTGGCATTGGAGGGAATTCAGAGGAAGTTCACAGGAATAATCTTGGGGCTGAAGGGCCTGTCATATGAGGAGTAGTTGAGGACTCTGGGTCTCTACTGGATGGATTTTAGATGGATGAGGAGGTGATCTGCCTATCTGCACCTACTACAGGACCTGCAGCTTTCTTTCACTGAGTAGTGAAACATGTTAGTCCCCGTCACTGTGGCATTGACCTCACCTTATAAATGAAATAGTGTTGACAGACTCTGCAGGTTAGAAACAAAACATTGAGAATGTATTAAATTCTGTTTGTTGTGTGTACATTGGGATCTCTTGCCTCTGTCTGTTCAGGTGTTGGCTGCTTTCCAGCTTCCTCTTTCACCGTGAACCTTGTCCATTCTGGTGGATCAGGTCACCACAGATTTCTGATTCTCCGTAAACTGATACAGCCCAGGAACAGATCCAAGTGCAGTGACTGAATCCAATGTGTGTGCCTGCCAGCAAATTAATTTGCCATGGTATGCTTATCTATGCATTACTGAAACAGTGTGCAGAGGACCTAAACGTCCCTGTGAATATTGAGGATGTACTGCACTGTGAAAAGAGTCATTTATTGGATGAAACAGTAAGTTGAGACTCCCGTCTGTGCTCTCATGGTGGACATAGAAGCAGAGTGAACAACTCTTTACAAAGTTACATGCGCATCTCTTTGATCATGAGACCAAGGGGTTAGAGATTGCAGTTCTGTTGACCATGAAATTGGAGGCAGGAGGGTTTTTAACGCAACCAAAACTTAGAACTTACCTTCTAGAGTCTCAACGTTGCATTACATGCTCACTCTGAGAAAAAAAATACTGAAAGCCCATTCTCCTTCAAGCTGACGTGGAAATGTGGGACGAGGCGTCCCTCAGTAGATCAGTCAAAATAAGATATAATCCCTTAAACCCTGCATAAAAGATCATGGGGATTTTTTCTAAAGAAGAACTGAGGAGTTCTCCACAGTAATGTTTCCCCTGCGTATTTTTTCCACTATGCGGGCTTCGAGGGAACATTGCTTCCAAGTGTCCTGCCTAATATTTAATCCCCATGGCGTGACTCTAACAGAAGGCATGCACTAGAAATCAAGTCCTACTACTCCATGATGTGCACAAAAAGCGCAAATGTTTTATTTAATCACCAAAATGATTAATTTGTTCCTCTTTATCACTGATAACTGGAGCAAAAGAGATTTGCTTCAGGTTTCTTCAATAAACTCAAGTTAGTTTCTAATAAACAAATTATTTTTAAGTTTTAAACGTGGAAAATTGATTATCAACTAAGCTACTGTGGAGGTATCAGTGTGTCCCGTTTTAGCACACCCTCACTCTCACTCTCACTCTCATTCACACACACACACTGAATTGTACACAGACAGGGACAGATGCACAGCACTGCAGAGAAGTTGAGTAGAAAAATAGGAAAAACCCTATAAATCAAGTGTCCAAACTAAAAAGGGTGGAATGAGGTGACTTTTTCACAGTTCCTTTAGTTTCTCGTCAATGAGATCACGTTGGTATTGGCCGCAGTCTAATGCAAGATCTGATATTTAGCAGCAAGACACTTTGGCATAGTTCTTGTTATGGGCGGTATTGCGGCTCAATGGTTAGCACTGCTGCCTCACAGTGCCTAGGGCCTATGTTTGATTCCACCCTCGGACGACTGTCTATGTGGAGCTTGCACATTCTCCTCGAGGGTTTCCACCAGGTGCTCCGGTTTCATCCCACAGTCCAAAGATGTGCAAGTTAGGTGGATTGGTCATGCTAAATTACCCATGATGTTTAGGGATGTGTACGTTAGGTGTATTTGTCATAGGAAATGCAGGGTTACAGGGATAGGATTGGGAGATGGGTCTGGGTGGGATGCTCTTCAGGGTGTCGGTGTGGACATGTTGCGCCAAATGGCCTGTTCCACACTGTAGGGATTCTAAAGTTCAAAGAATTAACAGGTTGGCTCTCAAAGTTTATGAGGCATCAGAGATATTGATTTCTAGGACTTCCTATGCTTCTCAGAAAATGCTTCCCTGCGATATTTCTTCAAATATTTTTCTTTTAATGCTTATGTTGTTACTCGCAGAGAGAGAGAGAGAGAGGATAGCATTGCTTTCCAGCATGCTTATCAACAACTGAACGACTCTCAAGTCTATGGCAAAACAGAAACTAATAGTTCAGAGACTGTTGCTTGGCAGTCTTCTGTATTAGAGTACTTCCAAAGCTCAGTCTTTTTGCCTAGCAATTAAGGTCATAAAAACAATCTTTTTCTTGTGAAAGCTTTTCTCCCAAAGTTTCTTGTCTTTTCATCCAAATTCTTTTGACCTGTAGACTTCTTCATTGCAAAAAAAATCACAAGGTAAATCCTTCGTAGCCCAGAAATGAACTAAATTTTCATTTCTTTTCCAATTCTCGGAATCAGAAAATGAATATGTGTTCCCAATATTTGACCAGCGTTAAAACAGAATAGTTGATCTGGCCATTGTCTCATTGTTTAGTGTGTGTAAATTGGCCATTGTGTTACTTCCATTACATCAGGGAGGACACTTCAAAATTAGCCAAGTGGCTGTAAAGTATGTTGGGGTGTCCTGAGGTTATTAAAGGTGCGAAAGAAATACAAATCTTCATTCTGATTCAATGATTGAAGTGAAAAGATGAGAAATATGAGCTCCTGTATCCATAGTTTGTATCAGTTGAATTCTGAGTGTCATACACTGCAGAAGGAGGCCATGTAGACCATTAGTCCTGTGCGTTCAAAAGAAGTGACCAATTAGGGTCACTCCCTTCCTCTTTCCTCATACTCCTGCAGGCATTTCCTTACCCAGCATTTATTTCATTTCCTTTTGAAGGTTACGGCATGTTGGTGTGAATCAACACAGTGTGGAGCTGGAGGATCACAGCAGGTTAGGCAGCATCAGAGGAGTAAGAAAGTTGACGTTTCGGGTTGGGACCCTTTTTCAGAACTAGTTCTGTAGTTCTGAAGAAGGGTCCTGAACTGAAATGTCGACTTTCCTACTCCTCTGATGCTGCCTGACCTGCTGTGTTCCTCCAGCTCCACACTGTATCGAGTCAGCCTCCAGCATCTGCAGTTCTTGGTATCTTTGAGTGTGGTGGTGTGATACAGGTAGCTGTGTTTGCAATGTGAAAGAAATCAAATGAATTAAATGGCCAGCTGGGTCCAAGACTTGTTTGAAGTTCAGAAGAAATTGGAGTTAATTTTGAATCATGATGGATTGAACAAGGAGTTCTATGGAGAGACAAATTTGAATCTGTGAGTAATAATTGAAATTTACGATTGAAATTGCCTGATCTCTTGCTACATTCTCATTCCACCTTCGTTGAAGAAACCAAGAATCCGCAGTTCTTCCAGCATCTGTAGTTCTTTCAGTTTTCCATCTCTTTTAGACAGTCAAAGTCTTGGTGTCCACAGTTAAACCAACTCCTGGCTGAGGAAATTCTTCCTCATCTCAGTTCTAAAGGGTCGTCCCTTCACTCTGAGGCTGTGCCCTTGGGTCCTAGTCTCTCCTACTGGTGATAGAATCATACAGTCATAGAGCTGTACAGCATGGAAACAGACCCTTCGGTCCAACTCATCCATGCTGACCAGATATCCTAAATAAGTTTAGTCCCATTTGCCAGCATTTGGCCCATATACCTCGAAACCCTTCCTATTCATATACCCATCCAGGTGCCTTTTAAATGTTGTTTTTGTACCGGCCTCCAGCACTTCCTCTGGCAGGTCATTCCAATTATGCACACCCTCTGTGTGAAAAGTTGCCCCTTAGATCCCTTCTAAATGTTTTCCCTCTCACCTTAAGCCTATACCCCTTAGCTTTGGACTCCCCCATTCCGGGGAAAAGACCTTGTCTATTCAGCCTATCTATGCCCCTCATGATTTTATAAACCTCTACTCCTCAGCCTCCAACGCTCCAGGGAAAATAGCCCCAGTCTATTCAGCTTCACCCTATAGTTCAAACCCTCAAACTCTGGCAACATCCTTGTAAATCATTTCTGAACCCTTTGAAGTTTCACAACATCCTTCCTATAGCAGGAAGACCAGAATTGCATGCTGTATTCCAAAAGTGGCCTAACCAGTGTTCTGTACATCCTAAGGCCAACCAGGATATTGGTCTGAAACAGAAGGGAGGGGAGATCTGATTCACTTTCTGATCTTCGCATCAGATCAACATTATTCAAGAACTAATTTAGTAACTAATGAGTTAGCAAATCATCAAGACTGAAATAGGTTCAAAAGATAAGCCCGTTATTTGAAAACCAGACTTTGGGTGACAGCTCCCTTCACAGAAATTCCCAGATAATATTGATTGCCATCTGTGTAGTCTACACAGATAGCACCTTGGAATGAAGGATGACTTTCTTCAATGCAGGTTTGATGAGTTCTGAGGTAGCTGATAAGTCCAATGTGCCATCTGCAGGCAATCTGCCATGTGTGGGCAGATGATGAACAAAGGAACAAAAGAACAAAAGAGAAGTACGGAGCAGGAACAGGCCCTTCAGCCCTCCCGGCCTGTGCCGATCATCATGCCGTAACTAAACTTAAAAACAAACCTTCTGCCCTTATTCTTTCTGTATCCCTCTATTCCCTTCTTATTCGTATAACCATTCAGATGCCTCTTAAATGTCACCGACTTGCCTGCTTGGACCACCTCTTCTGCCAGTGCGTTCCAGACTCCTACCACACTCTACATGAAAAACTCCCCTGGCACATCACCCTTAAACTTTGCCCCACTCACCTTGAACCTGTGTCCCCTTGTAATTGAAACTTCAACTCTGGGAAAAAGCCTGTGATTATCCACCCTCTCTATGTCTCTCATAATGTTGTAGACCTCCATCGGGTCACCTCTCAACCGCTGTCTTTCCAGTCAAGACAATCCTAATCTTTTTAACCTTTAACCTCATAGCCAATGCCCTTGAGACGAGGCAACATGCTGGTGAACCTTCTCTGCACTCTCTCCAAAGCTTCCACGTCCTGCTTGAAGGGTTAGGGCAGAGGAAGTGTTTGGTGGTTTGTGTACAATTTCTAAATTCCATGGACCGCACCAGTGCTACTTCTGAGTTTGTGTGAGTGTTGTCTTTCTAAAGGACATTCTGTAATTAGAATGGTCACAGAGTAGAGACCTGCAGAGTTGTGGGGACATTTGATCTCTTTGGGGATGTTTTGAGGACATCCCTGGAGCATTTCTGCTGCTTTCCTGGGACTATCCTAATGCTGTGACTGAATTCTGAATAGAGTAGTTTAGTCTGGAGTTAGACGTATCATTGATGTGACCCCTCCAGCGGAGTTGGTTTTATGTGATGCTGGGCAAATTGACTCTAGAGGGGACAATGTTGTTAGACTACTTTTTTTTGGCGTGGGATTGGAAGATCTTGCGAAGGCACCACTTACGGTTCCTCACCATTGGTGTGAAGTACTTGAATGTTGTAGAACCCTTCAAAGCACTTAGGACCACTGATGCCCTGTAACTCATGGCCTTGGTCTCAGCTTTGAGATCCTCATCCTCAAATACGCTTCCTCAGCTGGTTGAAGGTAGAGGTGGTACATTGGAAGTGATGATGTAGTTTGGCTTGAATGTATGCCTTCATTGAGAGGAGGCACCCAAGAAACAGAAAATGGTTTGCATTTTGAAGGATCTGAGTATTCAGCATAATCAGCAGGATAAGTGTTGCTGTGTGGGACCCGGTTAGAAAAAAGACTTGAGATTACTGGAGTATAGTGAACGGCTCATTTTCTCACCTGCTTCAGAGAATGAGTTGACCATGACCTCAATTCAGTTCCTGAGTGAGCACACACTCAATGGACACCACTTACTGAAGCTCAATGGCTGAGCTGGATGTAATTTTTGCTTCATATTGATGACAGTGGAGGTTGAGCAATTTTCTCTCTGACATGTAGATTATCTCTGTGCTTGTGAGTAAGTTGCTGGAGGTGAGATGCAGTATTTGCAGCAGACAAAATGGAGAAGGCGGTTGGGGGCTATGACAAATTTGGCTGACTCCATTCATCATTGGGATAACATTTGTACTGGTTCCGTGGTGAGCACAAAGCTTACATATCCTTTTGGAAATGGTGAAGCATTATCAGTAACAGTACAGGAGGTGAAGTTTGGGTCAGTGTCCAACGGTAACAGTACAGGGGGAGCAGACTGGCTTAGTGCCTAACAGTAACAGTACAGAGGGAGCAGTAAGGTTCAGTGTCTAACAGTAACAGTACTGGGGGAGCAGTATGGGTCAGTATCTGTTGGTAACAGTACTGGAGGAGCAGTATGGGTCAGTATCTGTCAGTAACAGTATGGGGAAGCGGTATGGGTCAGTGTCTATCAGTAACAGTATAAGGGGGACCGGTATGGGTCAGTATCTGTCAGTAATAATACAGGGGGAGCGGTATTGGTCAGTATCCGTTAGTAACAGTACAGGGAGAGCAGTATGAGTCAGTATCTGTCAATAACAGTACAATGGGAGAAGTATGGGTCAGTGTTTGTCAGTAACAATACAGGGGGAGCGGTATGGGTCAATATCTGTCACTAACAGTACAGAGGAAGCCGTATGGGCCAGTATCTATCAGAAATAGTACAGGGGGAGCCATATGGGTCTATATCTTTCATTAACCGTACGGGGGTACAATATGGGTGTGTATCTGTCAGTAACAGTACAGAGGGAGCAGTATGGGTCACTATCTGTTAGTAACAGTAAAGGGGGAGCAGGATGGGTCTGTATCTATCAGGAACAGTACAGGTGGAGCGGCAAATGTTAGTGTCTGCCAGTAACAGTACTGGGTCAGTGTCTATCATCAACAACAGGGGGAGCCATATGGGTCCGTATCTGTCAGTAACAGTACATGGGGAGCAGTATGGGTCAGTATCTGTTAGTAACAGTACGGGGGGAGCATTGCGGGTCAGTATCTGTCACAGACAGTACAAGGAAGAGCGGCATGGGTCAGTGTCTATCAGTAACAGTACAGGAGGAGTGGTATGGGTCAGTAATTGTTAGTAACAGTACAGAGGGAGCAGTATGGGTCACTGTCTGTAGGTAACGTTACAGGGGGAGCAGTATGTGTCATTGTCTGACAGTAACAGCACAGAGGGACAAGTATAGTTTAGTATCTGTCAGTAACAATACAGGGGGAGCAGCATCAGTTATTGTCTAACAGTAACAGTACAGAGGGAGCAGTATGCGTCGGTGTCTGTCAGAAACAGTACAAGAGGAGCAGTATGGGTCAGTATCTGTCAGTAACAGTACAGAGGGAGCA
>NC_063339.1:11104929-11122353 GCF_021869965.1 Rhincodon typus | reverse complement strand
CAGTATGGGTCAGTATCTGTCAGAAGCAGTACAGAGGGAGCAGTATGGGTCAACATCTATCAATGACAGTACAGTGGCAGCAGTACAGGCCATTGTCTAACAGTAACAGTGCAGGGGGAGCAGTGTGGGTCAGTATCTGTCAGTAACAATGAAGGCAAAGTGCCATGTGTCAAGATCTGTCAGTAACAGTATAGGGGGAGCAGTATGGGTCAGTATCTATCAGTAATGAGTACAGGAGGAGTGGTATGGGTCATTGTCTAACAGTAACAGTACAGAGGGAGCAGTATAGTTTAGTATCTGCCAGTAACAATACAGGGGAGCAGCATCAGTCATTGTCTAACAGTAACAGTACAGAGGGACCAGTATAGTTTAGTATCTGCCAGTAACAATACAGGCGGAGCAGCATCAGTTATTGTCTAACAGTAACAGTACAGTGGGAGCAGTATGAGTCAGTATTTATCAGTAAAAGTACAGGGGGAGTAGTATGGGTCAGTATCTCAGTAACATTACAGAGGGAACAGTGTGGATCAGTGTCTGTCAGTAACAGTATAGAGGGACTGGAATGGGTCTGTATCTGTGAGTAACATTACGGGGTGGGGTTGGGGCAGTATGCATCAGTATCTGCCAGTAACAGTACTGAGGGAGCAATATGGGTCAATGTCTATCAGTAACAATAAAGGGGAAGTGGAATGGGTCAGTATATGTCAGTAACTGTCGTGGGGGAGTAGTATAGGTCTATATCTGTCAGTAACAATACAGTGGGAGTGGTAAGGGCCATTGTCTAACAGTAACAGTACAGAGGGAGCAGTATGGGTCAGTATCTGTCAATAACAGTGTAGAACGAGCAGTATGAGTCAGTGTCTGTTAGTAACAGTACAGAGGGAGCAGTATGGGCCAGTATCTGTTAGTAACAGTAGAGGGGGAGCAGTATGGATCAGTATCTGTCAGTAAAAGTACAAAGGGAGCAGTATGGGCCAGTAATTGTCAGTTACAGTACAGGGGGAGCAGAATGAATCACAGAATCCCTACAGTGTGGAAACAGGCCCTTCGGCCCAACAAGTCCACACCGACACTCAGAACCTCCCACCCAGACCCGTTCCCCTATAACCCACCTAATCTACACATCCCTGAATACTATGAGCAATTTAGCATGGCCAATCCACCTAGCCTGCACATCTTTGGACTGTGGGAGGAGACCGGAGCACCCAGAGGAAACCCACGCAGACATGGGGAGAATGGATCAGTGTCTGTCAGTAACAGTACAGAGGAAGCAGTGTGGGTCAATGTATGGGTCAGTATGTGTCAGTAACAGTATAGGGGGAACAGTGTGGGTCATTGTCTGACATTAACAGTGAGCAGTATGGGTCAATAGTAGTCGGTAACAGTACAGAGGGAGCAATATTGATCAATATCTGTCAGTAACGTTACATAAGGAGCAGTATCAGTCAGTGTCTATCAGCAACTGAACGGGAGGAGTAGTATGGCTGCCTATCTGTCAATAGCAGTACGGGAGAACAGTATGGTTCAGTATTTATCAGTAACAGTAGTGGAGGAGCAGTATGGGTTAGTATCTGTCAGTTACAATACAGGGGGAGTGGTATAGGTCAGTATTTGTCAGTAACAGTAGTGGAGGAGCAGTATGGGTTAGTATCTGTCAGTAAGAATATAGGGGGAGTGGTATGGGTCAGTATTTGTCAGTAACAGTATAGGGGGAGCAGTATGGGTCATTGTCTAACATTAACAATGCAGAGCGAGCAGTATGGGTCAGTAGCAGTGGGTAACAGTACAAAGGGAGCAATATAGATCAATATCTGTCAGTAACATTACATAGGGAGCAGTATGAGTCAGCGTCTATCGCTAACAGTACTGGGGGAGCCATATGGGTCAGTATCTTTTAACAGTATGGGGGAGCACAATGCGCCAGCATCTATCAACAACAGTACGGGGGAGCAGCCTGGGCCAATATCTGTTAGTAGCAGTACATAGGGAGCAATATGGGTCAGTATCTATCAGTAACAGTATATGGGTCAGTAATTGTCAGTAACAGTACAGAGGGAGCAGTATGGGTCAGTATCTGTTAGTAACAGTACAGAGAGCGAAGTATGGGTCATTGCCTAACAGGAGCAGTACAGGGCGGATCAGTATGGGTCAGTATCAGTCAGTAACAGCACACGCGGTGCGGAATGCGTCAGCGTCTATTGTTAGTAGTACAGGGTGAGATGTATGGGTCAGTATTTGTCAGTAACAGTCTGGGGGAGCAGTATGGGTTAGTATCTGACAGTAACAGTACAGGGGGAGCATTATGGGTCAGTATCTGTTAGTAACAATACAGTGGAAGTGGTATGAGTCATTGTCTGTCAGTAACAGTATAGGGGGAGCAGTACAGGCCATTGTATAACAGTAGCAATGTAGTGGGTGCAGTATGGGTCAGTATCAGTCAGTGACAGTATAGGGGAAGCAGTATCGGTCAGTATCAGGCAGCAACAGAACAGAGGGTGCATTATGGTTCAGTATCTGTCAGTAACAGTACAGAAAGAGCAGTATGTGTCAGTGCCTGTCTGTAACAGTACAGAGGGAGGATTATGGGTCAATATCTATCAGTAACAGTACAGGCGGAGCAGTATCGGTCAGTATTGAAGTGCATATAATTATGAGGGGCCTAGATAGAGCTGTTAGGAAGGGCCTATTTCTTCACCCAGAAGGTAGTGTGCCTGTGCGACCCTGTGCTTAAAATCGTTTTAGAGACAGAATCCCTCATCGCATTGAGGAACAAGAGGTGTCCTAACCTGCAGGGTAATGGACAGAAGCTGTATCACTCTTTTCATGTGGTACGGAATTGTCGGGCTGAAATCTGTCTCTCATACTGTAGATTTCTGTGATACCTATTGCATCAAGGAAATTTGGCAATCAGCCATCCAGCACCAGTCTTTGTGGAGAAGTATGCCCCTAAAGTTATGCCTTGTTGCAGTAACTTCTTTTTAATAGCTGTCTCCTCTGAACAGTTTAACAACAGGCCGAAGGCATTTCAGGTAATGGCCCATCCTGTGAGAGCACTATTGATTTGGTGCTGTTTGTGCTGCACACTGTCATTGGTTAGAGAACTCAGGCTCCAGACAGAACATCATAATCTTTCATGCCATGCCATACCATAAACACACACACACCACACATACACACATACTCAGATATGCACACATATTTGCATGTGCACAGAAAGACATGCATTCATACATAATATCCCTGTTCTGTGCTTATCTAGGGCTTGTGATTTTTAAGGGCTACACTGAGGAGAAAAGAATGCCAACTCTGGGAAATTAAGTGAAGTGCAGAAATACCACAGCACCTCCTCTGCGTTAATCATGTATGATGAACACTTCCTTCATAGATACAAACTATCTTATTTTTCTTCTTCCTCCTGATGCTGCATTGCCAAGTCATTTCAAATGAAATTTCCAGAACGTTACCATT
Source organism: Rhincodon typus (assembly GCF_021869965.1). NCBI lineage: Eukaryota > Metazoa > Chordata > Chondrichthyes > Orectolobiformes > Rhincodontidae > Rhincodon > Rhincodon typus. Next base: position 11,118,885 of record NC_063339.1, on the reverse strand, counting down.
CTTAAGTTGTGTCTCACTGCCTAAAACCAAAAAAGGAAAACAGTGTTGAAAGATTCAAAGAAAAACTCCCAAGGCTGATTGGCCAGAGTATGGGAACATGTGACTGGGGCTAACTGGCTCATTGAGTTCCAGTGACTGAGATTTCTAGCCCAATGGTCCTGCTTGCAGATGAATGTGTGATGTAAACAAACAAATAAAAAGCTTTTTCACTTCCACAGGCTGAGAAAGCAAGGCAGGCAGTGTATAAATCATGTTTAAATGAGATTCATTTACCAAGGTGGTAGACATTGATAGGCTGAATGGCCTCCCTCTGTATCATAACACTTTTATGATTCTGTGAAAACTTGATTTTAAGTTTAAGAATTTGATCACCTTAAAAGCTGTTTATCACCTAAACAAACCATCTATGTTGCACCCCTTGACACTAATTGTTTTACTTTGACCAAATATGCGCAATTCTTTCACCCAACTCTTTTCCCACCCTCGAAACTTTGTCAAAATGTCACTTTTTGACCAGGCCTTCAGCTAACACTGCTCAACCATCCTGACTGCTCCTCTCCAGTTGGTCCTGTGTGAAGTACCTTGAGATAACTAATTCAGGCAAGTTATAGAACATAGAACGTAGAACATTACAGCGCAGTACAGGCCCTTCGGCCCTCGATGTTGCGCCGACCTGTGAAACCAATCTGAAGCCCATCTAACCTAAACTATTCCATTATCATCCATATGTTTATCCAATGACCATTTAAATGCCCTTAAAGTTGTTGTTGTAACATTTCCATAACGCCCCAAGACTTGCCTTTTGCACCATTGCGAATATCGAGTGAAAAATGTATTCTGACTGGTCTACTCCAGTACCATATACTAAATGGTCTAAGGTGGGGTAAACACTGGTCCTTTTCCAAGGGTTTGAAATAAAATCTAGGGCATGATTGGATGAGGGGGTCTTGGGCAACCTTCCGGTCTAGATGCTAATTGAAGCACTTCTGTGGGCAGTTAATGACCAATTTGGGCTTCACACCAGTGGCGGGCAGGGAGACTTCCCCATAAAATAAAACTTTTCTTGAAATTTAACCTATTTTTCTAAGTAACCTGTTCAGAGATATTACTACTCACCTCTGGAGCAGATGGGACTTGAACCTGGGCCTCCCGACTGAGGGATAGGAATGCTAATAGGAACCACAAATAAGGTATAGGCACTGTGGGACTTGACTGGGGTCTCATTTAAAGGCACTCAGGAAGGAGGGTGCCTGGAGTGAACCACCCCACAGCAAATCCATTCCCACCCTTGCTTACTTTACCCAGGGTTCCCTGAAGAAGGCCTAAGTGCATTACCAGCAGTGGTCACTGCACTCTGAGATGTTGCTGCACATTTGAGAGCTGGATTTCAGAGACAGGATTTCCACCGTCCTGGTCAAAGTGCAGCAATTAAATACCCCACTCTCCCACTCTGACACGTGCATTCGGGAGCCCTAGCAGCACGACCTATTGGCTATTTGGGATTTAATTTCCTCAGGGCTCTTGGGGGATCAGGGTCATCGAGAGTGCTGCCAGTTTTGGTGGTATTCATAGAGCATCCTGACTCCATCTTTAAATTCATCCCCAATTTCTGACCCTCACATAATGCTGGTGTATTTACACAGTAGAATGCAGTTAGTGAAGTCCCAGCAGTTAGAGTCCCTCCCTCATACTTTCATGCTCTTGTCACATCTAATTAACCACATTTTCATGAATATGTGGCATAATTCTTTCATATTTTCACCCTCATTTTACTCTCTGAACTTCTCAAAATAAAATCTGCTGACTTTGAATTGTTTAATTGGTTCAATTTCACGAAGAAAATTGTCTGATTTACATAATTTACATATTTTATTATTCTTAATAGTGTAATAATTCTACTCCAATTCAACAAAGGTGCCGTTTTTTTAGGTTTGAGTTCTAGGGGAGGCGAGTGTACCTAAATGGACCTCGTTTGCCTGATGTAAATTTAACTGTATATAATTGTTTTATATAGGAAGAAAATGCTGATGGCTTAGCAATTGAAGATTTGAAGTGGTTTAACAGAAAGTTAAAGTCTACCTCACTTCTTTGAAAGATTACAGGATAGGAATGGATGAGAAATGAGAAAAAGCCATTCAACACGGCCTTGCTAATCTCAGTTCACTTGACTAAGTGTGTTTCTTTGAACTCATTCACCCAATTTACCAACCTTCGGCCCGCCTACATTGTAGTATCCAGCTGTAATTTAAATAATCTCAGGTTTTCGCCTCCACAACCTGACTCTGAAGCTTATTGGCTACGTTGCTCATTCTTTGTGTGAAGCACAGCTTCCTGACATCAATCCTAAAATATTCTCTTGGCATTTGTGGCTTTCCCTCTGTCACAGTTTACTGTGTATCAATGTTTGACATTTACCTGATCTGCTTTAGCCGCCTGCCTTCTATATTGCACACAAAGTCTCTTGTTCCTTTAGAAGATGAAAATTCCTAGAGAGTTGCTGTGCTCTTACCACGTTTTTGATAAGGTTATGCCTGGGTTCATGAAGCTTATGCAGTTGATGCGATGTTACATGGACTTTGAAAAGGTGAGCGTTAAAATGTCATAGAACGGGTTTGTCAACAAAGTTGATGCTCCTGGCAAGAAAAGGTAAGTAGCACCATTGGAAACAAAGTTAACTGAGTGGCAGGAAACAGAGCAGTGGTGAATGGGTATTTTTTGAATGGGAGGAAAGTATATGGTGGGGTTTCCTAGGAAGTGACACTAGGACCATTGTTTTTCTCGATATTTATTCATGACCCTGGGTTGATTCCTGGGGGTGGCAGGGAAATGAATTGGCTGCTCGCTCTGTAGACGCAGATAGTCAGTTAGCATTGTTGACACTCCAGTTAGGGGTGATTTGGTGGCCCCTCTGTCATTTTGTAACAGGGCAGCAGCCCACATCCACCTTGGTCGCACATTGGCACTGCCAGCTCAATGGAAGTGTCCGCTCCGCAGCAGGCTGAGTGCCATGGGAGCTGCAGACACTGTTTCCCCCAAAGAGGAAGGTCATTAACGATGGCTGCATTCACTGCTGAGACCTGTCCAGCCAAATTGTTTCCTGTCTACCCTGATTCATCAATTGGCCTTGATCCTAGCTATTTGACAATTGATGTGCAGGTCAGTGAGATCACTTGATCTGTGCCGCCAGGATCAGGACAGAGGGCTGGCAACATTGAGAGCCTGCCTGCTGCCCTTATAATGCTATATAAAATGTTAATACTTAAGGTAAAAATCGATGTGGTTGGGGGTAATGGATGGAGAATAGGTTAATGGATAGGGAACAGAGAGTAGAGATAAATTGGGCATTTTTGAGTTGGCAGCTGTGGGGAGGCACAAGGGTCAGTACCCGAGCCTTTGCTGTTTACCATCTATGTTACTGACTTAGTAAAAGAGACTGTAAGTAATGTTTCCAAGATTGTTGATGATACAAAGCTACGTGGAAATGTAATCTTATGAGGAAGTCACAAGCGGGTTACAAAGAGATATAGACAGGTTAAGCAAGTGGGCAGCAAAATGGTGGCTAAATTATATTTTGGGAAATTAGGGAGAATAGAAAAGCAGATTAGTTTTTAAAAAAACTGTGAAACTTTTGAGGTTGAGAGTGATTTGTGTTGTACTCACACAAAAAAAGCAATTATGAAGGTTCTGGGTGGTGTTAGTTCAGTGTGTATTGAGGTGTCTGCTGTAGGTTGTCCGAGTCATGATGATCATTGTAGTCCATGACCTTGCTCACAGGTTTAAGATCTTTATCTCATTTCTTTAAAGGCTGAGCTAGCATATTGGAGGCGATGATGATCATAAGATCTAGCAAGTCCGATGGCAACAAGGGCAGGACATCAGTAGAGTTCTCTCCCAGACCAACCTTCCCAGCATTAAGGTGTTAATCATTCAAATCAGCTCTGTTGAACAGGACATATCTTTCATGTCAAGCTTCTCCACCAACTCATGAGGATGGCGGGGAAATGGATTGGCTTCTCGCTCTGTACACGCAGATAGTCAGTTAGCCTTATGACCAGTCAAGTTGAAGAAAGTTCTTTTGGAAGGCACTGAATACATTGTGAGACTTCATCGGGAACACAAAGAGGTAAATTTGAGTTGCAGGAGCCAGGGAACAAACCTCCCACCAATTCATCTATTGACCTTCTGTGCACAATCCTCGTGCATGTGACAGAGTCTGCAGATCGTGCATTGGACTTATCAGATATTCAGAACCCATTGGATGAGAATGAAAATCTTCAATCCTGAAGCGCTGCCTAAGAAGATTCTTATTAAGAAGGGAGAAAGTTAATCAGCAGGCACACAAAGCAGTTAGAAAGGAAATTTGGATGTTGGCCTTTACTGAATGGAAATTGGAATAAGGAAGTCTTGCTACCATGATGCAAAGTTATGGTGAGCCCACATCTCGAGTACGGTTTTGATCTCCACATTTAAGGAAAGATAAACTTATGCTGGAGTTGGTACAACAAAGTTAAATAAATGGGTTTCTGGGTGAGAGGGTTGTCATAGGATGAGAGATTGAGTAATTTAGACCTACACTCTCTGTCATTTAGAAGATTGAGGGGTGATCTTATTGAAATCTAGAAGATTTGAAAAGACCTTGACAAGTAGATAATGAGAGGTTCTTTGCCCTAGAAAGGGCATCTGGAACTTAGGATCTCAGTGACAAGAAGCAAGATAGAACATTTGGATTTCTTTCTTCGCCTAGTTGTGAATATTTTGAATTTTCAACCCAAACGGTTGTGGATTCTCCATTTTTGAGATAATTAGGACTGAAATTGAGAGATATTTGATCTCTCAGGGAATCAAGTGAACTGGGCAGGAAAGTGGAGTTGAAGCAGAAGATGAGTCATGATCGTATTGAATGGCAGAGCACTCCTGAGGGGCCAGTTGGTCTGCTGCTAGGATGATAAGCTTATAGTTAGCCAATTAGGAGACTTTCCATAGAATCCCTACAGTTTTGAAACAGGCCATTCGGCTCAGTTGGTCCACACTGACCCTCCGAAGAGCATCCCACCCAGACTCATTCCCCACCCTAACCCTGTAATCCTGCATTTCCCATGGCTAACCCACCTACACCCCTGAACACTATAGCATGGCCAATCCGCCCACCTCGCATTTCTTCAGACTGTGGGAGGAAACCAGTGGAATCCCATGCAGACACAGGGAGAACGTGCAAACTCCACACAGACAGTCGTCCAAGGGTGGAATCGAACCCACGTCCCTGGTGCTGAGAGGCAGCATTGCTGACCACTGTGCCACCGTGCCGCCTTGCCGCCTTGCCGCCTTGCTGCCTTGGGAATTTTACTGCACTAGCCCTATTGCCATCGAGTGAGGGCTTGGAATTTCCGTTTGATCCCAACATTGAGGATCCAAAACCTGGGAAGGCAGTTCACCCAGAGAATACACCAGTGGCAGTGGAGTGAAGGTGGGCAGTCACGTGACAAAACCTCCAGTAACATACACAATGAGAATTGGCATTTCAACTCCAGAAAACTAGCTCTGCTGTAGAAGATCAGTTTGAATCCAGCAGATCTTTTTGCCAATTTGATTGGCCACCCTGACGCAGCATTTAGGAAACCTAAGGGGAGCCTGGAGTATAGACAGGGCCAAGAGCTCAAGGAGAACATAGATTTCTTTTAATCAGAAACAAAAACAGAAATTGCTGGAAAAGCTCAACAGGTCTGTGAAGAGAAATCAGAGTTAATGTTTCAGGTCAAATGACCCTCCCTCAGGATTCCTCTGTGTTGTGTTGAATTGTGTGACCTAGCTTCATATTGTGTTGTATATGGGCCTGAAAAGAGTTAATGATTGATTGAATTCAATAAGCACCAACCCACTGTGAAGATATCATGAAGATTTGGTGGGAAAGTGGGATCTTGTGGGAAATAGACCCAAGACTGGGTCTTGTCCCAACAGTCTCAGTAGTAATGTACAACCCATTCTTATAACCTGTAAATAGCTGCAGAGATGCAATAAACTATATCATGATTACTCTATAAAGTTCTGCTCATGAAAGTGTAGACACACACACTAGACCACGTAAGCCCGTAAAGAATTCAAACACTAAGAAAGGGATGGCATCATGCACATGTTGAGGCATCCAAAATCTGCCCAGTCCTGGTTGTTACCTTCTTGCAGTGGACCATATAAAAGACACCTTAATGTGTAGTTATTGCACTGTAATTACAGTGCGCTACACATACTCACTCAACCTGCTTCAAAATTAAGTGTCAGTGATACTCCTGTTTTATTTATTATACAAATGAACACAACTGCTGTATGCATTATGACTGTCATAGAGGATATATACAGTCATAGAACACATGTATGTATATACAACCATAGTACATGCATAGGGACTCTATATATAGGTATCCATGCAGACCCAGATTGGCACACATTCCTATATGGACATTTGTGTGCACATCATTGTTTATACACGGACACATGGGCACAACATATCACACGTGCCGACATACATTCATGCATGTTCATGCCTGTTTGAAACTTCTGCCACTTTCATGCGACATGTTGAATATTTACCCATCATAATTAAGTTTTGCTTTCAAAATTCTTTCAAACCTAATCAACGTTTTGTCTGCAGGCAACATTTCCCTTATTAAATAAACTGCAAACAAATAATCTTTAACAAGAGTGACATTTGGTTTGAGGAAAACAAATGGTGGCTTTTGTTTTGAAAAGATCAGACTACATCAAAATCGAGCATGCAAACTTTGGTAAGGAGACTGTATCAGTGAGGGCGAGGTTCCCTCCTAGTTCTTGATGTAACAATCAAGACTTACCCATCCTCATTGTCCAGAGACAGATGTAACTTGCCGATGCAGTGACACAATGCTGGCGGAAGATTAGCAGATCAGTACTTAATGAGGCTGGCTCATTCATCAACTGAACGTGTTTAGTTGCTCAAATGCAGTATGGGAATTCAGTCCAGAGCTACAAGCAATAGCTGAACAGCAGGGTAGATCGGATTCACATCATTCACTGGGACTTTCCAGACCTACACGATAGTGAATGAGGCAGGCTGGCTTTTCATTTTGGATTTCCTGCTAATCCAATAGATACTCAAATGCACTAGGCAGGCTGGAAACTGGTGCTAAGGTCACAATCAGATCAGTCATGACCTTAACGAATGCTGGAGAAAACCTGAGGGGCCAAGTGGCCTACTCATAGAATCCTTATGGTGTGGAAACAAGCCATTCGGCAAATCAAGTCCACACCAACCTTCCAAAGAGCCTCTCACCTGGACCCACCCCACTGTAATCCACCTAACCTGCACATCTTTGGACTGTAGGAGGAAACTGGAGCACTCAGAAGAAACCCACGCAGACACGGGGAGAATGTGCAAACTCCACACAGACAGTCACCCGAGGGTGGAATTGAACTCAGGTCCTTGGTGCTGTGAGGTGGCAGTGCTGTCCACTGAGCTACCGTGCTGCCCGCTCCTCTTAATTCATGCGTTTGCAATTGTATGTGTTTTTATGTACTCTTCCTGATTTATTGTTTAGAGGAAGCTGCAAACCAATTTTTAACCTGAAAACTAATGATCAATTTCTTATCTGTAGCCTCTAACTGGACGAATTGTAACACTGATTCTTGTGCTAAGTTTTCTGTGTTGCTGAGAGATAGTAGGAACTGCAGATGCTGGAAAATCTAAGACCACAAGGTGCAGAGCTAGATGAACACAGCACTCCAAGCAGCATCATAGGAGCAGTAAGGCTGACGTTTTGGGCCTAGACCCTTGTGTTGCTGAGAGATAGTAGGAACTGCAGATGCTGGAAAATCTGAGACCACAAGGTGCAGAGCTGGATGAACACAGCAGGTCAAGCAGCATCAGATGAAGGGTCTAGGCCTGAAATGTCAGCCTTTTCTGTGTTGCTGGTTGGTTTCCTAAGTTTCTTGCAAACGTAGTATTTTGCACTGTCAAGTACTTTCACGCTATTATAACATGTTTGACACATTGCGATTGTCCTGGATGGGTCTGTTCACCAATAAAGGGTCTTACAGTACTACTCTTGCATAAATTCCAAAGCCTATCTCAGCCAACAAGACAGATGAATTCAATGATTATCTTCTGAGCCCTAATCTGGCGACTGGAACAATCCCCCACCCAAGTGCTACAATCTTTTGAAATCTCTGCACTGTTCCAATTCCGATCCCCCTGCACATTCCCAGTTTTCATCTCTCCACTAATGGTGCTGTCTAGGCTCTGAGCTCTGGAATTCCAACCCAATCCCTCTCCACTTCTCTCTTGTTTAAGATCTATAAAAACCTGCAACTGTGAAGCCAAATATCTCCTGAGGTGCCTTGCCATCCACTTTTCATAGAATCAGAGAATCCTGACAGTGTGGAAGCAGACCATTTGGCCCATCAAGACCACACCGACCCTCTGACAAGCATCCCACCCAGACCCACCCATTGCTGTCCCTATAACCCTGCATTTCCCATGGCTAATCTATGGGCAATTTAGCATGGCCTGAACATCTTTGGACTGTGGGCGGAAACCAGAGCACCCAGAGAAACCTACACAGACAAATGGAGAATGTGCAATCTCCACACACAGCCTGAGGGTGGAATTGAACTTGGGTCCTGGCACTGTGAGGCAGCAGCGCTAACCACTGAGCCGTTGTGCTGTCCCATTTTGGATTCTCCTGGGAAATGCCTTGGGCTGCTTTACTCCATTAAAGGTGAGTTGTTGTTGACATGGGATAAGCCTCTTGATTCATCACCGTGGCTTGGTGGTGTATGTGTGAGTTCCTATTAATCCAGTTGCAGTGTGCTTCACAGGCAGCATGGACTTGCTGGGATTGTGATACAGTGAGTAGTATGACTAGAAAGATCGATTTTATTATGAGGAGTAAATTGGCTGTGTTCAGACTGGAAGGGAGCAGGTCGAAAGGTGACACAATTGCGATGTTTTCAAAGATTTTAAAGTGACTAAAATGTGGACTGTAACCTTTCACCTTGACCGAAACTACATACCCAGAGGGGATGCAGAGAGTGTTTGAAGTGGGATAAATTCAAAACTAATCTGTGGAAATATTATTTCAGTCAGTGAGTAAATCTATGGAACAGGCTCCCTGGGAGTCGTGGAAGCAGATAGTGTTGATTAATTTAAATGCAAATTAGTTAGATTTTTTTAGAGAATAACATTTTGGGATTCAGCATAAGAATAATTTGAGATGTGATGTGCAGTGAGTGTGGCATTCTTGGGAGAAGCAGATAGTTTGGGATTTAATTATCCCCATGATCTCCACCGGTGGGATTTTCTTTTTCTCTCCCTTCATGCCTGGGTGTGTTGTAGACTCTTTGAGAGAGATTGATGGGCAGAATTATTGTTTTTAATTGTGGAGTCACCAGGATGGCCAAAGACTGTCATATTGGCCTTTCGTTTGTTCACTTCTTCTTCAATAGGATTAAAGTGTTTATCTCATGACATAGCAGAAGGCCATTGAGCCCATCAAATCCATGCCACATCACTATGGAGTAATCCAGCGAGTCCCTTTCCCCCATTTTACTCCTGAAGCACTGCATGTTTACTTCCCTTGAGTATCATCTAACTTCCTTTTGAAACTGTCCAGTGCCTTGGCTTCCACCTCATAGTCTGTGGATTCCAAGTCACTATGGCTCAATCCTTATTTTCACAGGACTGGACTGTTAATTATGTTTTGTGATCGCAAGATGGTTTAGGTGTGCAACTGATCTTATCCTTCTGGGATCATTAACTGTACCGAGTTCCCATTGGAACAGCTAGTTGTTTCTTAACGGGAATCAGTGTCTTCATCTCAGCCAGCGTTCTCGGGAAGCTGTCCCAATTGCAAGAAGAAAGCATGCAGGCAGTGAACAAGACAAGCGGTATTCGAGCCTTCATAGGGGGAGGGTTAAGGTACAGGAGCAAAGATGTCCTGCTACAATTGTACAGGGCCTTGGTGAGAACATACCTGAATTTACCTGCACTTAACTCAATCTAGTCTACTGTATTCGCTGATCTCAATGTAGTTTTCTCTACTCTGGGGAGACAAAACACAGACTGGACGACCACTTAGCAGAAAATCTATGTTCTGTCTGCAAAAATGCTCCCGGGCTTCTGATTGTCTGCCGCTTCAACACGTAACCGTGTTCCCTGGCCAACATCTCTGTCTTGGGCTTGCTGCAGTGCTCCAGTGCAGCTCAGCATAAGCTGGAAGAACAGCGCCTCATTTTCAGCTTGGGGATTCTGCAGCATTCAGGACTCAAGATTGAGTTCAATAATTTTAGGTTCTAGCACCTTCACAGTCTAAGGAGATGGGGTAGGCCATTTGGGATTGAGATAAGGAAAAATCTGGTCGCCCAGGATGGTGAGTCTGTGGAATTTTCTGCCATAGAAACTGTTGGAGACCAGATCATTGAATGTTTTCAAGAAGTAGTTTGATATAGTTCTTGGGGCTAAAAGAAACCCTTGACTTCTGGCAATTAGAAATCAACTAACCAGTGATTTTTACACAAAAATGCCGAGTTTACCAAGCACTTGGATTATATTTCAGATTTCTAACATTTGTAGCATTTTGCTGTTTATTTATTCATGGAATGTGGGTGTTGCTGGCTGGGTCAGCCCATCCCTAATTGCCCTGTTAAAGGGGGTAGTGAGCTGCATTCTTGAAACTCTGCTGTCCTTGTCTGGATAAATACATCTGCAGTGCTATTAGGAAGTTCTAGAATTTTCACTCGACAGAGAAGAAGCAGCACAGTTGTTCAGAATAGTGTGTGGCTTGTCGGGAGACTTGAAGGTAGTGGTGTTCCCATGTATATGCTGCCCTCATCTTTCTACATGCTAGAGTTTGAGGGTTTGAAAGGTATTGTCAAAAGAGGCTTGATGGGTTACTGCAGTGCATCTCGAAGATGGTACGCACTGCTGCCACTCTGTGTCACTGGTGGAGGAAGTGAACGCTGAAGATTGTGGATGGGGTGTGTAAGGATTGGAACCAGGGCTGGGTGGATCTCATTGATTATGAGATCCTTCATTAGCATTGTTAACCTGGGCCAATCAGTGAACCATGGATGACAGGTATAAACGGGAGACTCAGAAGGTCTTCTCAGTCTACGTACTGGCTTATCAGAGCCCAGGTACTGTGCACATGTGAATAAAGAGTGATTTGGGGATGCAATACCGGCCTCTGTGCAGTTGTTTCAGAGTGTTAGTGTACCAGGCTGCTTTGTCCTGAACGTTGTCAAGTTCCTTGAATGTTGTTAGAGATGTACCCATCTAGGCAAGAGGAGAGGATATTTCATCACACTCCTGTTTTGTGTTTTATTTATTTTCCTACAGTGTGGAAACAGGCCCTTTGGCCCAACAAGTCCACACTGACCCACAGAGCATCCCACCTAGACCCATTCCCCTGTAACCCACCTAACCTACACATCCCTGGACACTATGGGCAATTTCGCATGGCCAGTCCACCTAGCCTGCACATCTTTGGACTGTGAGAGGAAACCTAAGCAGACACAGGGAGAATGTGCAAACTCCACACAGACAATCGCCCAAGGGTGGAATTGAACCCGGGTCCCTGGCGCTGTGAGGTAGCAGTGCTAACCACTGAGCCACCGTTCCGCCCAAGTCACTGCATAGGCAATGGTCAGACAGATGAGTTACTTGCCATAGGATTCTTAGGTCTGACCTGCTTCTGTAACCACAATGTTTATTTCACTGATCCAGTTCTGTTTCTGACCAGTAGAAACCTCCAGAGTGATGATACTGGGGGATTCAGTGATGACAATTCTTTTGAATACCTCTTGATATCACATGGAGTGAATCAATTTTATCCCATCATTTTGTTTATTGGGTGTGACATACTACGTGGACATGGCAAGCAATAGAGTCATAGAGTTATACAACACGGAAACAGACCCTTTGATCCAACCAGTCCATGCTGAACATAATCCCAAACAAAACTAGCCCCAAGTGTCTGCTCCTGGCTATATTCCTTTGAACATTTCCTATTCACATACTTATCTAAATGTCTTTAAAATGTTGTAATTGTGCCCACATCCACCACTTCCCCAAGAAGTTCATTCCACACACGAACCACCCCCTGTGCAAAATAAATGCCTCTCATATCTTTTTTCTAAAATCTCTTTCATCTCATCTTAAAAATGTGCCCCCAGTCTTGAAATCTCCCATCCTAGGGAACAGATATCTACCATTAACCTCACCTCATGATTTTTATAAACTTCTATAAGATCAGCTCTCAACCCCCTAATTTAACTGTCATTCTTATATCGCTTTCAATTCTTCCCCCAACTGTTAACCTCCTGCCAAAAGTTACAGAATTTGTGGCAGCGAACTTAACATCTCATTTGTGACCATCATTTAAAAGTATTGACAGAAGTTTCACCATATGACATGGCTGTACTGGGCACAACAAATCCCAGAATGATGTATCTATGAATTTACAAGAATTTCTAACTTTACAATGTTAGATTTACCATTAAAAAAAGCCCTTGAAATCATTATATCTTGTTTCTGGGTAACTGGGTTTCCAATGGTATATTACCTTAAGAATTACTGCTGCAAAGATGACATCTTTTCATTTTGGATTGCGAGTAAAAATGGGAAAATGGACACTGCTTTAAAAAGGGGAAAAAAAAGTGTACACAGAGATCATTTACAGTTTGGGGAAAAAAATCACAGGAAGCTAACTAACGCATATGAGTCAATATTCCTTTTCTGCACAGCGAGTCACCGTATTAGTTGTGGTTTCAGGGGAGCTCGGCGTTGTTATGGCTTTTGGATTGGCCTGGCTGCAGTTTAACGTAGACCCTGACAGCGAAATCCAAACAGAAACCCCCAGGAGCCAGCTGCGATGACATCCCTGTGTTCCTTTTCTCTGGAGTGCTCTGTCACACTCTGTTGAAAGAACAGGAACAACTACATTCAGAGACATGGAAAGAAAAAGTGCTAAAATATAAAGAGAAAGTAAAGACCCTGGGTCCAACCAATCAATAAGCAAAGTAAAGACTATCTATCACTTTACAGACAACATCATATCAACATCAATAAAAATCAAAAGGGTTGTGCAAACAACTCATTCTACTCTTGTGGCTGGACCTCTGACTATATTTTTTACCTGACGTATTAGTATGAAACTTTCTTGCTGTTGTGCCATTTATGAATGAGTGTGTATTTGGGACAAGACGTGTATAACTTAAGTTTGACATCAGTAGTTTAGAAATTAATAATTTATCTTTTTGCCAGTTTGTTGAAGTGTAAGTGTCTCCAATAAATAGTTTTCCAGTTCATGATGAAACCTGCTGTATGAACGTTCCAAATTGTGATAAGTCAGGCACATTGATTTTTATGGTTGAATTAGGTTCATACATGTGTGGCATGGCTGGTGGATGAGTGAGCTGTGGCACAGCTAACCACCCTTATTGGTCTTGCAATTTCTGGAATGTTTTCCAGTACAATAAAAACATTCAACATTTTAAAATAACATTTTTGAAGTTTATTCTGCCTTAATGTAACTTGGAGAATTTATTTCACTATCTGCAGTATTTAAGTTTGAAATTAAAGCAATTCAGCGCTTTTCACACCCTGGTTTGCTGTTTGTGCGACTGCTTCAATGTGATTGGCTGTGTACTTTTAACTACTGGCATTGATCAGTGTGCTGATAGCTGGAAATTCTCTTGCCTTGGCGCCAGATTCAAACTGTTGTTAGAAAAGACAATCTGCACCATTAATATTAAGCTCTGGGGCAGCTTTCTTTGAGTTCAGTAGTGATGTCAATACTAACACACCTCTTTCAAAAGATGCTCTATGTCCTGCTGAGCATTTCCAGAATATATATTTCTGATAACAAAGTGTGGAGCTGGAGGAACACAGCAGGCCAGGCAGCATCAGAGGAACACGAAAGCTGATGTTTC
>NC_063339.1:11091703-11104529 GCF_021869965.1 Rhincodon typus | reverse complement strand
CCTGAAACGTCAGCCTTTCTGCTCCTATGATGCTGCTTGGCCTGCTGTGTTCATCCAACTCTGCACCTTGTCTTCTGCTGAGAGTGGTTGAATTATCGAACTTGTTACCTTTGTGAAAGACGAAGAAGTGGAAAGCTTTTGACAGAGTTCAATGAAGATGAGGTTCATTTAGAATTTGGAACATAGAGACTGGCAGTGACTAGTTGGGCTGGATGGTCACTTTCTGTATACTGTAAATGTTGTGTAATTCAGCAATCTAGATGTTTTCAAACAAAGCATAAGCTAAGTGCTTTGATCAAGCTTTGGGGCATCTTTACTGCTTTCTCCACATGTGCTTCTGTGTCAAGTTTTGTTTGGCAATGTTCCTGCAAAATGACTTAACTATGCTAACGGTGCTAAATAAATGCATCAGTGTTGTTGAGTCACCTTGCCGGGATTTATTGATTTCTCTGGCCTCCTGTCCTCTGTTCAATATTTTTGATGTCCCTGTGCAGACCTTGTCTCTCCATGTCTGACTCTCAAGTATACAGACAAATTCAGTCCATTTGTAGATTTATTCAGAGCTCAGAAGATGGCCAAATGCCTTTTTAAGCACAGTCTGCCTTGTCCATGAAACATAATATTGTCCAGTGAAGTAGTAACAGTAATTTTCAATGTGCTGAACATATTCTCACAGCAGATTTACTGATGCAGAAACCTTTGATTTAATGAGAAAATGATGGCTTTATAGCTCAACCATGACTGATGCTGATTGATGGCTGAATCACAGACTCTGATTGGCTCATTTTAATCGATGGAGACAAACAAGGTACATTGAGATTTTCAGGAAGCATACAGAATGTTAGATCTTAGCCTAAGTTGTCTCACAGTCAGCCTTGCTATTGTTTCAGTTGCATTGATGTAAAGCAGTGCAGAATGTCACTGTACAAAAAGCAACAAGGTTTCTGCATTAATACAAGCAATGTGATGTAATAATAACTTGATTCAATCCCATGAAGGGGTATGAGATATCCTGTGGAGGGTGATCTCATCCGGTTTTGGCCTCTTTTGGCCTCTGTATTACAACCCCAAGCAAGAACAGCACAAAACCTTGATCGAGTTCTGAGTCATTGACATGATTCGAACTTCATGTTTCGTGGCCCGAGAGTGGTGGATGGGTCAGCAGTCTGACTTTTGACCCTTGGCTGTGTGTCATCGCTTCTGAATAAGTAACAACGGGATGCATTAACACTGTTTAAATTGGGAGCAGTGATGACTTAATAATTACAAAATACAGTAAAGTCCCTGTTATCGTAGCTATTATCAGCTTTTCAATAACTTGTAAAATTATTTTTGTTGAGTTAATGAAGTGCTGTTCACAGGGAGGTGCTGTCTGGATGAAAGATTCACTGATCCCTGGTTGTTGACTATCAGTGGGTGGTCAGGAATTTCACTTTTTTTGCAATTCATCTGTCCAGAATTTCAGCAGACCACATGGGTGGCCTCCCCTCACTCCTTCTATAACATTGATATTAAACAGCTATTAAAATCATAATAACATCCAATTGAGGCCCTTAAGTCAATTAGTGACCACTTAAAGGCCTCAACTGTTGCTGCTGTTTGGAGGAGTGGGGGTGATGTTCACTTTGTAGGGAGCTTGACCAGGCTCAGCCCAGGAGGGTCCCTCATTCCATAGTACTCCATGTCTTATTGACTGACCCAGTATCAGAAAGTGGGTCTTTTGAGAGCCAGCCCTTTACCTTTGCTTTCTGTCCACAACTCATTCCTTTCCCCTCCCATGATCCTGACCCCGCCATCACTTGCCTGTACCTAGGCCCAGGACCAATGCTCCGCCTTGGTTAAGTGCACTACTGACAACAGCCACTGTCTCCCTGGTGGCGCTACCAGATTTTTAAGGCCGAGTTCAATAGATTCTTGATTGACAATGGAGTCAAAGGGCATGGGGTAGTGAGGACAGTGGAATTGAGAATACAATCCAATCCATCATGATCTTACCAAATAGTGGAGCAAGCTTGAGGGGCTATTCCTGCCCTTAATTTGTAAGCACGTATGAAGGTGGGATTATTATACGCTCCATATATAATAAACAAGGAGGGGAGAATAAGCAGGTCTCCATGTACTACCAAGTCCAGTATGAGAATTGACCCTTAGATGTTGGTGTCATTCTGTATCACAGTCTATCCACCTAGATGTGACCAGTATGGCGTAGATACCAACAGTCTTGCCACTGAGTCTGGTTCTGGATGGATACATGAATAGGAAGAGTTTAGAGGGATATGGGCCAAATGCTGACAAATGCGACTTGATTAATTTAGGATATCTGGTTGGCATGGACGAGTTGGACCGACCGGTCTATTTCCGTGCTCTACGTCTCTATGACTCTATGACAGTAAGTCAAAAGGACATGGGTTTAATGTCTACTCTGGAACAATAACCAAGAAATCTAGGTTGACAGTCCCATTGTAGCGCTAAGAGATTTTAACTAACATGATGAATAAACACTGGCTTGAAACACATTCTGCTGAAGCACATGGACTTGCACAGCTTCTGATCTACAATCAATGACTAAGTGTTTACTTCAAATCCTTCTGATGAGAAACTAATCAAATGCTCCAACTGTTTTGTGTTCCACTGACTAATGAGTCCAATTGGAAGTTCAACCCTGACTAACATTTCTACCCATCAAACTCTACCACCAAATGACAGACCCTTTTTGTCATCATTTAGCTGATCAGCTATCTCATTGCTGTTTGTATGATGTCTTGTCATTACAAAATGACTGCCATGTTTCCCAATGTAACTTTCACTGCAGTTCAAAGTGATATATTATACCCAAACTGCTCTGACACCTCCAGTGTTGTGATAAGGTGCTAATCAATACAAGTGCCTTTCTTCTCTATTTGTCTTCAAGCAGCATCTTTTATATTAAATTTTAATCCTTTTGTTTCCAAGTGCCACTGTTAATAGTTCTACTGTCTTTAATTCCCCATCCCAGCAAGGTAAACCTATATAGTCAACTTACTGTCAGCTTAAAATCTCAGCTAAAAGAAATTTCAAATCATTGAAGGAGCTGAATCAACTTTGCCAACTTTGGAACATAAGAACAAGGAACAGAAGTAGATCAGCCCCGAGAGCCTGCTCTGCCATTTAATACGATTGTGCCTGATTTCATCTCAGCTTCAACTTCACTTTCCTACCTGCTCACCATAACCCTTTAACCTGTTGCTGATTAAAAATCTGTCTGTCTCCTCCTTAAGTTTACTCAATGTCCCAGCATCCACTGGGGAAGTGAATTTCACAGCTTCACAACCCTTTGAGAGACTTTTAGACTGAGTCGTGTAATGAAATGTAATGCCCCAGGAGTTTGCAAACCAGCGAAATGATCTGAGGATAAAATATATTGACAAGAGTATTATAGCAGGAACAACTCTTTTTAAGGTTACTAATGTCAGCACTTAATATTCTAACTTAAGAATTCTAGGTTGTTGTTATTTAGACGTAAGCTCGTGAGAAATTACATATGAGGCTACTATTTCTTTTATAATTACGTATAAATATTTATTGTAAAAATCTAATTTATATTGGAATGAGCATTGTAACATAGGTTTTGAAAGGTAGTTGTAATATCACTACTAGATCATATAAATGTACAGCACAGGAAAGGGGCATTTGGCTCATGATGTTGTGCCAAACACAACACCAAATTAAGTAAGCCCTCTGTCTGTCCTTGATCCATATACATATATTCCTTGCATTTTCATGTGCTTATTTAAAAGTTTCTTAAACACCCCTATCATATCTGTCTCCACTACCACCCTGGCAGTGCATTCCAAATTCCTACCATTCTCTGTGTAAAAATCTTGCCCCTCATGTTTCCTTTGAACTTTCCTCCTTTCACCTTAAATTCATGCCCCCTCGTATTAGACATTTCAACTCCGGGGAAAAAAGATTCTGACCGTCAACCCTATCTATGCATCTCATAATTTTATAGACTTTTATCAATTCTCCCCTCATCCTCCGCTGCTCCAAAGCAAGCAACCCAAGTTTTTCTAACCTTTCCATATAGCCCTCTAATCCAGGCAGCATCCTGGTAAACCTTTTCCGCACCCTCTCTAAAGCCTCCACATCCCTCCTGTAATGTGGAGACCAAAATTGAACGCAAACGTGTGGCTTAACCAAAGTCAAATAAAGCTGCAACATGACATCCTGAACTGTTCTGAGGAAGGGTCACCGGACCCAAAATGTTAACTCTGTTTTTACCTTCACAGATGCTGCCAGACCTGCTGAGCTTTTCCAGCAACTTTGTTTTTGTGCCTTCTTTACCACCTTATCTACATGTGTGGCCACTTTCAGGGAGCTATGGACTTGAACCCTAAGAATCCTCTGTTCATTAATGCTGTTCAGGGTCCTGCCATTAACTGTATAAAATTATAAACATGTTCAGATCCACCTTTAAAGTTCTTTAGATATTCAAATAAATCAGATTTAAAATTATAAGTCAATCCAGTATAGTTTCTTTGGAGGGTCTTTGTCTCAGTCTTCAAATGGGGAATTCTTCTCAGAACTCAACCCTTACTCGTATTCAAAGATGGCTGACCTGTCTGCTGTCATTATGTATATGTGTATTGTCTTTTAAGACTTAAATTCTGTCTCCAAGGCAGTTCAAACAGGCTTACTTTGTCCATTGGATGTCCACATTAATGATCTTATGACTTTGCTTATACTCTTTATGAATATTTGAGGTTCAACTGATCCTCCCATCTGGCTTCTGTCACAAATGTTTGTCTACCATAGCCTTAAGATCTTCAAGGATCTTTGCATTTCTATATAATGTTTTTTCTAACTTCTTGGCATGTATTCAAATGCTGCTTATAATGTATTTCCATTAATTCCTATTCACTTAATTAGCCCTTTATTTTTTCAGGCTTTACTCATCCACAGTCCTGTCCCTTTCTCAATATCCTCTAATCCCGCAGCCCTCTGAAAAACTTGTACTTCCCCAGTTCTGGCCTTTGAGTATTCCCAGTTATAATTGCTCCACTGTTGGTTGCTGTGTCTTCAGTTGCTTAGGCTTCAGGCTCTTGCATTCCCTTCCTTTGTTCCTCTTCATCTCTGGATCTCACTTTCCTCCTTTAAGACTCTCCTTACAACTTGCCTCTTTGATCGTGGTTTTAATCATCTGCCCTAATATTTGCTCACGTGGAGTTGTACTTCATTTTATAATCTTCCAATGAAGGGCCTTGTCATTTGCTTTATTCTGTTGAAGGTATTATATAGGTACAAGTTTTTGCCTTCCTTTCTTTTTACTGTTTCCTTCATGTCTGTCTCTCTCTCCCTCCTTCCACACCCGTTTCTTTAACAGACCACTCTCCCAGCCATAAAAAGTCACTGAAACAAAATGAAAATAGCGCAGATGCTGGTAATCTGAAATAAAAGAAGTAAAAAGCTGGAAAACAGTCGACAGGTCAGTGGGGTGGAGGGGAAGGCACAAGATGGAGACAGTCCGTGCGACGGTAACATTTAACGGTCACAACATTTAACTCTGAGCGAATTCTGTCTGTTAGAGGTCAGATGATGAAACTGCCAGGAAACCAGAATTGAACCCAGTTGTCCAAGGTTTCAACAGATTGAGCACAATCTATTCCGCCCTCGTGTTTTGCCTGATGGTCTGAAGTTGAGGGAGGGGAATGAGTTGAGCTGGGCAATTGATTCTCTTTTCAGTGGATCCCTAACACTGGTTTGCTGCTGTTAATCCTCTCAGGCGTCTGGATTCACTGGCATGTAGCAACCAGAGGCTGTGTAAATGCATTTTGCTGTCTAGTGTGCTTGCCAGCTCCAGTAGGGAGGGGTGGGTCTCCCTGGAAGTCTGTTCGTATGTTTGGCTATTTCTAGGTGGAGAGTGATGCTTCTTACTGGTGAGGACATAACTGGAGGTCCCATCCATTCCCTCAAGTGGGTATGGAAAGTCAGTTTAACAATGGGAATTCTTTCAGTGCACTGGGACCAATATTCTTCTCCCAGCCAGCACCACAAACAGATTATTCATTCAATATCACTGGTCTTTGCACCCTAATATGTCCAAATTAGTTGTGTTGTTTCTACAAAGCAACAACACAGATATAAATGAGACCATGCATGTTTGGTACCAAGGATGAAGATTATGCTCACTGCTTGTGTAATAAGAGTCTAAATAGAGTAGAGGAGCAAGGATGTACATTTACAAATCATTAAAAGTAGCTATGTAGGTTAATGAGGTTGTGAAAAAATAAACCAAGCACTCTGAATCATTCTTCAAAAGATAAAATTGATAAAACCAAGATGAGTATTAAACCTAAATCCAGCTTTGGTTACTTGGAGTGCTGTGCACATTTCTGGGCATCATATTCAATAAAAGAATATAAAGACACTGGTGAGGGCTGAACTGAGAAGCTGCTTTTAATAGAGAAGAATAATTATGTAGGAATTCTTCCGAAAAGTGAAGGCTGAGGGCGGCCCCGACCAACTAGATGATAGAATGGAAGATAGATGTAGAGAAGATGTTTGATTTGTATTGGAGACAAAACTAAAGATCACACACATAAGATATTCGCTGATAAATTGAAAAGGGAATTCAGGAAACAGCCCTTTCCCAGAGCATTTAGAATGTGGAACTCATTGCCAGGAGAGGTATTTGAGGCAAAGAGCATAAATTCTTTTAAGGGAATCTAGATATGTACCTAAGGACAAAGGAACTGGAAAGATATGGTGATAGGTTGAGCTGAAGAGGAGTGGCAGGGGATTCAAGTGACAGACAAACTGCCAGGACCATATATAACTGGAAATTACTAAACTTCAAGAGTACATTAAAAATAAAATGTTCTGATACATTTTGAAGTTGCAAAACACACAATATAAATGCAACACTTTCTTGCCGCTCAATCCTGTTATTTCCACTCACAGACAGGTTTCTTTGTTCTGAAAAAAAATCAGTCTTTAGAATTCCCGTCTTAAGGTAAACCCAGTTTTTCACAGTAAATATGAAAAAGAGAATTTTAAGTAATTGGATAATAAAGCTAGGTTTGGAATATGAGAAAATGTGCTAGAATGCCAAGCTCTTCCTTAATTGCTGTCTCCAGAGCCACGTCCACTTTTCCTAAAAGGCTAGCTCTCGAATGATTGCAATTCTGAAACCCACAACGATTACCATCTCGAAGGATAAGGCCAGCAGATACCTGGAAACGTCATCACCTGCAAATTCCCCTCCGAGCCACTCACCGTCTTGACTTGGAAATGTATCACTGTTCCTTCAGTGTCGTTGGGTCAAAGTCGATTGAATACAGCCTTGATGTCAAGGGCTGTCACTCTTACTTCACCTCCAGAACTCAGTGCTATAATGAGGTTGAGATGGATTATCCACTCGGCACTTCTGGCTGAAGATTACTGCGAATGCTTCAGCCTTATCTTTTGCATTGACCTGCTGGCCTCTTCCATCATTAAGGATAGGTTATTTGTGGAACCTCCTCCTCCAGCGAGCTGTTTAATTGTCCATCGCCATTCATGACGAGAAGTGGCGGGACTTCAGAACTTGGATCTGATTTGTCGGTTGCGGGATCACATAGCTCTGTCTATCACTTGCTGCTTATGCTGTTTGGCATGTAGATAGTCCTGTTTGGAAGCTTCACCAGGTATGTTTGGTGCTGCACCTGGCATGCTATCCTGCACTCTCCATTGAACCAGGGTTGATCCTGGCTTAATGGTAATGGCTGAATGGGGGATTTGCTGGGTCATGGGGTTGCTGATTGTGCTGGAGTACAATTCTGCTGCTGTTGATGGTGGGTGCAATGGACGGCACTTCCCACACAGATTGTTCACCTTCTACATTCTGGCTGTTACGCCAGTGTTAAGAAACTGCACTCACTGTTTGCAGATAGACAATATGTTCTATAATCGTAGAACATAGAACAGTACAGCACAGGAACAGATCTTTTGGTCCACATGATGCTATTCTAAACTAATCCCATCTACCTGCTCATGGTCCATATCTCTCTGTTCTCAGTCTGTTCATGTGCCTAAATGCCTCTTAACTTTGCTATTGTATTTGCTTCTACTACCTCCATGGCAGTGTGTTCCAGGCACCTACTACCCTCTGTGGTAGTAAACTTTCCTCACGCATCTCCTTTAAACATTGCCCCTCTCACCTTAAACCTATGCCACTTAGTATTCTCTGTTATGCTTTCGGAATATATTGGTGTCATTACCTTTTCTTTTCTCCAAGAGGTCTTTTTGAAAAATCTTTGACATGCATTGAAGCTGTAACCAACACCACTTAGGCACTCAGATGGCTCAGTCTCTGAGAAATTGTTGTCTTTGCCTTTATCATAGCATCTAGTTCTGAACTAATCCATTGATTTTCTTTGCTGTTGTCTGTAAGACTTTAGCTCTATATGAGAATTCTGAGGTCCACTTTTACATGATGTCGATTCTGCAGCATTTCCCACAGTTTTGCAGGACCTCACTGATCCTCTTTAGACAGATTAGAAAAGTTGACTCTGTGCATTTCTTCACTTTTAATCACAACCTTTATTTTCACCACTTGCCTATCTACCTCTTCAATGGCTAAATCTGAAAAGTTGTTTAGCAAGCCTAAATTTATTCTCAAGTTTTAGTAAATCCACAGTTATTAAAAAGTCAGTTCATATAAGTTACAACTTCCCAGAGGTCAGCGCCCAATAATAGTTTGGAGACAGTAAGGACAGCAGATGCTGGAAGCCAGAGTCAATAGTTGTGAAGCTGAAAAAGCAAAGCAGGTCAGACAGCATCCGAGGAACGGGAAAGTCAAAGTTTCAGGCCGAAATGCAATAATAGTTCCCTTAGTTTTCGAATAGTTTCCCTCTTGAATACAGAGTGTAGGCTTCTTCCCAGCCATTAACTTGGTGATAGAGTTGGAAGGTCTAAGGTCGGCTGAAAACTGAGCCTGGATCCTGCTCTGTCTCTGGACGTCAAACATCAATAGACTTTGCGCCACAAAATTGCATCTTTCAGCAATTAAACAAACCCCGGTTTCAGTCATGTGACAAAATCAGGCATTTCAGACACTGCTGGCTCACCTCAGTAGGGTTCTTCATCAGTTCTGAGGAAGGGTCACCGGACCCGAAATGTTAACTCTGTTTTCTCCTCCACAGATGCTGACAGACCTGCTGAGCTTTTCCAGCAACTTTGTTTTTGTCACCTCAGTAGGGTATTCGAAGTTCATTAAGCTAAGAGGGTAGCTTAATCAGTGTTTCCATTTTGAGGTGTTATCATAAGAACATTATCGCTCATTTAATATAATGATTCATGATGTTTCCCTTCATCTGGAACTGGCTGGAATGAAGCAGCTGGTCTCCAAGTCCTTTGTGTCAGCCTTGGCTGGAATGCCTATACCGTGCAGGGGTTCAGACGTTCCTGAAAATGTGATCGTATCATCAGCCTCAACCATTTTGAATCCATTAATGTTGTCCATTTTTAACAGAAACGGAATTTAAACATACAAATATAGAAGAAAATAGATTCTTTAGTATTCCTGCTCATGCCCTCTGGCTGTGATATTAGTTATGAAAAAATTACCAGAGATGAAGAGAAAGGCTGTTTGACTGACAGTCAATTATTTATTCAGGCAATGGCAAGATCTGTTCACTATTCAGTTGGCATGGGAAGGGGCAGTCATTAACCAGTGAGAGGTAATTGTTAGCCCAAGTTGGCAGTCTGTGATGTACGTTTTCCCTTTCTCAATATCTGTCTGGTTTGATTTGATTTGATTTATTACTGTCACAGGTACCTAAGTACAGTGAAAAGTTTTGTCTTGTGAGCAGTACAGACAGATCATAACATAGAAGGACATACAAACCAGAGCAAGGCAGACAAAGTCACGGCTGCACAGCACGTGTACAAAAGCAAGGTCAACATTAGGTTTGAAATTTGTGATGTCCATTCAGCAGTCTAATAACAGCAGGGAAGAAACTGTTCTTGAACCTGTTGGTACGTGTGTTTAAGCTTTTGTATCTTCTGCCTGATGGGGATGGAAGGGGTATTTGACGATGTTGGCTGTCTTTCTGTGGTGAGAAATGCAGATGGAGTCAATGGATGGGAGGTTGGCTTGCGCGATGGTCTGGGCTGTGTTCACAACTCTCTGTAGTTTCTTACAGTTCTGGGCAGAGCTGTTGCTGTACCAAGCTATGATCCATAGAAGGCTTTCTATGGTGTATCTGTAAAAGTTGGTGAGGGTCCTTACAAACATGCTGAATTTCCTTAGCCTCCTTGTTTTGGTTCTGGCATTAAGTCAAGGGGATCTCCAGGCATTCAGTAACAGTGGTTCCATCCGGGAAGGCTATTGGACCTCATAAGACAGTTATGTTTGTCACTTTATAGATTTTTGGAGGTGAGGCTGGAGGGAACAATGGAGAGGGGTTTGAGACGATGGTTTACACTAGAGAAAAGCAGCCAGGAGTTACTCTTGCTCTCCAGCATGACCTTGGAAATGTGAACAGTTTCAGCAATTGAGAGCTGATAATGCTATATGTGACCCGGCCAGACCTCACAGTGAATGGCAATATCTTTATGAAGTTTGCGTGCTCTAGACTTAAGAGGAGATAAGGGCTATACATGTGTTTTAAGGCATGGGAGGTTCATAAAGAGAGGGAGGCAGTGGGGTTGCAAGCAACGGGCGGAAGTGGCTTTTGTTGGACTCCCTTTCCCCACCCTATATCTGGTTTCTTGATACAGGCACAGACTGTCCCCACCTTACACTTGAGGTGGCAAGCATGCCACATGCCAACAAGTCTGGTTAATCCCGGCAGTGGTGAGATGAAGCTCCTAAGTGATCCCAAATTATAATTAAAAGTAAACCTTAAGGACTTAAATGGTGGCACAGTGGTAATGTCAACCAAGGTCTGGTTGTCTGTAATTTAACTCTTGTGGAGGCAGCGCCATTTAGATAAACACCACCTAATTCTATTCCCTTCTCCCTTCTATCTTCCTTCTGAGTTTGAGCAGGAGATTCTGCCTGTGAAGTCTAGAGCATCAAAGATGGAGGTGAATGTGTAGACAAACAACTGGTAGCTGGAACAATGTGATGGATAGAATGGACAAGGCTGGATACTTAGCGTTTTGAAATTGAAGCTACAAATGAACTGGGCAAAAGTTTCTTTTCTTGAGCCAGACAGAGAATGATGTGGGTTTGCACAAATATAAACCACAACCAGAAAAGTTGTTCGGCAGTAGTTATGACCTGGGACACCATTTAAAAGTCTAGTTACAATTTCCTAAAAAGGCATGACTTTGTCAGTGAGTTTTTAAGAATAGTGTAAAAAGGGAAGTTCTCATTGGCTCTAATTTCTGATGCATTGTCATCTGTGGTGAGTTCACCAGTCTATGGAAAAGTGTAAAATCATTGATGACAATTGTGCAGTTATCCGTGTTTCTGTCTTATGGGTTTTCATGTTTAACTGCTCATGTGTGGATTTGAGATGTTGCTGCCATATCCAGACAAGTAATGATGAGCGCTGACATTTTCAACACCATTAGGATGGAAAAATGTGGCCCATTAACAAGTGGATGTTGGCTACTGGCCAATAAAGGTTAGTGACTTTCATAAAATAAGACTGATAGGGCGGGGAGTTAAGTTAAAAATGAAAGTCGTAAATTGAGTTGTTGGAAATTTCAGTGTATGCAAAAAAGTCTTTGTGTCCTTACTGTAGAAGCCTGATGATCTATTGTAGACAGCGAGCCTTCACTGTAATGTTCTTTGATGTACTACATCCTTTGAAGTATTGTTTATGGTGCCTTCACTAATAGAGAAACAATATAAATCACTCTCTTGATAACAGGCCTCTCACTTTAATACTCTGACAAATTCTCTGGTGTCAGTTTAAGCTGTTATGGTGCACAGTGTCACCCTATACTGTAATTTTCCAACATTTATAGTCTGAATAAGCATGACCATCATGTTCAAGTCATTATGTTGTGGCGATAAGACCGGTTGATACTCCAGGTTCAGCTCAGACATTCTGCGGAAGTGGTAACTCTTCCTGACCTTGAGACAAAACTCTGTGTTATTTTATAGAATCATAGAATCCCTACAGTGTGGAAACAGGCCCTTTGGCCCAACAAGTCCACACCAACCCTTGGAGCATCCCGCCTAGACCTATCCCCCATAACCCACCTAAGTTACACATCCCTGAACACCACAGGCAATTTAGCATGGCCAATCCACCTAACCTGCACATCTTTGGACTGTGGGAGGAAACCGGAGCACCCAGAAGAAACCCACGCAGACACGGGGAGAATGTGCAAACTCCACACAAACAGTCGCCTGAGGGTAGAATTGAACCCAGGTCCCTGGCGCTGTGAGGCAGCAGTGCTAACCACTGAGCCACCGTGCTGCCCCGAATTTCACATGTAGCTGGCATCAGTATCATTTTCTGTACTGTGTATTGAAGCTCAGTTATTTGTGTGCAGCAGTATGTCCTTTGTTCAACTCATGCCTCATTCTCCAATACTTGTCAGATTGTCATTAACATGGTCTTTGAAGAGACCCGTTCGAAATTAATGTTTACTCTGTGATCTCGAGATGTGAATGATGCTGGTAAGGTCACATTGATAGTCCTCTGCAAATGACCTCACATGGCAATGTTCCTCCTCCCCTCAACCACTGTAGCTACTGTGCTGATGGTGCCCAGTAAGTGATTTCCTGGTGGCAAATCTCCTGGGTGATCCTGCTCAGTATCTTACTGCCCTGTTTCTGTATAGTAAAGGTCTCATGGCCTGGAGAATGTCAGGCAATGTCCATAAAGAGGTAAAATCTCAGACA
>NC_063339.1:11036897-11091303 GCF_021869965.1 Rhincodon typus | reverse complement strand
ATAGTCATTACCTGACAGTCACCATTAACCAAAAATGTAACTGGACCAGCCACAGAAATAGCGTGTCTATGACAGCTAGTCAAACAGTGGCAATTGTCTGGTGAGCAACCAGCGTCCTGACTTCCCACAATCTATCTATCATCTCCTAGAAACAAGTCAGGGGTGTAATGGAATGCTACCCACTTGCCTGGATGGGTTTAACTTCAACTGCAACAAGGAGCATGACAGTAACCAGGACAAAGCAGTCGGCTCATTTGACATTTCCTTCATTACTGATGCACAATAGCAGCGGTGTGTACCATCCAGAGGATGCAGAGCAGAAACTCACCAAGAAGCCTTTGACAGCACCTATCAAACCTACAACTGCTACCATCTAGAAGGATAAAGGCAACTGACACATGGTGGCACCAACACCTGCAAATTTCCCTCCAATCACACACCATCCTGACTTGGAAACATCCCATTGTTCCTTCGCTGCCGCTGGGTCAAAATCCTGGTGTTCCCTTTCCAACAACACTGTGGGTGTAGTTGCACCACATGGACTGCAGTGATTAAAGAATGTGCTTCATCGCCACATCCTCAGGCGCATCTAGGGAGGGCAAATAAGTACTAGAGATGCCCACACTTGTGACTGAATAAGAAACAAAACACCACTGGTCAGAGAGTCAGCGCCCATCATATGATTTCACAACTAAATTTACTGCTGTCTGGAAGGAGCAGGGGAGGGTATTAGATGTTTTAACACACAAAAGATGCATAAATGCACAGGACCTGATGATATATATCCCAGGCTGCTTTGGGAGGCAAGGTGGGAGATTGCTGGGGCCCTGCCAGATATATTTAAGACCTCATTGGCCACAGGTGAAGTACCAGCTGACTGGAGGATAGCTAATGTGGTTCCTTTGTTCAAGAAGGGCAGCAGGGATAGGCCCGGTAATTACAGACTAGTGATAGGGAAATTATTGGAAAAATATTCAAGATTAATCAATACTTGAAAAGGCAGGGATTGTTTGGGGTAGATTTGTTAGAAGGAGATCCTGTCTAACTAATTTAATTGATTTTTTGAAAAGGTGACTAAATATATTGATTTAGGCTAGTGCAGTTGATGTGGTTTACATAGACTTTAGCAAGGCCTTTCACAAGATCCCACATGGAAGGCCAGTCCAGAAGGTAACTGCCCATGGGATCCAAGGCAAATGGTGAACAGGATCCAAAATTGGCTTGCAAATGGGAAGAAAAGGGTGATGCTGGAAGGTTGTTTCTATGGTTGGAATTCTGTGACCAGTGGTGTACCACAGGGATCAGAGCTGGAACCCTTGCTGTTTGTTATGTACATTAATGACTTGGATGTGACTGTAGAAGGTTTAAATAGTAAATTCACAGATGACATGAAAATTCATCATGTTGTTGGTAGTGAGGAATTTGGTCTCAGGCTATAGTCTGATCAACTGGTAAATTGATTAGCTGATAAATTGTGCAGAGCGAACAATGGTAGATGGAATTTAATCCCAATAAATGCAAGGTGATGCAATTTGGGTGGTTCAGTAAGGGAATGAATCACACAATGAATGGTAGGTCCCTATGGAATACCGAGGAACAAAGGGACTTTGGTATACAAGTCCTTAGATCCCTGAAGGTGTCGGTACAGGTAGACAGGGCTTACGGGATGCTTGCCTTCATTAGTCAGGCAAAGAATAAGTCACAGATGGAATACTGTGTGAAGTTCTGGTCGCCACACTATCGGAAGGACATAATTGCATTGGAGCGGGTGCAGAGGAGATTCACCAGGATGTTGCTTGGGATAAACAGGCTCAGTTATGAGGAGACACTAGACAGGCTAGGTTTGTTTTCCTTGGGGCAGAGGAGGCTGAGTGGGAGGGGGGAATCTGATTGAGAAAAGTAGGCCCTAAGTATTGATTTTCACATCACCGAGACACCAGCTCGAGGGGAAATGGCGGCATGATGACAAATGGCTACAGCAACTGGGCACAGGTGCTAACATTTGAACAAAGAACAAGAGTAGGCCCGTTAGCCCATCGAGTCATCAATAAGATCATGGTTGATCTGATTTTAACCTCAATGCTATGTTTCTGCACACCCCCAATAATCTTTCGTCCCCTTGGTCGTCAAGAATCTATCGACCTCTACGTT
Source organism: Rhincodon typus (assembly GCF_021869965.1). Taxonomy (NCBI): domain Eukaryota; kingdom Metazoa; phylum Chordata; class Chondrichthyes; order Orectolobiformes; family Rhincodontidae; genus Rhincodon; species Rhincodon typus. Next base: position 11,089,152 of record NC_063339.1, on the reverse strand, counting down.
AAAAATACTTAAAGCGTCTGTATCCAGTGCTTTTTTATGGAAGGGAGTTCCAAAGACTCTCAACCCTCTGGAGAGAAAAATGTTTCCTCATCACTATCTTAAATGAGTGACCACTTATTTTTAAAGTAGAGTCCCTAGTGCTAGATCAGAAGTCATTCTCAATCAAGACCCAAAAGCAAAGCTTTATAAGACTTTGGTTGGGCCATATTTAGACTATTGCGTTCACTTCTGCTCACCACATTACAGGAAGGATGTGGAGACTTTGGAGAGAGTACAGATGAAGTTCATCAGGATGCTTCCTGGATTAGAGGGTATGAGCTATAAGGAGAGGCCAGAAAATCTTGGGTTGTCTTCTCTTGAGCGGCAGAGGCTGAGGGGAGACTTGATAGAAGTCTATAAAATTATGAGATGCAAAGATAGGGTTGATGGTCAGAACCTTTTTCTGAGAGTTGAAATGTCTAATACAAGGAGGCATGCATTCAAAATGAGAGGGGGAATGTTCAAAGGAGATGTGAGGGGCAAGTGTTTTACACAGAGAGTGTAGGAGTCTGGAACACACTGCCAGGGGTGGTGGTTGAGGCAGATACGATAAAGACATTTAAGGGACACTTAGAGAAGCATGTGAATTTTTTTAAAATTTATTCATTTTGTGGGATGTGGGCGTCGCTGGCTGGCCAGCGTTTATTGCCCGTCCTTAGTTGCTCTTTATGAGGTGGTGATGAGCTGCCTTCTTAAACTGCTGCAGTCAACCTGCTGTGGGTTGATCCATAATGCCACTGGGGAGGGAATTCTGGGATTTTGATCCAGCAACAGTGAAGGAATGCTGATATATTTCCAAGTCAGGATGGTGAGTGGCTTGGAGGGGAACTTGCAGGTGGTGGTGTTCCCATATGTCTGCTGCCTTTGTCCTTCTAGATGGAAGTGATCGTGGGTTTGGAAGGTGCTGTCTGAGGATCTTTGGTGAACTTCTGTATGCATCTTGTAGACAGTACACACTGCTGCTACTGAGTGTCAAAGGTGGAAGGAGTGGATGCTTGTGGAAGTGGTGCTAGTCAAGTAGGCTGCTTTGTCCTGGATGGTGTCAAGCCTCTTGAGTGTTGTTAGGGCAGCACTCATCCAGGCAAGTGGTGAGTATTCCATCACACTCCTGACTTGTACCTTGTAGATGGTAGACACGCTTTCATAAGTCAGGAGGTGAGTTACTCGCTGCAGTATTCCTAGCTTCTGACCTGTTCTTGTAGCCACTGTGTTTTTGTGGTGAGTCCAGTTGTGTTTCTGATCAATGATAACTCCCAGGATGTTGATAGTGGGGGATTCAGTAATGGTAACACCACTGACCAGGGGCAGTGGTTAGATTGTCTCTTGTTGTTGATGGTCATAGCCTGGCATTTGTGTGGCATGAATGTCACTTGCCACTTGTGAGCCGAAGTCTGGATATTGCCCAGGTCTTGTTGCATGTAAACATGGACTGCTTCAGTATCTGAGGAATCGCGAATGGCACTGAACATTGTGCAATCATCGGTGAATATCCCCACTTCTGACCTTATGATGGAGGGAAGGTCATTGATGAAGCAGCCGAAGATGGTTGGGCCTAGGACGCTACCTTGAGGAACTTCTTCAGAGATCTCCTGGAGCTGACATGACTGACGTCCAACAACCACGACCACCTTCCTAAGTGTCAAGTATGACTCCGACCATCAGAGAGTTTGTCCCTGATACCCATTGATTCCACTTTTGCTAGGGTTCCTTGATGCCACACTTGGTCAAATGCAGCCTTGACGTCAAGGGCTGTCACTGTCACCTCACCTCTGGAATTTAGCTCTTTTGTCCATGTTTGAACCAAGGATGTAATGAGATCAGGAGCTGAGTGGCCCTGGTGGAACCCAAACTGGGCGTCACTGAGCAGGTTATTGCTGAGCAGGTGCTGCTTGATAGCGCTGTTGATAACACCTTCCATCACTTTACTGATGATTGAGAGTAGACTGGGGTGGTAATTGGCTGGGTTAAATCTTTAATCGGTGAGAAAGGATTAATATGCAAATTCCTGAATTTCTTTCAAGTCACTCCCCTGAGATAACTAAAGGTTTTAGGCATGGTATATTGGCGAAACCATGCAAATGCTACGACAATGGATGAATGGACACTGTGCAACAATCGTCAGACAGGGATGTTACCTCCCAGTGGGTGAACACTTCAGTGGTCAAGAACATTTGGCCTCGGATCTTTGGGTAAAAATCCTCCAAGGCAGACTTTGGGATACAGAACAACGCGGAGTCACCAAGCAGAGGCTGACAGCCAAGTTCGGTACTTATGAGTATGGCTTCAACTGATTTCTTGGGTTCATGTCGCATTACAGGTGACCCCACCAAAGTATACACTCTTACACATGCACACATACACACACGCTCTCTCACACAAACACACACGTGCACACACACACGCAACCCTCTCTCTCCCTCACATACACATAGGCGCACACACACATATATAAATCTATAGGGTGAATTTGCATTTGCAGATTTGTAATTGTAGATGCATTGTATTTTGTTTGAACAGCACACAATTTGTAGACAGTCAATGGGGCATTTCATGAATTCCTACTTTGGAAATAAAACCTGTCTGACTCCAGATAGAGAGATAGTAGGAACTGCCGATGCTGGAGAATCTGATGTAACAAGGTGTAGAGCTGGATGAACACAGCAGGCCAAACAGCATCAGAGGTCTAGACCCGAAACATCAGCTTTCCTGCTCCTCTGATGCTGCTTGGCCTGCTGTGACTACAGATATACAGCCAGATTCTAAAGAAGGCCTCACACCTAAAATGCATTGCCTGACCTGGGATGTCACCTCTGGTATACTGAGGGAACTGATAAAACCTTTAGTTATTTCGTGGCAGTGACTTGAAAGAAATTCAGGAATTTGCATTTTAATCCTTTCTAACTCATAAAGATTTAACAGCTACCTTAGGTTTGTTCAACACCGCATCAATTCTATGACCCTTTGATCTTCTGCTTGTAAATTCTGTATCCGATACCACCTCTCACTGATACCCGAAGAAGGAGTGAGACTCCAAAAGCTTGTGTTTTCAAATAAACCTGTTGGACTGTAATCTGGTGTTGTGTGATTTTTGACCTTGTCCACCCCAGTCCAACACTGGCACCTCCACCTCAGCCACATTGCCAGACCTGTTGAAGTCTGTCCCATTTAGCACAGTGATAGTGCCACATAGCAGAATGGAGGTTATTCTCAATGTGAAGGCGGGACTTCGTCTCCACAAGGACTGCGCAGTGGTCACTCTTACCAATACTGTCAAGGACAGATGCATCTGCAGCTGGCAGATTGGTAAGGATGAGGTCAAATGTTTTTCCTTTTTGTTGGTTCCCTTACCACCTGCCACAGACACAGTCTAGCAGCTATGTCATTTAGGACCCGAACATCTCGATCTGTAGTGCTGCTGCCAAGCAACTCTTGGTAGTGGACATAGAACTCCCCCACCAAGAGTACATTTTGTGCCCTTACCAACCTTAATGCTTCCTCTGAGTGTTGTTCAACATTGAGGAATAGTGATTCATCAGCCGAGGGAGGATGGTATGTGGTAATCAGCAGGAGGCTTCCTTGCCCATGGGACTTCATGAGATCTGAAGTCAATGATGAGGACTCCCAAGAGCAACACCCTCCTGACTGTATACCACTGTGCCGCCCCCTCTGCTGGGTCTGTCCTGCTGGTGGGACAGGACATATCCGGGGATGGTGATGGTGATGTCTGGGACATTGTATGTAAGGTATGATTCCATGAGTTTGACTGTGTCAGGCTGTTGCTTGACTAGCCTGCGAGACAGCTCTCCCAATTTTGGTACTACCCCCCCAGATGTTAGTAAGGAGGACTTTGCAGGGTCGACAGGGCTGTTTCTGCCGTTGTCTTTTCCAGTGTCTAGGTCGATGCCAGGTGATCCGTCCGGTTTCATTTCTTTGAGACTTTGTAGCGATTTGCACAACTAAATGGCTCGCTAGGCCGTTTCAGAGAGCAATTGAGAGTCAACCACATATGCAAGGAATGGAGGGATATGGACCAAGGGCAGGAAGAAGGGATTAGTTTAATTTGGTGTCATGTTCAGCACAACATCGTGGGCTGAAGGGCCTCTTTCTGTGCTGTACTGTTCTATGTTCTATGTTTAACCACTTCCGACAACGCCTGGTAGCTGTTTCAAAGGTGGCACCTGGAGCCAAACATGCCTTTCATGGATTGATCTCTTAAACAATCAACATCATGAACCACATGAGTTGACCCAATTGCTGCAGACAGTATTTGCTGCATGTCTGCCATCTCCAGCCAATGGAGGAATGCCGACAATGAGGTAATTACTGATCTAAAAGAGAACAGAGGATTTTGGGAAGTCAGGCAGGAAAATTTAAGACCAAAATCAGATCAGACACATTCTTATTGAATTACAGAGCAGACTCGAGGGGCTGAATTATTCTTGGCTTCTGTTTTCTTTCTTATGTATCCTTAAGTTTAAGAAGATAAAAGACCAATGTTTGTGGACCATGAGTAACTGAGGATTCATGAGTTTTTATTATTGCCTTGTGCTTGGTATTGCTTCCAATCTAGCTGCTTGTTTAACTATTAAACCTGCTCACCTTTGTCTTCTTCAAACACTCCATTATATGGCTTCTGAGAATCCTGGTAAATGATCATCACCATGTGGTGCCTGACTGTGAGGGCATGGCCACCTCTATTTGTGAAGGTCATGCACTCAGCAGCAGTTCACTTCCATCCTAGTTTAACAAGGTTTTTGAAAGACTTCCTGCCAATGCAGCCCTGTTGCTCAAATTCATTATTACTATCAAAAATTCTTTGGTCTAATCTCACCCTTCATTTCAAGAATGCTCTGGGCTATAACTGAGACATCTTCACACCAAAACAGTTTTCTTTAGAGAGAAAAGAAAATGCAAATAATGTCCTGAGGAGCTCACTTGCTCTTAACCTTTGAACCATAAAGAATAAAGATTTTACACATTCAACCAGCTCCTAATGATTGAAAATGCCTAATTTAGCACCAAATGTCTCAAGATTGGCAACCCCACTCAATGGATGTAGTGGAAAATGTTCTTCTAAGATGTGATGAAATGTACGTTATATATTATGTTTTGGATTTTGCTTTTAAAATAGAGGTGGATGGATGCAGAAAGCGAGTGACTGCATCAAGATCCTGTCATAACCCATGTAGTGTTAATGGATGGAATATTTATAAGTTTGGAACATACCAGAAAGCCATTAGGGCTGTTTTCACTTCAGAACAGAAGGTTCAGGGTTTCAGTTGGAAGAATCAGGAGTTTAGATCAGAAAGAGGAATAGTTCTTAGCAGAAGAATCTAGCTTTTAGTTCAGGGAAACAGTCAAGCCAGCTGAAATGTTGTAGTTGTGGAGCTTCAAAACCAGGAGAGTGTGGATAGAAAGATTCAAATTGTTAGAACTGAAAAAGTTTGGGGCATCAGAATTGTGAAACTGTCTCCATAATGCAAGGAAAGGAAATCGGGATGAGTTAGTTAAGTAAAACTTCGAGTTGAGATAGGAATGAAATTTCTTTGGAATTGAATATCTATAAAACAATAGTGTTGGGAAACTTTGTCGGTTAATATCTGTCCAAATGTTTTAGATGCCGTGATTTTTCTTTTGTGTAATGAAGTTTTGTGCTGTTGTGAAAGAACATGATCAGACTTGTGTGATTGTGTTTCAGTGGCTAACCGCCATGTTAACCAAATGCAAAAATTAAACTTATAATCTGTTAAAACAGGCTTCCTTCTGGGATTTGACTTGTTCAATATTATCATCAACTGGGATCACATCATAAGCTTGGTTTCTTTGTATCTGCTTGAGACTGTTTGATTAGTTAGCTCAGGTACCAGAACTGCAGGAGAAACATGCAACTTGGGCAAGAGTTCCATGAAATAATTTTTAAAAAAAGCACCGTGGAACCACATTGCCTACTCCTTCTCCTGTTTCTTGTGTTTTTAATCATAAATTTTAAACCCTTTTTATAAAGCCAGGTTGGCAATATGACCACTCTCATGTGTTTATGCAGGGAGCTGGTTGTGGTTTTCTTGCAGACCAGTTTCAAACCTGACAATGTGAGTTCCCTGTTGCTGGCACTGTGCCACACACACACACACACACACACACACACATACACACACACACACACACATACACACACACACACACACACACAGACACTGTTGCGCCCTTTGGAGTCCATGTGTCATGGCAGTCTTAGTTCAAAGGACAAACATACCTTGCATCAAGCCGAAGCATATAGCCCCTAGAGGGGCAGTGGAAGAGACATTGTACAATACCGTTCCATTCCATACCATCAGTTCCTGTTGCGGTGTGTTGTGTGAAGGCTGACAGGTTTATATTTGTCAGGAAGACTTCTGCCAGGGATATATATGTGAATTATAGACGGGGTGATTAAAATGGTATTTGGCATGTTTGCTTTCATTGCTCAATCCTTTGAGTAAAGGAATTGGAAAGTCATGTTGAAGTTGTACAGGACATTGGTGAGGCCTCTTCTGCAATACTATGTCCAGTTCTGGTTGACCAATTATAGGAAGGATATCATTAAGCTGAAGAGGATTCAGAAGAGATTTACCAGGATGTTGCCAGGTATGGGAAGGTTTGAATTATAAAGAAAGGCTGGAAAGGCTGGGATATTTTTCACTGGAACATAGGAGATTGAGAGGCAATCTTATAGAAGTTTATAAAATAATGAGAGGTATAAATAGATGTAATGATAGTTGCCCTTTCTCTAGGATGGGGGATTTCAAGACTAGGGGGTACATTTTAAGGTGAGTGGAGAGAGAGTTAAAAAAGACATGAGGGGCAAACTTTTACACAGAGGGTGTTCGCATCAGGAACGAATTTCCTGAGGAAGTGGTGGATGTGGGTACAATTACAATATTTATAGAGACATTTAGATAAGCACATGAACAGGAAAGGTTTGGAGGGAAATGGGCCAGGAGCAGTCAGGTGGGACTAGTTTAGTTTGGGATTATGTTCAGTATGGACTCGTTGGATTGACGGGTCTAGTTCCATGCTGTATGACTCTATGAGTAAATGCTGTTGAAGTGCTGCTTCTGGTTTCAGGAATGCCCCAACTCAAAGACTCTCATCCTTGTGTCCGGCCTTACAATCTTCCGAAATCTTTGCATCCTCCCAACTCTGGTTATTTCGCATCCTCAATCATTGTGTTACCATTGATGGCCATGCCAGCTGTACCTCAGGCCCTAATCTCCAGAATTTCCTCTCTGGACCTCACTTGCTGTCATTCCTCCTTTAAGTCGCATCCTTCAAACCAGCTACTCTGGCTAAATGTTTGCTTGTTTACCCTAATGTCTCTTTATGTGGTTCATTCTCAAAATTAGGTTTGTATGCTCCCATGAAAGACCTTGGGACATATTTTTAGACACTGTATAAATGCATGATTTTGTTTTGGAAAAACACCTACTGGATTGCTGTTGGAATTGATTTACAGCTCCATGTGAATTAAACTGACTTCAACTAAAGTAATTTGAAACTAGATGAACCAATTGGCACATTGGCTGAGAGAGGTGTTAACAGCCAGCAGCTGTCTATAGTAATACAGCACAGTTAGATTGATAACACATAACATTTGGTTGATAAAGTCCACTCTTTCCCTAATTAAATGTTTTCAGTGGATAGTGACATTACTGTGCCTGTATGCTTATTGTTACTGAATAGACTTATGCAGGCAGTAACTTTACTGAGTTTTTGGATGACTTGTCAAACCCTGGTCCTGAAAGAACTGCCAAGGCTGAGGTGTCGAAGCGAACTTGAAGCACTGTATCAAAGTCTTTGATGAGTGACTCCATTAGTAAGTTTCACCATTGATAAGCTTTCGTGAGGGCTCAAAGCTAAAAATGCTGGTTGGGTAGATTAAGATACAATGGATTTTGTCTTAGAGCTGTCTTTGCTGGGCTTTGACCCCAAGTAAATTTCTGTTGGAAGTATTGGATATGAGGAAATGAAGTAGTCATCCTGGGATAATATAATGAATAATATAATGAATATACTTCCACTATACAAAATGCTGTATGTTAATGAGGCCCACTGGTTTACAATAATAAGCTGATTTTATTGAAAATGCTTTATTTTCCGAGGCTGAAAACTGTACTCGCTATCACAGTAATCATTTCATTTCTGAGCTATAGTAGAGGCCTACCTCAAACTACTGGACAGAGAGAATTGGGAAAGAACTTGAACCATACGAGCATGTCTTGAAAGTACGAGATGACTAACAATTGGTTGGCCTTTAAAGACCCATTCCACTAAACTGACTGCCCTTTGCTGATGTAGTTTTTAATTACTCATGGGACATGGGTGTCACTTGCTGGTCAACATTTCTTGCCTATTCCTAGCTGTCCTTGAGAAAGTGGTGGTGAGCTGCCTTCTTGAACCGCTGCAGTCTGTGTGCTGTAGGAATGTTAGGGAGGGAATTCCAGGATTTTCTCTATGATTTCTGTGTACAGGCAAGGACCTGCATCCATCGCCAGTGCTTCATGAGTCTTCAGTGGGCATCAGGCAGGCTGACGGTGGCATGTGCTGCTACTGTATAAAGAATATAATTTCTGGAGACCCCTGCCCTTTCACAGGTCTTTGTTCCAGGATGGTCAGTGAGCAAGAGCAGAACTGACCTCCTCATTCCCATTAGAAAATCCCCAGTGAGGATTTCTTGTCATCCACTGCCAAGTGTTAGAAAGCTGGAAGTCCCTGATCTGCATTGAATGCTGCCAGGGCAATGTGTGAAATATCTTGTTTTCATTCTTTCACAGAATGTGGATGTCACTAGCTAAGCCAGTATTTATTGCCCTAACGAAAATGGCAGTGAGCTGCCTTCATGATCCACAGCGATCCACGTGGTGTTCGTAGACCCACAAGGCTGTTAGGAACAAAGGTCCATGGAAGGTTTGAGTTATAAAGAAAGGCTGGATAGGCTGGGACTTTTTTCACTGGAGCATAGGAGATTGAGAGGTGACCTTATAGAAGTTTATAAAATCATGAGGGGTGTAGATAGAGTTAATAGTAGTTGTCTTTTCTCTCGGATGGGAGATTTCAAGACTAGGGGGCTCTTTTTAAGGTGAGAGGAGAGAGATTTAAAAAAGACTCGAGAGGGAAATTTTTTACAGAGGGGCTGGTTTGCGTGCAGAATAAACTTCCTGAAGAAGTGGTGATGTGGGTACAGTTACAAAAGCTATCAGAGGGAGGCGATGGCCCGGCGGTATTATCGCTGGACTGTTAACCCAGAGACCCAGATAATGTTCTGGGGACCTGGGTTCAAATCCCGCCATGGCAGATGGTGGAATTTGAATTCAAGAAAAATCTCAGAATTAAGAGTCTAACGATAACCAAAAATTGCTGTCGATTGTTGAAAAAACCTATCTGGTTCACTAATGTCCTTTAGGGAAGGAAACTGCCATCCTCACCTGGTCTGGCCGACACGTGACTCCAGACCCACAGCAATGTGGTTGACTCTGAACTATGGGCAGTTAGAGATGGGCAATAAATGCTGCCTAGCCAGCGATGCCCACATCCTGTTAATGAATGAAGAATAAAGAATTTGGATAAGTACGTGAATAGGAAAGGTTTGGATAGATATGGGCCAGGAACAGGCAGATGGGACTAGTTTGGGATTATGTTCAGCATAGACCGGTTGGATCAAAGGGTCTTTTTCTGTGCTGTATGACTCTATGACTGTATGACTTTTACACAACAAGATATCCAGAGAATATGGAACCCTTTCCCCCAAAACTGTTGAAACTGGGTGAATTGAAAATGTCAAGACTGATTGATAGATTTTTACTTGCTAAAAGGAGATGAGAAATGCAAGCTTTTAATTTTGTACTCATCATAACGAGGATGCCACAGGCAAACTTATCCTGAAAAGTGCAAAATGAAAGCTTCAACTTTTGGTAATTTTTAGGTTTTGTACTATCCCACAATTAGTGATAGATTTTTGTTAAGTAGGATTACTATGGTTAATGGAACTACAGCACACAGGTGAAGTTAAGATACAAGTCAGCTTCTAATTCAATGGCTTTAAAATAGATAAATGATCTCTTCCTGGGCCTATAGCCTGTGCCTCTATGACGAAGTAACTGACGTATCCTGGGATATTTGTGTTTGGGAATGCTGTCACATGTTCCATTGACACTCCAATTTCTAGATGTTGCCACATATAGGGGTAGTAGAAAACCGCTGTAGCTTTTGCCATCCACTACGTGTGTATCTTGTGCAATGGAGCTCAGTGCCCGACAACTTTTGACAGTCATCAAACATGCTTCTTTTCAAAGGAGATTCTTGAGCTTCAGCCATCAAGCAGCCAGATCCTCAGCTTCTGCTCATGAATAAGTTAATCTGCTCCCACTCCCCAATTGTCTAATGTTCTCCTGGACTGTTACTCTCACTGTGCAAAGTTCTCACGCTCTACCATTCTGAAGTTGGTAAATGTCTTTGAATTCATGCATGTGAAAGATCAGTGGGCAGCTCATTGGTGCTTGGAAACTTCTAAAACAGTGCCTTCCTCTGGGCATATTGGGTTCTGTGAGTTTGCCGTAGATGTTACTTGAAGCATGCTCTATCAAATTTCTGTGCTTGCAACCAGTTGGGCTGGTCAGCTACGATTATCCCCAAGCCCAGTGGTCTGTAAAGCAGACGTTTGTAAGGCTCTTTGTTTAAAGTGTTCTTCTTTGTTTTAACTGACCACCTTGATATCCCTTACCCTGCAACAGACGCCACCTGCTTTGCAATTCTCCCGTGGAGAAGGTATGGTCTGCCGTTTTCCGTTGAATTTTCTTCAAGATGGTTTCCATGCTGTTGAGCCTAGCATGATGGAGGATTTCATAATTTGTAATTTTGTCCTGCCATTGATTTCTCACTATTACCATCTCCCACTGGGCTGGCAGCTGAGGGCAGGGGTATTTTAAATTGAATGCCATGGTGTGTTGCCTGCCCAGAACCACAAGAATCTTATCTGTGGTGGGCGAAGCAGGGATTGTGTGCCAGTTGAGGTCTTATGTGTTTAACAGCTAGATAATGGCCTCCTTCTGATGCCCATTGGTATTTTACCAGTGTTGAGGTGGACATGCCCACATTATAGACTGTCAGGCTTCATCTGGTAGAATTATTCGCAGGCTGGTGTGGGATATACCCTTCCTGTTTTGGAAGTCACCTGACTAGTAATTATTTACCAAAATTCACTGGACTCTGGGGTGGTTCCCGCAGATTGGAAAACAGCCAATGTGACGCCACTGTTTAAAAAAGGAAGTAGACAAAAAAGCAGGTAACTATAGGCCAGTTAGCTTAACTCCGGTAGTGGGGAAAATGCTTGAATCTATCATTAAGGAAGAAATAGCAAGACATCTGGAAATAAACTGTCCCATTGGGAACACCCAGCATGGGTTCATGAAGGGTAGGTCATGTTTAACTAGTTTGGTGGAATTCTTTGAGGACATTACTTGCATGGTGGACAGTGGGGAACCTGTGGATGTGGTGTATCTGGATTTCCAGAAGGCATTTGACAAGGTGCCACACCAAAGGCTGCTACATAAGATAAAGTTCCACGGTATTACAGGTAATGTGTTGGCATGGATAGAGGATTGGTTGACCAGTAGAAAGCAAAGAGTAGGGGTAAATGGGTGTTTTTCTGGTTGGCGGTCAGTGGCTAGTGGTGTGCCTCAGGGATCAGTGTTGGGACCGCAATTGTTTACAGTTTACATAGATGATTTGGAGTTTGGGACTAAGTGTGGTGTGTCAAAATTTGCAGATGACACTAAGGTGAGTGCTGAGCAAAGCGTGCAGAAGACACTGAAAGTCTGCAGAGGGATATAGATAGTCTAAGTGAGTGGGCAAAGGTCTGACAGATGGAGTACAATGTTGATAAGTGTGAGGTCATCTATTTTGGTAGGAATAACAGCAAAATGGACTATGTTTTAAATGGTAAAAAATTGCAGCACGCCGCTGTGTAGAGGGACTTGGGTGTCCTTGTGCATGAATCGCTAAAAGTAGGATTGCAGGTGCAGCAGGTAATTAAAAAGGCAAATGGAATTTTGTCTGCCATTGCTAGAAGGATGGAGTTTAAAAACAGGGAGGCTATGCTGCAGCTGTATAGGGTCCTGGTGAGGCCACAGCTGGAGTACTGTGTGCAGTTTTGGTCTCCTTACTTGAGAAGAGATATACTAGCACTGGAGGGGGTGCAGAGGAGATTCACTCGGTTGATTCCAGAGTTGAGAGAGTGGATTATGAGGAGAGACTGAGTAGGCTGGGATTATACTCATTGGAATTCAGAAGAATGAGGGGAGATCTTATAGAAACATATAAGATTATGAAGGGAATAGATAAGGTGGAGGCAGGGACGTTGTTTCCGTTAGCAGGTGAAACTAGGACTAGAGGGCATTGTCTCAAAATTAAGGGAAGCAGATGTAAGACTGAGGTCAGGAGGAACTTCTTCACCCAAAGGGTTGTGAATCTGTGGAATTCCCTGCCCAGTGAAGCAGTTGAAGCTACCTCGTTGAATGTTTTTAAGGCAAGGCTAGATAAATTTTTGAACAGTAAAGGAATTAAGGGTTATGGTGAGTGGGCGGGTAAGTGGAGCTGAGTCTCAAAAAGATCAGCCATGATCTTATTAAATGGTGGGGCAGGCTCGAGGGGCCAGATGGCCTGCTCCTAGTTCTTATGTTCTTATTTTCTTATGTTCTTCTGAACCTTGTACCCATTGGAGTACCCTCTACATTCTTGCCCAATCCTCCTCACAACTCCTCACCGCAGTGGTTCCTACTTTGCTATCCTGCTGAAACCCAAGCCTCCACCACTCTTGAGACAACAAGGTGCAGGGCTGGATGAACACAGCAGGCCAAGCAGCATCATAGGAGCAGAGAGGCTGACGTTTCGGCCACTCTTCACTACTTTACATTATTATGGCCTGCCAAAATATCTTTATGTCGCTCAGTCTCTTGGAATGTTTTAGAATATTAGAGAGATACTTGGTAGCTCAGTGGTTAGCACTGCCTCCTCACAGCACCAAGGACCCAGGTTTGATTCCGCCCTCAGGCAACTCCTGTATGGAGTTTGCATGTTCCCCCCATGTCTCTGTGGATTTCCATCATGTGCTCTGGTTTCCTCTCACAGTGTGCAGGTTAGGTGGAGTGGCCATGCTACATTATCCTGTAGTGTCCAGAGTTGTGCTGGCTAGGTAGATTAGCCATGTAAATGAGGGGTTGCAGGGATAGAGTGGATCTAGGCGGGATGCTTTTTGGAGGGTCAGTGCAGACTTGATGGACTGAATGGCCTCTTTCTGCACTGTAGGGATTCTATGATTCTGTGCTATATAAATGCAACTTGTTCCTCGGTTAGGAAGGCAAAGATAATGCAAGTTGTCTGTTCCTGATGATAAACCAGTGACCCAGCGCCACTTCTGGAAGTGTTCATGTGTGAAGGTTGTTGTGAATAGTATTGGGCTTGACTGTGATCCACATTGAATTGTCTGACAGCCCTCGCATATGAGTAATAGACTTGGCTGAAGCCCAGGAAGAAGCCTGTTGCCTGTGGTAGAATTATCTGTGAGGATTCAGTGCCTTGACGAGGTGAGGAAATTAGCAGGAAAAATAAATTGAGGTTGTAACAAAAAGAAGATAGTCTTGAAATTAGGATTGCACTCGGTTTAAACTAATAACAACAGAAAATGTGAACCAAAATGTATAAAAAAACAGTGACAGCCATCAGAATATGAATTTGATGGTGGTGGTAATATTTTAAATAAATGATTGCTGCTCTGATTATTCCTCAAGAAAGTGCTGGATGATGGATATCTGTTTGCCTGCATACAGTGACTGTACATTACAGTAATTCATTATACATGGAGTGTTCTCAGATTCTCTCAGATATATGGGAAGGCACAATATAAATGCAAATCTTCCCCTTCTTTTATCTGCTTTGAAGTAGGAATGAAGGTTAAATGCATCTGTATAGACACTGTTAATTCAAACGTTCCAGAGAATACAAAGGTTCTAAGATCAACCAAAAAAGATGCTTGTTCCATGCATCCTTCAATTTGTGGATTTAAGGATATTCTTGAGATTTTGCTTCTTCACTACCTAAATGTCTGGCATCTGGCATACTTACACTGACTTAATATTGGATCAGGCAAGTCAAATAATATAATATTTACTAATGTCCTTTGGGAAGAAAACTGCCATCCTTACCTGGTCTGATCTACATGTGACTCCAGACCCACAGCAATGTGGTTGACTTTTAATGGCAATTGGGGATGGGTGAGAAATGCTGGCCTGGCCAATGATACCTATGTCCTGTGAATAAATTAAATTGTACACAGCCTGTGGAAGGAATGGGGTTTGATGGATTAAATCCCCTCTTCTATGCACGGTTCCTTGTTAGGGTTCCAATCTGCCTGAAATGTGTCTTCTGGAATTTTGATTGCTCTGGACATTCCTGGGAGAACAGTCTGGGAGAAAAACCATGGAGCCAGCTCCTTCTTTCATTTCATGCCTCACAGCAACAAGCTTGATCAATCCCCTGGTACAGTAATTGCAGTGATTGTAGTAAAAACTGAAAAGAACTGCGGATGCTGTAAATCAGGAACAAAAACAGAAGCTGCTGGAAAAGCTCAGCAGGTCTGACAGCATCTGTGAAGAAAAAAATCAGAGTTAAAGTTTGGGGTCCGGTGACCCTTCCACAGATTCTGTTCAGTTCTGCTCCTCAGAACAGTTCTGAGGAAGGGTCACCAGACCCCAAACGTTAACTCTAATTTTTTCTTCACAGATGCTGCCAGACCTGCTGAGCTTTTCCAGCAACTTCTGGCAGTGATTGTAGAGCAGTTTCTGGGGTGCAGAGAATTGTGAGTATTGTCACAGCCATCATTGACTGACTATTGGATAAGGTGATCAGGATCTTGAGGGCTGGTTGTTTTGAAGTGGGAGGTTAAGAGAAAATACTACCTGGAACTTGATCCAATTAAAGTCCTACCTTATGTTCATAGTGTATGTGCTAATCTTTAGCAACTTGATCTAAATTTGTATAAGGTATTATTTATTATCCTGAATATAGCAATCCCCCTTTAAATCGAGCAGTTAATGAGGGACATTATTGCTTCAGGGATTTAAAAGTAATTGTCCTGGTTTGTTTTCTAATACATAAAGACTGCTCCCCAGTTATTGCTAGTTGGTTCCCATTTTCCTAATTTTTTTTTGCAAATGCTGAATTTCTGGCAGAAAAAGGTTCTGTATTGCAAGCTGTGCAAATAAATTCTGTGCCCGCAGGGCCAGACATAATGCAATTTCAAGTGCTTAATAAAATTCATTTTCCCCTCAAAAATGTTAGGAAAAAAAAACACATTGGCAATTGAGAAATGGCCGTCTGTAAAGGATGGCTTTTAAACGTCACTTTCACATTCATTGCCCAGAATTGATAAGATGGTTCATTGACTGAAGCTAAGGGGTACATTTATTTTCTGGCAATGACTTTCAGTTTTCATTTCCTTTTTGTATTGCAATACTATGAATAAAAATGGCTTTGTATTCTCAGTATAAGGGCATCTTTCATATATATTTCCCCAGTTTCATAATTCTAATCAATGTCAAACCAATGGACTATGTGCATGTACTATTTCCTTAACTTAAACTCAGTGCCCCTGAAATTGCATGAAAGAAACATTTAAAGTTTATCTGAAATTTATCTCACTGCTGTCTTTTGTTTTCACATAACATGATCAAAATCTGCATTAGAAAAGCACAGAAATTAATTTTCAGAAAATGTCCATGACTTGTATTTTGGTATATTCTCAATTTTTATCAACTGCTGCATACCAATGCCATAACGAGTTCACACAAAGTGCAGGGAATATTCATATTTGAGAAAAGGCGGTGCATACCTTTGGCTCTTTGTTTTTCTTATGTGTGCAGTGAAGACAAAATCGCACGCTTTGCATATCCCTAGGTACCCTGGCAAGTCTGATGGTTGTTTTCCTTAAAAAAGAGAAGGTTGAATGGATATTTGATAGAGGTACTCAAAATCACGGATAGTCTTGACAGAGTAGATAGGGAGAAACTGTTCCCACTGGTGGAAGTGCTGAGAACCAGTGATTGGCAAAAGACTCATAACAACATGAGGAAAAGCATTTTTTTTTCAGAAACTGACTAGCGTGCAAAAAGTAGCACCTGAGAGTGTGGCGGATGCAGGTTCAATCATGGGTTTTGTAAGGGATAAGGACCTGAGGGCAAAAATGATAGGGTTATGGTGAAAAGGTGGCAGAGTAGAGCAAGCTAAATTGCTCTTGCAGCAAGCTGAGAGGGGTTCAAAGCCTCCCTACCATCAGTTCCTGTGGAGTAGATATAGAAAGCAAGAACAGAGGTAGGCCATTTGGCCTCTTGAGCTTGCTCCACCATTCATTGTGATCATGGCTGATCATCCAACTCAAAGCCTGTTCCTGCTTTCCCCCACTCCCGTGTTCCTTAGCCCCAAGTGCTATATCTAACTCCTTCCTGAAATCATATAGCAGAAAATTCCACAGGCTCACACTCTCTGGGTGAAGAAATTTCTCCTCATCAATTCTAAACTGTTTACCCTTTATCCTTAGATGGTGACCCAGTTCTGGATCCCCTGCCATCAGGAACATCCTTCCTGCATTTTCTCTGTCTAGTCCTGTTAGAATTCTATAAGTTTCTATGAGATCCTGCTCATTATTCTGAACTCTAGTGAGTATAATCCTCACATGTTCAACCTCTCCTCATACATCAGTCTCGTCATCTCAGGAATCAGTCTGGTAAATCTTCACTACACTCCCTCTATAGCAAAAACATTTCTCCTCAGGTAAGGAGACCAAAACTGCATAAAATACTCCAGGTGTGGTCTCACCAAGACACTGTATAATTGCAGCAAGACATTCCTGTATTTGAATCCTTTCAATGTAAACGCCAACACACCATTTGCCTTCCTTACCGCCTGCATACTTCTTTTTAACCTTTAGTGTAGGAGGATATCCTGATCTTGTTGCATATTCCTGTCTCTCAATTATAGCCATTCAGATAATAATCTACCTTCCTGTTTTTGCTCCCAAAGTGGATAACCTCACATTTATCCATGTTATACTGCACCTGCCATGCATTTGCCCACTTACTTAACTTGTCTAAATGGCTGAATCTCTGCATCTTTCTCGCAGCTCACCCTTCCAGCCAGCTTAGTGTCATCTACAGATTTGGAGATATTACAGTTAGTCCCCTCAGCCAAATAATTAACATATTTCATGAATAGCTGGGGTGTGAGTGCTGATTCCTGTGGTACTGTACTAGTGACTGCCTGCCATTTGGAAAAAGACCCATTTATTCTTATTTCTTTTCCGGTCTGCCACCCATTTTTCTATTCATCTCAATACAGTATCCCCAATCCCATGCATTTTCATTTTGCACACTAATCTCTTATGTGGGACTTTGTAGAAAGCCTTCTGGAAGCCCAAATAAACCACATCTACTGGCGCCCCCTCATCAACTCTCCAAGTTACACCCTCAAAGAACAGAAACAAACTTGCTGGAAAAGCTCAGCAGGTCTGGCAGCATCTGTGGAGGAGAAAACAGAGTTAACGTTTCGGGTCCAGTGACCCTTCCATCAGTTCTGAGAAAGGGTCACCAGACCCAAAACGTTAACTCTGTTTTCACCTCCACAGATGCTGCCAGACTTGCTGAGCTTTTCCAGCAACTTTGTTTTTGTTCCTGACTTACAGCATCTGCAGTTCTTTTGGTTTTTACATCCTCAAAGACTTGCAGTAGATTTGTCAAACATGATTTCCCTTTCTAAATCCATGCTGACTCTATCTGCACTTGCCACTGTTTTCCAAATATTCAGCTAATAATTATATTATAATAAACTCTAGCATATTCCCTACTGCCATCATCAGGCTGACTGGTCTGAAATTTCAACTTTTCTCTCTGCCTCCCTTCTTAAATAGAGGGGTTACATTAGCTACCTTTCAATCAGTAGGAATCATTCTAGGGTCGATATAAACTTAAAGATGACGACCAATACATCCAATATTTCTCGGGCCACCACCTTAAGCACTCTGGGATATAGATTATTGTGGCCTGGGGACTTATTGGCCTTCAATGCCATCAATTTCTCCAACACTATTTTCCTACTGATGTTGATGTCCTTCAGTTCCTCCCTCTCACTAACTCCTGTGTCTGCGATGTTTCTGGTGCATTATTTGTGTCCTTCTTTGGGAACACAGAACAGTGTGTCAGTAATAGTCACAATGGATATTGAGTGTTGGGCATCAATCAAGTCAACACCAATCAATGGTGTTGAGCTGCTAAAGTGTTTTTGCAGCTGAGCCCATTCAGGTGAGCAATGCATTTTCCATCATACTCCTGACCAGATTTCAAGGGATCAGGTGTTGGGATACTTAGAATGCCTAGTCTCTGCACTAATTTTGTAACAATGGTGTTGGTATGCCTGGTCCAGTTCAATTTCAGGTTGCTGGTGACCACAAGATGTTCATGGTGAGGAACTCAATGTTGAAGATAAAGGGGAGATGGCTGTGTTTTCTTTCTTTTGAGATAGTCATAATTGGTCAATTATTTCCCAGTCACCTTAGTTGCGAGGTCAATGACCAGGAGACATGGCTTTAAAGTAGTTGGCAGGAGGATCAGAAGAAAGTCCATGAGAGAATTATTAACTCAGAGGGTGTAGTCATTCTGGAACTCATTGTCTATAAAGGTGTTATTGAGGCAAAAATCTTCATCTTATTTAGAAAACTAGAACTTCGGTTTGAGGTGCCATAACCTGTGAACAATATCTGGAAAGTGAGATCAGGCTGGAGAGCATTTATTAGTCTGTACAGACATAAAGGGTCAAATGGCTTCCCTTTCTGTTGTAAGTCCTTCTTTGATTCTGGTGTATGGTATGGATGTCACCTGCCAGTTATTAATGCAAATCCAGATGACATACAGCTCTAGGCCAAGCTGAGTTGAATAGCTGCATTGTTAGAAGAACTGTCAAAGAACCTAAACAGTTAAGGCCCATTTCTTCTTACTTTATGATACGGCTAAGGTGTTGATGAATGAGTTGAAAGTCGTTTGAGGACACGTATCTGAGGAACTGTTACTGTGATGGCCTGAAGCTGGTCTCTTCTGTTGCGTTAAGCAGTACTCCAGGCACTGGTTGCTTTTCCTTCTGATCTCATTGTTCTTTTTTTCCACACATTTCTTTGTAACACACACAACTGAAAGCTGCCATTTAATGCAAATATTCCCATTTCTCCTCTAGTGTCCTTCCCTGACTGGGCTATTCCAGTTTTGAAGCAAAAACAGAAAGTGCTGGAGAAACTCTGCAGGTCTGGTGGCAAGTGCAGAGAGAAAGAAAACAAACTTTATGTTTTGAGTCTAGTGACCCTTTGTCAGAACTTCAGGGTCATCATCCTTTTTCTATAATGTAACTCAGACATCAGTAGTTACCCGCTAACAAGACTCTGAAAATGGAGGAAGTGTACTAGAACGCTGTAATCCATATTCGGTACATTAGAATTTATTGAAACTCCTGAGAGCCTGACAGTAGTTAATCTTAGATAAGTCAGAGACAAAGATGCTGCAGACTCTGAGCAGAGTCTAGTGGAGCAGCCTGAAGAGTACAGGCAGAATGCAGGTTCCCAAGGGAGACAGAGTCCATGAAAACAAAGCAACATGTTTTGAATCCATGGAAACAGCACAATCCATGGAAGCAGCTTCTCATGAGGCCCCATTGATTACTGATTATTCCATTGTGGCTGATACACTTATTGCCTATCAAAATAACAGATGCCACCTATTGTCCAGGCTAGGCATCAGATATTGGTGTTATGCTGTAACAGATCAAGTTCTGCAAAATGCACAGAAAGAGTAAAGCTGCCTTTTTTCACTCCCTCAGTCAATATGTTTTAACTTTCACCGCTGCACCAGTGTGATAGTTCCATTTGTATTATTGGATATTTAGACCAGATGTGCTATACAAACCATCTGCCCCCATCTGGTGTTGTGCCTGCTGCATGTGCTGTACTCGTGCCTTATGTAGGTCATTCCACCATAAATGTTGCTGCAGAAGTAAAAGCACAATCGGGAAACCCTGTAGGACATCACCTGGAAAAGCATTAGCCCATCATTCGTGTGAAAGAAACACAGATATTGCCTCCGACTTCTGCCAAAATCATGTGCTATTAACACAGTTGGTAGCATTAGGCAGTGCTGGCAAGACTGTGCTGGTGGAGTGTGATGAGGATGAAAGCAATTCTTGGCGCTTTTCATTTCCTTGGTGACTTGCTGTAGCTTTAGTTTTTTCCTTCAAGCATGATATTCTTTGAGGCAGTTTTAATTCTGTAGAATGTTGAGATTGTGATTATCATTCCATGTTTTTCTCTTCCTCCTTTCCCCACCATCATGAACCCTTCCTCCACCATCATGAACCCTGAGGACCCTTTCTGTGATTTGATTCCACGATCAGTATATGAAAGAATCACAGGAGGGCTATGGGGCAGAAGGAGGTGTTCCCCTCATTATGTCTGCAACGGCTCTTCAAATCAACATTGTGACTGACTGTAAATCTCCTGCTTTTTCTCCACACCCTTGTACATTATTTCTATCCAAATAATCAACCAGAACCCTCTTGAATGTCTTAATTTAAGCAGCCTCCTCCACATTTTCAGACAGTGCATTCCTGACCCTAACTTTTCACTGTGATAAAGCTTTTTCTCGAATCAGATTTGCTCCTTTTCCGAACCTCTTTAAATCTGATCCCTCTGGTTCTTGATTCTTTTGCAAATAGGGACAGTTTCTCCCTATCTACTCTGTCAAGCCTGCTCATGACTTTTCAAATTTCTCCCCCTGGCCTCTTTCTCCCCAAGGAGAGCAGTCCCTGTTTCTTTAATCTATCCTCATTTATGAAATTTCTCATCCCTGCAACCATTCCTGGAATCACGTCTGCCCTCTGTTTATGCATTCACTGTAAATTGGCACCCAGAACTGTGTAGACTGTAGGCTAATTTCTCCAAGTGACAGGTTCCTCATGAAGTGACTGCAGACTTAACATCAGTGTGTTTTACACAAATGCAGATTGACTTTTGGGATGAACTTCAAGAATGGCTGATATCCTGCGAGAGAAGATTTTAAGTGGATAAGACTGGTCTGTCAGGAAGGGGTCAAATTTGTGGCTAGTGCATATGAGATTTTATGCACAACAGCAATAGCCATGTCATCTCTTGTCACCAGGAAGGGCAGAACACTAAGATTATGAGAGCACTATCACTTCCAGTTTTGCACACAACAACTAGATTTATCTAGTGCTTTCATTGTTTCTGATTTTTTTTTCATAGGAGCATTAAAAAACAAAATTTGACCCTGAGCCATGTAAGGAGGCAATAGGATAGGTGACCAAACATTTGGTCAAAGCTATACTTTAAGGAATAACCTAAAGTAGTGAAGAGAAAGTTATGGAAGTTGGTTGTATAATATTTCCCAGAGAGAGAAGGTTTGACGGGGCTTTCTATGACAGTAGATACATGGCATTGGTCTGTCAGAAAAGGAGAATTTTGTCAGGACATTTTCCCATTTCTGAAAAAATTCTCAAAATTAGAGGCCAGAATTCTTAGAAGAATGAACAAACAACAAAGACTGCTTGTATTTTCACAGATTCCTCAGCTGTTTGTCAGGTTTGAAGAAACCCCACTTGGTGCAGCATCATGGGCCCAAGTCCACAAGGCAGTGTTACATGATGGAAGGACAGTGGCAGTCAAAGTCCAGCATCCGAAAGTGCGCAGTCAATGTGCCAACGATGTCATTTTGATGGAGGTAAATGGAACATTTTATTAAAACTATTAGCAGCAAAGACAATGACATTTCGAGTAAACACGGTGTAGAGCTGGATGAACACAGCAGGCCAAGCAGCATCAGAGGAGCAGGAAAGCTGATGTTTCGGGTCGAGACCCTTCTTCAGAAATGGGGGAGGGGAAGGGGATTCTGAAATAAATAGCGAGAGAGGGGGAGGCGGATAGAAGATGGATAAAGGAGAAGATAGGTGGAGAGTGGATAGACAGGTCAAAGAGGCGGGGATGGAGCCAGTAAAGGTGAATGTAGGTGGGGATTTGGGGCGGGGATAGGTCGGTCCAGGGAGGACAGACATGTCAAGGAGGTGGGATGAGGTTAGTGGGTAGGAGATGGGGGTGGGGCTTGAGGTGGGAGGAGGGGATAGGTGGGAGGAAGAACAGGTTAGGGAGGCGGGGACGAGCCTTATCTGCTTTCCGGAGGGACCACTCTCTCCGTGACTCCCTTGTCCGCTCCACACTCCCCTCCAGCCCCACCACCCCTGGCTCTTTTCCCTGCAACCGAAGCAAGTACTACACCTGTCCCTACACCTCCCCCCTCATCCCCATCCCAGGCCCTAAGAAGACCTTCCACATCAAACAGATGTTCACCTGCACGTCTGCTAATGTGGTATACTGTATCCGCTGTTCCCGTTGTGGCCTCCTCTACATCGGGGAAACCAAGCGGAGGCTTGGGGACCGCTTTGCGGAACACCTACGCTCAGTTCGCAACAAACAACTGCACCTCCCAGTCGCGAACCATTTCAACTCCCCTTCCCACTCCTTGGACGACATGTCCATCCTGGGCCTCCTGCATTGCCACAATGACGCCACCCGAAAGCTGCAGGAACAGCATCTCATATTTCGCTTGGGAACCCTGCAGCCCAAGGGTATCAATGTGGACTTCACAAGCTTCAAAATCTCCCCTCCCCCGACCGCATCCCAAAACCAGCCCAGCTAGTCCCCGCCTTCCTGACCATTCCTCCCACCTCAAGCCCCACCCCCATCTCCCACCGACTAACCTCATCCCGCCTCTTGACCTGTCCGTCCTCCCTGGACCGACCTATCCCCGCCCTAACTCCCCACCTACATTCACCTTTACTGGCTCCAACCCCGCCTCTGACCTGTCTATCCACTCTCCACCTATCTTCTCCTTTATCCATCTTCTATTCGCCTCCCTCTCTCACCCTATTTAACCAGCAAATGATGGTGAAGAAACTGACTAAGAATGGGCAAGGAGACTTTGAATGTATGCCAGTGAGGAATGTAGCACCAATGAAAATGTTTCATGGTTGTTAGAGGTCAGTCATCTCAGCTCGAGAACATGTCTGCAGGGATTCCTCAAGGTAATATCCTAGGCCCAACCAACTTCAGCTGCTTCATCAATGAATATAGCTGGCATGGATTTAATGAGTGAGTGGACTTAATGAAGTTCAAGCGAAAAACACATATTTCTGCATCAATAATTAAATTGCTTTTATGCTTCAATGTTTCTTTGAACTGTTGTTATAACTGTCTCTCTTGTGAGTTATATTAAGGATAGAATTTTGCTTTCAGTTAAAAATGAATTTTTCATTTTTAATCCTGCCTACAAACAATGTAATTTTTAAGATAGGGAACAGGGCACTTAGCGAGGATTCACCTGGAGGCTTTTGTGTATCTTGAGCTCACTGCCTAAAGGGGTGGTAGAAGCAGTAATCCTGGAGACATTTAAAAACCCTTTAGATGAACACTTGGATCATCATAGTAAACAAGGCTACAGGCTAAGTGCTGGAAAATAGGATTCAAGTAGATCGATGTTTGATGACCATTGCAGACACGATGGGTTGATGGGGAATCTTTCAGTGTAGCAAAAATTCTATGATTCGTTAGAATCCCTATAGTGTGGAAACAGCCTATTCGGCCCATCGAGTCCACACTGCCCCTCCGAAGAGCAGCCCACTCAGACCCACCACCCGTACCCTATCCCCGTAACCCTTCATTTCTAATGGCTAATCCACCTAGCCTGTACATCCCTGGACACTATGGGGCAATTTAGCATGGCCAATCCACCTAACCTGCACGTCTTTAGACTGTGGGAGGAGCACCCGGAGGAAACCCATGCAACCATGGGGAGAATGTGCACTCTCTACACAGACAGTGGCCAGAGGCTGCAAATCAAATCCAGGTCCCTGGTGCTGTGAGGCAGCAGTGCTAACCACTGTCGGCTTGCTTGAAACTTTGACCCAGCTGGGAGGATTTAGAAGCTTAAAAAGCCCTTGACGTCGCTGTGCGGATAATTGCGGAAGGTGGAGCTATGTGCTGAACAAAAACTGGTTGGTCTTTGTCTTACAAACATAAGTAAGTGAGAAGAAAGCTGTGACCTGGAGGCTACAGACATTCAGCCTGGTTAAACATAGCAAAGAGCTCAGTTTAATATGTTTAGAGAGAGAAAAAGTGAGATTGAGAGAATTGGTTAGAGCTAAGTAGCGCTGTAAAGTGAGAAGAAGTCTAACTATGGTTTGGATGTCAAGGAGGTGTCTACATGTATTTGGTGGTTGCACAATTTATCTGCTTGGACCAGGGTGTCATATTGGTGCAGATATACTGCAAACCTAAGCTTTGACTTCTGCAGCTAAACTCAGAATGTAAAGGAACTGCCTCCCAGAGGAGAGTGAAAGCTACAGTAAAAAAAAATCAGCTAGGTTAAGTCTGTTGAATTCAGTTTCAGATAGGGACCTATTATTTATCATTATTATTTTTCTTCTTTAGTGTGCCTATCTAGTCATTATTACTTTTCTTTGTTTCATTTAAGTTTTCACCATAAAGATCATTTTGGTGTTTCAATTTATTCCTGCTAGTTATTTTCTTACCCTTGGTTCCTTCACATGTTTTTAATATTTAATTTAAAAAAAGAATTAATTCTTCCACACACACTTTAAAAGATTCTGGTTTATCAAGCCAGATCTAAACAAATATCCAGCTTCTACAGTATTCTCATAACTGAGATCACTACAGGATATGAAAATGTGGAGGAAATGAGGAAGAAGAAACTTGACCCATGGGAATTATGAAGTGATTGTGATCTGAGGACAGCGAGGAAGATAAAACACATTGTAAAAATCAGATTTAGTCAGCAAGTGAGCAAAATCCTCTTAAGTGCACACTGCTGGTTGAAGTGATGAGTTAGAAAATGGAGGTTTATCATGACAACATTGGGAAGCATGAAGTGAATAAATCCCACTCGGCACATTAAGCTTCTCCTCATCATAGATCATTGCAATTTGCCTTGTATGCTTCACATAACATATTTTTTATCCTAAGAGTGTTTGGATAATAGGGAAGTGAAGGTGATTGCTTTTTTTCTTTATGCTTTCCGTACGTTCAACTCTGTTCAGTATGGTTCAGCCATAGCCAACACTGGTTAAAAGAGGATTATGGCAGGAGTTTAGTCATCAGAAAAAAGCAGCTGTAATGTTGCGCAGAGCAAAATATTCCAGATACTGGAAATACTCCATAGAGACATCTGGAAGAGAGAAACAGAGTTCTGGTTTCAGGTTGGTGACCTTTCATTAGGTTTTCTGAGGATGACAGGCATGAAATGTTAACTCTGTTGCTGACTCCAGAGATGCTGCCAGACGTGATGATGAGTTTGAGATAGTAGGAACTGCAGATGCTGGAGAATCCGAGACAACAAGGTGCAGGGCTGGATGAACACAGCAGGCCAAGCAGCATCATAGGAGCAGAAAGGGCTAACGTTTCGGGCCTAGACCCTTCATCAGAAAAGGGGGAGGGGAAGGGGGTCCTGAAATAAATAGGGAGAGAGTGGGAGGCGGATAGAAGATGGATAGAGGAGAGGATAGGTGGAGAGGAAACAAACAGGTCGAAGAGGCGGGGATGGAGCCAGTAAAGGTGAGTGTAGGTGGGGAGTTAGGGAGAGGATAGGTCAGTCCAGGGAGGACGGACAGGTCAAGGGGACGGGATGAGGTTAGTAGGTAGGAGATGGGGGTGTGGCTTGAGGTGGGAGGAGGGGATAGGTGGGAGGAAGAACAGGTTAGGGAGGCGGGGACGAGCTGGGCTGGTTTTGGGATGTGGTAGGGGGAGGGGAGATTTTGAAGCTTGTGAAGTCCACATTGATACCATTGGGCTGCCTCCCTAACCTGTTCTTCCTCCCACCTATCCCCTCCTCTCACCTCAAGCCGCACCCCCATCTCCTACCTACTAACTGCATCCCGCCCCCGTCTCCCTAACTCCCCACCTACACTCACCTTTACTGGCTCCATCCCCGCCTCTTCGACCTGTTTGTTTCCTCTCCACCTATCCTCTCCTCTATCCATCGTCTATCCGCCTCCCACTCTCTCCCTATTTATTTCAGAACCCCCTTCCCCTCCCCCTTTTCTGATGAAGGGTCTAGGCCCAAAACGTCAGCCTTCCTGCTCCTATGATGCTGCTTGGCCTGCTGTGTTCATCCAGCCCTGCACCTTGTTGTGATGAGGAGTTCCACAGTTTCATGTCCTTCTTTCCAATGCTTAGGAATTGTTTAAGAATGTCGAAAGCAAAGAAATTATATTAGACCTGAACGTGATTCCTGTGTGTTGCTAATTTCTGTGGGTTGTTTGTCTTCCGGTGTAGATAATTGCCTGAGAACATTGAGTATGATTAGATCATAAAAGCCTAACAGCAACAATTGGAAAGCCAAATTGAATTCACAGTTATTGAACTGTGTCCTTGGACAGCAACAGTCAAGATAATTGGGATTTAATACTGGCTACTCTGATTTAATTAATATATTGTTAGTAGCATAATTACTTACCTTTGATCTCTGTTAAATAAAGAGTTGTATTTTGTTACACAAGTGGTTTGCTACATCATATTTATTCAAAATCTTGTAGAATATGCTTACTACTATCATCCTTGATTAAATCGACCCTTTGCATCTTACTGCAGGTGATAGAATTACTAAGGGAAATACCACATTTTGAATATGTTGGGAATTTGGATGGAATTTCTTTATTAATTTGGTATGGCTACACTTGTTACTCAACCAGTACTCCAAGGTACCTCAATTCCGGAGTGCCTTCATCCTTGCGGGGAGTGGCTTCAACTGTCCAGGCCCTGTGCTTCAAAATTACTTTTCTAGACCTCTCCAACTCTCTAGTACTTAAAAGCCATTGGTCCTTTCCAGAAGGAAGTATGCTACCCATAAGCAATCTGGCTCATGTGACTCCTGTTGCAAGTCAATATGTTTGACTCCTAACTGTTCTTTGAAGTGTCCCGGCAACCCATTTGGTTTCATTACAATTTTCTCAATGCACCTAAGGCAGACAATAAATACCAGACTTCCTAATGACACACATGTTAAATTACTTCTTGAAGTGTGTGGGAGATGTTCATTATGTCAGAATAGCACTGGGGGAAGCCAGTCACTTCACTTGCCTTATTGTTAACAGAAGGTTAAACAAAGAATCGAACTCTGTTCTTTGATGAACAGTTGGTTCAGTTCAGATAGAGTCCTTTATGTTCTGGAAGGCAATGGGAAAGGATCAGGGGAGTAAGACTTATTGGTTAGCACTGCAAAAGAGCCAGATAGGCATGATGGGCTGAATGAGCTCTTTCTGTGCCAGATGATTTCATAAAATAAATGGGATCATGAATAAAAAGAGTACATAATAGGTTCCATCTAGTCAACGAAAGCTTTCATTTGAACAATCAGTCTAGAAATGAGAAGCTAAGGGTTAGATTTTGACAGGGTGGTGAACCCAGAGCACTCACTGCCTTGGCCAAATGGAGGACCCTAGCTGGATTTTACACCTGTCTTGCAGCTAATGGATTGTCTGTGGAGCTCCCATCGATTAATGAAAATGATAGGATCCCCCCCTCTGTATGCACGACTGGACAGCCCTCAGCTCCAGCAATGCTGCTGGGAGTTGTGGTGGCTGCTGGGAGTGCAATCAGCTGATAGAAGCAGAAAGGTTAGTGGGATCGGGCTCAGGCAGTTTCCAGCCACAAGAGCAGATAGACACAAGGGAAAGGCTCTTAAGTGTCACAATTCCCCTACTTATGGGAGAATAGCCCTCCACATTCTCCATCATGGGCAGAATGTCTAGAGGCAGGAAGGTGAGATGCAGTCCACCCTACCCTCCATCCTAATTTTCAGCCAATGCCTCTGACCCCACCATCGCCCCACTTCCTATTCTGCTCCTTCTAGAACTCACAAAGTCCAACACTAATTGTTCAGTCTAATAAATAATTATCCATATGAGGTTATCAGTTCATCAGTTAGCCAATTTGTTGCATACAGCTTTTCTCTATAAAAATATCAGAATACAAGATATTAACTTCCAAACCATATGTGTGTAGCTTTAAAAACCTCCCATAGATTTACCTAATTACCTAACGTGCATCATTAGCACTTGATATTTGATTAGCTGAAGGCTGTTAGCCTGGCTCAGTAATAACACTTGCATTTCTGAATCAAATGGTTTGCATCCCAATCAGGACTCCAATACATAATTTGAGTTGACATTTCCCTTGGCTCTGTTGTCTTGAGTACCATCTTTCAATGAGCCATTAAGTTTAGTTTAGATGGACTCAAAATACATCTCAGCACTTTTTTTTGGCAAAAAAACCGATGTTTTCCCAGTACCTCAACCAACACTCAAAACAGACAAGCTGGTCATTAGTTCTATTGCTGTCTTTGGGCCTTGTGTATGCTGTAAATTGTCTTCACTACTTGCCAACAAAACAGCAATGTGATTGATTGGCCCTGCATTATGGATATTGGATCTTTAGATACATTTATTTATATAAATGTGAGTCTTTCTATTGTTCTGTTTAAATTATTCAGCAGATACATTTATACAATTCAGATCTTATATCTCCACAATTTTGAATCTGACAAGAATAATATTCATTTATTATCTGCCTTTAAGGTATCAAACTGTTCCCCTATCTGTGTTTCTGGAAAAGCTGCCTTCCATCCCACATAACTAGAAAAAAATTTCTTTATAGTCTCAGACATAACCCTTTCCTGGTTTTGATTTATCTTCGTTTGTCTGCCAATTAACAATGAATATCCTATTTGTCCTCCTCCAGTGTCATAAGCTCATTGACTAATAATAGGTCTCTAACAATAGGAGATCAATCAGTAGATAGAATGCTATTTGTTGAACATTGCTGTAAAATGAAATAACGTTGTTATGTGACAATGTCATTGCCACTTGAGCAGAGTCATCTTCCTCTCTGATCATACTGATCCGCTGTCTGAGATTACCAGTGCATTTCTGTGAAGATTTCAACATGTACTAAAAAAAACTGCTAAAAGCACTTCATGAGATGCCATTTTTTTTAAAAAAAGGCTGTTGAGCCAAAGATGTATATACTTCGAGGGGTGACTGAAACGTTGGTCAGAGATTTGCAGCGTCTGAAAGAAGGATAGGGCAATGGAGAGGCAGAGTGGCGACTATATGAATTAGGAGCAGAAATAGGCTACTCGGTCCTTTGACTTAACTTGCTAATGTTGATGGTTGGAGAATTCAGTAACGATAATGCCATTGAATGTCAGTAGGAGATAATTAAATTCTCTTTTATTGGTGATGGTCATTGCCTAGCACTTTTTTGGGATTTTTTTTGTTGTGTTGTGTGAATATTACTTGGCACTGTTCAGGTCATGCCTGAATGTTGTCCAGGTCTTGCTGCAAGCAGGCACAAACTGCTGCATCGCCTGAAAAATTGAGAATGGGACTGGACATTGTGCAATCATCAGTGAACGTCCCCATCTTTGACCTTGCATTGGAGAGAAGCTCATTTCTGAAACAGCTTAAACTGGTTGTGCCTTGGACTGTATTCGGAGGAGCGCCTTAAGGGATGCTCAAAGCATGTGATGACTAGCTTCCAGCAGCCACAACATCCTCCTTTGTGCCAGGAGTGATTCCAACTCATGGCTTCTGATTCCTATTGACATAACTTCTGCTCCAGTTCCTTGATACTCCTTAATTCAGCTCTTTCCATCAAGTTTTGACCAATTAATGAGATCAAGAGGGTCAGGGTGGGATTCTCTTTGAAGGGTTGGTGTGGACTTGATGGGCCAAGTGGCCTGCTTCCACACCATGGGGGTTTTATGGTTCTATGAAGAGACCTTGGCAGAACCCAAACTAAGCATCAGTAAGCAAGTTATTGCTTAGTGCTGCTGGTTAACACTATTGATAAAATCTTCCATCACTTTGCTGATGATTGAGAAGAGAGTGACCTGGCCATGATTGGCCAGATGAGCTTTATTGCCATGACATACCCATACAATTTCCACATTGGTAAGTCACTGCTAGTGTTAAAGCTGTACTGGCACAGCTTGCCTGAGGCATGGCTACATCTGGAGTACAAGTTCTACAGCAGGGCTGTTGTCAGCGACCATCGCCTTTTCATTCTCCAGTGCATTCAGCCAATTCTTCATATCAGGCAGAGTAAATTGAATTGTCAGGCAAGTGTTCAATGAACCAGTGCATGTACAAGAAGACACAAGTTTGTTGTCATCAACTGAGGAACTTCTGGTCTTTTTAGGTGGATGTAAAAATCCCATTTACCTATTTTGTAAAAGAGCAGGAAAGTCAACACCAGTATTTTTACCAATAATTATCCCTTACCAACATTGTAAGCAGATTGTCGCAATTATCATATTATAACTGTCTGTGGGAGCTTGCTATATGCAAATTGGCTGCCAACCTTCCTCTAACTAACTATACTTGAAAAGTAGTTCCTTAGGTATAAATCGCTTTGAGACATCCAGGGGCTGTCAATTAAATTAAACCTATTACATATTGTGCTAAGGTTCGTGAGTGCAGTTTCTGCAGTACAGTTTGTGCAGTGTGAACAGCACTGGGCAGCAATTAGCACATCTCAAGCTTATCAGCAGAAATTGGCTAATGGGAGGAGCCTGTCCTTTCATGAGTTTTAAAAATGCAGTCAGTACAGAAAAACAAAAGACCTTTGAAACTCTGCAGTGAATTGGGAGGACTTGATTAATGGTACCCAGGTGGTTATCTAGGGCGCATTTTATTTGTCCACTCTGACAAGATTCGTATATGCTGTGCATCATTCATTAACTCACTGTAATTGGGAGCAGGAAGGTGACACGTCGCTGGGCCCACTGCCAATACTCTGCTCCTGAGCTACTTCCTAAATGATGGGCATGGGCTACACCTTTGATTTCCAGTGGTCGAGATACCCAAGCTCTGCTCTGCTGTCTGCAAAGTGTTGAACCTAAATGGAGGGACCAGTGAAGCTCAGATTGCAGTTCTTGGAGCTGATTAAGGGGAGATTTAGTTGTGATGTTTAAAATTATGAGGTGTTTTAACAGAGCAAACAGGGAAGAGCTGTTATAGTGGCAGGAGGGTTGTTCCAGAGGACCCAGAATAAGGTCATTAGCTAAAAGGTAAGACTCAGAGGTGGAATGAGGGGATTTTGTTTTTAATGCAATGAGTTGTGGTCTGGACTGCCTGAGAGCGTGGTGGTATCAGGTTCAATTATGAGAGGAATTTGAAATGTTTGCAAAGAAAACAAAATGTGCAGGGTACATCTTTGGTTTAGCACAAACGTCAGTTTTCATCTTTTCCTTCTTTACACTTTCTTTGTCCTTCCTTCCTCCCCTTCTCCCCCGAAGAATCCAGCTCTTCTTTCTTACATTAATCATTGAGATAAGTGTTATGACATACCTCTGGAGCAGCTGGGATTGAACCTGGGCCTTCTGGCCCAGAGGGATGGACAATGCTGCTGCACCACAAGGGCCTAAGAACCCTGAACTTAAATAAAATGTCTGAGGAGCATCACCTCAATCAACTCTGGAACAATGCTGGTTTACTCTTTTCTATTCATACGTGGGATGGGCATTGCTGGCGAGGCCAGCATTCGTTTCCCATCCTAGCTGACCTTAAGAAGGTGGTGGTGAACTGCCTTCTTGACACACAGTTGCTGTTAGAAAGGGAGTTCCAGGATTTTTACCCAGTAATACTGAAGGAATGGCCATATATTTGCAAGTCAAGATGGTGTGGCTTGAAGGGGAACTTGTAAGTGGTGGTGTTTCTATGTATCTACTGCCTGTGTCCTTCTAGATGGTAGCGGTCATGTACTTGGAAAGTGTTGTCTTAGGAGCATTGTGAATTTCTGCAGTATGTTATTAGATGGTACATAACACTGCTATTGAGTGTTGGTGGTGGGAGGATTGAATGTTAGTGTTGTAGTCCCAATCAAATGTGCTACTTTGTTCTGGATGGTGTGAAATGTTTTGTTGGAGCTGCAGCCATCTAGGCAAGTGGGGAATATTCCATCACACTCCAGATAACCGCGAGGATGTTGATAGAGGGGGATGCGGTGCTGGTGGTATCAATGACTATCAAGGAGCAATGATTAGTTTCTTTCAAGTTGGAAATGGTGATTGCCTGGCATTTGTGCATCAATGTTACTTACAAATTGTTAGCTCAAGCCTGGATATTGACCAAGAACTAACTGCACAGAGGCCAGTATCCCATCACCAAGTCACCCTTTATTTACACGTAGAGAGTCCTTGACACTGATCCAGTTACCTCAGAGCCAGCTCTCAGAGTGAACAGCATGTCTGCCACTCCAAGATAGTCAGAACCGCCGAAAGTTGACATTTCGGGTCAGGACTCAAAAGTCCGAGGAAGGGCCCCGACCCAAAACGTCGACTTTCCTGCTCCTCTGATGCTGCCTGGCCTGCTGTGTTCCTCCAGCTCCACACTGTGTTATGTCTGACACTCCTGTTTGTATCTGTCAGTCTTATCTTGACCAGATTAACAGCCCAATCAGGGACCACATATTCTATAAAATCCACGTGGCTGACCTCATGACAATCACGACAAACCACATCTTGTTGCATTGGACCAAGTCTTCAATGGCAGATCAAATGAGACAAGCTTCCGAAATAATGGCATGATGCCAGAAATGCTTACCCGAACTCAAAGACGACTGTTGCGAGCAAATTTCTTCAGGACAGTATTTTCTGTCGTCGCCACTGAAGTAACTGCACAGAGGCTGGTATCCCATCACCAAGTCACCTTTTATTTACACATGGAAAGTCCTTGAGTCCACTGATCCAGGATGTTTGTCAATGTCTGCACAATGTTCAGCACCAGTTATGACTCCACAGATCCTGAAGGAGTGCATGTCCAGATGCAGCAAGACCTGGACAATATCCAGTTTTGGGCTGATAAGTAGCAAGTAACATTCAATGCCAGTCAATGATCATCTGCAACACAACAGAACCTAAACATCGCCCTTGACTTTCAGAAGCATTACCATCACTGAATCTCCTGCTATTGAAATCTGGGAGTTACCATTGACTAGAAACTGAACATATAAATACTGTGGCTACAAGAGCAGATCAGAAGATAGGAATTCTGTGGCAATTAGCTCACTTTCTGTCCACCATCTACAAGGCTAGGACAGAAGTATGATGCAATACTCTCCACTTGGCTGGATGAATGCAGCTCCAAGAACACTCATGAAGTTTGACTACTTCCAGACCAAGTATCCTGCTTGCAACCTTCAACATTTAATCCCTTCAACATTGATGCACAGTGGTAGCAGTGTATATGATTGACATGATGCACTGTTCCAACTTGCCAAGACTGTCTTCAAAGATTCCTTCCGACTCTGTGACCTTTAAAAGGCCAAGGGCAACAGATGCGTGACTATCTGCAAGTTTCTGTCCAAACCACACACCATCCTGACTTAGAACTATATCGCCTTTCCCTCACTGTCAGTGGCTCAATATCCTGGAACTCCCAAATAGCACTGTTAGTGTTCCAAAGGTAAGGATGCCATAGACTGCAGGGCTACTGTCTCAACCTGAGTGTCACTATGCCTCAGGCGAAGGGTGAGGTTGAGAAGGCAAGTCCTTCATGGTACCTCAGTTAGTCTGGAAACTGAACACACATTATTGGCATCACTTTGCACTGCAAACCAGCCATCTAGCCAACTGAGCTAACCATGAGACATAGGAATCAGGCCATTCTGTCCATCATGTCTGTTACAACAGTTATTTAATCATGGCTAATATGTTTCTCATCCCATTCTCCTGCCTTCTCCTTATGACCCTTGATTCCCTTACTAATCAAAAACATCTACTTCTGTCTTAAATAAATTTTGACTTGACTTCCACAGCGTTCTGCAGCAATAACGCTAACCACACTCCGGCTGAAGAAATTCCTCCTCATCTCAGTAATAAAGAGCTGTCCCTTCACTCTGAGGTGGTGCCCTCAGGTCCGAGTCTCTCCTACTAGTGGAAATGACATCTCCACATCCACTCTATCCAGATGTCTCAGAATTCTGTAAGTTTCAATCAGATCTCCCCTCATCCTTCTAAACTCCATTGAGTACTGACCCAGAGTCTTCAACCACAATTCATATGACAAGCCCTTCATGACAAGGATCATTCTTGTAAACCTCCTTTGGACCCTCTCCAATACCAGCATATCTTTCCTTATATAGAGGGCTCAAAACTGTTCACAATATTTCAAATGCAGTCAGCCAGTGCCTTATACAGTTCTGAGGAAGGGTCACTGGACCTGAAACGTGAACTGCCAGACCTGCTGAGCTTTTCCAGCAACTTCGTTTCAGTGCCATATACAGCCTCAACTGTACATCTCTGCTCTTATGTTCTAGCCCTCTTGAAGTGAATGCTGACTTTGCATTTGCCTTCTAACTGCCAACTGAACCTGCGTGTTAACCTCCCCAGTCTGTTTGTGCTTCAGATTTCTGAAGCCTTTTCCCATTTAGAAAATATTTTACACCTCTATTATTCCAACCAAAGTGCATGACCTCACACTTTCCCACATTGTATTCCATCTGCCACTTTGCCCACTTTCCTACTCTGTCCAAGTCCTTCTGAAGCCTCCCTGCTTCCGCAACACTACCTGCCCCTCAACCTATCTTTGTGTCATCTGGACATTCAGCAACAATGACATAAATTCCTGTGTTCTAATCGTTAATATATAACATGAATAGTTGTGATCCCAACACTGACCACTTTTTAACTCCTCTAGTCACCAGCTGCCAACCTGGAAAAGGGTCCTACAGTCTGCCAATCTGCCAATCTGCCAATCAGCCAATCAGCCAATCCTCTATCAATGCCAGTATCTTGCCCCTAACCCCATGGACTCTTCTTCGTCAAACTTGCTCGTTAGCTCTTCAAAGAATTCTAACCGATTTGTCAGGAAGGACCTCCTTTTAACAAAGCCACGCTTACTCAGCCCTGTTTCACCAGGCACTTCCAAGTACACAGCAATCTCATCCTTAATGATGGACTCTAAAACCTCACTTGTCAACTGAGGTCAGGCTAACTGGCCTATGGTTTTCCTACCTTTTGCCTCCCTCCCATCTTAAACAGCCATTTTCCAGTGCTCTGGGACCCACCTTGACTCCAGTGATTCCTGAAAGATCACCACAAATGCCTCTACAATCTCCTCAGCTCTCACCTTCAGAACTCAGGGGAGTAGTCTATCTGGTCCGGGTGATTTATCCACCCTTCCCCAGCACTTTCTTTTTAGTGATGGCCACTACACTCACTTCTGCTCCTGACTCTCTTGAAGTTTTGGTATGCTACTGGTGTGTTCCACTGTGAAAACTGATGCCATATACCTATTCCTCCGCCATTTCTTTGTTTCCATTACAACTTCTTCAGCCTCAGTTTCCAATGTCTGCTGTTGCCTTGCTCTTACCTTGAGGTATCTAAAGAAACTCTTGTGATATGCTTTTATATTACTAGCTAGCTTACTCTCATATTTCATCTTCTCCCCCCTTGTTGCATTTTTAGTTATCCCCTGCTGGTTTATAACGGATTCCTAATCCTCTAGTTTCCTGCTAATCCTCAACACATTATGTGCTTTTTCTTTTGTCCTTGGCTCCCCTCATCAGCCATGGTTGCCTCTTCCTCCCCTTAGTCTGTTTCTTCTTCCTTGAGACAAATTTCTGCTGTGCCTCCCAAATTAACCTCAGAAACTCCTGCCATTGTTGTTTCACTGTCTTCCCCGCTAGACTCCCCATCCAATGAACTCTGTCTTTGTAGTTACCTTTATGCAATTATAATATCTTTAGATCTGATTAAATCTTTTCCCACTCAAACTTCAAGGTCAATTCTATCATATGGTCACTGCCCCCTTGGGGTTCATAGATCATAGAATCTCTACAGTGTGGAAACAGACCCTTTGGCCCACCAAGTTCACACCGACCCTCAGAGAAGCCCACCCAGACCCATCCCCCTATAATCCACCTAATCTACACATCCCTGAATACTATGGGGCAATTTAGCATAGCCAATCCACCTAGCCTGCACATTTTTGGACTGTGGGAGGAAACCGGAGCACCCAGACAAAGTCTACACAGACGTGGGGAGAACATTTAAACTCCACACACTCACCCAAGGGTGGAATTGAACCCGAGTTCCTGTTTTCTTTAAGGCAGCAGTGCTGACCACTGAGCCACCGTGCCGCCCCCTAATGGTTCCTTCACCTTAAGCTCCCGAATAAAGATTGTCTCATTTCGCATCACCAAGTCCAAGATTTCCTGTTCCCTAGTGGGTTCTACCAGAAGCTGCTCCAAAAAAAAATCTGGTAGACATTCCACAAATTCCTTTTCTTGAGATCTGCCAGCA
The DNA here is from genome assembly GCF_021869965.1 of Rhincodon typus. Classification (NCBI taxonomy): domain Eukaryota; kingdom Metazoa; phylum Chordata; class Chondrichthyes; order Orectolobiformes; family Rhincodontidae; genus Rhincodon; species Rhincodon typus. The sequence goes on along the minus strand of NC_063339.1, from coordinate 11,052,607 downwards.
AACTGATTTTCCTAGTACACCTGCATATTGAAGTCCCGCATGATTATTGTAATAGTGCTTTTGTTACATGCCTCCTGATTTATTTTCTGTCTCACGTCCTGACTACTGCTGGGAGGCCTGTACACAACTCTCATCAGGGTTTTTTTTACCTTTGTGGTTCCTCAACCCTACCCACACATGTTCTATGCCTTCCGATTCTATATCATTTCTCGCTATCAATTTAATTTCATTTCTTACTGACAAGGCAACCCCATCTGCCCATCTGCCTGTCCTTTTAAAAGGATGTGTATCCTTGGATATTTTATTCCCAACTCTGATCCCCTTGTAGTCACATCTCATGACACCCACAGCATTGTACCTACCAATTTCAAGCTGCGCTACAAGCTCATTTACCTTGTTTTGTATAATGTGTGCATTTAAGTACAACAGCCCCAGTCCTGCATTGACTGCCCCCCTTCTCATAGTTGTCCTCTTGTCTTACCTAAAGTTATGTTCCTGACCCTTTCCATACTCTAAATTCTATGACTGCTCTGAAAACTTCAATAACCTCTTCTAAGCCCTCCCTCCACCCCTTTGACTTTTTGCATAGTATTCCATGCAACTGGACCTACCTCCCCACTAATTTGTCAGCACTCTGGTCCCAGTATGATTCAAATGGGAGCCTGTCCCTTTGGAACAGCCACCATCTTCCCCAGTACTGGTGCCAATGTCTCATGAATTCGAACCCGTTTCCCCTACGCCAGTCTTTGAGCCACACGTTTACCTCTTTAATTGTGTCGAACTTGTGTCAATTTGCTTGTGGCTCAGATCTTAAGAGATTATTACCATTTTGGTCCTGCTTTTTAGTTTATCCCCTACCTGCTCGTATTCTCTCAGCAGAACCTCTTTCCTCTTTTTACCTATGATGTGGAGGCGCCGGTGTTGGACTGGGGTGGACAAAGTTAGAAGTCACAGGTTACAGTCAGGTGAAGTCTCTCCAGAATCAGAAAACTATTGTATTGCTACATGGTGATGTTGCCACTGTGTTTGTATTTGAGATCATGGCCCTGACCCTGTAAGAGGAAGCACTTCGACTGCAAACCACACCCCCCACGACTCCTCCCTGCCTTACTCATCTCAGTTTTGAAATGAGAGTTGGTGACTTTCAAGCACTGCGTTTTGGCAGGGATTAGCACCCTCCTGGATTACCCGAATATATGAGCAATGTGTGATTAGAAGCTGCAGGGCATCATATCTGCAAAAATAAAATGCTACTTCCAGGAGCTGGGTGTGTTGCCCCAGCAACAATCTACAGATGCATCAGCCGTCATGAGATGCTGCGCGGTGCCAGACCATTAGGAGACTCTCAGTCAACCTGCAGGACACTCTCACTGTTTCATCTCAAGCAGCTGAAGAAAATAAAGACAGGGCCAGCAAAACTAGCAGGTGGCATAAACATGTAAAATTCAGATAGGTCAGTCGGGAGATTAGACTGTGCATGTGTTGAAAGCATAAAAACGACTCAGTGTCAGAGACCCAGCCTTTGATGTGCTCTCTATGCATCCAAAAATTTTCTTTAGACCACAGCAGCATTTTGCATTTCTATAGCACCTGAAACATATTGCAGTGCACCAAGTGACATCGCAGTAAATCAGACACCCAGCCAGACAAAGAGAATTAGGGTGGATGAAATAGCATTTAAAAGGAGGCAAGAGAGCCATGGAGGCAAAGAGACTTAAGGAAGGAATTTCACGTTCTTAGGACCCAGGCTGCTAAGGCACAGCTGCCAATGGTACAAGAATGCGTTTTGGATGCATAAAGACCAACAATTAATAATTAATTAACAATTGATTAGTACTGACATGAGAAGAGGGTGCTGCTTGGTTGGGCTATTGGCCATATGCTGTACAACTTGTTGGTTCCTTCAAGATGTTTGCATTTTGATCCTGCTGAGTTCAAGATGGGAAGCTTCATCTTCATTTAGCAACATTTAGAAGTGTTTTTTTCAAATATATTCACTCGTGGGATGTGGGTGTCACTGGGTGGCCAGCATGTACTGCCTGTTCTGGTTGCCCGTGAGAAGATGGTGGTGAGCTACCTTCTTGAACCACTGCAGCCCATGTGCTGTAGGTAGCGCCATTATGCTGTTAGGGAGGGAATTCCCAAAGCTTTTTGACACAGTGACAGTGAAGGAATGGCAAAATATTTCAAAGTCAGGATGGTGAGTAGCTTGGGGGAGAGCTTGTAAGTGGTGATGTCCACATGTATCTGCTGCCCTTGTCCTTCTCGATAGATGTGTCATCACTGTTGAATATAGAATAAAAGGGGGAGGACTGTGAGACAATAATACTTGTTAGCAGTGGCTAAAACCCTTTGTGGGTTATTTGTATTTTTCGTCACTCCATGTGGCTTTTAACATTTGTTTTCAAAAGTAAAATTTCAGCTTGTTTCTGAAACTCAATTTGCTGTGACAATTTGCTTGTAAACTCTTCCTGTGTGTGGGTAAATAAGAAATGATCTCAAACCATTATCAGCCTTCCTATTTCAAGCCAGCACTGAGGACCAATAATATCACGAGTTGGGCAATGGGTGTTGTAGCCAATTCTGAAAGCATTATAGCATCTCTTTTAAACTCGAAGCAGAACTAACATCCAGTACCATGAAAACAAAGCATGCTGAAATACTCAGCAAGTCGGGAGGCATCTGTGAAGAGAAACGGAGTCAGCATTTCAGATCAATGACTTTTCATCAAGGGTCCAGACCCGAAACGTTAGCTTTCCTGCTCCTGTGATGCTGCTTGGCCTGCTGTGTTCATCCAGCTCTATACCTTGTTATCTCAGATTCTCCAGCATCGGCAGTTCCCGCTATCTCTGAAACATACAATGTAGCAGTTTTTTAACCAGTAGACGGTGGGGCAAAAGGACAGGTAGAAAGAAAAGGGATAAAACAAAGCAATGCAAAGATCTGAAACAAACAAAATCAGAAATTGCTGAAGAAACTCAGCAAGTCTGGCAACATCTGTGGAGAACAAACAGAGTTAATGTTTTGAGAGCTGAGTTCTGAAGAAGGGTCACTGGACTCGAGTAGGCAAAGGAAGGTCTGTAATGGAGTCAGGGGCAGGAGAGATTAAATAACAAAAGATTTCATGATGTAATGGACAAATGGGATGGGAATGGATGTGATACAGAAACAATACTGTCCAAATGAGGTGTGAAGGGTACGTAGCAGCTGTTTGCATGCAACATAAAAGGGAAGAAGAAAGAATGAGATTAATCCAGCAAAACAACAAAAAAGTTAAGAGCAGTCTCAGAGCACGATTAAGGTAGCGGTTGTGATCTGAAGTTGTTTCTCTCGATGTTGAGTCCAGAAGGTTGCAGAGTGTTGAGTAGAAAAGTAAGGTGGTGTTCATTGGAATAATGTAGCAGGAGGTGCAAATGTTAGCTAGGGAGCAAAGTGGGGAATTAAAATGACAAGCAACTAGAAATTCAGGATCATGCTTGTGGACTGAATGGACATTTCCACAAAGTAGTCATCCAGTCTATGTCGCATCTTCCCAATGTGATGGAAATCAGCCCATCTTTGTCTGCTGAACATAGGATATGGATTAGGCTATTTAGCCCATCAATTATGCTTTAGCATTCAGTAAGATCATGGCTGATCTGCTTGTGGCTTTCACCCCACTTTCCTGTCTGCCTCTTAAACCACCCATTCTTCATAGCCCTTGACTCCCTTGTCTATCGAAACTCTATCTAATTCTGCCTTGAATAAATTCAATGCTCCAGTCTCCAATGTTTTCTGTGAAGCAGAATTCCAGAGAACTCAGAGAGAAACAATTCTCAGAGAGAAAGAAACGTTTACCTCATTCTCATTTTGAAAGGGAAATCTCTTACTCTTAAACAGTCTCCCCCCATTCTTGTCTCCTCCACAAGAGGAGGTATCCTCCAAATATCCACTCTGTCAAATAGCTTCATAATCTTAGAGTTCAGATTGATCTTTTTTTTCCCCTGTTTCAACTGCCTGAGTTGAATCTCACACTGAAGGGCTGCATTGAGTTCCCAGATTATAAATCCCTCTCCTGGGAGTTTGTCAGGCTCCACTTCTACAAGGTCCTTGAGCTAATCTCCTGGTTTGGCTTCCCGAATCTTATAAATGCTATGAGCTTATCAGGCTGTTCATAGTATTCCCTCCAGCTTCATTGAGCCATCCCCTATCATTGCAAGAACCAATTTAGACTCTCATGTACTCAAGCCAACTAAAGTTCCTGTTCTAGTTAGTACCAAGTCTCTGTTCTTTAGCTCTCTCTGTGCATTTACTAAAATGATTGATTTTACATCAATTTTACTTAATATTATTTTCTCTTTCTGCCTGTTTGTCTTCATTCAGATAGATTTTGGCTTTTTAACCCCACCCCTTATTTCTTTGCAAGTAAGTGCATTCTGCTTTTAACTTTCAAGACTCTGAATATTTAGTAATACATGTCAAACCTGGTTCTAATCAAGGCCTTCTGGTCCATGTTAAAAAAATTCTCTTGAACTATTCTTAAAACTTAATTTTGGAAGAACCCAAATCCTTCTCTGATGGAGTTGCAGTGTTGACGGGCTCAAATGGGAATCTTTAAAATTGTGCCAGCTGTTGGGATATATAAGTGAGAATTCCCCTTTAAGAGGGATCATAATATTGTGACACAGTTTTTAACTGCACTCAGATGCAGAGTACATACATAGAGCCTTGTTCTCAGTTTGCTTCAGTGGATAATTATTTTGCACGACATGTTTTAATATTAATTCAACTGCCAGACATTGACAATCTAATTAATTTTGACACTGTGTGGCCCCGGTGTGTGCATTCTGGAGCAGTGAGTGAGGCCCTAGCTTCAGTTCAAGCTTCGCTCTTCTTCATTTTCCTTCCACTGGTTCCCAAAGCCTCCTCAACTTGGGAAAGTGGAGCCAGTTGGAAATTCAGACCTACAATAGATTGCTTGCTGTATTAGGTAGAATTATAAAAAATGACATTGTATTTGCGGCTCAGCAAGCAGGCCATTCTGACCAACCTGCCCATTCTGGCATTTGTGATCCAGAGATGGAACGCATCTTGAGCCTGCTCTAATCCTTCCTATTCCAACTCTGTTGGCAACACTGTTGGTTCCATTCTGCCTCAGAGGAAGGGGGACTTGCATCTATATAGTAGGTATAGATATGGTAAAGGGCAGGTGTGTTTTTCCTAGAGTGTGGGTTTTCAAAACTAAGGGGCACATTTTTAAGGTGAGAGGAGAAATAATTTAAAAAGATATGTGGGCAGTTGTTTTTGTACACAGAGATGGCTCAAGTGTGGAATGAACTTCCAGAGGAAGTGGTGGATGCGGGTACAGTTACAATGTTTAAAAGACATTTGGATAGGTACATGAATAAGAAATGTTTGGACGGATATAGGCCAAGCTAGTGGCAATAGTTTAGTTTGGGATTATGGTTGGCATGGATGTTTTGGACCAAAGGGTCTATTTCTGTGCTATATGACTCTATGTTTCAACTAGGCCCTGTGCTGTCAAGTTGCACGTTCCCAGTGACACCCTGGGTAAAGAAGATTCTTCTGAAGTCCGCATTGGATTTCTTGACAAGAATTTTATATTGAAGGCCTTTTTTAAAAAAAAATTGCAGATAGAGGCCGTGTGGCCTATTGAGTCTGCACTGACCCTCTGAAGAACATCTCACCCTATCCCATAACCTCACTTAACCATGGCTAATCCCCCTAGCCTACACATCCCTAGACGCTACGGAGCAATCTGTAGCATGGCCAATCCACTTAACCAGCACATCTTTAGATTGTGGGAAGAAACCAGAGCACCCAGCAGAAACCCACACCAACAAGGGGAGAACATACAAACTCCACACAAAGAGTCACCCAAGGCTGGAATTGAACCTGGGTCCCTGGGACTGTGAGGTAGCAGTGCTAACCATGGAGCCACCATGCCAACCTAATTCCACTCTTCCCCACAAGCAGCTGCACTCTGTGTCAGCTGTGTCAAAGCCTCTCATGCCTTCCAAGCCTGTATTAGGTTACCTCTCAGACTTCTCTTGTCAGCCCCCTTTGTTATTGAAGTCATGTCCCCAAATTTCAAAAAGGTGCCAGTGGACATCCTGTGGCATCACTGTCATTTTTGAAACTACTTCATACATCTGCTCTACTTTAAAATTTAGCTCCACTTTAAGACTTGCCACCTGGTTTTAAGTAGCTACCTTCAATTTGTGTTGGCATCTCATCTTTTCGTACTGCCTGGACATTGCAGGCTATTCAGTTAGCAGACTGAACAATGTTCCTGCTTCAGAAACAGTGATGTGATGTAATCCCGCATCGCGATACTCATACTTAACTGTGTCCAGTTTATCTGCCTCTGTCCTCCTCGAGAAATGGCCAGTAAGTGCACAGTGTAACCGTTTCCAATGCTCATCAAACTGCAGTGGCAATCAACATGCTTGAGCAGGGATGTCTTGGATGTAAATGATGTGTAAAAACATCATCTACATACGTTGCCTCCTCTCTTTGCCATCTATTTACTCAAATATAGCTGAAAAAGGCTGAATAGTCTCTTCCAGTACGATAACCATTTTTTGGTTCCATTCTATGAACTCTTCTTTATGGAGTTTGTTACTTTTCTCCATCTTTCCACAAACTGCTGAGGTCCACCACCTTTAACAGCAAGATCCAGTGATTCTGTTGTTCTGCAAAAGGTTATTTTGACATGTCTTACTTGAGCATCATCATTATCGTTTGTTTTCTTAGGACCCATTTTATATTGTAGGCTCATTCATTTGCAGGCGTTAATTAAATTTTCATTTGTTTATGTAATAATGTGAATTTGCTTGTAGTGAAAATATAGTGATTACTACACCTTTAGTGGAGAGATTACTAATTGTATGTGAAACAAATTGTGGTTTCTCTCTATGGGGAATTCACTGAAAGGTTTCTGCAGTGACTCATGCCACTCTCTTTGATGCCTTGTCATTATTCCCATGTTCAAATTGCAAACTCTTGAATGGTGATTAAATAAAATCATATGTTGATGGGATGATTTGTAGGGCTGAATTTTGTGTAAGTAATATTGTTACCCCCCTGGCCAGTTGGAGAGCTAGCAGGAATTCCACTTCTGCGAGAAAAGACCAAGGGAGTTGAGTGTCCGTAAAGTGACCTACGTTGAACCTCTCATGGGGTTAAGACTCCTAAAGTGTGAAAATTGTGCCATTGGGAGCTGCCACTCCATTGTTGACAGTGTGCCTGGAAGGGTAGTCGAGGCAGGAACCTTCACAACCTTTAAAATGTGTGTGGTTGAGCACTTTTGAAATTTCATAGCTCTCAAGACAATGGACCAAGTGCTGGGAAGTGGGCTTAGTCTACAAGTGTATCAGGTGCAGACCTGAGAGGCCGAAGGGTGTCTTCTACACTGTATTAGCTGCTGTTGGTACCGCACTGTGGCCCAACCCAAGGATCAAAACTGGATTGCAGAATGTGGTGTAGATCCCAGTCAATGCAAACGCTATGGGCTGAAGGGCCTCTTTAGTGTATGATTCTATGATGTGGATGAGGGGAATGCAGTGGGCTTTGACAGTAAGTGGTTGCTGGCAATGGGGGTGGGACCAGGGGCGTGGCGAATGTGTAGTGAAGGGATCAAAGAGTTTGGCTTTTCAAACACCCTCTCCCGCTATCCCAATGCCAGGTCACTTGAGCGTGCACAAAGTGGTCACCTTTCAGGATTAGCTGGGCAGCCTTTGGGAGGCATGGGAATGCCATGTGAGTTTGGGAGAGTCCCTGACTTGCCATTAAATGGGCTCTCGGGTAATTGGCTTTATGCAGCTCATGAGAAGTGTTTGATACGCATGCCTTTATTAGTCAGTGCATTGAGTATAGGAGTTGGGATGTCATGTTGCAGCTGTACAGGATATCGGTTAGGCCACTTTTGGAATACTGCATTCAATTCTAGTCTTCCTGTTCTGGGAAAGATGTTGTGAAACTTGAAAGGGTTCAGAAAAGATTTATATGGATATTACCAAGGTAGGACGGTCAGAGCTACAGGTAGAGTCTGAGCAGGCTGGGGCTATTTTCCCTGGACCGTTGGAGGCTGAGAGATGACCTTATAGAAGTTTTAAAAATCATGAGGGGCATGGAAAAGGTAAATAGGCAAGGTCTTTTCCCCAGAGGAGGGGAGTCCAAAACTACAGAGCATAGGTTTAAGGCAACAGGGTAAAGATTTAAAAGGGACCTAAAGGGCAACGTTTTCATGCAGAGGGTGGTGCGTGCACTGAATGTGGAAGTGTTGGACGCTGGTACAATTACAACTATTTAAAAGACATCTGGATGAGTATATGGATAGGAAGGTTTCAGATGGATATGGGCCAAATGCTGGCAAATGTGACTAGATTAATTTAGGATAACTTGTCAGCATAGATGAGTTGGACCGAAGGGTCTGTTTCTGTGGTGTACATTCCTATAAGTCTACAAATGACCCTGATTGGCTTTTCACCATCTATGGATGGGATTCACTCTTGGGCCCTTCCCACCTCCAATTTAATTGGAGAACGTTTTTCTCTATATCAGGAATTTGATGTGGGTACTCCCACATGATTTTCCTGGCTCCCACCACCACCATGTCCACAAAATCCAAGATCTGGCAATGGTCCTTCTGATTTTGCCCAGTTGTCTTTTGCTTTCAGATGGAATTATCAGAGAACAATAGGCCATTCAGCCCACTGGTCAGTGCTACTGCTTTAACTCCACACAAGCCACCAGCCTTCCCTAAATGGACCATCACAGAATTATTACTTAGGCTGGACTGGTCCCACTGATGGCCCAGAAATGTGTTGAGGAGCTTAGCATCCACCCATGTGAAACAGCTAATTTCTCCAAAGCCACAGCACCCTGCTGTAGTATACTCCTGTCCAATCTGCAGACAAGAAGGACAAGTTTTAGTTATCTTTGCCATTATTGCTCACTACCCCCTTCCCGCCCCCTTTGACCCATGTGTTATTGCTGTTTCTTCACGAATAGTCATTTAGTACTCATTTATCACCTCTCAGAATGGCAGTCTTGTTTTCAAAAGAGCGTGCTGTGTTTTTATGATGGAAAATAGATTAGTTTCTTTTCTGAAAAGAAGATGCTATCTCAACGTGGTAAAAAAAATCCCAAAAAAGTTACTGGCAAAATATTAAAAAAATCCTTGGGGTGCCATGAATTTGAATTTTTATTAAGTCAGACGTAACCACCACTTCAGACGCAAAATTCAAAAAATGACGCACAGGGGACTGAAGATAGATCAATGTAAGCCTCCACTGAGTTCATAAATACACTGAGTGGATTAAGACCGAATGCAGTCTTTGTACTCGGGTGGTTTACACAAGATTGGAAGATTCAAAGGCGACGTTGAGTCTTTTTTCTCCCCGCTTGAAGATCCCACTTTAAGCAAAACTCTGAAAATCTCATGTAGTTCAGTGAGGCATGGAGAAAAGGGATAACATTTCAATCAGAAAGCAAGCTGGCAGCAACTTCTTTGCAAATTGGTTGTTTAGTCAATTTCTTTTGTAGATGCCACATCAGACAGTTTTTTTTAATTAAAGAAAAAATTTGCGTCTGGAAAAGTTCCTCATCAACATCAATGCTTCATATACAAGTGTTACAACAATCAAGAACAACACCTCATCTTCCAACTAGATACCTTAAAACCTTCAGGATTCAATGTTCACTTTAACAATTGCAGTTGGGAATGCCCTCCTCCATGTTTGTTATCTATCTCCAAACTCGTTGGTCCTATTTTTGTATGGATTGCTCCCAGCACAGCTAACCCATTTTCAACTTCACACTTCCCTACTCACTCTACTCACCATTATCTCTCTCTTGGCTTATCATCAGCAATCTCTTTATTTGCCTCTCCTTTTTTTCTTTCTCTCTCTCACATCACCATCTCTATGTATTCTGTTCACTCCTTCCCACCCATCCTTTGTTATCAGCATAAATACCACCCTTTCCCAGTTGTTTTCTGTCCTGACAAAGGGTCACTGAACTTGAAATGTTAACTCTGGTTTTCTCTCTACAGATGTTACCAGATCCTCTGTGTTCCTCCAGCACTTTTTGTTTTGTTTTAGATTTCCAGCATCTACCATTCATTATTTGTGAGAAAACAATCAGGACAGATTGAACAGGCTGAGAAGGGACAGGAGTGCTATCCAGACTGAGGGAATGCGTATAGGTGATGGTTTCTGGTGACTCTGTGGGTTCACAGTGTTAAGTGTACAAGTGTGTTCTATCCATGCATTCACATCAAGCATCTAAAATGTAGGACAAATGCTGTCCTGACAGCAAACAACATAAAGCTCAAATATAGGGCGGTGCCATAAAATGTTGGATCCCACCTGCATTGGCCTCAAGTTAAGTAAGACTTAATTTTTTTTAACAAATTCTTGTCTTTGTATTTCAAACCGTCACGGCCTTACCACTCCACATCTGTGTATTTCTCCCCAATCCTACCACCAATATTGATGTTAGTCTTTTTGAGGGCTTGACCATACAGATGCCTGGAATGTGCAGGATAGGGCTTATCTCGTAACAAACAGCACGTACGTGTAACTGTACAAACTAACTCAAAGGGGCTATGCATTGAAAGAAAATATTGCCAGCGTTTAACTGAATTAAACAGTCAGCTCCAATTCTGACCTGTCCTGCAGCTGGAATTTTAATTATTTCACTATTGGTGGCTGTGCATTTTGCTGCCTGGACCCTAAACTCCAGAATTTCATCTTTCTTTCTTCCCTGGTTTCTCTCTCCTTTAAACACACTCCTTAAGACTTTGACAAAGATGGTGGTCATCTGTACTAACATCACCTGATGTGGCAATGTGTCAAGTTTAGTTTGAAAATGTTTCTTTGGGGAGTGCCTTGGGCCTTTCATGACAATAAATATGCTATCTCTAAATGTAAGTTGTGGTTGCTAGTGTTAACAGAGGGGATGCTTATTAGCTATCTATTCCTGTTAGATCTTCATCCCCATTCATGCTTTGAATGTGATAGGATTGCCACTCAACATATGAGACCACAGAATCGCAGAATTGTTACAGTGCCCAGTTTGTGTGTGCTGGCTCTCCAAGTGAGCAGTAGACATACCCTCACTAATGGACTAGTAAATCTCAGAATACAACTTTATTGTCTTTTATCACAACAATTTGCATTTGTATGCTGTGCACAAAGCACTCCAAATAATCTCAGAATCATCTAACATGGTGTTATGTTGATTGACCTACTGGTTAGGACTGAACTCAGAATGAAACTTGGCTTGATAGATCAATTTTTTTTCTGTAAAACAAAGCAGATGGAGATCTGAAACAAAAACAGAAATCGCTGATGAGATTCATCAGGTCTGGTAGCATCTGTGGGAAGAAAGCAGAGTTAACGTTTCGAGTTTGGTGACTCTTTATAAGAACAGATGAACTGGTGCTTCTTCAGAAATTGTTTTTTTCAATTTTTTTGTTTAATTCATTAATGTGTGGTTAGTAACTGAAACATAGTCACACGAGGCTCCAAATGTTGTTTAACAACAGAAAAAAAAGTTTGTTACACACAAAAAAAGAATAAAATCAAACTGAGATACCGAAATATAAAAGTCAGTTAACAAGGCTTAAAATATATAGCAAGATCTGTTTTAACCTTTTTCCCAACACTATCCATTACTGAGAGTCAACTTTTTAGGGTTCTACTAATCTGATGTCTGACAGTTTCTTGGTTTTGTAGAGACTGTGGAGGCAGCTCCATGAGTCTTTTCCAAATCTGTTAACATGAACCTTTCCGCAAATGGGAGAGTGTAAACATTTTCAGTTCTAATAATTTTGCAAATTTCTAACCAAGTTCTCCTGTTTTGAAAGTTTAACAAAGTAAGCCCTTCCGCTGAGATAACTGGTTCCCTGACCTGCTCTGAATCCTCTATCTAGTAGAAAAACAACTTGAATCTAAACTGAACACTGTTGTCTTCTGATCAGAAATTTGTCAGTTCAAACTGAACTGAATGTTTTTGAAAAGAACTTGCTAATTCTAGATTCTTCTGAACTGAAAACAAAGCTAATGTTACATGCCAGAGCCACTACGGTATAAACATCTTCCCTTTCACATCACAGAGGTTTGCAGTCACTTGCTGTCTGACACATTCTGGATTCAGCCATTATTCCAGAAGGAATCTCTAACATTGATTTTTTCAAAAGAATTCTCTTTAAAAAAGCAACCAACAGCCTTATGCCACTATTTTGAACTCCAAATTCCAAAAAGTGATATTAATATATATAAATTCTATACCTTTCATCATAGTAGCATGAGGTTAATTATCCTGTTGTACCTCCAAATGAGGCTCCAAATGTTGTTTAACAACAGAAGTAAAAAGTTTGTTACACAATAGAAAGAATAGAAAAAAAATCAAACTGAGCTACCATTAGTCCCATTCACCTTCCTCTTTCCCAGCAGCACTACACATTTTTGCCTTTCTAAGTACCTACCTAATTCTCTTTCTCCTTTTGGATTCAATGCATTCCAGATCCAAACTGCTTGGGCCATCAAAAACTATTCCTCTCTTCTTTCTCTGAGTATCTTAAATCTATGTATTTCTGTTACCAGCCTTCTTGCCACTGGAATAATGTTTTCCTATGTGATTAAGTGGAATCCCTCATAATTTGAATGTCTGTGTTAAATCACCTCTCCACATCCTCCACTGTTGGAAGAAGAATACCAGTCCCTCACCTTTTGTTTCCTCAAAATGATTTGTCAGAAGTTTGGCTGCTTAAACACACAATACAGCAATGCATCCTCTGGTATAGGGGCACTTATTCAGGTTAAGAACTTATTGGCAAAAACTAGTATGTAGTTTGTCCATGTAATTGTGAACTGATTACTGACTGCTATCAGTTGCTAGTACAACCTGTTCCCAGGAGTGTGAAATATTAGAGTCAAAGCATTAGTAGACAGTCCTATGCTCGACATGGGAATACTTTTGATCTGCAATGTGTATAATATTCAACAATTAAGCTCTGCAATAAAATAGATCATGAACGATTGCACTCTTGGATTTCCTGAAAGTTGGGAATGATTAATCAAGCTATGACCTTTAAGTTGAAAAAATATTGCCCCAAATCAATGCCCTGGTACATACTTCCATAAGCTTTATGGCAAAAATTTATCACTATAGCCTAAACAGCAACATATATTTGTATAATGCAATCCACCATGCAGTTAATGATTGTGGAACGTAAACAAATGGGAACTGAGATGGGCTTAGTATGGGGGCCATTAATTAAATCAGTATCGCTGAAGGGTTATAGACTTTCAGAAACATGACTGTCTTAAAGGTTAGTTGTGAAGGTTTTGGTAAAGGAATTATATGCCATCATTAAAGTCAATAAGCCTTGAGCAGTTTTATGCAGTGATTGCTAACAGTTATTTTGAAAATTTGATTATTTACAACCCTAAGCAGGGCTACCATTTTGGAATCAAAGCCGTGAACATAGAGGATATCTCTGAGAAAGATGATTTAACACAGGTGTTCAAATTATGAAGAATTTTGCTACTGCAGATAGGGAGAATTTGCTTCTGGTGGCAGGAAAGTTGATAACCAGAGAATACAGACTGAAAATAATTTTTAAGATAACGTTTGCCATGGCATGAAGAGAGCATGCGCTCACCTTTTTTAGAAGGTGCATCAATATTCAAAGAGGATTTGCAAACAGTTGCAATTAAGTTTTCACAGTGCAGCAGATCTGTTGCCTCCCCTAACGCTGGTTTAATCATAGGAGATATGTAATCAGAATGAGGAGAGGACAGAAGACTGAGAAGTGTTCAAATGCCTTTTGATGCCATGACATTTAACTGTGCTGCTTGATTTTGGTTAGAAGCAAGGGTTGGATAGCGGGGATATAGGAATCAATGCACAAATAGTTTGCATTTTCATTCATTCCCTTTGGAGATTAGGGAATGTTTATGCAAGGTCACGTAGATCTGCAAAAAATTGAGCTAGTTGAGCTGCCTGGCTAAGCTATCCTTAACATTGTGTTTGTTTCCTGTAGTATAACAGGATACTGTCCTTTCCATCCACCAGACAATCCCTCTATAAAACAACCATGGTTACATGCTGTCAGTCAGAGTTGGTCAGGGTACAAACCTTCAATGCCCTCAACAAGAGTGGACGTGAGTGGCAACTTGAGACCTGTGTGAAGCAGTTGTCACCTTGATCATATGTGGTGAAAATGAATGACCAGACATACTGTGACAACTGCAGACACGTACGTCCAACTGGAGAAGTTGTTTCTGAATATCAGGCAGTTGATCAAGAAGATGTGAACTAAGTCTATGATTATGAATCTATAACCATCATTGTATTGAGCACAGATCAACCATCCAAAACATCCAGCACGGTGGCATAGTGGTTAGCACTGCTGCCTCACAGCGCCAGGAGCCCTGGTTCAATTCCACCCTCAGGTAACTGTCTGTGTGGAGTTTGCACATTATCCCCGTGTCTGCGTGGGTTTCCTCCAGGTACTCTGGTTTCCTCCCACAGTCCAAAAATGTGCAGTCTAGGTGGATTGGCCATCTAAATTGTCCATAGTGCTTGGGGATATGTAGCTTAGGTGGGTTATAGGTGGATGGGTCTGGGTGGGACGCTCTAAGGGTTGGTGTGGACTTGTTGGGCCGAAGGGCCTGTTTCCATACTGTAGGGATTCTATGATTCTATGAACTCAGAAATGGAATTGGAACAACAGGTACTGTGGAAACAATAAATGATACAGTAACGACATTTCCTTGGAAGGAGCATCCCCCAGAGGAACAGCCATTGACACTGTGTGTAATTATCAATAAACATTAGCATGACTTGAAGGCTATGCGGGCAATTCAGAAACGAGGATAATGAATTGCTGATAGATGAGAACAGTTGTGTCTATCAAGCTAATGTACGTAACTCATATCATAAGTCTTTTTTGTTTGTTATTTGTTGGAAAGGGGCAGTGTTTGTGATAGAAATGCAATACTGTACTAATGAGCTTCTTGGTTCTGAGCATCTGACCTCACCCATGAGGCGCTGACGAGGGCTATAAGTCACGCCTCACTGGGTAGCATTCTGAAAAATCAAGCTGCACTATTCTCTGAGTCATCACTAAAGTTAAAGATTTTAAAAAGTTTGCACAATTTCCCAATTTGTCCATATTTTGGATGCAGGTTGATAGAAAGCATGAACCAAGCTTCTGTACTCCACGTGAATTACAATTTATTACAATAAGTAGATTTGAGCTATATGCTAATGATTATGAACCATCTGCATATAGCTCTTCTAATTAAAACTTGAACCACCTTTAGAACTCCCCATCGCACACACATACAGACACAGATGGGGGAGAAAAAGCATGGTTGTTACAGGGGGAGTGAAAGATTGGGAAATCAGTTCAGTGGCCTCTGTTCACAGGATATGCTGAGGTGATTCATGTATTGATCAGAATACAGTTTCTCAATCTTCCATCTCCGGATGCTTTCACACAGGATAAAGGGGAGGCAATGGCCTAGTGGTATTATCGCTGGACTGTTAAGCCAGAGACCCAGATAACATTCTGGGGAGATAGTAAGAACTGCCGATGCTGGAGTCAGAGATAACACAGTGTGGAGCTGGAGGAACACAGCAGGCCAAGCAGCATCATAGGAGCAGAAAGGCTGACGTTTCGGGCCTAGCCT
>NC_063339.1:11006776-11036497 GCF_021869965.1 Rhincodon typus | reverse complement strand
GGCCTGCTGTGTTCATCCAGCCCTGCACCTTGTTGTCTCTAACATGATTATGGTGTTGACAAGCCAGTTTCCATCGTCTTCTACATCCCATTATAATCACAAGTAAAACGCACTCAGCTTCTCAACACGTTTAAAAAATAGATACAATCATTGAAGAAGGCAATACAAACAACTGCAAAGAATTGTCCTGTTACACGTTGTCCCTTTCATTTTCCTAAGGGATTTCCACTGCATTAACTTCACCTTTACCACAAATAATCCTCTCGAAAGTGTGATGAAGGTTGAACGTTTAATATTATTTGTGTTCTAAAGTCAAGCCAGATAGATAATTGACTTTCACTTCTGTGAAGATAACTTGCACTTTTGAGGTGAGATATTACTTCTTTGTAGCAGTGGGTCAAAGCAGCACTTCCAAGAATCATTTGACTTGAGCTAAATGACTAGATAAGCTATTTAAAATATTTAGAAGCATAGAAAATAGAAGCAGGAGTAGGCTATTTGTTCCTTTGAGCCTGCCCTGTCACTCAATGTGATCATGGATGATCATCCAACCCCATACCCTATTCCCGCTTTATCCCTGTACCCTTTGATCCTTTTAGCCCTAAGAACTATATCCAATTCCTTCTTGAAAACTTTCATTTTTATTAGCCTCAACTGCTTTCTATAGCAGAGAATTCCACATGTT
Source organism: Rhincodon typus (assembly GCF_021869965.1). NCBI lineage: Eukaryota > Metazoa > Chordata > Chondrichthyes > Orectolobiformes > Rhincodontidae > Rhincodon > Rhincodon typus. Next base: position 11,035,812 of record NC_063339.1, on the reverse strand, counting down.
TTGCATTCTTTGGGTGATGAAATTTCTCCTCATCTCAGTCCTAATATATCCTTATATACATATATCCATTGGTTGTGATCCCTGGTACTCAATTTCCCAGTTATTGGGGACATCCTTCCTGCATTTACCCTGTCCAGTCCTATTAGAATTTTATAGATTTCTAAGAGATACTCCTCCATTCTGAAATAAGAATTTCTTTCTCTGAAATAAGAATTTCTTCCTCCGTTCTGAGAAAGGGTCACCAGACCTGAAACATTAACTCTGTTTTCTCCTTCACAGATGCTGCCAGACCTGCTGAGCTTTTCCAGCAACTTTGTTTTTGTTCTTTATCTGAGAGTTGTACAACTATGGAAACATCTGCCTCAGAAGGGAGGGTACATTGAATATTTTTTAAGGCAGGCATGGATGGGTTCTTATAGCTGAAGAAGGATCACTGGACTCGAAAAGTTAACTCTGCTTTCTCTCCATAGATGCTGCCAGACCTGCTAAGTTTCTCCAGTAATTTCTGTCTTTGTTTCAGATTTTCAGCATTCACAGTTCTGTTTTACACTACGGATAGATTCTTGTGAGCCATAGGGATCAAAGATTTTCTGGGATAGATGGGAATGTATAATTCGGAATGCAAACAGATCAACTATGTCCTTGCTGAATAACGATAGTTGGCTTGAGAACCTGAATGACCTGCTTCTGCTGCTATTTCCTATGTTCGGGGGCATAGTGTAAGGGCCAGGGGCTGACCATTGAAGAGTAAGATGGGAAGAAATTTCTTCATTCATAAAGTTGTAAATCTTTGGATTTGTGGATCTGTCCTGTGAATAAAGTTGTTGGATATATTCAAGATAGGGTTCTATATATGGGGCACTGAAGAAATTGAGAGATATGAGGATAGGGCAGGAAAATAGAATTGAAGGAGGTCAACCATGAGAAGGTTTAGTAGCAGAATTGACTTGAGATGTTGCTGCTGTTCTGTTTTTATGCTGTGTTTATTTATGTTGAGACATTAAGTGGAAATTCCTGCACATGCTCAGTGTCCAGGTCAATGTCACTTGGCAGCATGAAAAGCTCACAAGGTGATTTGATGAACAATAATGTTCAAGCTCCCCATTTTAAGTCTGTACAGTCCTTAAATGTTCTTGTATTTAGCCAATGAGGTGTGCAGTCATTTTGTGACGATGAGGAGAATCATCAATGACCACGGTCATGCACATTTCAGAATCAGTTCCATAAAAAGCCACAAAAGATGAAAGGTATCAAACAAGGGCAATGGGAAAGGGAGGTTTCTTTTAAGGGCATGTCATATTGTTGGATATGCAACACTGGCATCATAGTAATGCAGAGTTTTATTAACAGCTTCTGGTTCGGCTCGTGTCATGGATGTTTCCCGAATTCAGCTTTGCATGGCTGGTTGATGAAGCAAAGAAAAACATGCCGCTTGAACTGGACTTCTTGAAAGAGGGCCAAAATACAGAGAAAGTGGCCGACATGCTCAAGCACTTTCAGTTTCTTAAGGTACTCATCTTAAAACTTTGTTGACCAACCTAAATGTAGGTGGCATAAGACCATGAGAAATAGGAACAGGAGAGGGCTGTTCAGCCGCTCGACTCTGCTCCGCCATTTGCTGGGATCATGGCCGATCCGATATTCCGCACGTCCATTTTCCCTGTAGCTCTTGATTTTCCTGCAAAAATCTATCAATCTCACCCTTAAGTATACACAAGAACTCTGTCTCCATAGCTGTCTGTGGCAAGGAGTTCCAAAGACATTCTATCCTCTGAGAGAAGAAATTCCTTCTCATTTCAGTCTTAAATTGGCACCCCTTTATTCTGAGACCATGGCGTCTGGGCCTAGACTCTCCCATGACAAGAAACGTCCTTTCACCATTTACCCTGTTGTTGCAAAGTTGGGTGGAGTATTTGTGGATCGGAAGGCAGGATGTTAGAATTTGTTTGTAAATTGATAGGGAGAAAGATTGTGAGTTCCCATTAACAGATGATGTGCATTTACTAGGCTTAGAAATTTAAAAAAATGTCTGTGGGCACAGAGAGTTCCTGAAATTGAAACATTTGTATCAAAAGGCTGTATAGTTAGCAACCTAGGCAGCGGTCTTGTTTTGTTATTAAGGTGACAAGTTTGAATATCAGCCAATTAATTTAAACCAGGCACTTAGAGACTAAAAAAACAATTAAATTTAAATCTGATGGCTTTGACAACCTGGGACCATTCCGATTGGAAGTAATGGATAGCTCATCAAGGGTATAAAAGAAAAACGTATTTGAAAATTGGTTTGAGAGCAACTGCCATCTGTTAGAGTTAACAACCAGCAGGCCTAAAGAAAATAATCACTGGCTCTCACAGAAATCTCTAAGCTCTCTGAAAACCGTCATCTGACTAAAGGTACAGCAGCACTCTTAGCTAATATTCCTGACACAAGAATTTGATGGAGAAAGGCGTTCCTGACTGAAGAACAACAGAGAAGGCACCGAACATTCCAGAAGACATATCCTGGCTGTAATTTCGAGAACCTAAGTTTAAAGCTTTTGAAATTAATTTGGTTCATATAAGTGGAGTTTGTATCCATTGGAACAGCATACCATGAAAATTTTGTTTTATTTGGGAATAGTTAGTAGTTGAGGGGAATTGTTCAGTTTGTTAGTAGTCCTGTTAATTTGTTCACTGTTAGAGTTAGATAAATAAATTGTTACTTGTTGATTATAGAGTGACTGTCAGGACATCATTTCATTTAACCTCTCCTTTATAACAGAGTTGGGAGTGAGAGGCAGGTTACACCACTTTTCATACTTCCTTTAACAGATTATGAGGTAAGGTGACCTTCTCCAGATGTTTTGGTTTTAGTTATTCAGAGAGGGGTCGACCTCTGCTTCATAACAGATTTGGGGCTTGAGTCCAGGATCTGGCCAGTTCGTGTACGAGATCTGAATGGTTCTAAATGGATTTGGACAGATTTGAACAGATTTGGGATACGAAAGTTCCCAGCAGATTTAAACAGACCTGGGAATTAGTGTCCTAAATCTTTAAATAAAACGTAGGTGAGAAGTGGAATATCTGCTTAATTTTGGTTACTTGTCATTGGTTTTAGAGTTGGATAATAGATCGGCACAACATCGAGGGCTGAAGGGCCTGTACTGTGCTGTACTGTTCTATGTTCATCATTATAGAATCATAGAATCCTTACAGTGTGGAAACAGATCCTTTGGCCCAACAAGCCCACACCGACCCTTGGAGTATCCCACCCAGACCCATCCCGCTATAGCCCACCTAAGCTACGCATCCCTGAACACTAAGGGCAATTTAGCATGGCCAATCCACCTAACCTGCACATCTTTGGACTGTGAGAGGAAACTGGAGTACCCGGAGGAAACCCACGCAGACACGGGGAGAATGTGCAAACTCCACACAGTTCTTAAATCACAAGTGGGGGAAATGGCTCTTAACATTGCTAAAGAGGTTCTGGGGTTTGAGACTGCTTCCTAAATTTTGCCAAGAAAGTTTAGAAAGACAAAAGAAGGAAGCACTTTAGAATTAGCAAACAGGCTAGAAATGGGTTTAACTAAGGATAAAGGAAAGCTGAAATTGTAAAGGAATTAGTCAAGCATTTAGGTGTACCAGAGAAACAGGAAAGTGCAGTGGAGTTTGAAAAAGTTAAATTGCAAAGAAGATAACTGGATTTCGAGAGTGAAAGGGAATTGAAACAGTTTGAATTACAGTTACAAGCGGAGGAATGACAAAAAGAAAAAGAGAGTTTGAACTTTGAAAGTTGCAAATTAAACAGGTTGGTGACTTAAAATGATGAGAAGGAGAGTGATGATGAGCAGACCCATCGTAGCCAAAGACCTGATAGGGATATATACAAATATATCAAAACATTAGCAAAATTTGATGAAAAAGATGTACAAGCCTTTTTCATTGCCTTTGAGAAATTGGCTACCTGGATGAGCTGACCAGCGACCGTGTGAGTAATGTTAATTCAGACCAAGTTGGTAGGAAGGGCTAGTGGGGTGTTTGCAGTGCTGTCAGAGGAGGTGTCAAGAGAATATGAAGTAAAACAGGTTATGTTGAGTGTCTATGAATTGATACCAGAAGTATACAGGTAACGGCTCAGGAATATACGAAATGAACCAGGTCAGACTTATGATGAGTTTGAAAGAATTCAACGTAGCAACTTCAATAGATGGATGAGAGCATTAAAGATAGAAAGGCTATGTGAGGGTCTTAGTGAGATTATTCAAAACTTCACTTCCAGAAATGATAAGAACTCATGTTGAGGAACAGAAAGTTAAAACAGTGGGAAGAGGTGCAGAGATGGCAGATGAATGTGCATTAGTGCATAAATCGAAATCTAGCTTCCAACAGCGATTTCATTCCATGAGGGATAGAAATTAGGAAAAAGGGAGATCCTTGAATGGAAATGAACAGGTGAAAAAAGGAACCCCAGAGGGTGAAGAAGAGGTGAAAGCCTTCAGGTGTTTCCACTGTAATAGAGGGGTCACACAAAGTCACAGTGCTGGTGGATTAAGAGAGGCACTGGGAAAAAGGATGTGGTAAAAGAGGCCAAGGCAGTATGATTAGTTGACATAATGAAGGAAATCTCAGGAGAAGTCGAGGGGCTGCGGGTGAGTGCACACCCTTGTGATGGGCTGGATAGTACAATAGTGCCTGATCTCTTCAAAGACTTCACCTCTGTGGGTAAGGTTTACTCAGGTAGAACAAGGGGAGAGCGTAAAGAAGTTACAATATTGAGAGATGAAGACGATGTGAAGACGAAGGCCACCGAGGATTTTCCAAGACCATTCTCGAAGAAGGAGGTGCTATGATTTTTGGGACTGAGCGAATTCTACAGGCAGTTTGTACAAACCTTTAGTAATGTGGTGGCACCGCTGACAGATTTTTAAAGGAAGAACATGAAATGCCAGTGGATAGACCAGTGTCAAATTTAACTACCAAATTTAGCCACACCAAATTTCTTGAAACCCTTTAAAAGTCACCATTGACACAAGCGATGTAGGTATTGGAGCTTCGATGTTACAGGAGGATGATTGTGGAATTGAAAGGCTCATCCGTTATTTTTCAAAGAAACTCAGTATCTACCAGAAAAAAATATTCAACCATTGAAAAAGAGTTATTGAGTTTGGTACTGGCCATAAAACATTTTAATATTTATGTTGCAAACAATGTATCAGAGATGGTTATGTACACTGATCACAATCCTTTGACAGTTTTGGAAAGATTTAAAGATAAGAACACCGGACTATTTCGTTGGAGTCTTATGTACAAGCATTTAATTTCCAGATTGCACATCTTGCGGGTTGTGAAAATGTTATTGTGGATGCGTTATTGCAGTTTTAAAGGAAAATATGTGTATAAGGTAGAAATGGTAGTGTTCAATGTTATATGTATGTATATAGAATTAGTATGAAATGTGAAACTGTAGATTAATGACCAATGGATCTAGTAATAATGGTGTTAAGATTTAGAAAAAAAAAAGAAGCCATCTTTACATCATGATGGTGGGAGATGTTACGAAGTTGGGTACAGTACTTGTGGATTGGAAGGCTGGAGATTAGAATTTGTTTGTAAAATGATAGGGCAAAGAGTGTGTGGTCCCTTTAAAAGATGATGTGCTTTTTCTAGGCTGGAGATTAAAACAATGCTTGCAAACAACAGCAGGCACAGAGAATTCCTGAAATTGAAACATTTGTATCAAAGGCTGTATGGTTAACAACCCAGGCAACCAATTTGAGTATCAGCCAATTAATTTAAACCAGGTACTTAGAGACTAAAATAACAATTACATTTAAAATATGATGGTTTCGACAACCTAGGACTAATCCTATTATAAGAAATGGATAGGTCATCAAAGGTATAAAAGAAGTGGGTATTTGAAAATTGGTGAGAGATCAATTGCCACCTGTTAGAGTTAACAACCAGCAGCCTGAAAGAGAACATCACTGGCTCTCACAGAATTCTCTGAGCTCTCAGAAAACCATCATCTGACTAAAGGTACAGCGGCACTCTTAGCTAATATTCCTGACACAAGAATTTGATGGAGAAAGGCATTCCTGACTGAAGAACAGTGGAGAAGGCACCGAACATTCCAGAAGATGTATTCTGGCAGTAATTTCAAGAGTTTAAAGTTTTTTAAAATTAATTTGGTTTATATAAGTGGAATTTTGTATCTATTGGAACAAAATACTGTTAGAATTTTGTTTTATTTGGGAATAGTTAGTAGTTAAGGGGGAATTGTTTGGTTTGTTAGTCGTTCTGTTAATTTGCCAACTGTTAGTGTTAGATAAATAAATTGTTACTTGTTGATTATAGAGTGACTGTCAGGACTTCATTTCATTTAACCTCCCCTTTACAACAGAGTTGGGAGTGAGAGGCAGGTTACACCACTTTTCACACTTGTTTTAACAGATTATGAGGCGAGGCAAGCTTCTCAAGGTCTTCGTTATTTAGAGAGGGGAGTTCGATCTCTGCTTCATAGCACTGTTGAACCCCTTAACAATCCGAGATGTTTCAGTGAGGTCTTCTCTCACTGTTCTCTACTGCAGAAAGTAGAGTCCCAACCTGTTTAGCCTTTGTTCATTAGGCAGTCCCTTCATTATCAGGATCGTCCTAGTGAACCTTCTCTGAACTGCTTCTAATGAAATGACAGCTTTCCTCAAATAAGGGGACCAGAAATGATCATAGTACTCCAAGTGTGGTCTCGCCAGTGTCTTGTAGAGTTGTGTAAGATTTCCCTACTTTTACACTCCACCCCCTTGAAATAAGCACCAACATTCTATCATCCTTCCTGATTACCTGCTGCACCTGTGTGCTAGCAATCTGTGTTTCATGCAGAAGTCCCTTCCAAGTGCATTTGTGTTGCAGCTTTCTGAATTTCTCCATTTTTCTGAGATTTTCTCCATTTAAATAATACACTGTTCATGAATTGGGAAATGTTCTGTCATCCACAAAGGCTTTTTAAAATTTATATAAAATACTACTTAACTGGATTGCCATGTTCGTGTCCTAACTGTGAAACTAAGCCATTTGTTGTTCGAGTCTCTGAAGTTAAAACAGCAACTGATTAGTGGTGAAGTTGTGCTGTGCAGGACAGGCTTTTTGTTTTGTGTGTTCATTGGGCGTGAGCATTACTGGGTATGCCAGCATTTATTGCCCCTCTCAAATTACCCAGAGGGTAGTTAAGAATCGACGAAATTACGATGGGTCTGGAATCACATATAGGCCACAGCGGGAAAGGATGGCAGATTTCCTTCCTGTAAGGACATTAGCAAACCAGATGGATTTTATGAAAATTGGAAGTGGATACATGGTCACCATGAGGCCTTGTGGGATTCAGAGTCCCTGGAACTTTATCTTGGGGTTCTGGATTGCTTATGCAGATTGTGTTTTGTTACATGTTCATGCATATAGAAATCAGAAGGGTGAGGAAATGAATGCAGTTGCTGGAGAGCTGATGTGATCTCATTGGGAGCAGTTCTGATGGAAGTGGGACTGGTGCTGGGCCAAATGGATTGCATCTGAAGTAACTTGTCAGAGTGGTTTACTCGTGCTGTTGACAAGGGTTTAAACTAACTTGACAGGGGGATGGGAATCAGAAAGTACTATTAAAAGGGAGTAACACGGTCCACACTTAATTAGAAAAGACTGATAGCACGACAGTCAAAAATAGTAAAGCCAGAGTAAGAGGGAGAGCTGTAAGGTCTTAATTAGGCCTGTAGACCATGTATGTAAATGCATCACGTGTGGTAAATCAGACTGATTACCTGCAGGCACAAATAACAACTTGTGGTCTGATATCAAGGCTAGAAACCTGGCTACAAAATGGACTTCACTAGGAACTGTATAATCCTGTTCTAGACGGATCAGGAATAAAGGAGCTGGGGCTCCTTGGGGCTTCTGGGTCTGCGGAGACTGTTACTGTGTGGGAGAGAGAGAAAATATATACACTGCCCAGAGGAGGGGGGTTGGCTGGAGGTGAGGCAAATGGTCTCCTATGCAATAACAGTTCTTAAAGTAGGCAAATTGGTTCTGTTCAGCCTCCAAGGGCTATTGTATCACCCGTAGACTATTGAATGAACCTGAATTTCATCTTTTTATTCAAAGTGACTCTGTTTGATAATTATTTCAAATTTTAGAATTGAGATTTAGTAACGTAGTTTTTAGCACAATCTCTCTATTCCCAGCAGTTTTCCCACATCTTTCCCATTATATCTTTTGATTGTCATTCCTGAACTTCAGTTGATCTCAAAGCCTCTTACCTTATGTGAGGTCCTGTTGGCCACTTGGTTTGGAGCCATTTTATGAATGTGGATAACTCTTTACAATCACTTTTTGTCTTATTGTCTGTCGGTATGAAGCTGGGAATGGGTTTTTCTGATGACTTCCTTTTTAAACTTTTTACTTCCTTTTTGTATGGCTTTTCTGGATACACCTAATTCCCGAGTTTTTGGTTTCACTAACTTCAGTTTCGGGCTCTATATGGTCTTTGCTTCCACGCCACATTGCCCCGGCCATTGAGCCATAGAAAGTTTACAGCACAGAAAAGGACTATTCAAATTATTGTGTCTGTAAAAGCCATAAAGGTTTGCCACCCATTCAAATCCCACCACCCATCACCCCCAGCCTTGCAGGCTGCAGCACTTCAAGTGCAGATCCAAGCACCTTATGAACGATTTGAGGATTTGTGGTTCTATCATCAAACTGCATAATGAGTTCCAAACACTCACCACCCTCTGGGTGAAAAAAATTTTCCTCATGTCCCCTTTAAACTGCCTTATATCTGTGCCCTCTGGTATGTAACCTCTCCATAAGGATAAACAGGTCTTTCTTGTCTATTCTATTCTAGCCTCCCATAATTTTACACACCGAATTTAAGTCACCCTGAGCCTTGTCTTTTCTGAGGAAAACAACGCTAACTTATCCATTCTTTCGTGATAGCTGTAGTTTTCAAGCCCTGGCAACATTGCCACAAAGATATGGACTCTCTCCAACTATATCCACAATTCCAGGTGTGTCTTAACCGACATGTTGTACAGTTCCAGAATCAAATCCCTGTTTGGGTATTCTATAGCTCATCCAATAAGGGAAAGCATTCCATTGTACATTCCTTGCCACCTCATTCACCTGCCCTGCCATCTTCAAGTACCTGTGGACATGCACTCCAAGATTTCTCACATCCTCTACCCTTCTCAATATCCACTCATTTATTATGTATTTTCTTGCTTTATTTTCTCTTCCCTGGATGTAAATTCACTTGCATTTCTCCAAACTGAATTCCATTTGCCACTTGTCTGCCCGCTCAACCAAACCCATTGATATAGTTCTGGAGTCAACAGCCATTTTCTTCATTATAAGGCATATGACCTATTGTAATCTGCATATTTCCCAGTCATGACACTCACATTTAATTCCAGATCAATAATAATTAATAAACTGTGAGGGACCCAACACTGAACTCTATGGGACAATATTAGAAATTGCTTTGTATTTCCAAAAATGCCCATCAACCACGATCTTCTGTTTTCTGTCAATGTGCCAATTTTGGAACCAACTTACTGCATTTTCCAGTATCCCAGAGGCTTATCCTTTTCTGACCAGTGCCAGTGAGGCACATCCCACTTGCACCCAGCTCTCATTCTGTATAAACAAGACTTGCAGATAACCACTTTCTACACATTAATATAAAGACATTTGATAGCATTGAATTATGCTGCTTCTGTGACAACTTGCATTAATAAAGTCAAATGCCAATATTTCAGGAGCTATACTAATCTCTTGTTTGTCATCTGAATTCCAAGAGAGATGCTTTAATGTTAATCTGTCTTGTGCTTCACTCCCAAAGGTCCCTAAAATTCATTGGGAACTGTCAACCAGTCGTGTTCTGACCATGGAGTTTATGGAAGGTGGTCAGGTAAATGACAGAGAATACATGAAGAAAAATGACATTGACGTCAATAAGGTAAGGACTGGTTGGCTCACATAGTTTGAAGGGAGGAGATTTGATCTGGTTAGTCTTGTTTTCTAGAATTAATCATGGAGATTATTAGCTTATATTTGCTCTATACTGTCCCAGATGATTGTGGAGCTTAATGTGTATTTAACAGTAGGCGTTCTGCATTATTCTTTCTGCTCTTCTTCCTGTTGTGGGTGAACAGAAATGATCCCCTATTCATCTTTCAAACATTGAATGGAGAGGATCAGAAATTTATTTATGTTGTTTTTTTTTTCAAAATATTCTTCCCTCCTTCTGAATCTGTTTAATGCAAAGAGAAACACATTTTTATAGGGAGCTCAGAGCCACATTTAAGTGTACGGGTGACCATTGAGACCCATAGACATTTTCACCAGACATTCTCCAATGTGCTTGTGTTATATGTGTAGTTCTGCACAGGAACAAGTAATTCGTAAGATCTATCCCAGAGCATGTTTGTGCAACAATTAGGCATACTGATCTTTTTGCATTGACGTAGCACCTTGCATGCAGTAAAATATACTGAGGCACTTCACCAGAACATGATTGGGCATAATTCAAAACCAAGCCATGGAAAGATTAAGTGGCTAAAAGCAAGGCCAAATGGTATTAAGGAGCATTTAAAGGAGCAGAGAGAAGGAGTGAGCCGAGAGGTATCGATGGCCAAAAGCCATTTTGTTCTTTATCGACACTTGCTACATCTGAATGTAGCCCATGCTTCAAACATGAAGCGTCTTGGAATTGTTTTTGGTGTGTAAAATAAATTTATTGTTTGGTTCCATTTGCATCACCATATTTAGTGTTTAGCACAAAGAACAAACCACTTGAAGGACTTGTTCCACCACCTGCACTAGGCTGGAAATCCTGGCAGGAGTTCCAGGAATGGAGATAAGTTCCCTGCCATCTTAAGAAAAGGTTAACCTTCAATGGGCAGGTATAAAGATTCCTATCCCTGGTTGAGTGTATTACTGTGGTTTTCATCACATGACCTCCTGTCTCCAACTGCATTGTGAGTGGATAAATGTGGAGCTGGAAAAGCACAGCATTCAGACAGCATCCGAGGAGCAGGGAAGTCAATGTTCCGGCTGTTTAACCTGCTGTGCTTTTCCAGTTCCACGTTTATTGACTTTAGCTTCCAGCATCTGCAGTCCTCACTGTCTGCCTTATGAGTGGCATGTTAATTATATTGTTCAGATACAGAAGTGATTTTAATTTTACTTTTAATTAATTGCATTTTAATTAAGTATCTGGACCCCTTTAAGAGAGTCTGTTGGAATATGGATATAGCATGTAGGGAGCAGCAATTTTTAATGCTGCATTTGGCAGGAAATGTTTTAGTGTCTGGTCTTGTGATTCAATTGGCTTGGGAATGAATTAACATGCCTTCCCACAATTGATCACCAAACATGGGCATTTTTGCATTATCTCCTGCCTGTTTTGTCTCACTGGAAAGCAGAAATGGATCTTCATGGGATGAATTTTGACTGACAGTCAAATTGCCTTTTTAACTCTTTGCAATTTTTTTGTAATTGATATACGGAAACCTTTGCTCACTGTCCCAGTGAATTTTCTCATGAAGTATCTTACAACAGAGCCCTGAAGGTTGATTTCTGGGGACTTCTGGAGACTTCAGACCAATTCTGGAGGGTTGACAACTTTAAGCAGAACTTTGTTTGATGAGGGAATGAGGTTGCTTCAGCGTTAGAATTCACATTTACTTTGCACCCATAATAGGGTAAGAAAGTTATATCGTGAAAATGACTTAGACCCTTCTTCTGTTAAAGACCCCCCAGATACATATTTAAAGTTCATGATTCAAAATTTATTTGTCTGCTTCTGAGGTTCACGTGTGAATTTTTGTGATGTTCTCCAAAATCCTCAATTAGGTCACAAACTACCAACCAATGCCTCACATCCAACATTGAATTTATAATATCCTACAGGTCCGAATAAGTCAGGGGGTTAGTTCTTAGTTCTTATGCTACTGGGTTAGTAATGCACAGGTCTAGATTAGTGATCCAGGCAATGTTGGCTCAAATCCCACCGTGGCAAATTAAAGATTTGAAGTAAAAGTAGAAAATGTTGGAAATACTAAGCAGGACAGGCTGCATCTCTGGAGAGAATCAGAGATAATATTTCAGGTTAATCAACATTTATCACGACATGAAACTTTGAATTTAGTTTAAAAGTGGGAATTAAATAATAATTAGTGTCAGTAAAATTGACCATTTTGCCCCTCTCCCCAAACGTTGCCATCTTCCTATATTGCACCATCAACATCCTGGTGATCACCATAGACCAGAAAGTTAACTCGACCAGTCATAATGTAATATGTTCGAAGTGCCCAGAGGTTGGATATCCTGTAGCATGCTCTAAAGCCATTCCAACGTTAATGAGGCACAAGTCAGGAGTGTGTTAGAATATTTCCTTCGGTTTAGAGGAGTACAGCTCCACCAACTTTTGAGAAACTCAGTACAAACTAGTACAAAACAGTCCTCTTGTTTGCTGAACCTTTCACCAATTTAAATGTACACACCCTGCACCACAAGCTCAATGTGGCTTCAATGTGTATTTTGCACAAGATCTTCTCCAACAAAATAAAAACTGAAAGAACTGTGGATACTGTAAATTAGGAGCAAAAACAGAAGTTAGTGGAAAAGTTCAGCAGGTCTGGCAGCATCTGTGAAGATAAAATCAGAGTTAACGTTTTGAGTCCAATGACGTTTCCTCAGAACATTGCTCCCCTACAACTCTCCTGACAGCAACTTCCAAATCTGCCACCTCTACCACCGAGAAGGACAAAGGCACAGGTCTTTGGAATTTGGTATTTCCTTCAAGTTCTTTTCCAAATTACGCTCATCCCAGCTTCGAATTATATTGCCCATCCTTTATTTTTGCTGGGTTAAGAACACAGAAATTGAGTATTGTTGAAAAACTACACATTCTGTCAAAGCTTTTCCTGTTGCACTCAACAATACAATTCACTGGAATTATCATTTAGACTGTATGATTAGCTGATGTTTAATTGGTAGCGGTTTAGCCATGGTGAATGTGCCAATTACATGGTGACTGACAGTGAACGTCCTCGTTATGTTTAAATTTTAAACCAGGCAAATAGACTCTGATTGGTCAAGACATCGCCATGAGAAATGATCTAAAGGATGCTTATCATTTTTTTGTTCTGTCAAGAACGTTGCCCTGTGTATTAATATATGTGCTTTCCAGCACATGCAAGTGTTCCACGATGTGAGCCTGCCTGACATTCCGATATTGTTTGTCAGCCAGGGATGATTGTAGCCTCGCTGATATTCGAGAAACACAGCCTAGCACCAAGCAATCTTGGTTGCTACTCCATTCACCATTCAAACACGCACTGCCTACACCACCACTCAATAAGGCTTCAGTATGTACCATGTACAAAATGCTCTCCAGTAACTGTGTTGACAGCACCTTCCAAATCTACAACCTCTACCAATTAGAAGGACATAGAAATCCTTATCTAATAGTATGGTGGGTACACCTGCTTCAGATGGACTGCAGTGGTTCAGAAGGCAGCTTGCACCTCACCAAGGACAAGTAGGAGTCAGTGATAAGTGTTGGCCTCTCCAGTGTGCCCATATCCTGTGGACGAATGAATTTTTAATAAAAAGTTATCAAGTTGATGTAGCTGTAAAAATCCAACTAGTTGACTAATGTCCCTTTTAGGAAGGAAGCCTGCTATCTTTGCCCAGCCTGAATTGTATCTGACTCATAAAGCATCTCATTTGACACTTAAATGCTCAGTGAAATGACCCAGCAAGTTGCTCAACGATATTGAATCACTGAAGACAAGGGAAACTATTGGAGAAAATGGTGAAGAAGAAAGTTAATCTCCATTTAGAGAGGCGCAGATAGATCAGAGCACGTTAACATGGCTTTGTCAGGGGGAGGTCATGCTTAATAAGTCTGGTGGAATTTTTGAGGAGATGACCAAGTGTTTGGATGAGGGTAGGGCTGTTGATGTAATTTATATGGATTTCAGCAAGGCCTTTGACAAGATCCTACATGGAAACTAATAACAAAGGTAAAGTCTGATGGGATCCAGGATAACTTGGCAAGTTGGATCCAAATTTGGCTTAGTGACAGGAGACAGAGGGTGATGGTGGAAGGTCGTTTGTGTGACTGGAGCCTGGTGTGCAGTGGTGTACCCAGGAATCAGTTTTGGGTCCCTTATTGTTTGAGATTCAGAAAAGATATAGATGAATATGGAGTGGAGGAGACTGATGATAAATAAGTTTGCAGATGACAGTGAGGAGGAAGGTGTTAGGTCACAGGAGGAATTAATGGATTGCCAGATTGCTAGATCAGTGACAAATGGAATTCAACCCTGATAAATGTGAGGTGATGCACTTTGGAAGAAGGAACAAGTCAAGGGAGTACTCAATGAATGACAAAGCACAAGGAAGCTCTGAGGAACTTGTCCACATATCCCGAAGGAGAAAGGATAGGTTTCTAGGGTTTTTAAGAAGACAAATGGGACATTTGCCATTATCCATCATGGCATAGGTTATAAGAGCAGGGAGGTCATGTTGGAGCTGTACAGAACTTCGGTTAGGCCACTGCTGGAGTGCTGTGTGCAATTCTGGTCACTGCCCTAGAGGAATGATGTGATTGCACTGGAGAAGGTGCAAAGGAGATTAACCAGGATGTCGCCAGGATGAAGCAGTTCAGCAACGAAGGGAGACTGGATAAGCTCGGGTTGTTTCCTTTTGAGCAGCGAAGCGAAGATTGAGGAGGACCTGATACAATTGCATAAGATTCTGAGCGACGTGGACAGGTTTAATAGAAATCAGCTGTTCCCTTTAATCAAGGATCAATAACATGGGAGCATAATTTTAAAGTGGGAGGCAGGAGGTTTAGTGGGGATTGAGGAAAATCTTTTTTGACCAGAGGGTGGTGGGGGAGATTGGCATGCACTGCCTGGGAAGGTAGTTGAGGCAGGAAACCTCACAACCTTTAAAATGTACCTGAATGAGCACTTGAACATCGTAACATTCAAAGCTATGGGCCTAGAGTTGGAAAGTGGGACTAGTGTAGGTAGTGGTATATTTTTGGCAGGATAAGCTCATGGTGGTACATGGGCCAAAGGGTTTCTTCTGTACTGTATGATTCAATGACACTACTTGTCATAGAATCTAGGGATGGGCAATAGCTACATACTGACTAGCCATCCCGTGCAGTGCAGTTTAAAACACGTAATTGTTTCATTCAATTCCCATTCTACTCACTGCGTGGAAGGAAGAGACTCATGTCACATGATCAAGAAGGATCTGCCCAGCAGCCAGTGCAGGACTAAATGTTTTTTTTTATTATTTAGATGTACTACACTAGAATAATAAATTTCCTTTAATCCTTTTAGTGAAGGAGACACTCTCTTACTTGTAAGTGCATCTAACAAGATTCCACGTGCAATTAGTGTGCATCAATGTGAATTCAACTTGACATCCCCAACCAATATCTAAGATAGTAGCTGTTTGGTTAATACAAAGTGTGTATAATTTAGCAGGCAGATTATAATCTGCTGCTACAGCTTCCCAGGTTTATTTTGCAAATACGATTTCATTTCAGGAAGAGCAGGTAGGAGTCAGATGGATTTAATCCATTCAATTTTCATAGATTTCATCCCAGATGCCATTCAGTTAGCATATAAATTGACCTCAGAGCATTTTGACTGTTTGCAGAATTTACATTGTATATGAATATGGCTGTCAGTTTTAATTTTAAACGACCGTTTCTGTTGTTTTCAATGGATTTGTCATTAGCTTTAGACAAATAAATGTTGAGGTTACTATTGACCATATCAGTCAGTGAGTATTCTAGGAACAGATTTCAGCCTTATAAAAAATAAATGGCTTTATACTGTTGTTAATTTATTGGACAGGAAAAATCTTATGACTGTGTTAAAAGTTTTAAAAAATACTCATATATTTAAATAGCACATTTTGCAACCTCAAGACATGCTACAATTCTTGACAGGCAATTATTCTTTTCCTTTAAAATGTAATCACTGTTGCAATGTAAGAAACTTAGCAGCCAATATACGGATGAACAGCAACAACAGCATTGTTCTGTTTATATTTTCTGTCACATTTTACTTTTTATTTGCCTCTTCACAACCCTGCATCTCTGGTCTCTCATTTCATTTTGATTTTTTAAACTTCCCATTAGTTAAACCCTCCTGTCACGAACTAATTTAAAGGCTTATCTACAACCATAGTTGTATTATTCGTCAGGACACTGATACCAGCATTGTTCAGATGAAGCCCATCCCAAAGAAACAGTACTGGGGTCAGTGCCCTATGAATTGGAAGAGATTTCTCCCACACCAATCTCTGAGCTATGCATTCACTTCTCTAATCTAAGTTACCGTGTGCTAATTTGTATGTGTCTCAGGTAGTAATTCATATTTGTGATTCTGCTTTCCGTGGAAGTTTCTCTCCATGAGCTCAAATTTGCCTCATTACATATGTACCTATGGCAGCCCATTCATCGACTTCTCCCGCTCACCTCAGACAGAAGTACCTGCTGCTGCTGGACCTCCCAGGATTCCTGGTGCTGGCCATATTTTTAAAGCTCGGCTGTGCACCGAGTCAAGCCCTGACAGCCTGCAGCTGCCCTGCACAGTTAATTTTAATTGCCTGCGCATGTCAGACAGAGGGCAATTGGCAGCTCGCTTTGCCGATGGAGACCAAGGGGCACATGTGGTCGCTGCCCATGGAGTGTGTTCTAAAATGACTGACGGAGATATGGAGTATGAAGCAGAGAGCTAAAACCCCCAGGTGCCTGCTGTGACTTTCATGTCAGGAATTGTCACCGTATGGTCTCTGAGCAGCAGATGGGAGACTTTGGAAACTTTTTTATTCACTTATGGGATGTGGGTGTTGCTGGCTGGCCCAGCTTTTATTGCCGATTCTTAGTTGCCCTTGAGAAGATGGTGGTGAGCTGCCATCTTGAACTGCTGCAGTTCATGTTCTGTAGGTAAACCCACAATGCCCTTAACGAGGGGATTCCAGGATTCTGACCCAGCAACAGTGAAGGAATGGCTTTATATTTGCAAGTTGGGATGGTGTGAGATTTGGAGGGGAACATGCAGATGGTTTTGTTCCCATGTGTCTGCTTCTCTTGTTCTTCTAGATGGAAGTGGTCATGAGTTTGCTGTCTGAGGATCTTCGGTGAATTTCTGCAGTGCACACTGCTGCTACTGAGCGTAAGATGTGGAGGGAGCAGATGTGGTGCTAATCAAGTGGGCTGTTTTGTCCTGGATGGTGTCAAGCTTCTTGAATCTTGTTGCACCCATCCAGGAAAGTGGGGAGTATTTCATCACACTCCTGACTTGTGCCTTGTAGATGGTGGGCAAGCTTTGGGGAGTCAGAAGGTGAGATATTCGTTGCAGTATTCCTAGTCTCTTACCTACTCTTGTAGCCACTGTATTTATATGATGTGTTTCTGGATGGCATGTCAATGAGGCATGACAACTTCATATTAAGGATGTTAATTGAAGGCAGTGCATGTATATAGGCTTCTCAATACTCATTAGTGGGAATCTCATCTCGCCGCTCAATGCCTGGTTGCAAAATGGTATGATGGCAGGAAGCTTCTGCCAATCTCATGTGATTCTCCCAACTTTCTCACCAGTATCCATGTCATTCAACATTTGGGAAGATTCCACCCAACATATCTGTACAATAAAAGTCTTCATTATCTTTTACAAGAACTTTTTTTTATCCTTTTGAAGTATGCAAATGCAAAATGCATGGCTGTGCATCTTAGTTTAAAGTGATGTACCTGTAGAATCTATTGACTTTGTTTAATACAGATTTTTTAGCATTATCATTTAAACCTTTTACAGACACATTAATCTGCAGTGATTAGCCTCACTGTTTGACTGTCCTGACATTTAATCATTCCATTGTTGATTTTCAAAGTACATGCCACCTCCTGTACAATGCAAGATTTCCTCGGTCTTGTGCACTTCAGTAATTCAAACCTGAACGTGTTGACTAATGATTTTTGCTCCTCTAATATTCTCAGCTAGTGAAATTGAACAAAACTTTATATCTTCCTTTAAAATTAACAGCAACGTTTCAGTTTCTCAGGCTGGGGTAAGTGCAGAGATAGTTTACAGAAAGGTTGGAAATATGTGGGAGGATTGACAGCATCCAAGAAAGGGAGAGACAGGTTAAAGTTTCACTTGGGTACCCATCAGTGAAGCTCTGCATCTTTTTTTTTTCACTGCTCCAGCATTTTTTATTATATCCTAGGTAAAATATTGAATTAACTAAGAAAGACTGGAAATGTAACTGCATGGTACTTTGAGCAAGCTGTTTAGGGGAGGAATGGGCAGAAGGTATCTCGATTGCAGCTATGGTAAATATCTTCTGGAATTAAAACATTGATTTTAACTTGTGCCTATTTTGCATTCGTTCTGCAAAGCAAAAATATTATTAGAAATACACCACCAGGTAAAGCTTAGAGAATATCCCCGTCCTTGGAATAATGGTTAAACACTTGTACAAAAATAACTTGCATTTATGTAGTGCCTTTCACTATCACCGGGTGTTTACATCTAATGACCTGCTTTTGAAGTGCAGTCACTGTAATAAAGTAGAGGGGAATATGTGCAGCAAGCTTGCACATTGAAATGAGATAACTGATATGGTAATCTGTTTCCAGTGATGATGGGTGAGTGATAAATATTGGCCAGGTGTTGTGCTGCAGAGTGACTGGATGCATCATGACACATCTTTTTGTGAAAATTCACTCTGTTTTCATCATTTGGTCTATTTATTCCCCTTTGACCATGGTGAGGTTGTTGGCATCTGTTCAGCATCTCTTCTGGGGCAATGCCCTTTCACCTTTTGAGACCCAGATTGAGATGCAACAGATGTAGAGGCGTGATCTGTCTCTCTGACGACACACCTTCGGCATCTGACAGTTGTTCAGAGTTTCAGTTTACTTCCCTGCAGATGTGTCGGCTGCAGAAAAACCTCTGAATAGCTGCACTTAATTTCATCAGCTCACTCAGAAGAAGGTTGGAGAAGGAGCATGTGATGAAAGGTGCCTTCATGAAAGTTCAAACGGTGTGATGGTGGATGGTAGAGCTAGTGGGAATTAAGAAGTACTTCAGAAGCATTATCCAAGGAGGGATGCTAGTCAGAAATAAACCTATTCTTTATCTGATTCTGTCACTGATGACAGTATTGTTGTATTTCTGACATTGTAACAGTGACATAAAACAAAGAGCTGTGGATGCTGAAGATCAGAAACAAAAACGGAAATTCCTGGAGAACCTCAGCAGGTCTGGCAGCATCTGTGGAAAGAAAGCAAGGTTAACGTTTTGAGTCCAGTGACCCTGCTTCAGAGCTAGTTAATACAGCAGAGAATTTTTTTCCCCTTTGTATGAACAAACCTACCTGCTTCCACCTCTGTGGAATTTTCTCTAATCTCTCGACAACTCCACACTCCTATCCCACCACCGTAATCTCCCCCCTCCCTGTCCCCAGCCATAATCTCTAACCCTTAACCACTGTAATTCCCAGACCTCTCCCCACCATGTCGCTCCTTCATGACTTTGAGACCAAATGGCTCTGCCTCGAGTCTTGCTGACTCCAACTTACTCTTCAGCTACTTCTATCTGCTGCAGAATTTAGTGACTGTCAGTCCAGGTAGGAAGCATACAGGAAATATTTAAATGATATCCTGGCCTTAATATATCACCCCATTCTGGATGCATAGCCTGGTGACTATCGGTGCCAATATGTCAGGAAGACAATGACCTAGTGAGGGTATGCGATGGCTTAGCAGTATTAACACTAGATTATTAATCCCTGAAACTCAGATAATGTTTTGGGGACCTGCATCAAATTCTGCCATGGCAGGTGGTGGAATTTCAATTCAATTTTAAAAATCTGGAATTAAGTGTCTAATCATGACCATA
Source organism: Rhincodon typus (assembly GCF_021869965.1). Taxonomy (NCBI): domain Eukaryota; kingdom Metazoa; phylum Chordata; class Chondrichthyes; order Orectolobiformes; family Rhincodontidae; genus Rhincodon; species Rhincodon typus. Next base: position 11,015,842 of record NC_063339.1, on the reverse strand, counting down.
AAACCATTGCTGTAAAAAGTCTTTCTGGATCACTAATGTACTTTAGAGAAGGTAACTGCCATTCTTTAGCTGGTCTGGCCTACATGTGACTCCAGCAATGTCATTATCTCTTAATTGTCCTCTGGGCAACTAGGGCTGGGCAACAAATGCAGGCCAGGCCGTGCTGCTCTGAAAGTAAATAATCCTATTTTAATCCTGGAAATTTGAAAGTTGTGTGATTGCAACAAAAGTTCAATCATTCTGAAAGGTTCTTCAATCGCAATTTATTTTCACGTTCTGCTTTATCGTGATGTGGAGGTACCTGTGTTGGACTGGGGTGGACAAAGTCACACGATGCCACGTTATAGTCCAACAGGTTTATTTGGAAGAAAAACGGGGCGGCACGGTGGCTCAGTGGTTAACACTGCTGCCTCACAGCACCAGGGACCCAGGTTCAATTCCAGCCTCGGGCAACTGTCTGTGTGGAGTTTGCACATTCTCCCTGTGTCTGTGTGGGTTTCTTCCGGGTGTTCCGGTTTCCTCCCACAGTCCAAAGATGTGCAGGGTAGGTGGATTGGCCATGCTAAATTGCCCATAGTGTTCAGGAATGGGTGGGTTTGGGTCTGGGTGGGATGCTTCAAGGTCAGTGTGGACTTGTTGGGCCAAAGGGCCTGTTTCTACACTATGATTCTAATTCTAAACGAAAGAACTATGGATGTTGTAAATCAGGAAACAAAACAGAAATTGCTGGAAAAGCTCAGCAGTTCTGGCAGCATCTGTAAAGGAAAAAACAAAGTTAACGTTTCGGGTCCGGTGACCCTTCATCAGAATTAGTTCTGTTTTTCCCTTCACAGATGCTGCCAGACCTGCTGAGGTTTATTTGAAATCACAAGCTTTCAGAGCCCTGCTCCTCTGTCAAGTGAAGAGACCACTTCAGCTGACGAAGGAGCAGCACTCCAAAGGCTTGTGATTTCAAATAAACCTGTTGGACTGTAACCTGGTGTAGTGTGACTTCTGACTCTGTTTTATGGTATACTCTTGTATAATACTGGTTTACAGAGGAAATTTGAAAGCTGTGAATTTTTGAAAGCCATGATTCTTTCCTAGGAGCTATGCTTTTATTTTAGATGCATGACTTTGGTGAAGGAGTGTTGCTTTGACCAAATGTCTGCCCATTGCAGTGTTTCAGATAAAGAATGCATGACACAAAGTGTTGGGTTTACCCAGTGTCCTGACTGAGAGGCCTCCTTCAATCAATATTGTCCAAAACTGATTAATTGGTCTCTCATCTCTCCAGTGTTGGTGGGATCTGCTACACTACACTTCACAGTAAACCATTCACTGTGAAATCCTCAACCATTCCAGAGAATATGATAAAATCTTCCATTTCTTTGATTGCCTCTTGTGATTAAAGTCTGTGTCCTGAGAATAGCCATTTTGTTGCTGTTAGCTATAAATTGCAGTGTCAATGAATTATATATGCTGTTACCTGTAACTTATTTGGTATTGGCCAGGAGTATTGCATGGTCTTAATGCCATATCCTTGCTTAAAGTGATTTATGAGTTCTATTTAGTGGGAATCAACGTCCCATCTTTCTTACCTGCCCCTTATGAATAAGAAATGGAACATAGACTTCGCTTTACAGATGTACATAGTCTTCCTTGCTCCTATGGGATAGAATACAGTGTATTAGAAAAGCTGGCCAGCTATTTCCCCTACCCCATGAGGACAAAAAGCTGAGGTTAACCTTTGTCTAAAACAAAGAATGGCTTTGTATTGTATTCAACACTGAAACCAAAAATGAGTATGATTCTTTTTATGTGGCATGGATAGCTCATTCAACAATTACAGTCACAACATAGGATGATATTAAACTGGTGGCTATAGAGGGTATCAGTACGACTACCTGAAGGAATAACTTGTAGCTGGTACAAATCACTGCTATATTGACATTGCTGTCAGTATGTGCAAAACTTGACAGGGCCATTCTAGACTCTGTTATATCCTTCAATGATATATTACTTTGGGAATAGTAATTCTGCAGGTTGTGGAGACTGGCTGAAGGAGAAGGATCAATTATTCACCAAAGAAATAAGACAAAAACAAGAATTTTAGTCATTGGTTTTATAGCACTTTGAATCCCTGAGATTTAGAGTACAGCAAAGACTTATCTGCCTGTATGGAAGAGGAGATTCCTCTTCATCAGGATTTATTTAGAATGAAGTGGATTTTGGTCAGCAGACTTCTGATCCTTTACTTTCTCCTCTCACTTATAGTCAGCAAGTCATACAGCACAGAAACAGACATTTTGGTCCACTCCAGAGACCTGAGCGTGTACAAATCTCAGTGGTTGCTGTAATGTGTTAATGAGGGAGTGATGGACTGTCCTTGCGTCTTTTGATTGAAATATGAAACTGAGGTTCTGCTTGTTCTGCAAAGCTCCCATGTATTGATGTATTTATGTGGAACCTATATAGACATAGAACAGAGTTAAGAATATAAAGGTGTATTGATGGGGATAGATGAAGAAGTTCATACGTGTATAAACATCAGCATAGACCAGTTGTGCTGAATGGCTTCATTTGAGTGATAAATATTTTGCAATACTTCACAATCATTGAGGTTTGCAGGCGATTGCTGTGTCGAGTTGTATGTTGCATTTCCTGCATTAAAGACTTTATTTCCAAATACATGATTGGCTGCAAAATGCTTTGGGACATCTCAAGGTTGTGAAAGGCGTTTCACTTCTTTGCTTCACTTTGTCCTATAGCTCATGTACTAAGCACAATGGAATAGTTGCTGGTGCCATTATCGATCTGAATGAAATTAGATGTTGTGAGGTGTGGGTAATATCAGAAACTGAATTAGAATAACCAAATGACTGCTGTGGCTACAAGAGCAGGTCAGAAGCTGGGAATTCTACAATGGGTGGTTCACCTCCTGATCTGCCAAAGCCTGTCCACCATCTGTAATGCACAAGTCAAGAGTGTAATAAAATGCTTTCTACTTGACTAAATGAGTGTAATTCCTACAATTTTCTGGAAGCTCAACATCATTCAGGACTAAACAGCCCACTTGACCAGTACCTTGAGTATGTGGTTTAAATATATCCTTGCCTCCACTACCAACATGTAGGTTGTATCATCTACAAGATGCACGGCAGCAGCTCACCAAGGTTCCTTTGATAGCACCTTCCAAACCCACATCATTTGCCACGTAAAAGGACAAGTGCAACAAAAGCATGTGAAGCACCAACCAACTGCAAGTCTCCCTCCAGGTTATACACTGACTTTCTTGGACACATATCACCATTCTTGTCTTTTTTTGTATCAGACAGAAGTAAAGGCACTCACAGTGCTCTACTGTGACATTATAAACCGCCCCACTGTCCTATCTTTTTTGTATTTTTTATGCCATGGGAATCAGCAAAGAACTGATCATGCCATTGGATTGTAGGTAGGATACAATTAACTGCAAATAAATGCTGGAAGGTTCTGGAGAACACTTATAGACTGACATGTAGACTTAGCATTGTGAAAGTGAGCGGTAGACTGGCAAAACCTGTAACTATATGTTTAAATTTATTACTGTATGGGATGTGGCTATCAGTGGCAAGTTGTTGTCCAAGTCCTGAACTGAATTGGCATACTAGGCCATTTCAGAGGGCGCTTAAGAGTCAACCACATTGATGTGGGTCATGAGGATTACATACAGGGCAGACCAGGTAAGGATGGCAGGTTGGTGAACCAGATGCGTTTTTATGGCAGTGATGGTCATTTCATGGCTGCCATCACTAATCAAAACTGACCATGAAATACCAGAATTTATATTCCCCAACTCTCATGGTGGGATTTGAAACAATGTTTCCAGAGTTTAAGGTTGAGCCTCTGGATTACCAGTCCAATGATATTACCATTAGGTCATCATCTTCAGCATAATTGAAGACAGATAAAGCAAAACCAGACATCAAATAGGATCAAACGTAAAATTAAGGCATGCTGTGTGAATTTGTAATAGCATTTGCAAAAATGGTGATGGTTTGTATGCACAAATTGAGAAAAATGGATACGATTTAATTGCCTTTATGGTGATGTGGTTGTAGGGTGACCAAGATTGAGAAATGAATATGTAAGAATATTCGGTATTTAAGAAACATAAGCAAAAAGGGAAAGCAGGTGGGGTAGCACTCGTAATAAGGAATGAGATTAGAACATCAGTAAGAGAGGATGTTAGATTGAAGGATCAAGCTGTAGAATCAGAGAGTCACAGACATGTACAGCAGACCCTTCAGTCCATCTTGTCCAGGCCGACCGGATATCCTAAATAAATCTAGTCCCATTTGCCAGCATTTGGCTCATATCCCTCTAATCCCTTCCTGTTCATCTACCCATCCAGATGCCTTTTAAATGTTGTGATTGTACCAGCCTCCACCACTTCCTCTGGTAGCTCATTCCATATACCCACCACTATCTGTGTGAAAATGTTGCCCCTAGGTCACTTTCAAATCTTTCCCCTCTCACCTTAAACCTATGCCCTCTAGCTTTGGACTCCCCTACTCCAGGGAAAGGACCTTGGCTATTCATCCTATCCATGCCTCTCATGATTTTAAAAACCTCTATAAGGTCACCCCTGAGCCTCTGACACTGCAGGGAAAATAGCCTCAGCCTATCTCAAACCCTCCAACCCTGGCAACATTCTTGTAAATCTTTTGTGAACCCTTTCAAGTTTCACAACATCCTTCCTATAGCAGGGAGACCAGAATTGCATACAGTATTCCAAAAGTGGCCTAACAAATGTCCTGTACAGCCACAACAAGATAGCCCAACTCCTATATTCAATGCACTGACCAATAAGGGCTAGCATGCCAAACACCTTTTTCACTATCCTATTTACCTGGGACTCTACTTTGGAGGAACTATGAACCTGCACTCCAAGCTCTCTTTGTTCAACACTCCCCAGGACCTTACCGTTAAGTGTATAAGTCGTGCCCTGATTTGCCTTTCCAAAATGCAGCACCTCACATTTATCTAAATTAAACCTCATCTGCCACTCTTCGGCCCATTGTACTCTGAGGTAACCAGCTTCACTGTCTGCTATATCTCCAACTTTGGTGTCATCTGCAAAGTTACTAACCATACCTCTGTATTCACATAAGAAATCATTTATATAGATGACCAAAGGCAGTGAACCCAGCACCAATCCTTGTGGCACCATGCTGGTCACAGATCTCCAGTCTGAAAGGTGCTTGGTGGAGCTAAGAAAAAGAAACAGGCAGCTACTCTGATGGAAATAGGCTATTAGATATAGAAATGTTGAAATAGTCTAAATCAGGAAATTAGGGATATAATGTGGGTAGAACAGTAATAATTGGTAACTTCATAAAGTTAGACACATAGACTGGGTTAATTAAACTAGCACGATTGATATGGAGGACAAATTCTGAGTGTGTATGAGATGGATTTCTAGAGCAGTTGCATTTAGGAGCCAACTAGGGATTGGGCACTTGTGGATTTGGTGTTATATACTGAGAAAGTGCTAATTAATAGCCTCACTGTAAAAGGCCTTTGAAGTTATAGTGACTGTAATATTATAGAACTTTACACTAAATTTGAAAGTAATGTACGAGAGTGGCACAGTGGCTCAGTGCTTAGCACTGCTGCCTCTCAGTGCTAGGGACCCGAATTCAGTTCCACCTTTGGGTGACTGTCTGTGTGGAGTTTGCACATGCTCCTCGTGTCTGAGCCGGTGTCCTCCGGGTGCTCCGGTTTCCTCCCACAGTGCAAAGATGTGCAGCTTAGGTAGATTGGCTGTACTAGTGTCCAGGGGCTGTGCAGGCCATGGAAAATGCAGGATTTCAGGAATGGTGTTGGTCTGGATGGGAAGATCTTCAGAGGATTGATGTGAACTCCATGGGCCAAAAGGCCTGCTTCCACACTGTAGGGATTCTAAGATTTGAAGCAAATTCTAAAAGCAGGGTTTTGGATCTGAATAAAGAAATTATGAAGGTATGAGGGTCAAATTGGCTACTGTGGAGTGGAAAATATAGTAAATGATTTGACTGTGGACATCAATGGCTGGAATTTAAAGAAATACCACACAGTCTACAGCAGTTATACATTCCTCTAAGACACAAACACCCAACTAGAAAAACAAATCAACTGTGGCTAGAACACAGAACAAAGAACGATACAGCACAGGATCAGGCCCTTCAGCCCTCTAAACCTGCACTGACACATTTTGCCCTTCCATACTACAACTGTCTTCAGTTACAGAATCCGTATCCCTCAATTCCCATCTAATGCATGTATTTGTCCAGGTGCTTCTTCAATGCTGCTATTGTGTCTGCTTCACTCGATATTCTGGCTTAGATCCCATCAGGACCCGGGGACTTAAATACCTTAATACTTTTTCGGACGCACAACACATCTTCCTTTTTAATAGCAATATGGCTTATAAATTTGACAATCCCTTCCCCGAGATCATCCTCCACCAATTCCTTCTCTTTGGTGAATACCGACAGAAGGTATTCATTTAGGACCTCAACTACCTCTTCTGGCTCTTCACATAAGATTCCTTCCTTAGTCCTTGAGTGGGCCAACTCTTTTCCTTGCTACCCTCTTGCTTTTTGTGTATGTGCTGCATTAGTTCAAAGGAAGTGGCTTATCAGGATGCTAGAAAAAAATAGTTAGCCTGAAGATTGGGAGCAATTTAGAACCCAGCCTCTGAGAAGGGCCAAGAATCTGATTAAGAATGTAAAAAGATGACCTGAATGGAAACAACTCTGTTTTCTCCCCACAGATGCTGCTAGGCCTGTTGAGTTTCGCCAACAATTTCTCTTTTGTTTCAGATCTTCAGCATCAGCAGTTCTCTGTTTTATTCATCTGAATGAAAACTAACAGGGAACATAAAGTTAGACAGCAACAAAAAATCTCTTTAGGTATTTGGAAAGGAAAAGATTAGCTGGGACAAATGTGAGCCTCTTACAGATGGGGCCTGGTGATTTTATAGTGGATAATCAGGGAGATGGTGGAGAAACCAAATAGTTACTTTGCATGTGTCTGCATGGAAGAAGATACAGCATATCTCCCAGAAATACTGGTGACTAAGGGACTTGTGAAAGTGTGGACCTGAAAGAAAGTAAAGTTGGAGAAGTGGTAGTACTTTGTTCATAAATCATTTAAAGTTAGCATGCAAGAGCAGCAAACAGGTAGACAAATGCTCAGTTGGCCTTTATTGCAGGGGTATTTGCATACAGAAGTGAAGATGTCCTGTTGCAGTATACTGACCTCACCTGGGTAATGTGTACAGTTTTGGTCCTTGTATCTAAGGAGGGATCTAGTTTCCATAGAGCGTGCACAACACAGATTTACCAGATGAATCCTTCAGTCAGCAGGATTGTTTTATGAGGAGAGAATGACAAAGCTGGGTCTGGATTCTTGAGAATCTTGAAAAATAAGGGGTGACCTCATTGAAACTTAAAAAAGTTCTTACAGGACCTGGATGGATATTGTTAAGATGTTTCCCTGGTTGTTGATTCCAGAACCAGGGACATAATGTCAGGTCAACGGGATGGCTGTTTATGACTGAGATGAGGAAGAATTTCTTTGCTCAAAAGTTGGTGAATTTTCATGAACTCTCAACTGCAGTGAACTGTAGAAGCACAAGCATTAAGCAAGTTCAAGAAAATCAATAGCTTTTTGGAGACTAATGACATCAAGGGACAGGGAGATAATGCGGGAAAGTGGCATTGTGACAGATGATCAGCCATGATTTATTTGAATGGCAGAGCAGTCTAGACAAGCTGAATGGCCTAATGCTGTTCCTACATTCCTTTATTGCTATGAAAAGATTGAATAGGACAGAAGAAAACTCTTAGTGTTAATTATATTACAGGAAATGTACAGTACAGAAATTAAGAACATAAGAACTAGGAGCAATTCAGCCCCTGAAGCCTGCTTCACCATTTAATATGATCATGGATGGTTTTATCTTGACTTTAACTTCACTTTCCTGCTGCTCTCCCTAACCCTTTAACTCATTAGTAATTTAACAACTGTTTATCCCCTCCATAAATTTATTCAGTGCCTAAATTGTACTAACTTTTCCATGATAACAATTATGTTCCCATTTCATACTTGGCTAACACATGCAGCATTATGGGAGGCAAAGCAAATATTTGGCTAAAGACATTGACAAGGAGAATGAAAACGTTTACTTTTAATTGTCAGCTGATTGAAATTCCAATTTAAAATAAAATATTTTTAATCTCCAGAACACCTCAATTAATTAGGTTGTCATTTTATGATTTTTTTTACACAAGTAAAAATTAGTATAGCATTTGCCAGCATTTCCTAGGGAAGTAGAAGATTGCCTGCAATCAGAACGTTGTGCCAGATTAATGATACTTTAGTAGTTAAAGTCGAATTAGATTTTTACAGACGCTAATGCCATGTGCAAATAAAAAATAGAGATCATTTCAAGGTCATGACATCCAATTACAGGAACAGATTGTTCTATGACAAACAGCACTAGTCTCCATCTCATTGTTCACAGGCAGATTGTATCTCTGGCCCGTGCTATTCATTGGTGTTTGCCACAAGATGCAGTTATACTGAATCATTGTGGAAGCTTTTCCTTTTTCATCTCAAGCGTCCTAAACAGTTCAGCACATACATTTCTTTGACAAAGAGATCAAGAAAATCTCATTGTCTTGGACTGTCTAAACCCTTTCTTAAACCATTCTCAATCCCATCTACCTATCTTCTCACTTTATACCTTACCCGTTTTTACATTGGTAAGGTAAAGTTGCCGCAGTCCAAGAGGGACATTGGGCTGCTCTCACACTGGAGAGAGATGACTGGTCATGGTTTAACCTGAGGGTCAGAACACCTCAGAGTAGGGGGCAAAGTTGAGAAGGCAGAAAAATTCGAATCAACCTCAGCTGGTACGGGAATTGAATGAACAATGTTGACATCACTCCACATTGCAAACCAGCTGGCCAAAAAGCTGTGATAACAAGGTATAGAGCTGGATGAACACAGCAGGCCAAGCAGCATCAGAGGAGAAGGAAAGCTGACGTTTCGGGT
>NC_063339.1:10981873-11006376 GCF_021869965.1 Rhincodon typus | reverse complement strand
AGCATCAGAGGAGAAGGAAAGCTGACGTTTCGGGTCTGGACCCTTCTTCAGATTTCCTGTTCCTCTGATGCTGCTTGGCCTGCTGTGTTCATCCAGCTCTACACCTTGTTATCTCAGATTCTCCAGCATCGGCAGTTCCTGCTATCTCTGGACCAACAAACTGTGCTAGGATTTTGTTGAATGTACAGCCCAAAAAACTGTCCTCCTATCCTGACTACATTTATATTCTAGACCAATCTGTTCCTATTCAATCCATCTCATTTGAGCTTTACAAATTATTTTTCTATTTCTTTTTCTCTCATTGAGTCATTTCTTAAGCTTACTGTTCCATGTCAATAGCTTTTGCTGACAGCCTTTAAGAGATGAAATTCTATTTGATTTTCAATGATACTTCAGATCTAATTTTTAACTTGTTGGCATAACTTACATTGGTTTATGGACACTTAGCAAGAAGAAAAAGAATTGCACTTTTATAACACTTCGCATGTTTGGATATTGTAAAGCACTTTGCATATAATTAAGACATTTTTGATGTGTTATTGTTGTTGTGATAATAACATGAGGAATAGGAGCAGATGTGGTGCCAACCAAATGGATTTCAAGCCCAGACGACTGTTCCATATCATAGTGGCTTCTGTCTGAACTCCATTTTTCTGCCCATTCCCTTGAGCCCCCCTATTTCCTAAGATATCAAAAGTCTGAGCAAAAGTTTTAAATATACTAAATGCTGAATTATCCACAACCTTCCGGGAGAAGAATTCCAAAGATTCTCAATTTCTCCTCAGCTCAGTCCTAAATAATCACTTATCCTGAGATTTTGTCCCCTTGTGTTCTAGATCCCCAAGCCAGGAGAGCCATCCTCTCACTGCCTGCTCTGTCAAGCCGCTTTGGAAATTTGTTTCAATGAGGTCATCTCTCACTCTTCTAAACTCCAGAGAATTAGATGCAATTTCATCAGTATGTAGATGGGGTCTTGTGGTGCAGAGCTTCTGAGCCAGAAGTGCAGGGTTTGAGTACCCCAAGAACTTGATGGTCAAGGAGGGAGATGTTCATAATGCAGCCAAACGCATTGACAAACTTTAAGTCCTTTCAACACATGTTAATGGCAGGCAGTAAGAGTGGGAGACATTCCTGGTCAGTCATATGATGGAAAAATCACTGACCATAGCTCTAGACTAGAATATGCATGTAAAAAGTGCATGTCTGTTATCATAGGAACATCCTATCATTCCACAAAGCAATGTAGTGATTTTTCACTGTACAATTCCAAGGCATGTCTATCTTCCTGAGATATGGAGATCAAAAATCAACTCAGTTCTCCAGGTGCGGTCTCCATTGGAGCTCCAAAGCAATCAGACCAAAATATCTTTATTCTTGTCCTCCAATCCTGTTGTAATGAAAGCTAACCTACCACTTCCCTTCTTAGTTACTTACTGAGTTGGCATGTTAAATTTCTGTGTATGAGAACTCCCAAGTATCTCTGAACATGAACTTCAGAAGTTTCACACATCTTGAAGAATATTCTGCTTTTCAATTCTTACAGCTAAAGTGAATAACCTTACATTTCCCCATATTTTGCTTCATTGGCTACCTCGTTGACAGATGGCTCAAACTCTCTATATGATTTTGCAATCTGTGTCCTCCTCACATCTTGCATATGCACTGAGCTATACATTGTCATTGATGTATTATTCTTGGTTTCTTCATCTAAGTTTGATATAGATTGTAAATAACTGAATCCTGGGACTGATCCTTGTTACACTACTCCAGTTTTGAATGCCATCTTGAAAATGCTGTGATTTTTCTTAACTCTGCACTTCCTGCCTGAAAGTCAATCCTCTATCCACTGTATTGGAACATAGATTTGTTGAACTATTTAAATCTTTATTAAAATTCTTCCCACTGTTTTCTTTCTTCCACATACCTTTAGTCAATTCACTTGAGTATGACTGTCTGAAAATTAATATAGAATTCAGTTGTATTTTATGATTACTGTTATCCAGTGGACCTTTTTCCAAGGGATTAGTAATTAATTGTGCTTCAATACAAAATAATGATTTTTTTTATGCCTGCAACGTATTTTCCAGGAAACTGCCCTCAAAGCAGTCTACAAACTCACCTTCCAGACTACCTTTCCTAATTTTATTTCTCCTTAAAGACTTAAATCTTTAGAATTATTCAATTTCTTTTCTTACAAGGTCCAGTTGCTTCCTGCTTAATGTTTAGTCCATTGGCACGTGTGTTGTGAGGGAGCCTTTGAAGTACCCCCGCCAGTGTTTTTTGACCATTGTTATTCTTAATAACTAACCATACTGATTCAACTTCCTGATCTTCTGAGCCAAGATCCTTTCTTGCCATTGCTCTTATGTCTTGATTTACTGTCAAAGCCACTTGTCCCCCTTTATGCATTCAGCTTATCTATTCAAAACATTGTGTACTGTGGAATATTTATTTTCTAACACAGTGACCATGTCTTTTATGATGTTTACATCTAAACCATTTACCTTTATTTGTGCCGCTATCTTTTTGGGAATGCTTTGATTCAGATGGAATACCTTTTTTACTATTCTTTGTGTGGACTTTTTATGCTGATGCTATATTGCCATTAAAGTCACTGTTCCTTTCTTCTTCACTTTATGTATCTTAACCTAATCGCTACACTTATCTGTTGCTTTGACTTTTCTGTTTACATTTCAAGTGAATTTCTCTTCACCTAAGCCTGTCCACCCCACTGCAGTTTAAAGTTGTAAACAGCCCTGGTTAAATGGTTCATCAGAATGCTGATATAATGTAGGAAATATCACTAGCAGGTTTTGAATGAAAAACATGAAACAAGACAGGTCAACAAGTATTGATCAGGGCACCAGAAACAATAATGGCCAACTCAGTTCTGTCGACTCTCCAAGTTCTCCTTAATATCATTTGATGGCTTGTGTTAGGATTGAGAGAGCTGTCTCTTAGACAAGTCAGGTAACAGCTTGATGTAGTCATATTCATGGAATCATATTTTACAGACAATGTCCCAGACACCACCATTGTCATTCCTGACTATATCCTGTCCTACCGGCAGATTAGATTCAGCAGAAGTGGTGGTACAGTGGTATGCAGCATGGATGAAGTTTCTTCGGAAGTCCTCAATATTGGGTAACTCAACATTGATTCCATACCACGTGAAGACTTATGGCATCAAACATTGGGAAGGAAACCACTTGCTGATTTAATTATCCACTACCAAAAATAGCTCATCATCCTGGTAAACCTCTTCTGCACCCTCTCCAAACTCTCCGCATCCTTCCTGTAATGAGGCAACCAGAATTAAACACAGTACTCGAAGTGTGGTCTAACCAAAGTTAAGAAGCAGAATTGGAAAGTCAAACCTCTGCATTATTACCCGAACCATGTGCAAATTGGCTTGTAGCAAATCAGAGTAGAACGATGTATACATGGCTGAAAGACTGGTGTGGGAGATGTGGGTTTCTGTTTGTGGGGCACCAGCACTCGGACTGGGGAAGGTAGGATCTGCAACTGATGGGACATTCTTCATCTGATTACTGTTATAAAGTGGAGGTTGACCCTCCTCTGATAACTAAAACCGAAACATTCAGAGAGGTGCACTTCTCCCCATAATCTGTTAAAAGAGCCCCCAATATGGTATAAAGCAGTTTTTAAATAAAAATAAACCCCTGACGTTCACTTTATAGTCAACAAGGAAGAATTTATTTATCTAACTATAACAGTGAACTAAACTATTAACAAACCAAATAAACCCCTTCTAACTACTAACTATTCCTGAGTAAAACAAGATTCTATCAGTATGCTGTTCCAATTAAAAACAAGTCCCACTTATATAAAATAAAATAAAAGAAAATTAGAATTTAGTCCCTCAAAATTACAGCCAGGTTACATCTTCTGGAATGTTCTGTGTCTTCTCTGACGAATTCTCCTGTGAGGAACGTCTTTTTGGTGAATTCTTTTGTCAGGAACGCCTTTTTGGTGAATTCTTCTGTCAGGAACATTTTCTTGGGAATCCTTCAGTCAGGAACGCCTTCTCTGTCGAATTCTTTTGTCAGGAACGTTAACTATTTCTGCCATACATATCTTTAATCTAGGTGGAGCTTACTCTAAGGCTTAGAGAATTCTGTGAGAGCCAGTGATTCTTTCTTTTAGACTGTTCTCTTGACAGATGACTGTTGGCTCTTGCCCGAATTACCAAATGCCCTCATCTTTTGTACCCTTGATGACATTTGTTACAATAGGATTGGTCCTATATTGTCAAAACCATCAGATTTAAGTTTAATTGGTTTTTGTACTTAAGAGCCTGGTTTAAATTAATTGGCTAAATTCAATAGCTCCAATACCTACATCGCTTGTATCAATGGAGACTATGAAGGGTTTCAAGAAATTTGGTGTGGCTAAAACCTGGTGCAGTGGTTAACATTGCTTTTAAATTCCCAAATGCCTCCTGGCATTGTTCTATCCACCAAAATTTTGTGTTTTTTTTAACAAATCCATCAGCGGTGCTACCACGCACTAAAATTTGGTACAAATTTCCTGTAGAATCTGCTCAATCCTAAAAATCATAGAACTTCCTTCTTCAAAGATGGTCTCGGAAATTCCACGATGGCCACAGTCTTCATGTTCGTCGGTATCATCCGCTCATGTCCGATGTTGTGCCCTAAGAACCCCACTTCTGCCTTCGCGAGTTCTGTTTTTGCCAAATTTATGACCAACTTTTCCTTCCATAGCCTCTCAAGGAGCTCTGCCAAATGCTCCAAGTGATCTTTCCACAAATGGCTAAAGATCAGTTAGTCATCTATAAGGAAGGCACAATTAGTCAATCCTGCCACAGCTCTTTCATAAGTCTTTAAAAAGTGGTTGGTGCGTTTTTCATGCCAAAGGGCATTACTTTAAATTGATACAGCCCATTTGGGGTTACAAAAGCAGAAACTTCTTTCGCTCTCTCCAACAAAGGTACTTGCTAGTAACCGTGAAGTACAGTAATTCGAACTTTGTGATGTAAGTGGCTTGTCCTACTTTTTCCACACAATCTTCCAGCTTTGAATTGGGTATGAGTCTGATTTAGTCATAGTGTTGACCTTCTAATAATCTACGCAGAATCATTGACTACCATCAGGTTTGAGAACCAACACGATCTGCGAACTCCACTCACTTTGACTGAGCTCTATGATGTCTTCTTGGAGCATCATTTCCACTTCATTCTGAGTCTGTGCTGCTGTGAGACGATTAAGTCTGTAGAGGTGTTGTTTTACCAGAACAGCATTCCCTATGTCAACCTCATGTACTATGGTATTAGTCCTATCCCTTCTATTTCTACATATGTCCTCATAGCTCTGTAATAATTTTTTCAATTCAGTTCTCTGTTCCTGGGACAGATAGATCACTGCACTCTCCCATTCTTTAAGGACTTCCTCATTATTCAATTTATTCTGAGGCACATCAAAATCCGAATCATCTGGATTTGATTCCTCACTCTGTGGCAGTAACTAATACCTGTTTCTCCAGTTCTCTTTCCCTGTCATAGTAAGGTTTCAGCATGTTCACCAGATAATTTATCAGATAATTCACCTGACTTGACTTCTTCTCAATCTAATAGGGACCAATAAACCTTGCTTTGAAGGGATCTCCTACCACTGGTAACAGCACCAATACTTTATCTCCACGGGCAAATGTATGAATTTTAGATTTCTTATCTGCTTCTTGCTTCATTAGGTGCTGTGCCTCTTCAACTGTTGAATGGCTAATTCACCTACTCTGTTTAATCTTTCTCTCATGTCAGGTACATAATCCAACTGTGATATCTCTGACTTCAGATCTATCAACATTTCCTTAATTAATTTGAAAGGCCCTCTTACTTTGTGTCTGAATATCAATTCAAATGGAGTAAACTGAATCGATTCATTTGCAGCTCCTTTGTAGCAAATAATATAAATGGATACCTTTATCCCAATCATTTGGGTAATCCTGGCAATAAGCCCTCAGCATGGTCTTTAGGGTCTGATGCTACCTTTCCAATGCTCCCTGGGATTCAGGATAGTACACACTTGATGCCTAAACTATCCATGACCTCCTTAAATAATTTGGCAGTAAAATTGGGCCCTTGGTCTGACTGAATCTCCCCAGGTAGACCATAATCGGTAAAGAAAGCAAGCAACTCCTTCACAACCTTTTTTGCCTTGACATTCTGTAATGGCTTTGCGTCTGGAAATCTGGTACACACATCCAGTGTTGTTAGCAAATACTGGTTTCCAGTTTTGGTTTTAGGGAGGAACCTACACAATCAATTATAACCCGTGTGAAATGTTCTTCAAATGCGGGAATTGGCATCAAAGGCATTGGAAAGCCTGTTGCTTTCCTACCATCTGCAATGTATGGCAGGTACGGCAAAATTCAACCATACCTTTATGTAATCCAGGCCAATAGAAATGTTTTTGTACGTTGGCCTGAGTCTTCCTCACTCCAGATGACCTGATACAAGTAACTGACGTGCTACCCACAATACTTCCTGCCTGTTTTCTACCGGCAACACAATCTGGTGAACTTCCACCCATTTCTCCTCTGCACTAACCTGCCAAGGTCTCCACTGCAGCCTTATGATTTTATCCTTAAGGTAATAACATTCTGGAATACATTCTGATTCCTTTTCCGAGTCAGTTTAATGAAATAAATCCTTTAGCGTCTCATTATTTTGTTGTAACACTATTAGTCTTTTAGAACTAAACGCCTCTGCCCGATCTTCTACCTGCTGAGGTTCTTCCCTTACCAATTCATCAGAAAGGGTGTCAGCTAAGTGGGCCTCAACTCCTTCATCTTTTTTGTTTTTCCTTCTTGTTTTAGCTTATGGCTGTGGGATCTTGTCGCCGCACAATCCGGAAAAATTCCAGGGTATTTTCCTTTTAACTCCTCTGTTCCTTGGTTTTCTTTCGGCTTCTCCACTGCAATGGGCATCAATACCACCTTTAATCCCTTTTGGGTTTCTTTCTTCACCTGTGGTAAGCTGTTCCCGGTGTGATCTACTTTTGATTTTCATTGATGGATCTCCCTCTTTCCCAATTTCTATCCCTCACCGAAATGAAATTGCTGTTGGAAACTAGATTTCGATTTATGCACTAATGCAGATTCATCCACCATCTCTGCACCTCTTCTCACTGTTTTAACTTTCTGTTCCTCAACATGAGTTCTTATCATTTCTGGAAGTGAGGTTTTTAAACTCCTCCAGCAGAATAATATCCCTAAGATCCTCGTATGTCTTTTCTATCTTTAATGCTCTCACCCATCTATCGAAGTTGCTCTGTTTAATTCTTGCAAACGCGACGTTAGTCTGACCTGGTTCCTTTCTTGCATTTCTAAGCCATTGTCTATATGCTTCTGGTATCAATTCATAGCCTGCTCAACTCCTTTATATTCTCTTAACACCTCCTCTGACAGCACTGCAAACACCTCACTAGCCCTGCCAACCAACTTGGTCTGAATTAACGTTACCCGCATAGACTCTGTCCAGTTCATCTGTTTATCCAGTTTCTCAAAGGAAATGTTAAAGGCTTCTACATCTTTTTTATTCAAGTTTTGGGAATGTTTTGACATATTGATATATATCCCTACCAGGCATTTGGCTATGAGGGGTTTGCTCATCATCACTCTCCTTGTCATGAAGCCTATCTTTTACTTTCATCTCCATCCTTTCAAATAGATTTTCCTGTCTAATTGTCAACTTCTGAAGTTCAAACTCATTCTGTTTTTCTTTTTCACGTTCAAACTGCTTCATCTTTTTCAACTCAAAAATTCTTTCTTTCTCTTCTGCTTTTAACCATAATTCAAGTTCTCTCTCCTTCCTTTCATTCTCTAACTCGAGTTGTCTTATTTGCAATTTAATTTTTTTCTAACTCCACTGCACTTGATGGTTTGTCCGGTATACCTAAATGCTTGACTAACTCCGTTACAATTTCAGCTTTCTTCCTATCCCTAGTTCAACCCAATTCTAGCCTGTCTGCTAACTTCTCCTTTTTCTGTCTTTCTAATCTTTCCTGGCAAATTTGGGAAGCGTCTTCGACCTGCAGAACCTCTTTAGCAATGTTAAGAGCCTTTTCTCCACTTTTGTTTTAACCAACAACAAGCAACCGAAATTAAACAGGTTTTCCACTTCTCAGTTAAGTTTTATTTAAAGATCTAGGACACTAATCCCCAAATTTTGGCAAAGATCCATAGTTCGAGTTGTGGGTGAGGTTGTTGACTTGCTCGCCGAGCTGGCTTGTTCTCGTTCAGACGTTTGGTCACCATGCTAGGTGACATCATCAGTGGAGCCTCTGATGAAGCGATGTTATTGTACTCCACTTGCAAGTTATACTGTTTGGTCGTTATGGTGAATAGTGTCACGTCCGGTTTTGATCTGTGTGGGTTTGTATATGGTGTCCAATTCTATATGTTTGTTGATTGCATTGCAGGTGGAGAACCATGCCGGTAGGAATTCCCATATGTGTCTATGTTTGGCTTGGGCTACTGTGGTTACCTTGTCCCAGTTAAACTGATGGAGAGTTTAACTCTCCCGAATATCGGTACACTCAGATTCGATCCTGTTGTCTTGGTAAAAATGCTGCTTTGCCTACTAACAGTATAGCCTTTGATACATATGTTTCAATTCAGGTGATCAGTGCACATGCAAACTCACAGACATCCTTTTTGAATCTCTAGGCTTTGAAAAAGCACATCATCTTTTAAAGGAACCACACACTGCTTTCTCCCCCCACCCCCCCTCCCAGCATTTTACGAACATAAATATTTTACAACACCAAATTCTAACTTCCTGCCTTCCAATCTGCAAATATATTCTTCCCAACTTTGCAATATTACTGCTGAGGCCACATAATGTTGACAGGATTCTCAACTAAATAGTGGGAACAGGGAATGTAATTTAATAATGACAATTTTGAGGGCGTGAGATCAGAGCTGGCTAAAGTGAATTGGCAAATTAGATTAAAGGATAAATCAGTAGAGATGTAGTAGCAGAAATTTAAGGGATTGTTTCAGAAAGAAACACAAAATAAGGAAAGGGCAGATGAATTGAGTAGATAATTTGCATCAGTCTTCATTATGGAGGATACAAGTAACATGCCAGAAGCAGTAATAATTCAGGAAATGGAAAGGTGGGAGGAAAAGGGGAAATCGCAATCACCAGAGAAGTGGTACTGAATAAATCATTGAAGCTGTGGCTAACAAGTGCCTGTGCCCTGATGGACTTCATCTTAAAAGGAGTGACTAGTGAGATAGTTGATGCATTGGTTTTAATTTTTCAAAATTCCCTTGATTTGGGCACAATCTCATTAGATTAGAAGAAGGTAGCTCATTTAAGCAACAAGAGAGGGAGGCAGAACGCAGGTCATTTAGCTCAATATCTGTCATATAAAATTGTTAGAAGCTATTAGCAAGAACTTACAGCAGTGATCTTGGATAAGTTTAAGCTATTAGGCAAAGTCAATATGGTTTTGTGAAAAGGAAATCACCTTTGACCAATCTGTTGGAGTTAGTGTCATAGAGTCATAGAAATGTACACCATGGAAACAGAACCTTCAGTCCAACTTGTCTATGCTGACCAGATATCCTAAATAAATCTAGTCCCATTTGCCAGCATTTGGCCCATATCCCTCTTCTGATTCATGTACCCATCCACATGCTTCTTAAATGTTGTAATTGTACCAACCTCCATCACTTCTTCTGGCAGCTCATTCCATACACGCATCACCCTCTGTGTGAAGAAGTTGCCTGTTTGGTCCCTTTTAAATCTTTCCCCTCTCACCTTAAACCTATGCCATTTAGTTTTGGACTCCCCTACCCTGGGTACAGACCTTGGCTATTCACCCTATCTGTGCCCCTCATGATTTTATAAATCTCTGTAAGGTTACCCCTCAGCCTCTGAAGCTCCAGGGAAAATAGCCCCAGTCTATTCAGCCTCTCCCTGTAACTCAACCCTGGCAACATCCTTATAAATCTTTTCTGCATCCTTTCAAGTTTCACGGCATCTTTCCTAAAGCAGGGAGACCAGAATTGAATGCAGTATTCCAAAAGTGGCCTAACCAATGTCCTGTACAGCCGCAGCATGATCTCCCAACTCCCATACTCAGTGCACTGACCAGTAAAGGCAAGCATACCAAACACCTTCATTACTATCCTGTCTACCTGAGATTCCACTTTCAAGGATCTGTGAACCTGCCAAGGTCTCTTTGCTCAGCAATCCTCCCCAGGGTCCTAACTTTAAGAGTATATGTCCTGCCCTGATTTGCCTTTCCAAAATGCAGCGCCTCACATTTATTTAAATGAAGTTCCATCTGCCACTCCTCAGCCCATTGGCCCATCTGATCAAGGTCCTGTTGGTCTCTGAGCTAACCATCTTGGCTTCTACTACACCACCAATTTTGGTGTCGCCTGCAAAGTTACCAACCATACCTCCTATGTTCACATTCCAGCACTGATCCTTGTGGCATACTGCTGGTCACAGGCCACCAGTCCGAAAAGCAATCTGCCATTATCACCCTCTGTCTCCTACCTTCAGGCCAGTTATGTATCCAAATGGCTAGTTCTTCTTGTATTCCATGTGATCTAACCTTGCTAACCAATCTATCATGCAGAACCTTGTCAAACATCTTATTGAGTCCATATAGATCATGTCCAGTTCTCTGCCTTCATCAGTCCTCCTCGTTACTTCTTCAAAAAGCTCAAGTTAGCAAGACACAATTCCCCATGCATAAAGCTATGTTGACTATTCCTAATCAGTCCTTGTCTTTCCAAGTACATGTAAATCCTGTCTCTTAGGATCCCTACCAACAACTTGCCCACCACTGATGTTAGACTGACTGGTGTATAGTTCTCTGGCATCTCTTTGCCACTTTCTTAAACAGTAGCACCACATTAGCTAACCTCCAGTCTTCTGGCACCTCACCTGTGACTATCAATGATCCAAATATCTCAGCAAGGGGCCCAGCAATCACTTCCCTAGCTTCCCACAAAGTTCTAGCGTACACCTGATCAGGGCCTGGGGATTTATCCACCTTTATGCATTTTAATACATCCAGCACCTCCTCCTTTGTAATATAGACATGTTTTCAAGATGTTGTTATTTATTTCCCCAAGTTCTCTAGCTTCCATATCCTTCTCCACAGTAAATACTGTTGCAAAATACTAATTTAGTATCTCCCCCATCTCCTGCGGTTCCAAACATAGGCGGCTCCTACAACAAGAAGCTTGATACTATTCAGTATAAAGCAGTCTGGTTAATTAGCATATCATCTAACACTTCCAACACTAATTCCCACCACCACAGTGGCAGCAGTGTGTACTCTCTACAAGGGGCACTGCAGAAACTCTCTCAGGATTCTCCAACAGCACTTTCCACACCCTAACGTCTATGACCTCTGAAGGACAAGGGCACAAGGTGCAAGTTTTCCTCCAAGCCACACATCATCCTCACTTGGAACTGTATTGTCATTTCGTCATTGTTGCTGGGTCAAAGTCCTGGAACTAAGTACCCTGTGGGCATACTTGTATCACATGGACTGCAGCAGTTTAAGAAGGCAGCTCACCTGCAAGTCTCAAGGGCTATGTTCGATGGGAAATGAACACTGCCCTGAATGAATTAAAAATAAAGGTGCAACAGACTGTCGTATATCGCTAGTTCCCAAATGTATCAAATTGTTAGATAATCCCTTGTTAATGTTGATTGAGATAAATATTGGCCAAGATGCAGGTGTTTGGGAATAATTCTCTGTCTTTTGAATCAGAGAGCTCATTGCTTCTACCTCAGAGGCAGATGAAACCTTGGCTTATCGACTGGTTAGCCTGCAAGATGGCACCAACAAAATAGCGCTCCTACTGCCCTGGGAATGTTGGCCTAGATTTGTGTGTTGAAAGCCCGCAACGGGATTTGAACTTCTACCTTTTCAGATTTATTGGTGAGTGTGTTACTCACTGAGCTGTAGTGTGGGTGCACCTCATAGATGCTACACATTCTATGGGGAGGCAATGGCCTAGTGGTATTATCGCTGGATTTTTAATCCAGAGACCCAGATAATGTTCTGGGGACACGGATTTAAATCCCACCACGGCAGATGGTGGAATTTGCATTCAATAAATATCTTGGAATTAAGAAAGACCATGAATCCATTGTCGATTGTTGAAAAACCTAATCCGGTTCACTAATGTTCTTTAAGGAAGAAAACTACCATCCTTACCTGGTCTGGCCTACATGTGACTCCAGATCCACAGCAATGTGGTTGACTCTGATTTGCCCTCAGGGCAATTAAGGATGAGCAATAAATGCTGCCTCGCCAGCGATGTTAATGAATTTTAAAAAATCACTGCTTCTGCCACGCATTAGTGATCGATCAGCTGAATGTTGAAGATGGTAGATGGGGTAGTAACATACAGTAAGTCTAACATGCTTATGAGAACAGGTGAGCTTAGAACTATGGTTCACAAATCCCCCCCTTTTGACCTTTTGTCATATTTGGTCTGTTATTGCCTAATTTATGGAGTTTCATTGCTACAAATAGTCAACATATTTTAGAGAAGGAGGAGATTTAGAAAATGAACACAGAATGGATGACACTTCAAGGCGACATCTCCCGTTCCACAGCATTCATGATCCTTTCAATTAAATCAACTGTCTGCCAGCAAACATCAGAAAATGTCACCAGACAGAACACAGGAGTTTGACTTTCAGGTGATTAAAGTGACTTTGTGTCCACAGTCTGATTGATTACAGCACACAACACAATCCCCACCCCCAGAATAAAATCGCACAACATCACTGTGCAGCATCACATCAATCAGCTAATAGGTTCTCGTTGCTCTTTTATACAATATATGACATTTTCAAAGAAGTACTGCAATAAATGATGGCACTTGAATAGGGCACCACATGACCAGATGCCATGTGGTAAGATGGTTATAATCACAGAGTTGTTACAGGTTAAAAAGGAGGCCATTTGGCCCCTTGTACCTGCATTGGCTCTATTACCTAGCACTCCTGTCTTTCCCCATATCCCTACACAGTATTTCTATCCGAATAATCATCCAATGCCCTTCTTGAATGCCTCAATTGAACCTGCCTCCACCACATTTCCAGGCAATGCATTCTATACCCTAACTGTTAGCTGTGTGAAAAGTTTTTTTTTCTCTATGCCCTCTCGTTCTTGTTGTTTTTATGAGCAGCATCAGTTTCTATCTATCTCCGCTACTATTCAGCCGCTTCATGATTTTCAAAAGCTCTCTCAGATCTCCTCCTAGCCGTCTTCATTCCAAAGGAAACAGTTGCAACTTCTTCAATCTATCCTCATAACTGAAGTTCCTCATCCCAGGATCCATTCTAGTAAATTCCTAAATGGATGGCTGGTTTGCAACACAGTGATGCCAACAGCATGAGTTCAATTCCTGCACCAGCTGAGGTTACCATGATAGTACCACCTTCTAAACCTCATTCCTTGCCTGAGGTGGGTTGACCCTCAGGTTAAACCATTACCAGTTGTGTGTCTCTCTTTCTAATGAGACAGCAGGCCTGTAATCCTCTGGAACTATGGCAACTTTAAATTTTTAACATACTGTGGCACCCACAACTGTACATACTAATTGAGCCGAGTGATTGTACAAGTACAATATCACCCCCTTGCTCTTGTATTCTGTGCCTCTATTAATAAAACTGAGAAAATTGTAAACTTTATTTTCTGTTCTCTCTGTCTTCAGTCATCTGTATACATAAACACTCAGGTGTATCTGCTCCTGCATTCCTTTAGGATTGTAATGTTCTTTTGACCAAAGTGCATCACCTCATCTGCTACCTGTCTGCCCACTCCACCAGTGATCTTGTCAATGTTCGTTTGGAGTTCCACACTGTTCTTCTCCCAGTTTACAATACGTCTAAATTTAGTATCAGTGATTTACTATTGCTATAATGATTTACCTTTAATGCGATTTTCTATCAGCTGCAAGCTTTGAAGTTGTCCCCTTGTCTCTGTGCACCAAGATCCAGATCATTAATGTGGACCAGGAAAAACAAGGGCCCCAACACTGACCCCTGGGGGACTCCAGTCCTTCCAATGTTCCAGTCCTCCTCAGATATGGGAAGGGTGTCAGATGACTGGAGAATTGAAAATGTTATAAGTATTGCATTTCTTGTTCCCACAAGTAAAAAATGGTCAGGTCCACCAGAGTCATTGTCTGCCACACCCATGTAAATATATGACACAGGCTGTTTACTCATTGTCACTGGATCAAGACCTAAACTCCCTTCCTACCAGCACCATGAGTGTACTTATAGCTGTGGAATTCAGCTGCTTAAGAAGGCAGCTCACCACTACCGAGGGCTATTAGAGAGGGGCAACAAATGCTGGCCCAACCAGTGACACCCACATCCAGACACAACCTTGGCTGTTAACTAGCAGGATCTGTATAACAATGTGAATAGGATAATCGCCTGTGCAAATCAGAGCTGTCAGCTGTCAGAGTGAAATTGTCATATCAACAAAGGGAGGTTTGGCATAGTGGTAATATCACTGGCTTACTACCCATGACCTCAGGCTAATGTTCAAGGAACATAGGTTCAATTCAACTGAATAAAACCTGTAATGGCTTAATGACACCACGTAACCACTGTTGATTGTCGTAAGAAAACTTGTCTGATTCGCGAGCTTCCTTAGGGGAGGAAGTCTTCTGTCCTTATCTGTTCTGGCTTACTTGTGACTCCAGACCCACAGCAATGTAGTTGACTCTTGATTGCCCTCTGGGCAATTAGGGATGGTCTAGCCAGCAAAGCTCACACCCTGAATAAAGCCAATTATTTCATGCAGTCACCCTTAAACCATCAGAGAGAAGTGTAATTCTACACTGAAGTACCAGAGGTGAAAGGACAGTGTGCAATAGCCTTCATCCATCAGCCGCCTGCTAACTCGACTCCATTGGTCGCACTTTTAATCTCTGAGTCAAACAGCCTGAAACTGTTCTATCGTTATAGTATATCTTAAACTTTCATAAAATTAATGCTTCAGTATGGCACCGAAGGCAAGGTGGAAACTACCTTACCAATGAAGCTGTGTCTGCCTCTTTCAATGCATGTATCACTAAAAACATTATCCACTCATTATCTCATTGCTATTTGTGGGAGCTTGCTGTGTGCAAATTGGCTACCCTAATATCTACGATATGCTAATGTACAAATTAGAAGCGGGAGTAGACCTTTCGGCCTCTTAAACCTGCTCCACCATTCAAAAAGGTTATGGATGATTTGATTGTGGTGTCAATTCCACTTTCCCACCTAACCCTGCTAACCTGCACTTCCCCTGTTAGTGAAGAACCCATCTATCTCTGACCTCAAAGTATTCAATGATCCTGCTCCCACTATCCTCTGGGGAAGGGAGCTCCACAGACTCGCAAGCCCCTGAGAGAGGACCTTTTTAAAATGTGCTTCATTGGCTACCAAGCGTTTTTGGGTGTGCTGGTAGGTGCTCCCTTGTTACTTCGTACAAGAGAATTGTCCTGCTGTCCTGCCACATGAGAACTGCTGTTCCCTTTGGAACAGCTTTGCTCCTGATTGTGGCAGCAAAGCAGCTCTATCAATCAGCACATCAAGGCAAACAACGGTCACTGGCTGTTTTATTTTCCCAGATATTCTAGACACATATTTGGACAGCGGGAATAATTGTACACTCTGCTGTTTAGTAGTTAAAGATGCCCTTGATCATCTTTTTGTATTCCACAGGCATGAACTTGTCACTGCCAAGGCACTTTATCTTCTTTCATTCTAACCTGCTCCTACATTGAATGACCCATCATACTGGTGAAATGAAAGAGGGAAGAATATGATTTATTTTCAGGCTATACACCTCCCACAGTGACCCTTGTCAAGAACTGAAAGAGAATCAGCATTAGGTCATCATAGGTGGAGGAGGTGGCTATCACAATTTAGAGTCAACAATGGTAGACAAAAACATCATTTTATTACATATCCTTTCATTTCCTTCCAAACATTTCTCACTGACAAAATGGGTCTGAGTAAGAACTTACCTTACCTTCTTTTAGTTAATGTTTTCCAATTTACATTTCTTGTACTTTACATTTCTCACATTACGGCCAAACAGTACAGTCAGCTCCACTTGACATGGTGAAATATCTGCCCTAGGAATCACTGCTCATTCATTGCCTTTTACTCAGAATCTCAGAGGATCATGTCTTCTCAGGTTTTGTTTTATTGCCCAAGGACCTAGCATGTTGCGAATTGTCTGTACGTCACTGTGTCTCACCTAAAAATGGTAGTACCAGTGAATGTCTACACTAGAGTCTCTATTGAACCTCCGATTGTTAATACAGTAGGGCTTCTCTGAAATAAATCCATGTATATTTTCTCCCTATTCTGAGAGTGACTAAATTACAAACGATGGCCTTTGGGGTTTCCCCAGCATTCCACAACACAAATAAAGATGTGGCAGATGATCCATTGTTGTTAATTTCTCTATAGTGAGTTTTTGTTTACTTATTTTGTGTTATGATCCCTGGCGAGACTGCTAAATTCAAGTTCGCCTCTGGCTCAGGATTAGTAACTGTTTTGTTTAAAGTAGACAAAGTTTGAGATCCCAGATGCTCAGTGAGAGAATAAAGGTGCAAGATCTGTGGTTTAGAGCAAACAAAATATATGTTACTATCCCAAAGTCAGAACAGTAATAGAAGTTACAATATATACAGCTTATGTTCTAATAGCCAGAATTAAAATGAGGTAAGTATGTGCAATAGATAAACTATGGTCTAGCACCCCACCAATTTGTATCAAATAGCAAATGCAGTGAAGACAGATCCCACAGATTTTTCAGGACTCCTCCAGACATTAGTGATACTTTCAATCACAAATCTCATTAACGCTTCACCGAAGATTCTAATTCCTCACTTTTGAAGATCTGGCTTTGAAACTTTCTCAAAAGACATTCGGTCTCAACACTCACATCTTAGCAGTTTATTCTCATGACATGGTGATCCCCTGAGCTCTTGAGACTGCATTCAAACATCTCCCCTGGGCAAAATTCCAGTTTTTCTTCAGGCAGCTGGCTTTACTGAGTTGGAAATGACACTGGATTTTTCCAACTGCTAATATTTCTCAGCTACAACAAACTAACACTGCTTGTGGGCTTCCTTCACCCCCACTCTGAGCTATACTGAACCACCAAGTGTTCCCAGGATTTCTTCAGAAGGTCGGATGTCAGACAACTTCCGAGGCTCAGAACCTGTTACAATGGTATCGTTTTAGGGATGAAACCTCTTCTCATTGACACATTAACTTGATTTAGCTGTTATGGCTGTCCTGTGTTCTGGTTTTCACGCCAGCCCTGGTCCCGTGGTTTCCCTTGTGTACATCATGTCTTTAGAGGCAGACTTCTGATGATCCCAATGATCAGGCCCTGTAAATGTAACAAAAACTGGCACAAGAATCTGCACAGCCTGGCATCTTCCATACACCCATGTATTGGAACCTGGTGCCTACCAGGAAATGGAGTCCCCATTGGAGCCCAAAACCAAGTAAGTTTGGATTTCATAACAAGCCATACACTTTGGCACAAATTGACCGTAAGTCCAGATTTGGGAACTATGTGCATCTTCATTACTAGCCTGCCTTTAAAAACAGAATGTATTTCTATGGATAGACTGGATTTGGTAATAAAGTGAATTGTGAGAGAGTTCAAGGCACTATGGGAAGAGCAGGGAACCCTACCTTCTTAACATTGATCTCTTGGACAGCTTTCCGAAACATTACACGAAAGATTGCTTGGGCATTCAGCCCTACTGCTTGCGGGATCTTGCTGTGCATTATGTATTCAACGCGACTCCCATATGTAGAGAGGCTCAATGAGAGCCTCCCCTCCCCAGCCTCAAGAATAAAATTTGCTGGTCATCCCTTAACCCTTGCCTCCAGTCTCTCTTGTTCAGAATCTCTGTTATTTGCAATTATTTTGTTGATGCTGCCTGTGGCCATTGGTTCCATTGAACTCTCCTCACTCACTTTTGCTGTGTTTGAAGCATGTTTTCTCCGTGTTCAAGGGAACTCTTTAGATTGCTTTCTGCAGGAAGGTGAGGAATGATAATTATGGGAATGACTTCAAAATAATTAGTTAAAGACTTGAACGATGAAAACCTTTACTTTTCCAATGACTCCTTGACTCTCAGCCAGAATATTCTGGGTTCAGGCCCATTCCAGTACTGACATTCCTTTTATCGGTCACAGTTTCAAATGAGGCCTGAAACTGAGGCTCCATCCACTCCTTAGCTTGCTGCAAAAGATTGCAAGACACTATTTTGAAGAAGACCAAGGGAGTTATGCTAGGCTTCTATCCAATGTTTATCCTTCGGTCAGCATTACAAAAACAGATTTTCTGGTCGTTGTCACATTGTTGTTCGTAGAAATTAGCTGAGCACAAATTGGCTGCTGTGTTTCTTTAATGACAGCATTTACTACACTTCAAACATAAGTCTTCATCTTCCCACTGGACACGAAAGGTGCTGTATAGGTTCAGATTCTTTTACTGTATACTTAATAGCTTCTTAATGTCCTGTTATTACTTGATTACTAATTATTTCTAATTTTTATTACTTATTTGTTTATTTGCAATCAAATAATAATAATTGATAGTCAAATAGTAATCAAATTAGTAATGTTTATTAATCAAATATAAGCAATTAGCAATAAAGTAGTAATAGTTGATCTTTATTCCTAATTGACTACTGATTACTACTCCTTGGCTCACCTGTTTTACTGTCTTCAGCTTACACTTTGTGCTGGACTGTGACTTTGACCTTTCAACCTTGAGATTTAACCGAAAATGTTGCAGAGACGTTATGAACAACATGGAGAGGTTTTGAAGCATCACTCTTCTTACTAAATGACATAACTGGTGGAGGATAAATAAATTAGTGTCTGTATAATTATCACTTTGGTCTGCTTGCTAGCACTCACATGCACCACAAGAGTGTGGATCTAAACCTTTTACAGGAATCGAGCCTTTAATCTAAGCCGACCCTTTGGTAACTTAGTGAAGTAGTGCTGCATTGTCAGCGATCCCATCGATGATAGCCTCTATCAGGTTATGTTAAAAATACATGGATGAGCCCTTGAAATGTCACCACATTCCAGGTTATGAGCCAAGTGCAGGTATAACGTGTGTTTCATTAATGTGAATTGGCTGTAACGCGATTGATGAATAGTTGGACAACGCAAACTTTCTGCTGTACAAGTATAGCGATTTGCTGTAGTGATTTACCTTTAACACGATTTTCTATAGTGCAAGGTCGCACAAGAAAGCAACTATCGCATTATAGGAGAACTACCAGTGCTGGAAAGTGGGATCAGTGCAGACTTGATGGGCCAAAGGGCCTCTTCTGTGCTGTATGACTCTATGATACTGTGATTCTATGGCTATCACCGAGACAAATGGCATAGACTTAAAATAGCTGTAACAACTGACTGGGCATCCATGAGGTTCTGGGGGCCATCAGCAACAGCTAAATTGTACTGGAATACAATCTGCAAACTCATGGCTCCTTCGCACTTTCCAAATCCATGACCTGTACCATCTAGAAGGACTTGGGTGGCAAATACATGGGAACACTGCCAACAAACTTGGGAATGTATCACCATTCCTCCTGTGTCATTAAGTTAAAATCTTGGCATTCCTGTCTAAAGGCATTGTAGGTCTACCTACACCAAATGGACTGCAGTAGTTCAAGAAAGTAGCTCACCACCACCTTCGCAAGGGCAACTAGGAGTGTGCAATAAATGCTCGCCCAACCAGCGATACCCGCATCCCCTGAATTGATAAAAAAAGTTACAGACACCAAATGAGGCCCAGTCTATTCGATTCGATGGACAAGTCCCATGGAACAAAAACAGAAGTTGCTGGAAAAGCTCAGCAGGTCTGGCAGCATCTGTGAAGGAAAAATCAGAGTTAACATTTCGGGTCTGGTGACCCTTCCTCAGACCCTTCTGCCAGACCTGCTGAGCTTTTCCAGCAACTATGTTTTTGTTCCTGATTTACAGCATCCACAGTTCTTTCGGTTTTTATTAAATCCTATGGCACCTTTCAGTGAAGAGCAGGGTGATTTCCCCATGTTCTGCACAGCACTTTTCCTAAAATCAACTTCGACACAATATGGTTAGAAGGCTGGTAGTAACTGCTAGTTCGCTGCTAGTTTTGCCTTTACAAAATACAGCCGGTTCTGCTATAACGTGTGTTTCTTCAATGCAAATTGGCTTTAACGCGATTGGAGAAGTTAAACCTATACTTGTAGAATGCAAACTTTCCTTACCTGTATTGGCTATAATGCAATTCCAGTCTCATTAGTTTAAATAGCGCAGCTATTGCATGGTTTTCTTATAACAAGGGATCACATAGAGCAGCACTATTGTGTTATATCAGAACCCCCTGTATAACAAAAGAGTTCGAGTAACTTATTTGTTGGGTAGAACTTTGACATGACCTGAAGGTGTACAAGTTACAACTTCTTTGGTTTAACAGGCCTGTAGTCCGAAAAGCAACCCTCTGTCTCCTACCTTCAAACCAATTTTATATCCAATCGGCTAACTCCCCTTGGATCCCATGTGATCTAATCTTACTAAACAGTCTACCATGTGGAACCTTGTTGAAAACTTTGCTGAAGTCCAGAGAGATAATGTCTGCTTCTCTGCCCTCATCAATCTTGTTTGACACCTCTTCAAAAAATTCAATGAAATTAGTGAGACATGATTTCCCACTCATAAAGCCATGCTGACTGTCCCTAATTAATCCTTGCATTTCCAAATGTATGTAAATCCTGTCCCTCAGGATCCCCTCTAACAACTTACCCACCACTGACGTAAGGCTCACTAGTCTATAGTTCTCTGGCTTTTCCTTACAGCCTTTCTTAAATAATGGCACCACATTAAACTGACCTCCGGTCTTCTGGCACTTCACCCGTGGCTATCGATGATACAAAAATCTCAGCAAAGTGTCCAGCAATCTCTTCCCTAGCTTCCCACAAAGTTCTGGGAAACATCTGATCAGGTCCTGGGGATTTATCTATCTTTACGCATTTTAAGACCTCCAGCTTCTCTTCACCTGCAATGTGAACTCTTTTCGTGACAACACTATTTATTTCCCCAAGTTCCCTGGCTTCTATGTCCTTCTCCACAGTAAATACTGATGTGAAATATTCATTTAGTATCTAAAACAAAGGTGGATGGGAGAAGATCATGGCTGTGAGAGCTGCTCTTGGTTTTGAGGTTTTTTTTTAGTGCTCAGCTGGATTTACTCACTTCCTTGGGGCAGTAATTGCTGTTTTTATAAGTTTTGCATTGTTTTTTGAACTTTTAAAAAAATAGCAAAAATAAAGATACTTTAAAAGGGTGGAAGAAGAGAGAGCGTCAGGAGAGCGACCACGTGGCAGGGTCAGAGACTGAAGGATTGCATTAGGCTGAGCGATAGACTTTTTAACGAAGCAATTAACAAGTGTAGTTTCTCGGCTGTCAGACTGAAATACTGCACAAGGGCTCTGGAGATTGGGTTTCACTGAAATAATTATCAAGCAGTGTAGTTTCATAGCTGACATGGCAGGTCTAAAATACATCACTGCCTGAAACTACAGGAGAAGAGGACTGTAGTGTTTGTAATGAGCTCAGCCAGGTGGATCTCATAAAATCTGAGTTCCCTGATTGGGGCTGTTAATCTGATCCAATCAGGGAGCTCTGGCTGACAGATATAAAAAGGAGTGTCAGATATCCTGTTGGCTCTGACAGCTGGCTCTAACAAAGTTGGATCAGTGACGAATACTCTCCACGTGTAAGTAAAAGGTGACTTGGTGGCGGGCTACTGGCCTCTGCGGAGTTATTTCAAGGACAGCATTTGGTTTTGAGCCTGATCAGCTAAGTGTTTGATTTTAAGACTTGCAGAACTTCTAAATCTTTTTTTTTGTAACTCTGTAATAGATTAAGGCGAGTATTATGTTTATATTGAGATCTGTTCCTTGATTGACTTATGATATTCAGGCTTTGTATTGAGTTATCCCAAAGCAGTATTTTCGAGCAGTATGGTTGTTCTTGTGTTGCATTTTTAAGCCAACTTGTGTTTGGTTTTAGATAATTTCTGGGACTACAGATTGTTAGAGGGGCAGAAATGGGAACCAAAGCAACAGTGAGAGAAGAGAAAAGTCTGAGGCTGGTGCAGTAGATAAGGGGAGCAAATCAAATATTCAAGGCAGACAAGAGCTTGGCATGGAATGAGGTAGGATTGATAAATTAAACTGCATTTACTTCAATACAAGAGGTCTGACAGGTAAGGCATGGTTCAGAAATGGAATTGGGATATCATAGGTATTACAGAAATGTGGCTCAGGGATGGACAGGACTGGCAGCTTAATGTTCCAGGGTATAGATGCTGTGGGAAAGATAGAAAGGGAGGCAAGTTAGGGCAAACATTATGGCTATATTTAGGGAGAATATTCCCGGGGCATCGTCCTGAGAAGTTATATGTGTGGAACTGAGAGATAAGAAGGGGATGATCACCTCGTTAGAATTGTATTATTTCCCGCCCCCCACCCCAGTAGTCAGCAGGAAATTGGGAAGCAAATCTGTAAGGAGATCTCAGATATCTATAATGGTAGGGGATTTTAACTTTCCAAACATAGACTGGTATTGTCATAATGTTAAGGGCTTGGATGGGATGGAATTTGTTAAGTGTGTACAAGAAATCTCTCTTATTCAATATGTGGATGTACCTACTAGAGAAGAAACAATACTTCACTTTCTGTTGGGAAATAAGGCAGGGCAAGTGACTGAGGTGTCAGTGGGGGAGCACTTTGGGGCAAGTTATCATAATTCTATCAGTTTTAAAATAGTTTGGAAAAAGATAGAACTGACCAAAAAGTTAAAGTTATAAATTGGAGTACGGCCATTTTGATGGCATTAGAGAGGAACTTTTAAAAGTTGATTGGGGAGATTGTTCATAGATAAAGGAACTGTTGGGAAGTAGGAGGCCTTTAGAAGTGAGATAATGAGAGTTCAGAGGAAGTATCAAAAACAGAAATGGCTGGAAAAGCTCAGCAGGTCTGGTAGCATTTGTGAAGAGAAATCAGAGCTAACGTTTTGACTCTTTCTCAGAACTGATGGTAGCTAGGAAAATGTGGGTTTTTACACAGAAGATAGGGTGGGGAAAGGGAGTAAGGAATAAGTGATAGGTGGGCATAGAGCCCAAAGAAAGAGAAAAACAGCTGGACATACAAAGGAGTGGATAATGCTCTGGCTAGGGTGGTGAATAGCTGTTAATGGAGACTGTTAGTGGCTAATAATGGGTTGTATGCAATAGCAGAAGACAGTATGTTCCTGTTTAGTGTGAAGGGCAAGGCAGGTAGGTGTTGGGAATGATGGATAAGAAATTAAGACTGTAGTCAAGAAAAAGAAGGAGGCATGTGCCAGTTTAGACAGCTGGGATTGAGTGAATCCCTAGAGGAGTATAAAGGCAGTAGGAGTATACTTAAGAGGAAATCAGGAAATCAAAAAGGAAGCATGAGTTAGCTTTGGCAAATAGAATTAAGAAGATTCCAAAAAGATTCTATAAGTACATGAAGGGCAAAAGAGTAACTAGGGAGAGAACAGGTCCCCTTAAAGATCAACATGGCTGTCTATGTGTGGAACGTGTATTCACTCAACTGTAACTGTGTCAAATGCAGTAGTGCCAACTTTTGAATCAACAGTAAAAACATCAGCTGGAAAACGAATGGAATACTACTTGTCAATTGAATTCGTCTGTATGTGTAACCCATTCTTTACATTGTCTTTACAAGAGCAATTCCTGACTGAACTGGTACTCTAAAAGGTTAACTCATGCTAAATGCCATCTGGCTGCTCTGATAAGATTCTTGATGGCAGCTCTTCATTGAGGGAATTTAATTAGACAACATCTCAAGAGTGGCTGTAAAAAGTATGCTTGTGTTTTTAAAGGGCTTTTCATTCCCTCAGGATGTCCCAAAGCACCGTACAGTCAGTAAATTACTTTTGAAGTGTAGCTTTTGTTGCCAAAATGCACATTTCAAGACCCCACAAACAGCACAGAAGTGAGTGACTAAGTGATTTATTTCTGTGTAACCTTGGTGTCATGTCAACCCAAACCCTGAGCATCCAGACAGGATTGTGGTGTCTCATGTCTTGGTGTTTGATGTCTCATTGGAAAGATGGTTCCTCCACCAGTGCTCTGCTGCCCTGTTATCCATGTGGGTTGTGTTTGCAAGTCTGTACTGGAATTTGAATCCATGACCTTTCTAACTTAGAGTTGAGTAAGTGCACCCAACTGAGTCAGGCTGATATCAAAACAAAATGCTGTGGCTGCTGGAGATCTGAAATAGAAACAGCAAGTGCTGGAGAAAGTCAGATAACAAGGTGGTAGAGCTGGATGGACACAGCAGGCCAAGCAGCATCAGAGGAGCCTTCCTGCTCCTCT
>NC_063339.1:10916183-10981473 GCF_021869965.1 Rhincodon typus | reverse complement strand
GGGGGCCTAGGCCCGAAACGTCAGCCTTCCTGCTCCTCTGATGCTGCTTGGCCTGCTGTGTTCATCCAGCTCTATACCTTGTTATCTCAGATTCTCCAGCATCTGCAGTTCCTACTATCGCTGGAGAAACTCAGCATTTTTCAAGACAGAGTTAATGTTTCAAGTTCAAACGATCTTCTTTGCAACTGAAACTGGCTAGAAAATAATGGCTTTTACGCTGTTGTGGTGGTGGAGGGGGTGGAATAGATGGTGAGAGTGCCCACAGCAAAAGGCAGTAGGAGTGCTAATGGTGGTAAAGGAGCAATGTAGATCAAAATAGTTGTTGATGATAGGTTATGAATAGAAGAAATTAAGTTAATCCTGCTGAGGGCAAAGCTATGCCATCAAGGCACTTTAGTGGGGAGGGGGTCTAATCAAAATGGAGGACCATGTTCACAGCATGAACTTGTTGAACTCAGTGTTAAATCCTGAAGTCAGTAAAATGTCTAAGTGGGAAATCTGATGCTATTCCTCCAGCTTGCATTGGGCTTCACTGGGAGCACTGCAGCAGAGCTAGGATGCAAATAGTGTATTGAAATGGCAAGCAACTGGAAGTTGTTGTCGTTCTTACAGACTAAGCACAGTTGTTCCATGAAGTGGTCACCCAGTCTGCATTTGGCCTCGCCAATGTAGAAGTGACTGCACTGTGAACAGCTGATACTTGTGTCCACTGGAGGAGCCCAATACCTTGATCTATGTTAGATATTAATGAAACTGACTGCTTTCATGCGTCTTCTTGGTTTTGCCTGTCTTCTGCTGATGCTACGCTATCATTGCATCATAAAACAGTACAGCAGGGAAAGAGACTATTTGGCCCATCCAATTTGTGCTAGCTGTTTAGAAAAGCAATGAGAAGCACACAGTCCATTCCCATTGAGTTATATTGGATGTTGTAATATTATCTTA
Organism: Rhincodon typus; assembly: GCF_021869965.1. Taxonomy (NCBI): domain Eukaryota; kingdom Metazoa; phylum Chordata; class Chondrichthyes; order Orectolobiformes; family Rhincodontidae; genus Rhincodon; species Rhincodon typus. The sequence continues at coordinate 10,980,528 of NC_063339.1, read as the reverse complement.
TTACTGCTATGTAGAGCTCTTATAGGATAACGTTGTACATCTTTGTCTCTAATACTTGTTTTAAAGCCATGACTTATTGAAAAATCTAATTAATGCATTTTATTATATCAGGTTAACATACAAATAAAACATATGCATGTTCATGTATGTGAGATATAGGTGCCAAAACTCCTTCAAGAGATCACAAGCACATCATCTTGTCTTGGCGAATCTGGAATTCTCAAAGAGCTTTGGTTTGCTGTGTTATTTATTGATTTAATTCTGTAGTGGAAATGTGGGTACCACATATCATGTTCTTGTGTGTGCTGTTGCCATCAAGCATTGATCAAGGTTTTGAGAAGATTTGTAGCCTGTTGTTGATGCGGTTGTTGACTTGCTCGCTGAGCTGGTAAGTTTGGTTGCAGACGTTTCTTCACTGTACTAGGTACCATCATCAGCGTGCCTCTGATGAAGCGTCAGTGTTCTGTCCCGCTTGCTGTTGTGTGTCTCCCACAACAGCAGAACCAATGTTATTTACAAGATACCATGCAAAGACTGCTAAAAACATTACAAAGGGCAAACTGGAAGGAAACTAGCCATCAAGGTTCATGAACACCAACTAGCTACCAAAAGACATGACCAACTTTCACTCATTTAAATACACATGGACCAAGAGGGACATCAATTCGACTGGGACAATGTAGCCTTCCTAGGACATGCCAACCAAAGACACACACGAGAATTCCTGGAGGCCTGGCACTCAAACCAGAACTCCATTAATAAACGTGTAGAGCTGGACCTGATATACCAATCACTAAGAAACAAATCTGGAAGTGATGCCACCCACCCCAGCAAACCGAGACACATAAATAGCAAGCAGGACAGAACACTGACGCTTCACCGGAGGCGCACTGATGATGTTACCTAGTATGGTGATGAAACATCTGCAAACAAATTTACCAGCTCAGTGAGCTGGTCAACAACTGCATCCAGGCATTGAACGGTGTGGTTAGCTGTAACCAATGGTTGCAAATGGCTTTGTTATCTCAACTTGTTTAACATACTCTGGACATTCCAGAAAGGAGTGCTCATTGTCTTCCTTCCATTAGAAGTCCATGACCTTGTACAGATATTGTTGTCGACCTGTGGATATCTATCTTACATTGACAGAGGCTTACTTTATTATTATTTAATCTGCTATACCAGTACTTTCAAAATCTACTCGCACATAGCTTTTTTGACCATTCATGTGGGCATCACTGGCCAATTGGCATTAACTGCCTGCCTCTAACTGTGCCTATATTTGTGGTGATGGGAATGAAAGTGATGGGGAGATCTTCGTGGGGTATGTACATCTACTATTAGGGAGTGCTGTTGGAAGGGAGATCCCGGATTTTCGCTAAATGATGATGAGAAGGTGACGATATGTTTCCAATCGGGATCTCGAGTGACTTGGAGGGGAATTTGCAGGAACTGGTGGTTCCATGTTCCAGTTGCCCTTTTCTTTCAAGACAGGAGGCTAAGGGATACAGATGAATTTAGCAAGACAAGCTGTACCAGGTAATGATGGCAAAATGTTTGGTTCCTGTCTGGCAATCCCTTTATCACTTTTGTCCCCACATTCATTAAGAAAAAGGGGTTGAAATGTTTTTCTCACATCTGTGTTGGTACACATGGATGATTACCTATAAAACTAGTGCTGGTTCTTGACTTCAGCTATTCATTAACAAGTCATCATTTTCATCTATTAGTGTAGTGTTGAGCAATCTTCTGTTCATACCACTCAAAAACACTGCGATCATCTGAACTTTTGGTAGTGCATTAGCTTATATATAATAACTGTTTATATATAATAATAAACTCCAAATTAAGACAGTGCTTGCTTGGGTTCTGGACACTGCAGTCTAGCACCTCTTCCAAATATAAGTACAGCCTTTCACAGATATCCAACTTCAGCAAATTGGTACAGCCCTGCAATTCTCTGAGCTCTAATTCTGCTCAGCTGCATAAAGCCAATACTGCTTGTGGGTTTTCTTCATACTTACTCTTACCTGCCTTGAACCATTAATAGTCCATGATTTGTTCTCAGTCCCCACTGCTCCTAAGGCTTTACCTGATCCCTAATCCCAACACTTCAGAGAATTTTACTGAGCCAGGAGGTGAAGCTAATTCCTAACAGTTCAGAGCCTGTCATGGCACTACTTTTTGAGGATGGACTCTCTTCTTCCTGCTCCAAAGTATCTGACTGACTAGCACCTTCAAGGGAACAACCTTCTCTGATTGCCTCCATCCAATCAGCCCACAATTAATTGATCATTAAACATTGAACTGCTCTATGTGACCTGCTAAAAAGTTCACAACAAGTGATATCCTTTGTCCTAGATAGTACCGAATGTGACTAATATTTTTAAACCGTCAAGTATAGCGACCACTGGTACTCTGTTCTCTGAATGATACCATTTTTACAGCTTGCTGGCTTGCATAGTACGTAAGGAAAATAAAAAGATTGCTTTGTATTGTTCAAATTGATAGATTCTTGGAGGCTAGTTGCATCAAGTGATGTGGAAATAATGTGGGGAAAGGGCATTGAGGTTGATGATCAGCCATGATCCATTCATGAAGTGGAGCAGGCTCAATGGGTTGAATGGCCTACTGCTGCTTTTATGTTCCTAACTTGTATTGATATAGCAGTATTAATTAGTAAAACATCTCAAGGTTACTCATAGGAGTAAAAATTTTGACACAGCATAAAAGGAGATGATAATGCAGGTGACCGATAGCTTAGCCAAAGAGGTAACATCGAAGGAACATCTTAAAAGATGAAAGAGAGGTGAAGCAGTTGTGAGATTTAGGAAGGAAATTCCAGAATCTCAATTCAGTCACCATAGAGATCAAATTGAGGATGTACGGTGGAGCCAGAATTGGAGGAATGCAGGTATATTTGAGGTTTCTAGGGCTGAATATTGAAGAACCAGGAGCAACCATTGTCTTTACACTGATTAGGAATGCTCTCGACCACTCTTCCAATTCAAAACCTTCAAAGAACTGAATGTTCCAGGAGTCGAAAAGTGTGGAGCGTGGCAGCAAATGTGAGGCTTTGTTTTATTTGGTATATTGTGGAATCCTAATTTACCTGTCTATGTTAGAATCCTAATTTACCTGTCTATGTTGGATGCATATAAAGGACATTAGAGGCATTCTCACATTTTAGTAGCATGCATTTTATATGTAGGAGAGAGTTTCACTTTCTTTAAATGTGTTTTTTATTTTTTGTGTATACAGATAGTCTTCATTTCTCTGATTATAAGGTGGGGTCCTGGAATATTTTGAAGGTGGAGGTTGATAGATTCTTGTTAGTCAAGGGAATCATAGGTTTTGGGGTAGATGGAAATGTAGAATATGAAACACAAGCAGGTCAGCTACAATGTCAACAGGTTCAAGGAGCAGAATGATCTACTGTTCGTAATTTGTTTAATCATAAGATTATTGTTGTGGGACCTCTTACATCCATTTAAATGGGTAGGTCTGATACGTAGGTGTCACCTCCCACCTTGCAGCACTGCTTTAATACAACAGTTTGCTTGTATTGCATGCTCAAATTTCTGACGTGGCACTCAAACTCAAAACCTGAGAGTCAAAGGACTGTATTTTCCTAGGTGGATCCCAATTGCTATTTGGGAACATGGAAGTGACCATGGGCATCAGGCGTGGTCTTCTCAGGTAGTCAGTTTGGATACCACCTCAGGAATCTTGCCCAGTTAGGGACGATGGCCAGTTTCTGTTTGGTGTGGGCGCTGCCAAGGGGCCATTAGCAATATCACAGAGACACCTTTAAGTGGGAGAGCAGCAGCCCTACTGCCAGGGCAACAGACCTCCACTTGCAGAGGCAGTGGTGTAGTGGTAATATCACTGGATTTGTAATCTGGAACCCCAGGTGAATGTTCTGGGGACATGGGTTCAAAACCTACCATGGCAGATGGTGATATTTGAATTAAATAAACTGTCAATTGCCATAAAAACCCATCCAGTTCACATAATGCCCTTTAATGAAAGAAACGTGCTAGCCTTATTTGGGGTGGCCTACGTGTGACTCCTGATCCACAGCGAAATGCTGACTTTCAACTGCCCTCTCTGCACTTAGGGGAGGGCAGTAAATGCTGGCTGAACCACCTAAATAAATAATAAAAAAGATCAGTTTCCGGGAAGTGGTTGCAGTTCTGCTTCAGGAGACTGCACGTTCTGGTTGGATACAGCAACTTTGTAAAAGACTTCATATGGCACCAAGTGTGAAGCTACTTTCTTTCTATGTTCAAGCTCCTGACACAACAGGTGTGCCTTTGGTTAAATTACCAGTTATTTCTACAAGAGGGTCAAGTTGCCACATACCATGCTATTACTCATTATGTACCATAGCCAGGCATTCAGTTGTCACTGATTTTGATAAAAAAAATCTGAAATGAAAAGCTAGCCCAGTGGCAACCATATAGCCATTGTCAATTGTGGTAAAAACCCATCTGGTTCACTAATGTCCTGTAAGGAATGAAACTGCCATCCTTACCTGGCAGTGAACTTAAATGAAGTAAGATGCACCTTTGCTCCATATCCTTGATATCTCATGACTGACTTCACAGCAGGTCACAGCTACCAGAGAAATCATCGCCTTCCTGTTCCCCTTTCCCTCCCTTCTTATTTTCTGATGCCGAAAGGCATATGTTGAGGTCAGTGTTTAATTTCAGGCTCATATCAAGAGTGAAGAGTGCCAGTTCTGCACAGAGAATATGCATGAAACCTGATCATGACATTGCCAAAAGTTAGGAGTCTATGCAATCAGAGTTCCAATTTATAATTGTGCTTCTGCTGATGTACTGCTTTCTATTGGTGGAGGTGATAGAGCCAGAAGTGTGAACCTACTTGGGAATGAGATTTGGCTGTCATTTTAAGCAAGCTTTATTTGTAGCAGACTTTCTCCAACAGGCGAGATTTTAACTATTCAAAAGCAACCCTCCAGGGGAGATGGTGTTGTAGCAGTAATGCCGTAGACTAGTAATCTACAGGTCCAAGCTAATAGGGACGTGGGTTCAAATCACACCATGCTAATGGACTTTGAATTTAATTAGTAAAGCTCATTTCAGCAATACTAGTGTAAATCATTGATTAACATTAAAATCCCTCTGGTTCACTAATGTCCTTAAGGGAAGAAAGCTGCTGTCCTTAACTGGTCTGGCCTACATGTGACTCCAGACCTACAGCAAAGCACTTGATTATTAACTACCTTCTAAAATGGCCCTAACAAGCCGTTCACTGCAAGAGTAATTAAGGACGGGCAACAAATGCTGACCTTGCTTGTGACACGCACATCCTGTGAGAAGTTAAAGAAACAAGGTCATATTAAAATGGGGCCTGTCTTGATTTTCAACTGGGGTTGTCGGCACTGCAGGATTGACTTGGAGTCTTGTAGGAAAAAAGTACAAGGCCTTAAAAAGTCTTTATTTTGTTCAATTTTTTAAAGATGTTTATTTATTGGTTAGAAAAGCTTTATAGAAAAGGATGATTGACGAGGAGGAAATGATTGAATGTGACAGGTCATATGATGAAAGCTCAGGGATCTGTTAAACCAGAACTCTGCCACCTTCTGAAGGCATTGAATCCATGCTGGATGACAATTCCCCTCAGATCCTCCAGTTCCTCAGGTGCTGTCATTTATGCCATGGCCTCTTCAGAGAAACATTACTGGAATGGCAATCAAACAAGAGAAGGATGGAGTTTGACCCTTGCTCGGAAATACTAACTGAATATAACAAAATAAAATCTCATGTCACAATCCACACTTCATTTTTTTTTAAATTTCAGATTTCTCAAAACCTAGGGAAGATGTACAGTGAAATGATCTTTGTAAATGGCTTCGTGCATTGTGACCCACATCCTGGCAATGTGCTGGTCAGAAAGTCCACTCGAACCAACAAAACTGAAATCATTCTGCTTGACCATGGATTGTATCAGGTAGGCTTCAGCTCTGTTGGATGTTTGTCCGTGTTGCCAGGCGAGAGATGGCTCATGTTAGTAGGCTGTGGGCTCAAGTCCAACTTGAAAATCTGAGTGCGTCATTTGGGAGATTGGACATGCTGAATTTCAGTTGGCCCATCATTGGTAACCGTGCCTCTTGTTGCTTGGGTCCTAACTTCTGGAGTTCCCTCCCTGAACTTTCTGTTTCTTTTTACCTCATTTTACTCCTATAAGACTATCCTTAACATATAATCAAAACAGAAATTGCTGGATAAACTCAGCAGGTCTGGCAGCATCTGTGGAGAGAAAGCAGAGTTAGCATTTTAGGTTCAGTGACCCCTTCTTCAGAACTCCTTTGATAAGCCTTTTCTCAATTCTACTTATATAGGTCAGTGTTCAGAACAATATAGATATGGGTGACCATCATGCTCCTTGTGAAGACAATTTCCCATCTTTACACTGACCATACTCTGTCATATTGTGCCGCACTACCTCTGTCCTGAATGGGATTGCTTCCAACTAGACCTAGCAGCACAAAGTGGGGTGTCATTGAAGCTCTGTGGGCTAATGACAGTTTCTGAATTGTATTCAACCACAATCTGTAATCTCTGGTTTAACATAGACCCCACTCTACCATTTACCATCAAGCTAAAGGATGAACCATGATTTAGTGGAGTGCAGGAGGGCATGCCAGGAGCAGCACCAGGCATAGCTAAAGATGGAATGCAGGTAAAGTTACAACAAAGTCTACTCGGGTGCCAAACAATTTAAAACAACATGCACTAGACAGGACTAAGTGATCTAATTTGTAGCCATATTTAACTAGAAATACCAAGTGGATGACCTATCTCAGCCTCCTTCTGAGGTTCCCAGCATCACAAATGCCAGACTTCAGCTGGTTTGATTCACTCCATGCAATGTCAAGGGAATTCGGAACCAGCAGTAGAAGCTTAAGGGTAAGGGCTAAGTCCATTCAGGATTGAGATGAGGAGAAATTTCTTCACCCAAAGACTAACATGGGAAGTGGTTGAGACTAAAGCATTGAATGCTTTCTAGATAGAATTAGGAATATTTATTAGGACTAAAGGGATCAAAGGGTATGAGGAGATAGCATGAATAGGGGACTGATCTGGATGCTCAATTGCGATAACATACTCCTGCTCCTGTTTTCTATGTTTCTACTTTTCTGTACTGCTGAAGGCACTGAACACCGAAAAGGCTACGGACTCTGATAACATTATGATAATAGTACTGAAGACCTGTGCTCCAGAACTTGCTGCTCCCCTAGCCAAGCTCTTCCAGTACAGCTACAATGCTCATGTCTATCCAACAATGTGGGGAATTGCCAAGTATGTCTGGTCCAAAGAAAGCAGGACAAATCCAACCCAGCCAGTTATTGCCAGAGATAACAAGGTGTAGAGCTAGATGAACACAGCAGGCCAAGCAGCATCATAGGAGCAGGAAGGCTGACGTTTTGGGCCTTGACCCTTCATCAGAAATTGCCACATTAGTTTCCTCTTAATCACCAGCAAAATGATGGAGATTTTTATCAACTGTGCTATCAAGCTGACTTACAATACACAGTTTGGGTTCCATCAGGGCCACATAGCTCCTAATTTCATTACAACTTTGGTTCAAAAATTGACAAAGGAGCTAAACTCCAGAGGTGAGGTGAGAGTGGCTGCCCTTAACATCATGGCAGCATTTGGCTCAATGTGGCACCAAGGAGCTCTAGAAAAACTATAATCAATGGGAATTGGGAGGGAAAGCTGTCTGCTGAAAACTCTGGGGAAAAAAAAAAACTTAGCACAATGGAAAATGGTTGTAGTTGTGGTTGGCCAATCATCTCACTCCCAGGTCATCACAGTAGCAGTTCCTCAGGGCAGTGTCCTAGATTCAACCATCTTCAGCTCCTTCATCAGTGATCTTCCCTCCATCATAAGGTCAGAAGTGATGATATTTGCTGATGGTAACACACTGGTTAGTGCTATTCACAACTCTTCTGAAGCAGTCCATGCTCAAATCCAGGCTTGGGCAGATAAGTAGCAAGTGCCAGGCAATGACCATCTCCAACAAGCCAGAATGTAATCATCATCCTTTGATGTTCAATGACAGTTCACTTGATCAGCATGCCGAACACAGACTTAATCATTTGCTACCTCCACCACTTGTACACAGTTTGAAAAGTGTATTATCAACAGGAGCACTGTTGCACTGGGGCCAAACCTGTGATCTCTACTGCTCATCAGCACAAAAGCAGCAGCCATATAGGAATGCCACAGCCTGTTGGCTCCCCTCTAAGACTTGTACCATCTTTACTTAGAACTATATTGTTTCTTTAGCACAGCGCTCCATCAAAACTCTGGAACCTGCTCCTGAATAGCATTGTGTGAGTACCTGTGCCTCATGGACAATAGTGAGTACGAAGGTGGCTCACTGTCGCCTTCTCAAGGGCAATTAGGAATATCCAACAAGTGATGCCCACATCCCATGAAAGAGTTAAAAAAAATACACACTGTCATAAGCATTAAGCAAGCAAGAAAGAAAGATTTGCATTTTGTTATAATCCCAGCAGATGTTGTGGCTGGATAAATGAGATCCCAAACCGAAATCTGACTTGATAGGTCATGCTCTGTTTTGTTTTGTTTTAACAAGGTAATTTTTCACTGAAACAAACAATGCGGCAGATTCCACTTTAGCCATAAAACAGAGGTTTATTACACAAAAGAAATAAAGGAAAATAGAATAAATCAAACTATTCACACATAACACAAGTTTAAAGATTTTGTATTTTTACTGAGTTTCAATCTCGTTAACCTCAATGGCATTCCTTCACAGCATTCAAACATCAGAGAGATTTCTTCCTCTATCACATCTATAAGCTTGACCTAATTGTGGCTTCAATTCCCATTCTTGAGAATCTAAAAAGCCTTTTCCTCAGAGTCTTCATTCTTGAGCTTAGACTTTCTCAGCTTCAAATAAATCTTCAGGGTATTAATCAAACACTTTTTGCATTCACTTATGGGATTGGGCATCCCTGGCTGGCTAGCATTTATTGCCAGTCCGTAGCTGCCCTTGAGAACGTATTGCTGAGCTGCCTTCTTAAACTGCTGCAGTCCACATGCTATAGGTTGACCCACAGTGCCTTTAGGGAGGGAATTATAGGATTTTGACCCAGTGACAAGGAAGGAATGGCAATATGTTTCCAAGTCAAGATGGTGAGTGGCTTAGAGGGGAACTTGCAGGAGGTGCTGGTGTTCCCAAGTATCTGCTGCCCTTTTCCTTTGAGAAGAAAGTAGTCATGGGTTTGGAAGGTTCTGTCTAAGCATCTCTGGTGAATTTCTGACGTGCATCTTGTAGATAGTACACACTGCTGCTACTGAGCATCAGTGATGGAGGGAGTGGATGTTTGTGGATGTGGTGTCAATCAAGTGGGCTGTCTTGTCCTGGATGGTGTTAACCTTCTTGAGTGTTGTTGGAGCTGCACTCATTCAGGCAAGTAGGGAGTATTCCATTGCATTCCTGACTTGTGCCTTGTAGATGGTGAACAGGTTTCAGGCAGTCAGGAGATGAGTTCCTCACCGCAGTATTCCTAGCCTCTGACCTGCGCTTGTAGTTACTGTGTTTATGTAATGCGTCCACTTTTTAGTTAGATTGACCCTGACTCTGACTCTGACTTTGACTTTGACTGGAGGTGGGTATTGCCTGGCATTTGTGTGGTATGAATATAGAATATAGAACAGTACAGCACAGTACAGGCCCAACATGTTATGCCGACCTACCCTGCATACCCTACATTTTACTATCCTCCATGTGCCTATCTAAGAGTCGCTTAAAAGTCTCTAAAATATCTGACTCCACTACCACTGCCGACAGCACATTCCACATGCTCACCACTTTCTGTGTAAAGAACCTACCCCTGACATATCCCCTATACCTTCCTCCAATCACCTTAACATTATATCCCCCCATAATAGTCATTTCCACCCAGGGAAAAAGTGTCTGACTATCCACTCTATGCCTCTCATCATCTTGTACACTTCTATCAAGTCACCTCTCATCCGTCTTCGCTCCAATGAGAAAAGCCCTAGCTCCCTCAACCTTTCCTCGTAAGACCTGCCCTCCAGTCCAGGCAGCATCCTGGTAAATCTCCTCTGCACCCTCTCTAAAGCTTCCACATCTTTCCTATAATGAGACGACCAGAACTGAACACAATATTCCAAGTGTGGTCTAACCAGAGTTTTATAGACCTGCAGCATAACCTCACAGCTCTTAAACTCAATTCCCCTGCCAATGAAACCCAACACACCATACGCCTTCTTTACAGCCCTATTAACTTGGGTAGCAACTTTGAGGGATCTATGGACGTGGACCCCACACTGTTCCTCCACACTGCCAAGAATCCTGCCATTAACCCTGCATTCAAATTCAACCTTCCAAAATGAATCACTTCACACTTTTCCGGGTTGAATTCCATCTGCCACTTCTTAGCCCAGCTTTGAATCTTGTCAATGTCCCGTTGCAACCTACAACAGCCCTCCACGCTGTCCACAACCCTACCAATCTTCATGTCATCAGCAAACTTACTAAACCACCCCCTTCCACTTCTTCATCCAAATAATTTATAAAGATCACGAAGAGTAGAGGTCCCAGAACAGATCCCTGCGGCACACCACTGGTCACCGAGCTCCAGGCTGAATACTTTCCAGCTACTACCACCCTCTGTCTTGTATTGGACAGCCAATTCTGTATCCAGACAGCCAAATTTCCCTGAGTTCAATGCCTCTTTAGTTTCTGAATGAGCCTACCATGTGTAACCTTATCAAATGCCTTGCTCAAATCCATATACACCACATCCACTGCTCTGCCTTCATCAATGTGTTTTGTCACATCCTCAAAGAATTCAGTAAGGCTTGTGAGGCATGACCTGCCCCTCACAAAGCCATGCTGACTATTTCTAATCAAAAATGTTACTTGCCATTTGTCAGCGCAGCTTGGATATTAACTAGATCTTGTTGCATTTGAACATGGATTGCTGCAGTATCTGAGGAGTCGCCAATGGTCCTGAGTATTGAGTGGCACAGTGTCTCAGTGGTTAGCACTGCTGCCTCACAGTGCCAGAGACCTGGGTTTGATTCCATCCTCAGTCAACTGTCTGTGTGGAGTTTGCACATTCTCCCCGCGTCATCGTGGGTTTCTGCCGGGTGCTCCGGTTTCCTCCCACAATCCAAACTTGTGCAGGTTAGGTGGATTTGGCCATGCTAAATTGCCCAAAGTGTCCAGGGATGTGCAGGCTAGGTGGATTAGTCATGGGAAATGGAGGGTTACAGGGATAGGGTAATAGGGTGTGTCTGGGTGAGATGCTCTTCAGAGTTCGGTGTGGAGTCGATGGGCCAAATAGCCTGCTTCCAAACTGTAAGGGATTCTATGATACTTCAACCATCAGCGAACATCCCCACTTTTGACCTTATGATGGAGGGTAGGTCATTGATGAAGCAGGTCATTGATGAACCTTGGGCCCTACGCTGAGGAACTCCTGCAGAGATGTCCTGGAGCTGAGATAACTTACGTCCCACAACCACAACCACTCAGGTATGACTCTGAACACGGGAAAATTTGCCCCCGATACCCATTGATTCCCGTTTTGATAGGGCTCCTTGATGCCACACTCGGTTGAATGCAGTCTTGATATCAAGAGCTGTCAAACTCCCCTCACCTCTGGAATTCTGTTCTTTTGTCCATGTTTGTACCAGGATGTAATGACATCAGGAGCTGAGTGGCCCTGGCAGAACCCAAGCTGGACATCACTGAGCAGGTTATTGCTGAGCAGTTGCTGCATGACAGCGCTGTTGATGACATTTTCGATCACTTTACTGATGATTGAGAGTAGACTGATGAGTTGGTAAATGGCTGGGTTGGATTTGTCCTTCTTTTTGTGTGCAGGACGTACTTGAAGAATTTTCCACATTGTCGGGTAGATACCACTGTTGTAACTGTACTGGAAGAGCTTGGCTAGGGGAGCAGTAAGTTCTGGAGCACAAGTCTTCAGTAATATTGCTGGAATGTTGTCAAAGTCCAAACCTTTGCAGCATCCAGTGCTTCCAAACATTTCTTGATATCACATGGTGTGAATCAAACTGGCTGAAGACTAGTATTTGTGATGCTGGGGACCACAGCAGGAGGGCGAGATGGATCATCCACTTGGCATTTCTGGCTGAAGGTTGCTGCGAATGCTTCAGCCTTATCTTTTGCACTGATGTGGTGGGCTCTTCCATCAATAAGAATGGAGATAATTTGTGGAGTCTTCTCCTCCAGTGAGTTGTTTAATTGTCCATCCCCATTCACTACTGGATGTGGCAGGACTGCAGTGTGTTTAGTGCTTAGTAGATATTCCAAATCATTTTATATCCAATTAAGTCTTTTTGAATTGCACTGCCTTATTATAGGAAATGTAGCTTGCAGATTGAGTTTAACAAGTTCCACAAACAGCAATGCTACAATGACCAGCTAATTTGTATTTTTGATGTTGATTAAGGGGTAAATATTGACTAGGCCACCAGGAATAACACCCATGCTCTTCTTACAAGTAGTGCACTGGAGAATCTTTCATATCCACTTGTGCAGGCGGGTGGGCCTTTTGTAATGTTCCATCGCAAAGATATTCAGTAGCATGAACCTGAAAATCTGTAGCACGTTTAGCATTGTAAAATGCTTCACAGGAGTGTTATCAAATAATACTTGACAACTCACCACAGAGGGAGAAATTAAGGCAAGGAACCAAAATTTTGGTCATAGAGGTACAATTCAAGTGGAGTTTCACCTCAGGAATGTCTGAAAGGTGAAGAGGACACTAGGGGAGGATTATGGAATGAATTTCAGAGATTAGATTTAGTCAACTGAAATAAAGGTCTCTAATAGTGCTTGATAAATAAGTGGCCAGCATTGAAGGAGTCTCAGGGGTAAACAAGTGGGAATTGTAAGGTTATGGGTATATCGAGGGATGAGGATGAGGCCATGCAAGGAACTGAAAACAATGGTGAGGTTACGTACACTATAAACAATGTTTGCATTGGGCATAAGGTGCAAAGGCAGAGAGAGGAATAAAGTGGGAACATGAAAAGCAACAGCTAGGAATATAGGAATGGAAAAGGCAAGCATTAAACTGAAAGATGAGTGCCTCAAGGAGCACTCACTTTTGAGAAAATTGCCAATATCTATTTGACAAAAGTGAGGCGCAAAGTACAGATTGGATTCTGAAGTGAGTTTACAGATACTGCATGGTCCTGTAGCATTGAATGACCTTTTAAAATAGCTTCAACAGCAAAACCAATGTGTCGAGTCTGCTTGATCATTCTGATGCAATCTTGTCTGCTCTTGCCAGTTGACTGGCCAGGACAGATACAGCTTTGCCAAGCAGCTCTAATGCCTGCTGTTATGAGTTTAGTTTACATGGGTTTTCCCTTCCCTGTCATCAGATAAGCTGACTGCTGCCCTGACTGACTGTTCACAAAGGTTGGGGCAGTACTTAATCTCTGGACAAGTGGGAAAAAAACACACACTAATTCTGTGACACTTATAAATACCGAAAGTACACAGCAGAGCTGTCAATATATTGGTGGTGAGGTTTCACCTGCCTTTTGGATACTGACAGGCCTGCTGTGACAAGAGCTATTTATGAAAGTACAATAGACAGTGAATGCAATAGATTTGATGGATTTCACTTCTTTGATCTTCCCTTTGAATTCCTATATTGTTTTTCCACCCTGAGTACTATCAAAATTGGGGATAAAGGCAGTTATCTTCTCACCAGCTATTGCTGGAAAATACTTATTAAATGTTTTTGTTACTTCCTCCAGACTCATACTAGTCCAGTATTTTTCCTGGTCCCCCTTCAGCTTGCACCCTTTGTTATCTTTAGCTCATACAAAACCCTGTGGCTTCTTGCTCTGGATAGGGATCCATAATTCAAAAGAACCAAATTTACCAAACAATCTCCAAATGAAGAAATGACCAAATAAGATTTCACTTAATCTAATTTTTACCTACTTTCAGCTGAATCAAGAATCACTGTAAATAAGTTAACAGGGAAATCACAATTTGCACAACTCCAAATTACATGGAACAGCTAATACAAATAAAGATGGAACTTGCAGATCTTCTCAGAAGCCCACTCAACCTATATGGCATCAGTTTCAGCCACAATGTCCTTCCAAGCGTGGATCTCCTACAAACAGAATTCCTGTCCGACTCCTTCAAGGACGTAGCCAATTCTCCGCAGGCAACAGTGTCTATGGAAAACAGATTATGTCTTTGTAAGCTTCCACACAATGGCAGACTTATTTCTGATCCTCTCAACCCTTTGCTCCCATTGGTCACAGAGGACTGTGTCTAGGAAAACTGCCTTGACCTGAACACGGTATGGCTAATTCTGAGGCTTCAATCACTCAAAAGGAAAGTAAACAGTGGCAGCAGTCCTCAACAGGCCTTCTAACCCTTCAGACTCCAGCTTTCTCACTCGACTTCTTGACTACGACTTCTTTCCAGCTCCTTCCTTTCCCTTTTTGTTTCTCTGCCACACAACCTCCTTATTTTAACCTCCTTCCTATTGGTACTGCTTCCAGGTTAAGGCTTGCCAGATCATCTGGATTAGTATTTCTTGTTTATCAAAAGAAACTCAATTGTTCCCTTTGTGAGTGATACAAATACTTAATTCATGTTTTTTAAAACCTTTTGGCAAAAAAAATTAGTTAACTAAGTCTTTTGCACTAATTGCAAATTTTTCTTACTGTTATTGCATGAGTCAAAGGCCATCACACCACAAGCTATCTCATACGTCGTGTTCCTCCCACTACATTTGGCCCTGGTATAACAGCATCTTAACTTTTAAAATTCTCATCCATGTTTTTAAACCATTCAGTTGCCTAGCCCATTATGTATTAGACATTCCATAATGCCCCACAGCCCCCCGGATCTCTGCCTCTTCCAAACTGAGCCTGGTGCATCACCCATTTCCATAAACTGCCCAGTTCCAAAGATCTATAATTCCCTGAAATTCTTCTTTTTTATATTGCTAATTTAAATCTAAATCTTTCAGGGTTTCAATCACTTGTCCCAGCATCTCTTTTCAAGGCTCAGTGTGTTTAGTAACACGTTGCTTCAGTACACCTCAAAACTTTCCCTGGCATTGTCTCCACTATAATGCCTTGGGTTTTGTGATCTCGGAGATGGGGAGAGCTTGGTGGTTTAGCACAGGTGAGGGTGGAGAGGCTGGAAGAAGCTCACCATTTTGGGAATTCAAAAATCAATGAGCACTTACCTTCTTGATCCAAGACTCATAAATAGAAAGAGGCCATTTGGCCCATCATTTCCTCTCCAGTCAGCAAAGGTCTGACTACACAAATCCCATAGCCCTAGAGGCTATGGCGACACAAGTGTATACCTAAATACAGCTTAAGTGTTTCAAGAGTTTCTGATTCAAACACTCTTTGAAGCAGTGTGTTCTAGATTCCTACCACCCTCTAGGTGAAAACATTTCTCCTGAACTCCCCTCTTAGTCTTCTACCTCTTACCTTAAATCTTTGCCCCTGGTTATTGAACCCTCTGCAAGTTGAAAAGGTACCTTCCTATCCACTCTGTCCAAGACCCTCATAATCTGCTACACCTCTAACAACCTCACTCAACCTTTGCTACAACTACTGCAATCTTACCACAGAGCTCAGACAGTCCAGGCTGTCCCCCTCATTCGAGGCAGCATCCCGCTGAATCCTCTCTGCACCCTCTCTTGTGCAATCATGTCCTTCCTATAATGTGACCAAAACTGTAAGCGGTGCTCCAGTTGTGGCATAACCAGCATTTTATACACGTCCAGCATAACTTTCCCCATTCTTGTATTTTGTGCCTCGGTTAATGAAGGAAAGTGTCCTGTATGCAATCTTAAACACCTTTCTTACCTGCCCTACTACCTTCAGGGATCTGTGGATTTTTACTTTGCAACATTAATCAGGCCTTATAGAATTAAAGAATCCCTACAGTGTGGCAGCAGGCCATTCATCCCATCGAGTCCACACCGACCCTCCAAAGAGCATTCCACCCAGACCCATCCCTCTACCCTATCAGTGTGACCCTACATTTCTCAAGGCTAATCCACCTAGCCTGCACATCCCTTGACACTATGGGCAATTTAACACGGCCAACCACACCTAACCTGCACACCTTTGGACTGTGGGAGGAAACTGGAGCACCCGGAGGAAACCCACACAGACACGTGGAGAATATGCAAACTCCACACAATCACCCAAGGGTGGAATTGAACGTTGCGTCCCTGGCACTGTGAGGCAGCAGTGCTAACCACTGTGCCACCCCAAGAAAAAGCATTTGGATTTAAAGGGGCCTTGCAGCTGTTAACATTCAGGTTGTGTATCAAGGCAGCCATTGTTACCTTGGAACTTGTAATTTCACTGGGGGTTCACAACCCAAAGTTTGGGTATCCCGGTTCTTGTTATACACCTTGGACAGAGAAGTTATAGAACAGGAGTTCTGGGTTCAGCTGCATGGGGATGATGGTAACAGCTTTGGAAACACTGAGACTAGTGTTTTGGAACTCTGGAGATGATGGGGAGATTGATAGTGGGCCTTTGGAGCAAGAGATGGCCTGTTCAGTGCTATAAGATGCTGGGAAAGTCTGCCTGTATAATGTATTAGAGAAAGCCAAGTGATATAGGTGAGAACAGGAGCCAATCTTTACATAGTTTCATGACCATTTATTACAACGATGCACATTACAAACATGTACATCCTCATTCAACACACAATCTAAAATTAAAAAAGCCAGGAACTGCTGGAGAAACTTAGCAAGCTTGGCAGCATCTGTGGGGAGAGAAACATAGTTAATATCTTATCTCTGATATGTTAACCCTGTTTTTCTCTCCACGGATACCGCGACCTGCTAGGTTTTGCCAACTCTACCCGTTTTCATTTCAGATTTCTAGTATCTGCAGTATTTTGCTTTTACTTGACAGTTTCAATCTATTCCTTTCCATAGATGCACAGGTGAATATACAGTTGATGTGCTTTATGAGGAGACAGTGGTGTAGAGGTAATGTCACTGGCTATTCATCCAGAACCCTAGGCTATTGTTCAGGGAGCATTAGTTCAAACTGAACTGTGGCAGATGATAAAATTTAAATTCAATAAAATTCTGGAATTAAAAACAAATAGCCTAATTGCGATCAATGTCGATTATCATAAAAATCCATTTGGTCCACTAATATCTTTCAGGGCAGGCAATGTGCTATATTTAGCTTGCCTGTCCTATCTTACACGTGACTCCATGTAGCAACATGGTTGACTCTTAACTGCCCTGTGGGTAATTAGGAATGGACAATAAATACCACTGGCCAATGATGCCCACATCCCATGAATGAATTAACAAAACCTGCATCCAATTAAATGTAATTATAATTCATATACAATTAACATAGTGAACTACTTGAGGAGGGCTTTTTTTATTCATTTTTGTGGGATGTCGGTGTCGTTGGCTGGGCCAGCATTTATTGCCCGTCCCTAGTTGCTCTTGAGAAGGTGGTGGTGACCTGTCTTCTTGAACTGCTGCAGTCCACCTGCTGTAGGTTGACCCTCAATACCATTAGGGAGGGAGATCCAGGATTTTGACCCAGCGACAGTGAAGGAACGGCGATGTATTTCCAAGTCGGGATGGTGAGTAGCTTGAAGGGGAACTTGAAGGTGGTGGTGTTCCCATATGTCTGCTGCCCTTGTCCTTCTAGAGGAAAGTGGTCATGGGTTTGGAAGGTACTGTCTGAGGATCTTTGGGGAATTCCTGTTGGGTCTGAGACCATTGGGAGGAAGATGTGGTTATTCTCCATTCAACAGCAACCTAAATTTATGTAGCAACTTTAATGTCATAAAGTATTCCAAGGATCTTTGCAAGAGAGTTTTGAAGGGAAATCAGACACTGTGGTATGTAAAGTGCTATTAAGCCAAATGGCTGAAATCTTTATCAAATAGGTCAGTGTTAAGGAGCTTCTTAAAGGGTAACAAAAAGATTGGACAATGAGGGATTTAAGAAGCAGATTTCAAAGCTTCGAGCTGAGGTAACTGGAGGCACAGCCATGAATGATGGAGTATTGCAAATTGGAGATGCTGAAGAGGCCAGAATCAGGTGAGCACAGGTATCTTGGAGGGTTGTGGGGTTTGGGGAGAATACACAGGTAGGGAGGGTCAAGGCTATGGAGGGATTTGTAGACAAATTTGAGAATTTTTTAAATCGAATGTTGCTTGACCTGGTAGGTTAAAGAGGACAGGGAGAACGGCACTTGACACGCAAAAGAACACGGGCAGTGGGATGATCTCAAGTTTAGGGAGTACAGAATATGTGCGTCTGGCCAATAATCCATTGGAAAAGTCAGATCTCGAACTAACAAAGGTGTGACTGAGGGTTTCTGCAGATGAGCTGAGACGTTCTGACAATGAAGGAGAAGGAAGGCAGTGACACAAACAAACCACACATATCCTTCATCATTGGATAGTTCTTTCAAAGATTCAGCATAGATATGATGGGCTGAATAGTGCTGTTTACTTTAGGTAAAGTAAAGAACACCATCCAGCTTTTTCTATAGGTAAGGCAGAGAGCATATCCTTTAATGAACTGGGTATATAGACAATTGTACTCTGCCCATTACTAGGCATGAAACAAATATGACCGTTTAAGTTGATCAGGCACTTTTTGCGAGAAATGGGAGACAAGTAATGTATTACTTTCAATATCAAACCTTGAGACCTGCTGCCCTGAAGGAAAATGCATTCCCGGAAAAGCCTATTAACTTGAGACAATTTTCATTTTAGCAGAGAAGGTTGCTGTCGCTGTGACAGTTTCTCAGAAATCTAGCTATCGTGACAAGCTACACATCTGAACTGGAATGTGATTCTGAAATGTTTCCCTCAATTGCTTTTCTGCAGTTCAACCCATCTCCTCTCTCCTTTGGGATTGTCTGCTGTTCTGCTGTCACTGCACATTGATTCTGAGACTGAGGCACTGTGTTACAGTGGGATCGACTGACAGCCAACATGGTGTTAAGTTGACATCCTGCTTTATGATCATAACCTGACCCAAGTTTCTATTTTAGTTCCTTCGTGGCTGTCGGACTTTGCTGAAGAAATTCATTTGAGGGCATTTGATGTCTGCCTGGTGTTTGGGGTCTCATCAGCAATCCCCCACAAAGGCATCTAATAACCATTTGGCTTTCAGGGATCGTTGGAGATTTCCTGAAAAGTACTTACCATATTCCCAGTGTTAATGATTACCAGAATCTCACTGGACATGAGGTGAGATTTGCCTGCCTGTCCTGTGCGGCCAGGAATTCTCTGGGAATCTCTGGAAACTGGTGTCAGGATTCCCCTGTGCGTCTGTCAGTATCTGAAATTAACATTTCTGGTGAATTTCCCAGTGTGATCCACCTGCAACTGTAGAATCATAACATCTTAAAATGCTCAAGGAGACCATTCAGCCCATTGTGTCTATGCCAGTTCTTTGAATAATCCATCCAATTTGATTTGCAGGCATGTTAGTTTTATTTCTGATATGTAATTTTCTTTATTATTCCCTATCATTCATTGGGAGTTATTTGTCACCTGGCTTGGTATATTGGAATTGCCCCCCAAAGTGTTCAGTCTTTGCCGCGGATTGTTGAGTGACAGAGAGAATGTACAAGTTCTCATCCAGTTCTGATTTATAGTTCAGTCTTCATTTCAGGAACAGGGGTGTTTTAACATTTCCAATCTCCAATCTGTATGTTTTTATGGCTCCTGAGCTGATTGACTGACTCCAGCTCGGCTTTCAGCTGTCTTGTTTACATTTTCTCAAATGGAATATACACTGATGGAATCTTGTCATGGTCCCCTCAAACCTAATTCCTCACCCCCCATTTCTCTTTGCAGAACTATCTGAAGTGTCTATCTGAATATACTGAATAAAGTTACAGAGGAGGAGGTTTACTTATAGGTTTTGCTTCTTTGTCCTCCAGGCTACAATTGTTTCCCCTCTTCCCATCTGGATCTTACTGCCCATGGATACAAATCCATGCGTTTTTATCCTAACAGCCCCCCTCTTCATTCCTATTGCATTGATAATTTGAGATACAGTGGGCGATTAGATTTATCTGTTGAGAAATCTGGGACATGAATCAGAGAAATGAGAACAATTGGCACTTCTCCAATATTTAGGGGAGTCGGTGGCGTAGTAGTAATGTCATTGGACTAGCTAATCCAGGTCCTTAATCAGGATCACTTCCTGTACGGGTAAGGAGAGTTTCAGCACTTTGAACAATATCAACGTATAAATGAAAGTAACACTCTTTAAAACAGACTAATTGCCTAATTAAGGCAACACAGGTGAAGGAGAGAAACAAAAGGGTCCAGAGGGACAATATTTTCATGCAGAGGGTGGTGAGTGTCTGGAACGGGCTACCAGAGGTAGTGGTGGAAGGGAGTACAGTTTTGTCATTTAAGAAACATTTGGACAGGTACATGGATGGGATAGGTATGGAGGGATATGGACCAAATGCAGGCAAACGGGACTTGTTTAAATTGTGAAAACTTGGTGGCATGCGCAAGTTGGGCTGAAGGGCTTGGTGTACAGCTCTATGACACTGAGTTCAGGTTGGGCATTCCAGATCATAGGACCCAGGGATCTGAAGGCAATACTTGTTTTGAAGGCAGAAGCCTAGCTACAAATTATCGGTTCACTTTTCTCACCATTGGCCTCAGCTGAGGGCTTGTAATATTGTTTATTTTCATGGGATGTGGGCATCGTTGTCCATCTCTATCAAGAATCAACCATACTGCCATGGATCTGGAGTCATATGTAAACCAGACCAGGTAAGGATGGCAGATTTCCTTCCCTAAAGGGCATTATTGGACCAGATAAGTGTTTACAACAATTGATAATGGTTCCAAGGTTGCCATTATATATTTATTGGATTAAAATTTTACCATCTGCCTTTTTTTGTATTCATTCATGGCATGTGGGCATTGGTGGCTGACCAGCATTTATTGCCTATCTCTAGCTTCCCTGGAGAAGGTGGTGGTGAGCTGCTTTCTTGAACTGCTGCAGTCCACATGCTGTAGGTTGACCCACAATGCCATTATGGAGGGAATTCCAGGACCCGTGACAGTGAAGGAATGGCGATATATATTTCCAAGTCAGGATGGTGATTGAATTGGAGTGGAACTTGCAGTTGGTGGTGTTCCCACAACGGGATTTGCATCCCTGTCCCCAGAACTTTGGTCTGCGGTTCTAGATTAGCTAGTCCAATGACATTACTACGATGCCACCGACTCCCCTAAATATTGAAGAAGAGCCAAATGTTCACATTTCTCTGATTGCAGAGACGCATTGTTGGGTATATTTTAGGGAGATACAGAATTGTTTTAGGCAGAATTGTCTTTGAAAGCTGTGCATGCAAGGAAGCTATGCCTCAAAAACATGTTGATCCTCTCTGCTGCTGAAAATTATTACCAGCAAACCGTGATGCAAGACAGGGAGGTAGTAACCGGAGGAATATTGAGAAGCAAGGAGGCAGAAGAGAAAAATAGAAAATAAACCAAGATATATTTTACAGACAAGCGCACATGTATAAGGATGGTTTCTTGTTGACCTCTGATCTGCAGTGTGACCTTTTAAAGATTGAAAACAGCTGACAAGAAAGGCAGCTACTTTGGATCAATGAAACATGCACAGTGGGGATTATCCAAACCTGTTCTCACTTTTAAAAGCTTACCTTCTCCCGCAGGGCCTTCCACCTTACTGCTTTTAACTGTCAGCCTACGTCCATCCAATTACTAGGGTTAGAACGAT
Organism: Rhincodon typus; assembly: GCF_021869965.1. Taxonomy (NCBI): domain Eukaryota; kingdom Metazoa; phylum Chordata; class Chondrichthyes; order Orectolobiformes; family Rhincodontidae; genus Rhincodon; species Rhincodon typus. The sequence continues at coordinate 10,958,675 of NC_063339.1, read as the reverse complement.
CTCCTGAACGGATTCGATTGCATAGGTGTGTATGTGGATTGCGGGGCGTTTGTTTGCACAGAATTTCCCAGATCTTTTATCTGTCCCTAAATTGAGGACAGATTTTAATCTGGTTTCTCAGAAGAGGCCACATTGGTTCAGTACGGGGTGGGAATTATATATTGTGACATCTATACAGCAGTCTCTAGGTTGTGTACGGATTCTGTTCTCGAGCCCATTCACAAGTCGATTTGTACACAAGGTGAAATAAAATGCAGGACAATATGAAGGAGCTGTTTGGAAGGACAGAAAATGTCTATATTTTGGATCTTTAAAATTACACACTACATTGGATCACGTTGATAAGTCAAAAGTTCGGAAATCAGAGGCCCCTTGTATAATAATAAAATATGTATATTTTTGGTGTAACATATTCTATATTATGGTATGCCTGTACCAATCAGCATTCACTTGCCAATCAACTAACACCCTCTTCTCATGTGTTACAAATTATTATTCCCTTTGAGATTAGGTATTCTTGTGATTCAGTCCAGATGAGCCCATGACAAAACTCTTTCACAAGATACACTCAATTCTGGTCTCCCTGCTATAGGAAAGAGGTTGTGAAACTTGAAAAGGTTCAGAAAAGATTTACAAGGATGTTGCTGGGGTTGGAGGGTTTGAGCTTTTGGGAGAGGCTGAATAGGCAGGGGCTATTTTCCCTAGAACGTTGAAGGTTGAGGGATGACCTTATAAAGGTTTATAAAATCATGAAGGGCATTGATGGGGTGAATCGTCAAGGTCTTTTTCCTAAGGCAGGGATGTCCAAAATTAGAGGACTGGGTTTAGAGCGAGTGGGGAAAGATTTAAAAGGGAATTGAGGGGCAACATTTTCACACAGAGGGTAGCACGTGTATGGGATAAACTGCCAGAGGAGGTGGGCACAATGATTAAAAGGCATCTGGATGGGTACATGAACTGGAAGGGTTCAGAGGGATGTGGGCCAAATGCTGGCAAGTGGGACGAGATTAATTTAGGATATTTGGACAGCACAGACAAGTTGGACTGAAGGCTCTATTTCTACGCTGTACAAGTCTATGACTTTGTTCTGAGGAAAGGTCACCGGACCCGAAACGTTAACTCTGTTTTCTCCTTCACAGATGCTGCCAGACCTGCTGAGTTTTTCCAGCAACTTTGTTTTTGTTCCTGATTTACAGCATCCGCAGTTCTTTCGGTTTTTGTTCAAGATGATACCCGGAGCCATTATTGTACACTTTGAATACTGTAATGGGCCGCGATATCTTCATTCATTCTTGGTGTTTCCCACAGTGTTATTGAATTGACAGAGCGGGTTCTTTGGGTCTTATTCAGGTCCTGTTTCTTAGGATCTTACCTTTTCAGACTGTTCCAAAGGTTTATGCAATAAAAGCTGGTTTTGAGAAGTGAAAACCAGGTTCAACTTGTGCTGTACCTCACATGCATTTTAGACACTTATTAAGCATGCAGCCAAGCAGTGCACTTCCTATATTGCCTTGATCAAGAGGGAGATAATTGTGCATTGAAATCCCTGCTCCCCCAGCCCGTTTTTCGCCTTTTTAACCTCCCACTATTTCCACAGTTATGCACCATCTCCTCAGCCTCCCGATATACCCTTTAAATGTTGGGGGTACCCATTATTTTGTCAGCTTCCTTTGCTTTCACTGATAATTAGGACTCTGCTGGCCCAGTCAAACATCCTGTCGAATTACCAGCTGCACGCTGCTTTGTGTCGAAGTGATGCACATATGTATTTCATGCTATTTAAATGCTGCTGGGGTGATCATTCAGCCGTTTGCAATGAACAGGGGATTTGTGCTTGTGCGCTGACCTGAAGCTTGTTTTCTGGAAATGATTTTTCAAGGGGCTCAGTCCCAATGGGGGTTCAGTCTGAAGTGAGTTTCTTTCTGTGCTGGAAGCCAGGTTTACAACTGCTCCTGCATCCACTGCTGCCCTTCACACCTGAGACTGCCCTTGCCAGCTGAGCACAGCTATTCTGAACATGTGTGGGCTGTGCTGGTAATTCCCAGTTGTTCTCTTGCGGGGGAGCAGGAGGTGGCACAAGAGTCAGGACTGCCGCAAGAAGCTCTTGCTCTCAAGGGAGTGCAGTGAAAGTTTACCAGGCTGATTCCGGGAATGGTAGGACTGACATGTGAGGAGAGATTGACTACGTTGGGACTGTTTTCACTGGAGTTCAGACGAATGAGGGGGGATCTCATAGAGACTTATAAAATTCTATCAGGACTGAACAGGGTAGATGCAGGGAGGATGTTCCCGATGGTGGGTGTGTCCAGAACCAGGGGTCACAGTATGAGGATTCAGGGTAGACCATTTAGGACGGAGATAAGGAGACATTTCTTCAGAGTGTTGAGTCTGTGGAATTCATTACCGCAAGAAGTAGTTGATGCCAAAACATTGAATATATTCAAGAGGTGACTAGGTACAGCACTTGGGGTGAATGGGATCAAAGGTATTGGGGAGAAAGTGGGATTAGGATATTACGTTGGACGTTGAGCCATGATTGTGATGAATAGCAGAGTAGGCTCGAAGGGACGAGTGGCCTCCTCGTGCTTCTATCTCCTATGTTTCTATGTTCACAGCAGTTCCAATAACTCGCTTCCCTCATGCTGACTCCAAAGCCGCCCTCCAGCAAAAGCTAGCAAAGACATAGGATTTGCAACTCTGACAGCTTTGTATGCACTACAAAGAGAAAAAAAAAGGACATAGAGGAGAGTGATAGAGGGAAAAAGGCAGGATGGAGAACAAGAAATAGAGAAGAGAAAAATAAATTAATGTTAATGTTTCGGGTCCTTCTTCCATTCTGAAGAAAGGTCACCGGACCTGAAATGTTAACTCTGCTTTCTCTGCACAGATGCTGCCAGGCCTGCTGAGTGTTTCCAGCAACTTCTGCTTTTGTTTTTGATTTCCAGCGCCTGTATTTCTTTCAGTTTTTACAAAATAAATCAGTACTCCGTAGACATCACCAGCAGTCCATGTGGCAGGAGTACAGATGTTTATTTTCGGTGTAAGGTGATGGGGCTTACGTGTATGGTTTGCAAGTGAAAATCTCATAACGAAAGATTTAGAGATGTTGACAAGTTGAGTTCTGTGTTGGTTCATCCTTTCAGGTTTCTGTTCAGTAATTCTCAATTTCAACCTTCTTCACACCATCACAGAACTGTACATGTTATAAGAAAAGCAAAATAAATCAAGATGCAGGAGTTGATCAAGGCAGCTCCTTGGAGACAGTGGAGATCTTGGACTAAGGGCTGGGGCTGTGTTGACTTTTGGTGCCTTGTGTCATGGAGAAAACTCATTTCTTATATCCTGTGAATCCTTTTGTAATGCAGTGAAGTTATATACCTAGGTCCTGTGTATCTTTTGGAGAGATTTCAGCTTTCAATCGTTGGCACTCAAGGGATTCTGTGATCCCTTGAGTATACATTAGAGAGTGGATTTGAAACAGTCACACAGGCACTTTGGGATTTTATAAATTGCTTTTTCACAGCCATTCTAGGGTCCCTGGACTAAGTGGAAGTTGTAGGCATTTTATCAATACATGCATTTGAATTTCAGCCTTATGAAAAGTTTTTGACATTTCTGTATTGACTTAGAGATTACCAAATAGAAGCTGAGAATGAGCTGGCTTTGACACTTCAAGAGCTGACAGAAGGAAAGAAACAATGAACAGCTCAAATAGGCTATGAAATTCAACGAACCACATTTACATTAAACACAAGGCAGCCATGTACTTAAACCATCAGACAGTCTGTACTGTTGAATAGCACCTCAATATCATCACCGTAATTCAAAAAAGGGGCTTCACGCAGGTCACTTGAGTTCAGTAATTGGTGACTTGCTAGTTCATTTGGAGAATAATGTGCTTACCTTGGAGACTGGGGGACACGGTTCAGAAAGCAAGATTGCAACTGTTTGGCTCGGGGGTGAAACAGAAAGCAATTCCATTACAGGGTTAACCTCGCCAGGGGATCCAGGATCTAACTGTCTAAGACAACAACCCCCTGAAATCGGTGTTAGGGAATGCTGTCTTGTACCTAGGCTGCATCATATAAACATACATTTTTTTGATATTCACAAAATATTGGTGAGAGATGATTAGCTAGGCTATCAAGCCTGTCTCCTATCCATGGCTGGAGTATCATGGATATACATCTCCTATGACTGTCGACACACTGAAAAGCAGCTAACATTCTGTCTCCTCTGCCTGGATCCTTCTGTATATAGTTCTCAAGGTTCCAGATACATGGTCTTTTTTTGGTTGAGAGATAAATGTTGGCAAGGATAAAGGAAGCTTAGTTGCTCTTCTTCAAATAGCACTACGGGATAATTGTAAATCCACTTCAGAGAGCAGGCCTTTAGTTTTGCATCACGTCTACAGACTCAAGTGTCAGCAGATTACATGTTCAAATCTCAGAACTAGAGCTTGAACCCACAAACTTTTGACTCGAAGGCATGAACACTACCCACAGGGCCAAGGGTAACATCGAGTGTCAAGGAGCCATTCCCTGGCATTATCTCAGGAACAGCTAAACCAGTCATTCGAAAGCTTTCATTTGAAAGAGATTTATCTTTAAGGTAAATGAGATTTTTATGATACATTCCTGGTTTCTTGCTGTCATAGTATGCGTGTTTTAATGAATATCTTCATACTGGTTGGTTTGCAGTGTGAGCCGTGCTGCCTCAATCAGAGGACAGGGTTGCTCTAGCATGCTGCCAGAATCCAGCAAATATTTACTTTCAGACAGGCTGCATAGATTATAGCACCCATGCGTAATTCTGAGGAGTTTCTTTTGAAATATATAATGTTGCAGTATATCTATATGGAAAAGTATCAAGTCTGTCACACTTCAGGCAGCACATGCTCAATGCCAAAATACATTTAGAAAGTGAGTAAAAGTGGCAACAATTTCATTTGTGTCGTTTCTGCATTAGGCTGAGGAACTTGAAAGCACGTTACAATCTCAACTTCCTTCACTGCCATCACTTAACCTCAAGATATCATGTACATGTATCTTTAAGGGCCTATGTCCTAATTACTGTCCACAAGACTTTAAGAAATAGGAGCAGAATTATGTCATTCGACCCATTGAGTCTGCTTCCCCATTCAATTATGGCTGACATGTTTCTCAACCCGATTCTCCCGCCTTCTCCCCGTAACCCTTGATTGCCTAACCAATCAAGAACCTATCCATCACTGTCTTAAATACACTCAACAGCATGGCATTCACAGCCACCTGTGGCAATAAGTTACAAAGATTAACCACCTACTGGCTGAAGAAATTCCTGCTCATCTCAGTTCTAAAAGGTCATCTCCTCACTCTGAAGCTGTGCCCTCAGGTCTTAGTCGCTCTTACAAGTTGAAGCATCTTCTCCATGTCTACTCTATCCAGGCCTCTCAGTATTCTGTAAGTTTCAAATATCTCTCCTCATTCTTTAAACTCACATCATGTACAGACCAAGAGTCCTCAACTCGTCCTCATATGAATGCTCATTCCAGGGGTCATTCTTGTACACCTCGTTTGGACCCCTTCCAAAGCCAGCACATCGTTGCTTAGATACAGGGCCGAAAACTGCTCACAATATTCCAAATGCTGTCTGACCAGAGCCTTCTGCAGCCTCAGCAATAAATCCCTGCTCATATATTCTAGCCGTTTTGAAATCAATGCTAAAATTGTATTTACCTTCCTTACTGCCAACTGAATCTGCATGGTAACCATAGAGAATCCTGAACTAGGACTCCCAAGTCCCTTTGTGTTTCAGATTTCCAAAGCCTTTCCTCATTTAGAAAACAACCTATGCGTCTATTGTTCCTACGAAAGCGCATAACCTCACATTTTATCTCATTGTATTCCATCTGCCACTTCTTGTCTACTCTCCCAGCCTATGCAAGCCCTTCAGTAGTCTCCCTGTTTCCTCAATATTACGTATCACTCCACCTATCTTTGTGTCATCTGGATACTTAGCAACAAATGCCCTCAGTTCCTTCATCCAGATTGTTAATGTATAAAGTGATTAGTTGTGGTCCCAACATGGACTCTCGCAGAACTCCATTAGTCACCACTGCTATCCTGAAAACGTTCCCTTTATCCCTAATCCCTGGCTTCTGTCAATCAGCCAATCCACTATCCATGCCAGTACCTTGCCCCTTACACCAGGGGCTCTTATCTTATTTAGCTGCCACCTGTGAGGCACCTTGTCAAAGGCCTTTTGGAAATCTAAATAGATCGTATCCCACTGGCTTTCCTTTGTCTCATTTGCTCCTTACCCACTCAAAGGATTCTAACAGTTTTGTCAGACATGACCTCCCTTTGATGAAGCTTTTTTTTATAGTGCACTTGCAAGTGCTCTGCCATTTCATCCTGAATAGTGGACTCCAATGTCTTACCAATGATTGAGGTCAGGCTAACAGGCCTATAATTTCCTCTCTTCTACCTCCATCCCTTTTAAGACAGGGATGTTACATTAGCCATTTTCAAATCCCCTGGCACCCTCCCTGATTCGAGTGATTCCTGAAAGATCACGAGCAATGCCTCCACAATTTCCTTAGCTATCTCCTTCGGAGTTCAGGGATGTAGTCCATCTGGTTCTGGTTCAGGTTATTTATCCACTTTCAACCCTTTCAGCTTCCTTAGCACCTTCTCCTTACTGATGGCTCACCCCTGCCCCTTGACTCACTTGAGGTTCTGGTATGCTAATAGTGTCTTCCCCCTGAAGAATGATGCAACGTAGCTATTGAGTTCCTCCACCATTTCTTTGTTCCCCATTAGTACCACTCCAGTCTTATTTTCCAGCAGCCAATCAGCACAGTCCACTCTTGCCTCGCTCTTACCTTATATATATTTAAAACAACTCTTGCAGTCTTCTTTTACATTACTGGCTAGCTTCTTCTCATGTTTTATCTCTGCCCCCTTTTTTTTATTAATTGTCCTCTGCTGGTTTTTAAAGTCTTCCCAATCCTGTAGCTTCCCACTAATCTTTACTATGTTGTAAGTTTGTTCTTTAGCTTTTATGCTGTCCCTGACTTTCTTGTCAGTCATGGTTGCCTCATCCTCCCCTCAGTATGTTTATTCTTCCTTGGGATGAATTTCTGCTGTGCATCCTGAATTAACCCCAGAAACTCCTGCCATTGCTGCTCCACCATCTACCCTGCTGGGGTCCCCTTCCGATCAACTCTGGCAAGCTCCTCCCTCATATCTTTGCAGTTACCTTTACTCAATTGTTCTATTGTTACATCTGATTCCAATTTCTCCCTCTCAAACTTCAGGGTGAATCCTGTCATATTATGGTCATTGGTCCCTAGGGGTTCCTTCACCTTAGCTCCCTCATCAGGTTTGCCTCATTTCATGTCACTAAATCCAGAATTGCCTGTTCCCTAGTCGAGTCTACCACAAGCTGCTCCACAAAACCCATATCATAGACATTCCACAAATTCCTTTTCTTGCGATTTGCTACCAACCCTGATTTTGCCATTCCACCTGCACATTGAAGTCCCCCATGATTATTGTAATGGATTATTTTCTATCTCCTGACCTATCTTCTTCCCCACATATTGACTACTGCTAGGGGGCCTGTACATAACACACATCAGGGTTTTTCTGTCAAACATTATTACCAAGATAAAATGTGATGTAGTAGCCCTATGACTGCATGCAGAATGTAACAGCAATAGTTGAGAAACTACTACTCACTGTTTGTCAGCTGAGCCTTTAGAAGGGATTGTGATTCTTAGTTTGAACAGGAATATTTATATAAGAATTGATGAGCATTCCTAGATGATAATGGAACCCAGATCCATGTAGCTTGCCTTTCACTGTCCTGGTAGCCTCATAATAATGGAGCTGTTGACTAATTATTGCAACTAGCCTTCAGAGTTGAGCCTGAATTATTTCAATCCTGAAGTTAGAGGTTTGAAAGCAGGGATGGGGAATAAAATCAGGGAATCTCGTGCTAGCATGAGATTCATACAATAGCTACTTTGTATCATTTTTCAGGGGGGAAGACACTATTAGTATACCAGAACCTCAAGTGAGTCAAGGGGCAGGGGTGAGCCTGAAGGTGCTAGGTGCTATCTTTACACTTTGGCTGAATTGGTGATGCCAACAGGATCTTTGAAATGATCGATTGACCGCTGATCAGGCCAAAGTCGAGCTGTTGCTTGGAGACAATCTCCCAACCACAGTCTAGTGGACCAAAAAGATTTTCTGTATTTCCACCCCTCCCCAACAGACACACGCACATGCACACCCCACACACTGCGTACTTGCAAAATACACACAACCACAACACACACACAACACACACAAAATACACAGAACACATACACAACCCACATGCACAAAACACAAACAACACACATACACAATACACGCACAACACACACACACAACACACCCCACCTCATGTTTTCAAGCTCTACAATGGTGGATTGACAGGTGTGGCCATTTTTGTTCTTTTCTTTGTTCATTTGTGGGACATGGATGTCCCTGCAGTGGAATAGGGTTTCCTGGAGGGAACAGTCCCTGCAGAAAGCTAACAATGAGGCATCCCACTGGAGTTAACGGAAATGGCAGCTAATGATCCCATGGATGCTGGTGAGATGGTAGGTGAGGACAAGGGGAACCTATCGTTGTTGTGGGATGGAAGAGAAGGTGTGAGGGCTGAAGTGTGGGAGATTAGTTGGACCCAGCCAAGGGCCCTGTGAACAATGGTGCTGGGGAATCCTCAGTTGAGGAAGAAGATGGACATTTTGGAGGCTCCCTTGTCAAAGTTGGCACCATTAGAACAAATGCGAAGGAGACGGCGGAACTGCAAGAATGGAACAGAGCCTGTTCATGAAGCAGGACGTGAAGATATGTAGTCAAGATAACTGTGGGATTCGGTGGGTTTGTAGTGGATAGTGATGACCAGTCTATCCATAGAAATGGAAACAGAGATGTTGAGGAAGGGAAGGGAGTCATCAGTGATGGACCAGGTGAAAGTGAGAGCGGGGTAGACATTGAAAGCAAAATATATAAACTTTCCCAATTCTGAACACTCGTCATATACCTTGTCTCAAATTCGTCACATACTCGACTCCAAAATGTTACTTTCTGAATCAAACGAGCAGCCTCCTTCATCATCTCAGGGAATCTCTTCCATTGATTGACCACTCTTTCATGAGTCATCGTATAGTTTTGGATTTACCCATATTCAAGCTCAAATTGTGTTTTCAGTTGATGAGTTTTCAGCTGAACTCCCTATTGGTCTGTTCCAATACTACTATCAGCTAATGCAAACTTTTCACCTTTTGACCTGCGTTAAGATACAAAAATAACAACCGAAGAAATAATCATGTTTGCGTCGAATCTGTTTGCATTGTGTTTGATATTTGCATCTCTATTGAAAATGATGTGATGTTCACTGATCCGGAAAAGTCTGCATCTTTGTTCTGCTAATGCTGCTGCAGCAGATTTGTCATCTGTTTTGTATTTAAAATGAACACCTTAGGTTGATACAAGTGTAGGGAAGATGGAATAAATTAAAATTAAATGCCATCAATATAAGGTACTCGCTAATAAATCTGATTAAGAATTCACCAGAAACCTTTATTTAACTGAAAGATTGGTTCGAATGTGTAATCACCTGCTATGTGGAGTGGTTGAGGAAAATAGGGAAGTTATCTTTACAGGAGAGTACACAAGGCACAAAGGAGATGGTGAGAGAGTTAGACTGTGCAAACAACAGCCTAAACCAGAGTCTGTAGATGTGAGGCTAGAAAAGCACAGCAGGTCAGACAGCTTCAGAGGAGCAGGAAAGTCAACGTTTTCGGCTGAAACCCTCTTATTGTCCCCAACAGCAGAGACCAGTTTTTGTTTTTTTTTCTTTATTCATTCGCGGGATGAGGGGTTGCTGACGAGGCAGCAGTTATTGCCCATCCCTAATTGCCCAGAGGGCAGTTAAGAGTGAACCACATTGCTGTGGGTCTGGAGTCACATGTAGGCCAGACCAGGTGGGGATGGCAGTTTCCTTCCCTAAAGGATATTAGTGAACCAGATGGATTGAGTAGCAGTTGAGCTGAGTCGCTCTGTGCAGTAAATTCTATATAAAGATTCAAAGACATATTACATCTAGGTTTGCTCACTCTTCAGAATTGACCCAGTGTCAGAGGGCAGTCTCCCAAGACACTACAGTGTGCACAGCAGTGGAAATAAATCATAGGCGCATTGAAGAAAATTACAAAAAAAAAACATTATTTTTAAACATTTTGCTATACCAGTTGTAAAAATGTTGAACATAGGGAAACAAATGCCTTTTGAACTGTCAGTCAAGCATCACCCTATTTAGTAAAAAGTCTCATTGCTTGCCTATCGATGGTGAAAGACAGTGTGTCACAAGAATGGATGTGCTGGCCATGGGCTGAATGGCTGGAGTGCAGGCCAAGGGATGTGATTTCATCTCCAGGAATAGATTTTATTATAGCTGGCAACCCTAGGTATATGCATAAAGCAGAGTCCCCTATTGGTAGAAAGATACCTGTTAGACCTCAGCTGGAGAATTGTATACAGTTATGGGCTCCACATTATAGGAAGGATGTGAAAGTATTGGAGAGAATGCAGAAATGATTTTCAAGACTGGTTTCAGGGTTGAGGAACTTAAATTATGAGGATACATTGAAAAAAGTTGGGAATGTTCACATTGGAGAGAAGAAGGGGAACAGGAGATCTGATTAAGGATTTCAAAATCAGGAGCAGGACTTGATCAAATACATGGGGAAAATCTGTCTCCATTCGTAAAAGGATCAAGAACCAGAGGGCACAGGCTTAAAGTGATGTGAAAATAGGAGCAAATATAAGTGTTTGTTCTGCCTGGAGCTCTGGTGGAGGCAGGTACATCTGAGGCATTTAAGAGGGCATTGGATTGTTACTTGGATGCAAGTAATGTGCAAGGGTACAGAAACAAAAATAAAAAACAGGAGATTGACAATAAGTAATATTCTCATGTGAAGAACTGGTGCAGACACAATGGGCCAAATGGCTTCCTCCTATGCTGGATCAATTCTGTGATTCTTAATCAAGGAAGTAGACAAAAAGCAGGTAACTATAGGCCAGTTAGCTTAACTTCGGTAGTGGGGAAAATGCTTGAATCTATCATTAAGGAAGAAATAACAAGACATCTGGATATAAATCGTCCCATTGGGAATACCCAGCATGGGTTCATGAAGGGTAGGTCATTCTTTGAGGACATTACTTGCATGGTGGACAATGGGGAACCTGTGGATGTGGTGTATCTGGATTTCCAGAAGGCATTTGACAAGGTGCCACACCAAAGGCTGCTACATAAGATAAAGTTCCACGGTATTACAGGTAATGTATTGGCATGGATAGAGGATTGGTTGACCAGTAGAAAGCAAAGAGTAGGGGTAAATGGGTGTTTTTCTGGTTGGCGGTCAGTGGCTAGTGGTGTGCCTCAGGGATCAGTGTTGGGACCGCAATTGTTTACAATTTACATAGATGATTTGGAGTTTGAGACTAAGTGTGGTGTGTCAAAATTTGCAGATGACACTAAGGTGAGTGGTAGAGCAAAGTGTGCAGAAGACACTGAAAGTCTGCAGAGGGATATAGATAGTCTAAGTGAGTGGGCAAAGGTCTGGCAGATGAAGTACAATGTTGATAAGTGTGAGGTCATCTATTTTGGTAGGAATAACAGCAAAATGGACTATGTTTTAAATGGTAAAAAATTGCAGCACGCCGCTGTGTAGAGGGACTTGGGTGTCCTTGTGCATGAATCGCTAAAAGTAGGATTGCAGGTGCAGCAGGTGATTAAAAAGACAAATGGAATTTTGTCTGCCATTGCTCGAGGGATGGAGTTTAAAAACAGGGAGGCTGTGCTGCAGCTGTATAGGGTCCTGGTGAGGCCACACCTGGAGTACTGTGTGCAGTTTTGGCCTCCTTACTTGAGAAGGGATGTACTAGCACTGGAGGGGGTGCAGAGGAGATTCACTCGGTTGATTCCAGAGTTGAGAGAGTGGATTATGAGGAGAGACTGAGTAGGCTGGGATTATACTCATTGGAATTCAGAAGAATGAGGGGAGATCTTATAGAAACATATAAGATTATGAAGGGAATAGATAAGGTGGAAGCAGGGAGGTTGTTTCCGCTAGCAGGTGAAACTAGGACTAGAGGGCATAGCCTCAAAATAAAGGGAAGCAGATGTAAGACTGAGGTCAGGAGGAACTTCTTCACCCAAAGAGTTGTGAATTTGTGGAATTCCCTGCCCAGTGAAGTGGTTGAAGCTACCTCGCTGAATGTTTTTAAGGCAAGGCTAGATAAATTTTTGAACAGTAAAGGAATTAAGGGTTCTAAGGTTTTGGAGTAGATCTGTAGCTCGGGTTGTGGGTGTTGAGGTTAGTTGGCTCGCCGAGCTGGTTTGTTATTCTGCAGACGTTTCGTTACCGTGCTTGATAACATCCTCAGTGCAGCCTCTGATGAAGCGTCGGTGTGTTTTCCTGCCTGGTTTTTAAACTCTGGGGTCCGTTGCGATGGATTGCCTCACTTCCGGGTTTCCTCCGTAGTGGAATGTATATGGGGTCGAGTTCAATGTGTTTATTAATAGCATGCTTCGTGGAGTGCCATGCTTCCAGGAATTCTCGTGCTTGTCTCTGCCTAACCTGTCCCAGGATCTTGGTGTTGTCCCAGTCGAAGTTGTGGTTCTCCTTGTCCATGTGGATTGAGATAAGTGAGTATTGGTCGTGTCTTTTTGTAGCCTCATCTCAATCCACATGGACAAGGAGAACCACGACTTCGACTGGGACAACACCAAGATCCTGGGACAGGCTAGGCATGAGAATTCCTGGAAGCATGGCACTCCACGAAGCATGCTATTAATAAACACATTGAATTCGATCCCATATACATTCCATTACGGAGGAAACCCGGAAGTGAAGCAATCCATCGCAACGGACCCCAGAGTTTAAAAACCAGGCGGGAAAACACACCGACGCTTCATCAGAGGCTGCACTGAGGACGTTACCAAGCACGGTAATGAAACGTATGCGGAACAACAAACCAGCTCGGCGAGCCAACCAACCTCAACGAATTAAGGGTTATGGTGAGTGGGCGGGTAAGTGGAGCTGAGTCTCAAAAAGATCAGCCATGATCTTATTAAATGGCGGGGCAGGCTTGAGGGGCCAGATGGCCTACTCCTGCTTCTAGTTCTTATGTTCTTAACTCTTCAGTAGCTAAACTGTGCTCACTTCTAATTATTGCCTCTTTCTCTTGACTGCTGTTTTATTCTTGGCTTTATCCAGAACTTGACAGAAGAGTTCCGCCTCGACTATTGCCGCTTGTGGCATTCTCTGATAAGAACCGATATGAAAGGCATCGAGATATACAGCCGGCGGCTGGGGGCTGGGGACTTGTACCCACTGTTTGCCTGCATGCTGACTGCCAGATCCTGGGCCTCTATAACCAAAGGAATTGACCAAACACCAGTCTCTGAGACTGAGGTGAGTAACACTTGGGAAATTTAGCAGGCATATCATTCCTCGTTCACAATGCTTAACAAGAGCTCGCAGCAGTGTGGGCATCCTTGACTGATTTGTGATGGGGTCTGCAGTATTCGTATCAAGACCATGCAGTATGTGGTGTCTGTTGGGGTTTAGTTTTTAGAACATTTGCCTTTGTACCAAGATATTATGAGATTTGACTCCAACTCCAATGACTGGCAATCTAAATTAACATTCACACACTGATGCAGTGCTGACTGAGCGCTGCACCATCAGAAGGGCTATCTTTCAGATGAGATGTTAAAGCTGTTGCTCCACCTGCTTTACTGAGTAGGCATGGAAGATCCTCTCGCACTATTTTGAGGAAGACTAGAAGAGCTTACCTCACCCTGGCAAACATTTATCAATCAACACCAATTAAACAGATTACATATACTCACTATTACATTGCAGCTTGTGAGATCTTGCTGTGCAATAAAAATGGTTGTTGCATTTCCTGCAGCAGCAACTACCTTCAAAAGCGCTTGAAGTATTCTGAGGTTGTGAAAGGTGTTCCACAGACTGATATCCATATGATAAATTAGGCAGAAAAAGTCTTTCAGAGATTTATAAGGGTGGTACTTAAAATTTGCAGTTTAGCACAAACACCAGTTTTCACCTTCCCTTTCTGGACCTCCTTCCTGTCCAGAAGCCAATTTCAACTGGAGAAGAACCCAGCTCTTTAACAAACAAGAAAAACTACTGACTTTGAAGGATGATGTGATGATAACCAGCACAAAGGAAACTCAAAGGTAGAAAATAGTGTGTAGGGGTGTGGTCTAAATCAAAATATGACAGGAAGACGAAATAATGCATTTCAGCCCCTTTGCTGCCCATCTATTCTGAAAACCTTCAAGGATATCAGTGGACTTTGCATCCTTTCTTTTCAAAGACACATAGGCATGGACATAACCACAAAAGAGAGGCAGACAGCTGGGGATTGAGACTCTCCCTCTACGTGACCCACTACCTTGATCTATTGATGGTGACTCTGGGCAGGTTAGAAGTTGTTCCACAAGGAGCTCTCCTGACTGACCCATCGCATATCTGCACGGAGTGCCTAAAGATTTAGGAGCATGGGGCTACAGTACGACCAAAAGAGTAACAAAAGATATTTTTAAAGTGAAGAAAAAGGGGTTGCAACCTTCTATATCTTGGGTATAGCTGGCCCATAGTTTGCAGATCTCCATAGAATAGACAGTTGCAGCTGTAATTGAACCACAATATTCTACAGTCGCACTGGATTGCTGAAAACTTCGCTTTCTTTTTAAAACAAAGAAAGGCACCACTAAATTCTTTTCCCCCAACTGGGGAAGAACCCAGCTCTTCTAATATTTTAATGACCCATTACCAAATCACCCAATCAGCCAATTACCAACACTGCCCACCAAGGTCAACATGACAATAACAAAAACAATCGTAAAGGGAGAAAGCAAGGGAGCGACTGCAGCAAAATGGTTTTAGTGAGGGAGTTAACGCACACCAGCCCCACTCATACCCATCTGACTCTGAAAGCTTCAAGGCTATTGGTGAACACCTTGTGCTGCCTTTCCAAAGAACCAATGCACACATGTAACTGTAGAAGAGAGGTAGGCAGTTACAAATTATGACCCCTGCACCAACTGCTGCCTGGACCTGTTGGTAGAACATAGAACATAGAATTGTACAACACAGGAATGGGCCCTTCAGTCAATGATGTTGTGCCAAACATGACGCCAAATTACACCTATACCTTCTGCCTGCCTTCGGTCCATATCTCTCCATTCCGTACATATTCATGTGCTTATCCACAAGTCCCTTTAACGCCCCTGTCATATCTGCCTCCACCACCGCCCCTGGCAGCGAGTTCGAAGATTCCTACCACCCTCTGTGTAAAAAAAACTTGCCATTCGCATCTCCTTTAAACGTTCCCCCCTCTCCGTAAATGCATTCCCTCTAGGCTAATGAAGAGCCCAGCTGTTTGTTTTTCAAAAACAAACCACCACTAAATCATCCATTTGACCACTTAAATAATTAACAAATTACGACTGAAAACCCAATTCTTCAGTACCAATAAGCATAACCTGCTCACCATCAACTCTGGGGCTGTTCTAGTTGACCCTGGGTGTCTTGTGGCATAGTGGTATGCCCCTCTCTCTGATCCAGGAGGCCTGGGTTCAAGTCCCACCTGCCATGGACGTGTATTAACATCTCTGAGCAGGTTGATTAGACATTAGCTTCTGGTTGACCCTTAAAGGAACCTGCGTTTCTAATAATGATGAAAGGTACTATATAAATGCAAGTCTTTCTTTAACATGATTGCATTTGCATTTAATGGTAATTAATAGTGGGGCCCAAAATAGTGTGATGTGAAAACAGCCTCTAATGGTCTTTACCTAGGAGACACGCAGACACCCACAGAGACACCTACAGATATACTCGTACACAGTATATATACTCCTCACCAGCAAATGGAATTCCGCTCAGGGTCTGCAGTTATTATGTCACACTATAGTTCCCTACAATAATGTTTTCAATTGTTGTCACAGAAATATCATGATTGCTGTGAGAACTAATTATCCTCCACTTCTGACTGCTGGATACCTGCCATTGATTGGAGTGGTGTGGATGTAGATGTGTAATTCAATTCAATATTAACAATAATCCATTGTACAAAAAATGGTGCTTTCTTTCAGTTTTCTTACACTGGACAATTTGTCTAAAGAGGACCTGGGTTGCACTGGTCATGTTGGGTCACAGAATTATGCAGAGAAAGGCCATTCAGCCCATTGTACCTACGTTAAATTTTGAAAATGCTGTCCCTTTAGTCTCACCTCTTGTTCATAAACCATTTCCCTCTCCATCTATTTATCCTTTTGGAAGTGATTATTGAACCAGCTTGCTTTGCCTCTTAGTGTACAATATTTAATTTTAATTCTCATGATATCTCATTATTATTCTATAGGGATTAATAGTTACTCTGTCACCTTAACTTCAGCTCAGCTAGCATTCTGAAATAATTTCAGGTATGTTTAGATTCTCCGCAAATAAAGAGATACTTTGTGAATATTCATTCACTCTTTGAGGATAAACTCTGTACATCCAGGCCTGTCACCATCATACTCCTTTCTTATCTGAGAAAATGCTTATCTGAGTCCCAAGATTGATAAATTTTTATCAATCTTGGGACTCAGATAAGCATTTTACTTTGATGGTTTGTGGTCATTTAAATGAATTGTGTTCATAGAATATTAATAACTGCAATGATTGTAACAGAATTAATCAGTTAATGTTTTAAACACCTATGGTCTAGGCAATGCCCATGGCCCTGAATCTGGTTTCTAATACAGTGGGTTCCTGGTGCTTGGTACAGTGACTTGTGATGTTCCTCATAACATAATGTGGACATAATTCAGCGAAGACCAATTTCTACCCAAAAGGACAAGTGTTTCATGTCTAAGGTCAGTGTGCAAGCATGACAGGACAAGTTTTGAATAAAATTACTTGACTGGCAGCTAATTGTCTTTTAACATACTGTAGCAACTATCTATTGTAGTCCTCCAGCAATGAAAGGAAGAAAGAAGGAAGAGCCTGCATTTATATAGCACTTTTCACTACCCCAGTGACATCCCAAAGCAGTTTACAACCAATGAAGTGTCTTTGAATTACCCTTCTGTGTTGTCATGTAGGAGCTGCGGTAACCAATTTGCATACTGTAAAATCGCACAGGTAAACAATGAAACCAATGAACCAGATTTTAGTGGTGTTGCTTGAGGGGTTACTACTCATTTCCCCTAACCTTCCTTAAACATTGTCACTGCATTTTTAATGTCTTCCTAAGTGGGCAACAGTTTAATGTTTCATCCAAAAGGCAGAACCTTGGACAGCTCTGTCACTGGCCTGTGTCATTATCCTGCAGCTCCATCTTTCCACTGGGGCTGAGCAGTACTAGTGATGAGAGCAGAAATCTCATAGTTTGAAAGTGTAACATAGTGACCATTACTTCATACAGGATCCAGCAGTGGGTCACTCTGTCACCCTGGTTTCTCAAGCTTGTGTTTTTAACTTTCATTAGAGTTTGTGATTCTCTGTTTTGTAAACACTCCAGGTGCAGCGCAGTCTGATTTGTAAGTGAATTTTGGAGCATGTGGTAATTTGTATTCTTCTCACTGTAATCAATATCCTGAGATTATCAGCTCAAGGATCTCAGTATCATTAATAGCAAACCTTTTGCATTTGCTGTGGATTTGAGGTTATTAAACAATGGAATCACCTGCCTCTCTGATGTTTTTCACAGATTGGTATGTGGATTGTAAGTGCTGCCCAAGGAACATTGTGTTTTCAAGCCAAGAGGACACAATCTCCTTTAGGACTGGAAGGAACACTTTCAATAAATCAGAATTTTCATAGTCACCTCACATAGGGCAGCACTCTACAATGGATGAGAGTTATACCTGCTCCCTGGATGTTTGGCTGTTTGAGAAGTTAGCAAGGAGTATGATGGTGACAGGCCTGGATGTACAGAGTTTATCTTCAAAGAGTGAATGAATATTCACAAAGTAACTCATTATTTGCGGAGAATCTAAACGTACCTGAAATTATTTCAGAATGGGCTCCAGTTAAGGTGACAGAGTAACTATTAATCCCTATAGAATAATAATGAGATATCATGAGAATTAAAATTAAATATTGTACACTGTCTAAGAGGCAAAGCAAGCTGGTTCAATAATCACTTCCAAAAGGATAAATAGATGGAGAGGGAAATGTACAGGTTTATGAACAAGGGGTGAGACTAAAGGGACAGCATTTTCAAAAATTTAATGTATGTACAATGGCTGACTGGCCTTTCTCTGCATAATTCTGTGACCCAACATGACCAGTGCAACCCAGGTCCTCTTTACACAAAGTGTCCGGTGAAAGAAAACTGAAAGAAAGCACCAACGTTGCATTTATTGTACCCTGGATTGTTTTTAATCCTTACAATGATGACAAGTTGTATTGTTGTTGCCCTGTTGCTGTTGCATTGATGTAAAGTAGCTGTGAACATTATTAGGCTGTAAATTGCACATAAGGATTGGACTTGGCCAAATCTCATACATCTTTTATATCTGTCAAGTTGTCCACTTCAAATATTCTTCAAGCGTGACCAGTTGTATAATGCAGGCTACGGTCAACAATTTAAGGCTGTATCTTATCGAATCTGCATGTTGAGTTAATGTAGTGTAGTCACATGATTTTGTTTATCACAGGATGTATTGCCAGTTCTGCGTCGGGTGATAAATATTCACATGAAATATTCACTTTGAACAGACATAATTACAGTCTGGATTTATTTATGAATAACACACACTCCGACCTGTATGGCTCAATTTATAATGTATACGACCGTGCTGACCATTCACAAGTCCACCATTCACACAATTCCTTCCATGTGAGAAAGACACTGGAGCCGACTCCACAGTCAGTGGCCCTTTTGAGAAGAGATTTTGCTGATTTCTGAGCCAGCCATCATCGTTGATGGTGAGGTTCTTCCTAAAATCAGTACGCTTCCTTCTGTATTTGCACAAAGATTAAACACTGATAATTGAAAGAGCAGGAATAGTGGAAGCTACGTGCAGACTGGAATTTAAGGCTGGAGGTATTGTTGAAAAAGGATTGGATTCAGTTGTAGGTAAATTGAGAAAAGAACAAGTAGCCAAATTTGGACTTGTGTCAGCCTTAGCTACTGGGAAGGGCTCTCGCCCCTGAGTCAGAAAGGTCAAATCTCTCTACTGGATTTGAGCACAAAGTCAAGGCTGACACTGCGATGCAGCACTGAAGGAGTGCTGCACAGTTTGAAATGTCAAAAAGTTTCAGATGAAATTTGAAATGAGACCCTTTCTGCCCTTCTGGGTGAATGGAAAAGAATCCCAAGGCACTATTTTGAAGATGAACAGAGAAGCTGCACCTATTGTCCTGGCTAACATGTATCCCTCAATCAATCACTAAAGCAGATTATCCAATCGTATCACTTTGCTGTGTGAGAAAGCTAACTGTGTTCCCTACAATATGCCTGAGACTACACATAATTGGCTGTAAAGAGGACCTTCAGCAATAAAAGAGCAGTGATTGTAACAAGGCAGTAAGGTGGACCTCATAGAGTATGAGTTCCCTAATTGGTGCTGTTAATCTAGTCCAATCAGGGAACTCTAGCTGATAGATATAAACAGGAGTCACATGGGTTCGGTTCTCTCTGAGGGAGCTGGATCAGTGTCAGGGACTCCTGGTGATGGGACACCAGCCTCTGTGGCGTTATTTCAATAATGTGCAAGATTTAACATTAATGGCAATAGGAGGGCTGTGCTGATGATCAAGAATTGATTGATGTGGCAGGAATAGGCTGGTTGGATTTGTCCTGCTTTCCATGGGCAACTCATACTTGGCAATTCTCCACATTGGCAAATAGATACCAGCATTGGAACTAGACTGAAACAGCTTTTTTAGAGGTCCAACTGGGTCTGACTTAGTATAAGTATAAGTGCCAGGATATTTTGCAGCCAAAGCAGAGAAACATAGAAAATGGGAGTAGAAGTAGGCCGTTTGGCCCTTCAAGCCTGCTTCGTCATTCAATATGATTATGGTTGATCATTCAACCTTTACTCTGTTCCCACTTTCTCCTCATACCCTTTAGATCCCTTTAGCCTTCTCAAAAACATTCCATGCCTTTTGTACTGTCTTGCCAGGTGCTGATGGAGTCTCAGACATTGTAAGGTACGATTTGGTAGTGTGACTATGTCAGGCTATTGCTTCACCAGACTGTGGAACAGCTCTCCCAATTTTAGCTGAAAGCCCCGGATATCAATGAGGTTGACTGGGCAGGGTGTGCTGTGGTCATTTTTGGTGCCTGAGTCAATGCCAATGATCTACCTAACTTTATTCTCCCTTGACTGTTCTGGGGCAGTTTGCTACATGTGACATGCTAGGCCCGTTCAGAGTGAAGTTAAGAGTCAACCGCATTGCTGATTATTACATGATCACCCTGACGGAGATGAATTTTTCATTCTAGATTTGTTAGCTGAAGTAGAATCACCTCAGCTGTCATGAAGGGATTTGAACTTGTACTCCCAGAGTGCTAGTTTGTGCCTCTGGATTGCTAGTCCCTTGACATTACCACTTTGCTGTTGTTTTCTGATGGGTGAAGCCAACTGTAAAATATCAGGCAAACTAGGGACAATCATTGTCAAAATTATTGACCCGAAGAATATTAAGAAGCAAACTGATCTAACATAGAGATAGTAAGAACTGCAGTTGCTGGAGTCAGAGATAACACAGTGAGGATCACAGCAGGCCAGGTAGCATCAGAGGAGCAGGAAAGTTGATGTTTCAGATCGGGACCCTTCTTCAGAAATGGTAGCTTTGTTTTCCATGCAGTACAGGCAGATCATACCATGCAATGATCATAGGGTGATTGAACAGAGCAAGGAATACAAAATTACAGCTGCAAGGAAGGTGAGATTTAAAAGAACATTGTTAGTAATTTTACAGGCTTTGAATTGAAGTTTAAAAGTGCAGAACAATTGCAAGAAATGTGAGAATAAGATTTGCTGTAGCAAACTTGCAAAGAGTCGCCATCTTGAATCCATTTAGTATGAAATCCCTGAAATTACACCATAATCGATATTGAAGGTCATTTTCACCAGTGGGCTCAGTACTGCTCTGAGGATAACCACTGCTGACTGAAATCTGAAGTCTCAGAAGACTGGGACCATCAACACACAGACTCCAAACCCATCCAGCTGTTTTGGCTATGTCAAACTTACAGAATCCTTTTGGGTAGATGCAATATCAACAGCAAAGTGTTTCTAAAATGCATTTAATGGAGAGACAAAGCCCTGGGGCCCTCGCAGAAACACATTGGAAGATATAAACATCACTCCAAAGTATTGGTCAATGAGTTGTGTTGTGAAGTTGGGTAGAGTACTTGTGGATTGGGAGTTAAGAAGTTAGAATTTGGTGTTTGTAAAATGCTATGGGGGAAAGCATCATGTGGTCCTTTTAAAAGAGAATGTGCTTTTTCTATGCTGAGAGATTTAAAACGAATGTCTGTGAGCAGCAGCTTGAAAGTTTGCAAGTACACAGAGAGCACCCGAATTGAAAAACTTGTTTCAAAAGGCCATACAGTTAGCAAGCCAAGCAGCAGTTTTTACCAAGACAACAAGTTTTGAATTTAGCCAATCAATTTGAACCAGGCACTTAGGTACCAAAACCCAATTCAATTTAAATCTGATGGTTTTGACAACATAGGACCAATCCTATTGTAAGAAATCGATATGTCATCAAGGGTATAAAAGAACGGGGCAATTGGAAAAAGACCCGAGAGGTAATTGCCATCCGCCAGAATTAACAGCCCTCAGCTTTCAAGAGAGAATCGCTGACTCTCACAGTCTCCTCTACGTCTTAGAGAAAGCACCATCTAAATACTAACGGTACTGATGGCGCAACTAGTTAATATTCCTGACAGAAGAGTCAACGGAGAAGGTGCAGAACATTCTGGAAGATACGTAGCTTGGCTGTAATTTCGAGAGACTAAATTCCAGTTTTTTTTATAAGTGGAATTTGTATTTATTGGAACACCACACCATTAGAATCTTGCTTTATTCGGGAATAGTTGGTAGTTAGAAGGGATTTATTCGGTTTGTCAATAGTTTAGTTAATTTGTTCACTGTTAACGTTTGATAAACAAATTGTTACTTGTTGATTTTAAGTTGAGTGTCAGGGATTTATTTTATTTAACCACTAGAAGTTGCTGAAAGACAGGTTATACTACTTTCCACACTCCTTTTACAGATTACAGGACGAGATGCTCCTCTTTGGGTGTTTTGGTTTTAGTTCTCAGGGTGGGGTCAAACTCTGCTTTATAACAGTTGGGTTTTAAGGAAGGTCTGAAAGGTGTAGGCAGAAGTGGAGAGGTGGAGAGGTGTCGAGGTGTCATGGATGACACTCCAACCTTGGGGCCCAGATGGCAGCTGTCAAGGGTGGGGACACAGGAAAGGCGGCGTATACAGTAGACTGGCATCAGAGGACCAGAGAATTCAAAAGGAGCTGTAGATCTACAGGAGATAAAAGATTGACTGGGGAAATGTCATTAAGGAATTCAAACACAAGGATGACAATTCTTCGTTGGAGGTGTTGGTGCTTCAGAAGTAAATTGACATTAGTGGGCACCAGGGCTGAAGGGGAATGTTGGCGCCTGAAACAAAATGAGAAACACAGCTGGTCCTTGAGCATTTTGTCAAAGTGCTGTGCCTGATGCTTCACTGGCAACTTCACTGGTAGTGCCGCACTCCCTTAGTTAAGCGCTTAAAGCAGAGATTATGTGCCCCTGATGAGGGAGTTGACCCACAACCTTCTGACTCGCAGGCAAGAGTGCTACCCATGGAGCTTGGACAGAGTGCAGAAGATCAGTCATCATCTGAAATTCCGACAGACTATGATGTAAAACTGGGGGAAAGAAAATCGAGCAAGTAAAAATGATCACCATTTCCTATAAGTAATAATACTTAACAAAATTTAATGCAGGTCTACCAAAAAAAAAAAAATCAGGATCAAGCCCCTTAAAAGCTGTATAGTGTGTATCCTGGGGCTTTGCTTTTTTTTTGCTTATTTGAGTCCATGTACTTGACTGACTTTGAAGTCGAAAGGGCAGAATGTTTTTTCTATCACATTAAGCCATCATTAACAAACTGGTGACGCGGGCAGTCTCTTGATTCTGCGGCTGACTGATGATCTCAGCTATTTTACAGCAATTGTTCGCATTGAAAAACAAACTGAAGCAAAAAATTTCCCATGCATTGATATTTCTGCTGTCCCACTATGAGATGAAAGCTGTTGTGAAGTTTTGGAAGTGTATTCACAAATTAATTCAAATCATTAGATTCAGTCAGCTAAGGTCATTAATGGAAGTTATACTGGTATTAATGATTGATGATCTCTCTAGTTTAACATACACCCCCAACACCTTGATGTTTAAGTTACTAAATGTAAAGTTGGAGCCTGAGGTGAATAGGAAATGTGGGTGGCCAAAATGGAGGGGGCATTCTTTCCTTTGACCCAAACCATTTCCGTAGCAGGTGTTTGGAATCCATAAGAGTCTCCAGAATGTTCAAATTCTGATGATGGCATTTGGATACCAGGGTGGATTTAACTTGCAGCTTCCCACTTGATCTTCACCTACCTGCTACAGACTTGGGATGTTAAATTTCTCAACCTTTTTTTTTCCAAAAGGCTTTCTTCATTGGACTGGGGGGAGGATGTATGCTCTTGGCCTGACAAGGGAGTCAGGACCTAGCCTCTCTCCTCACCTCAGTCTGCCCTGACTGCTAACCACATATCATTACAGTATCTAGTCAGATGCCTTGAAATCCTGCTCCTTCTTCACTACATAGTTACTGATTACCTGTGAGATCAGGTGCAAGATTTACATAGGAGATAGAGGTGACACCCAAATATTAAAGCTGGTTTCACTCCAATATGGGCTAACAAACTGACCACTAGTCATACTGTGACCGCGACTGAAACTGATGCCAAACTGACAACTCAAAATACAATCAAGACTGAAGATTCAGTGCAGTTTAGGGCAATATCTTTTACTTCTTCTCTGCCCAGGGAAGGGTATGGAAGGTTTCTGTTATAAAGAAAGGCTGGATAGACTGGAACTATTTTCACTGAAACATAGGAGGCTGAGAAGTGGCCTTATATGAAATCATGAGGGTATAGATAGGGTTAATGGTAAGTGTCTTTTCTCTAAGATATTCCCTAAGGATTTCAAGCTTAGCGGCACATTTTTAAGGTGAAAGGAGAGAGATTTAAACGAGACATTAAGGGCAAATTTTTTACACAGAGGGTAGTTCACTTGCGTAATGAACTTCCTGAGGAAGTGATGGATGTGGGCACAATTACAATGTTTAAAAGATATTTGGATAAGTACAGGAATAGGAAAGGTTTGGAGGGATTTGGACCAGGAATAAGCAGGTGGGACTAGTTTATTTTGGGATTATGTTCAGCATGGACTGGTTGGACCGAAGGGCCTGTTTCCATGCTGTATGACTCTATAATGTTAAGGAGTCTTTTCCATTAGTTAATACATCCCTCGTATTCTACACTTGCTATCGTTTGCTTTGTTCTCGATGTTCCTTTGAGTGTCCCATCTAGAGGAATAGAACTGAAATGTTAAGCTTGTATAGAACCTTGGTTAGACCTCACTTAGGACACTGTATAGTGTCTAAGCCCCCATATTCCAAAACAGTAATGTACAAAATCAATGAAGGATGAAATGCTATTTTTGCAAAAAGCACTGAAGACTTGGACAGTATAATTTGGACCCTTCAGTCTTTTTTTCCTGTGAATCAAATTCTACTGGAGAGAATCTGAACTAATGATCTAGATTGTTCCACCAATGCAGCATCAAGGAAGTGCCGCACTCTCAGAGGAATGCTGTTTGTATGACACTTTAAGCCAAGGTGCTATTTCTCTCTCAAGTGAGTGTAAAATATCTCATGGCACTATTTGAAGAAGAACTGGGCAGTTCTCCCTGCTGTGATGGTCAATATTTATCCCTCAACTCACATCGAGAAAACAGTTAAGCTGGTGAGTTATCTCAGTGCTGTTGACAGAGCTTGCTTTAAGCAAATTGGCTGTTTGCATTTCATATATTACAACATTGATTACAATTTATTTAGTCCATCATTAGCTTTAATGCACTTCGTAAATGTTCACTGTTGCATCAATAACTTTGCACAAAGTTGTCATTTTAATTTCTGATATGTCGCTTGCTGGAGGTGTAATAATAATGTCATTGGGCGAGTAATTCAAAGATCAGGGACATAGGTTCAGATCTCAGTGGAGCAGCTGGAGAGATTCAAATTCAATAACAAATCTGGAATCTAAACTTGCCTCAGTGATGGTGCCATGACAATTATCTTCACTTGTTGTAAAAACAGTTTGGCTCATTAATGGCCTTTAGGGAAGGAAATCTGCCACTCCTACCTGGTGTGGCCTACATGTGACTCCAGACCCACAGCAATCTAGTTAACTCTTAATTGACCACTCAGACCAAGGGCCAATTAGGAATGGGAAGTGAGGTTGTTGACTTGCTCACTGAGCTGGCTTGTTTTCGTTCAGACATTTCATCACCATGCAGTGGGTTGAGAAAAGCACAACATAGTCTTCATTTCTTGTTGCAGCAAAGTTATTTTCTTATTTATTTGCACAATAATGCTTGTTCATCAAACCGTGCTCCGAACACTCCACAATCCTGAAAATTCATTAGCAATTGCAAAACAACAAAGCAGACATTTCGACTGTGCATCATAAAAATATGTTAAGCTCAGTGTATTTTCATGGGATAAGAGTTAGAGGAGCCATATGATGTGTGCAGAAATGTCCTTCCTGTGTTATGAGAGTGCATGGTCTCCGAAGTCTGATGCCCATTCCGGTTTTCCTCAATACTATTAAAAGAAGAGCATAAGATTTCTGTTAGTGTTGTGGCAAAAAAATTTATCCTTCAAGAAGCTCCTAAAGTAGACGGCTGTTTATCTCCATTGCTGTTTGTGGAGCTTGCTGTGCATGTGTTGGCTTCCTGAGTTTCCTACATCACAACAATGCCTACATCAGAAAAGTGACCACACTTCATTTGACTAGAAAGAGGTTTGGGGCATCCCGAGGTTGTGAAGGGTTCTATATAAAGACAAGTTCTGTTAGGCTGAATTTTTCTATCTTGTCGTCATTTGGTAGTACAGAATTGCTGAACAAAGGCACGTTTTATGGAAGTTTTTTGTCCCGCACTCACCAGGGTATTTTGCAAGAATGCAAATCCAAGTGGAGAACTATCATTTACACTGGTATGTTGTTGCAAAATGTCATGATGAGCACAAGACAAAAAGCCTCAACAAAATGTGGCTTTTTTCTAATACTGTTGTATTATTTATATTGAAACAACAAGTAAGGGCAAAGTCTCAGTTAGTGGTATAGGCTGCTCAGTTCAGAGCAGGAGTCCTGCAAAAAGAGGGAATTAGTCCTCTGCTGCAGAGCCATCTTTCCGATGAGGCCTTGTGCTCTGTCACTCTGCCTAACATTGTGTACTTTGCTAACTGCTGCTGGGCAGATGTACCTCAGATTCAAGAAGGCTTTGCTGTACGTGAGTATAAGCTGAGTCTTTCTGAATCAGAAACCTTTAATAATTCACCACTATTTCCAAACAAAACAAGGTAGGGACAGCTTTTTGGACGAAGTTTGGTTTTGCTTGTGCCACACAAATGCAAAATTACCGTTGTTTCCACTTCGTCACCCCTCACAACATAGTCCAATAAGAATGAGCAAATGGATTGCCACAGCATTTTTGAAACTTTAAGTTATATGTTTCCCTGGTTAGATTATGTTAATGCGCCTTGTAATTCATTTTGATGTTTACAGAGTTGTGCAAATATTGACATTGTTGTCAAATTCCAATCCAGTTTAAACCGCATACGCACAGAGGTACAATAATATGATTGAAGCCGCCACTATAATTAACCTTTTCCCTAATGAATGAAGAGTAATTGAACACAATAAACAGTGACTCAGGCTTGTTGCTCACCTTCACTTCTGGACTGGAAACTTATTCTTATTGACTTCTGGGAAGGTTTTTGGGGTCTCCAAGTTAAGACAGGTGATGTTGATGTGTTGGCATCATGCGGCCAATTTGAGTGCAACAAGTTCCCACGAATAGCAATGCAATAACGTCTGGATAATCTCAGCGGCAAATATTGGTCAGAACACCAGGCAGAGCTGCTGTCCCCCTGTGTAGTACCATTGAACTTTTAGTGGCCACCGTAGAGGGCACTCAGAGTCTCAATTTAACATCTGCTAATAAGCACATTCCGATCTGAACTTTCTTCAACAACAGCAGTTAACCTCAAACAATACAGCAACCTCTCATCACTGTATTGCAGTGTCAGCCTAGATTGTACCAAGTGCCTGCAGTGAGACTTTAATCCTCCACTCGGATATGAGAATAAAGGACTGGAGAGAAAATGCTGAGAATACTCATCAGCTCTGCTCATGTGCCACCATCCTGAAAGATTAACTCTGTTTATCTCTCATCCGATGCTGCCAGACCTACAGAGTATTTCGAGAATTTTGTGTTTATTTCAGAACTGAGAATGCCACCCACAGAGTGGTTGCTGAAAGTTAAGGTCTACTTTACAATTCAATGTAAGGACTTCCCTGTTCTCCTGTAGTTATCCTTCTACCTGTGTAATCCATTGGTTTTCGCAACTCGTCACTCTTATTCCTGAGCAGTAAGGAAGCAATTCACTTCACTCTTCCTCCTCAAGCAAATACTAAGTAACCTGCAAATGAGAGATACCAAGAACTGCAGATGCTGGAGTCAGAGACATTACAGTGTGGAGCTGGAGGAACACAGCAGGCTAGGCAGCATCAGAGGAGCAGGAAAGTTGACATCTTGGGTCAGGACCCTTCTTCAGAAATATTACTCAGAAATAACGTGCAAATGAATTCTCTCACCATCACCACACCCACCTTTCCATTAAATTAGAGGAGTCATTAAGTATACATCGAGATGCATTGAATGTGCACACACAAACAGTTCATTTGGCCCATCTGCTGTATACTGTGAAGGAATGACAGAATTGTGCCCAGGCAGTATCATATGACTTGGAGGGGAACTTGCAATTAGTGATGTTTCCATGTATCTGCTGCCCTTGTCCTAGATGGTGGAGGTTGCTGAAGGTGCTGTGGAAGTCCAGCTGAGTGTATCTTGCAGATGGTATACTTTGCTGCCACTGTGCATCAGTGTTGAAAAAAATGAATGTTGAATGTGGTGTATGGGGTGCCAATCAAGTGGGCTGCTTTGTCTTGGATGGCATTGAGCTTCTTGTTGGAGTTGTACCCATCCCAACAAGTGGAAAGTATTCCATCTCACCCCAGATGTAGATGATTTTGGACGAAGTTTGGTGTTGTTTGTGCTATACAAATGCAAAATTACCGTTGTTTCTACTTAGTCACCCCTCACAACATAGTCCAGTAAGAATGTGCAAATGGATTGCGACAGCATTTTTGAAACTTTAAGTTATGTGTTTCCCTGGTGTAGATTTTGTTAATGCGGCCTTGTAATTCATTTTGATGTTTACATTGACCTACTCTTGAGGGTTAAGAGAGTTACCTATGTTAAAGAGCCAATGTTCATTTTCTGGTGGAGTGAGGGTCAATAGGTGGCCACACAATTTCCAAAGTTTTGGCACTGCATTTCAGTCACTTGCAGTATTTTGAAATTTACAATAAACTTGGGTTTTGCGTTGGCTGTCTGTAATGGTCGTGTTGTTCTTCTGTGTTCCCCACAGGAGGAAGACTGGACTTGCAACCATCAAATCCAGTTTGAACCAACGTGAAGAGTTTTTTTTTTAAAAACATCTTGCATTTATCTGTCAATCCTTTGACAGAAGAAAACACCGTAGAGCATTTCACATTGAGAGAAATGATAGCACGTGGAAGGAAAATTTAGGAGGAATTAAACACAGACAATGCTGGAGAGACATTGCGTTTGTGAAAAGACAAGCAGAGTTAATGTATCGAGTCTGTTATGACTCTTCTGCAGAACTTGAAGTGTTCTGATAAAGAGTCATATTGGACTCGAAACGTTAACTCAGTTTCTCTTTCTACAGATGCTGCCAGACCTGCTGAGTTTCTCCAGCATTCTCTGTGTTTGCTTCAGATTTCCAGCATCCTGAGTATTTTATCTTTATTTGAGTGAAACATTTGGAGGGTTGACTGAAAACTTGGTCATGGAAATGGAACAGAGGTGAAGAGGCAGGTTTCAGTGCATAGAACAGAAATATAGGCAGGTGGGACATGGCTGCCATTATTGTGCCAATCTGAATGGAGAGCTTACTATCAGTTAGAATTTGAGGAACTTGGAGATCAGAAGAGTAGTGGGATGGAGCAGAATACAGGGTCACAGACGGATTTGAACTTGAGGATCAGAATTTTAAAATGGAGGCATATAAGGGTTGCGAGTTATTGTCAGCCAAGAAACACAGGGTGGGTGATTGAATAGGATTTGCTGCTAGTTAATGTACAGATAGAAGATTTTCGCATTAATACAGCTGATAGGGTGATTTTACTCGTATACATGTGTGCATTCACGTCTCAGAAATCAAAACCAATTTGCTCACAAAGTTTTCCTGTCTCAAGAGCTCCCATTTGTGAGCTCTTCACACATGGCTAAACTTAGGACTTCATATTTGTGTCAATTGCACACACGTCTTGAACCAGTTCATCACCTTAAATCCTCCCTCAGTCTGCAAGCCACTTCAAATCTTCAATTCAGCTCCCAATCTCCATAATTGACACTTCCAAGTGCTGGCTAGGCAATCCACAGAACAGCCCGTCACCACTACTTGTAAGTTTAATTGCTATATTGCTCCAGGTGAGACAGCCCTCCTCTTTCAAAGTGGAAATTGAAACTCCTTGCAAACCACACTGGAGACCATTCGAACCACAGGAAAATAACTGGCAGTCTGTTGTGGATCAGCAACTACAAAAAAAAGAAATAGTCTGGCTTTTGTTTGGCCTTCCCCGCATCTTTATGTACCAGATGCTGTCGGTGGATCAGTTTCCATACCCTTACGCCCTGATTGAAAGTGTCAAACTTGACCAGAGAATAGTGAAAATACAATGTGCAGAGATCAACCCGTAAACTGCTTATCGCCGTACTTCCCAGCCCTACTGCTCCCACTCAATCATTCAAATCTGCAGATTCATTTCAGGGGCTTTGTCTTCTCAAGGTTAGAGCATTTCCATTAACTTTGACTGGAAGCTAGAAGGTTCCCTCCACTCACTGTGTACAGTGGCCAGTGATACAGAAGCTTTTCTTTGGATTTTCCAATCGAAGTTATCAATCTCTTCTCACACCATGTTTAAAACTTCGATAGGAATCTTCCTGCTATGTTAGCGATACAGCAAAACCATGAGGAACCTTAATTGTGCTCCCCTGTCCTCACTCCCGATCCCCACAGCAACATACAGTTATGCTTCTGAGGCATGGGGTATCGGATACACTGAAGTATGAAACAAACATAGAGAGTGCTGGAGAAACTCAACAGGTCTGGCTGCATCTATGGAGACAGAAACAGAGTTAGCATTTCAAGTCTGGTATGACTCATCTTCCAGAGACTTTTTTTGCTGGCCTCACTGCCAATGTTGAGGTATAAAATGTAACCCAAAAACAAGAAGTGGAACCAGTTTGTAGAACAAGTGCCCACTTATTAAAAACGTTTCAAACGTTGTACATATACGTTTTGACTTTATACAGTAGCCCAGTCTATCAAATTGCACTCAGTTCCGAAGAGTGATACCGGACTTGAAATGTTAACTCTATTTCTGTCTGCACAGATGCTTCCAGACCTCCAGCATTCTCTGTGTTTGTTTCAGATTTCCAGTGTCCATAGTACTTTACCTTTACTCTGAAGCATGACCTTGGCTGCTTTCCACTGTGTGCAAGTTGACATGTTGTGCTGTCATTGTACACTCAAGACACATATTGAATATCCTTCATTATCACGTACATTCAAAATAAAATGTGGTGAAAAATGTGCACCATCGCCATTTACAGAATAAAATAAAGAAGGATAATTTAAAGAGAGGCCACCTTTCCTTCTTCACTGCTTTACCACAGCTAGAATCCCGCTTTCCAGCCCATGCTATGTCGCCGAGAGTGTCCTGTTCTGGTCTACACCGGTCGGCTCCATGCCGCTGTGGAAGACGAAAGCCCCGCTCCAGGCCTTACAGGCCGACAGACCAACTCGGCCTCCGCCTCCGAAAACGCTGCCGCTGCTCCGGAGCCCATCGAAACTGCCTCCCGCCAAAGAGCTCTCTCGACCCCCCCGTCACTCCGGGTACACGACCCTCTGTTGTTCCGGTGACACGGCTCCTCCGCTGCTCCTAGAGGTGGCCCCTCAGTCCCTCTGTTGGTCCGGGGACTCAGCCTGTCCGGGACTCGCTCCGACCCATGTCCAACCCCCCAGATCGCCCCGGCCTTGCTCTCACTCTGCTGCCACTGCAGGACATGGCCCGCATGCTCAGCTCCCGCCCAGTCACCAGAAGCGACTCTTTTCCTTCAGGTTAAATAGTTGAAGTGAAAAATAGTTAAAGGTGGTGGGGTGGTTGGAGGGGCGGGGGGTGGATACTGCAAAGGGGAGAGGGAGAGAGAAAGAAAGAAAAGTGAAAAAAAAATGAAAGGGAATGGAAAAGGGAATGACGAGCTGAGGAGCTCCAGCTGGAGTGTCTACCCTGCCGCCATCTTGCCAGAGAGTATGATGTTTGAAACATATAAAAGTACTTGTTCCACAAATTAATTACACTTCCTGTTTTTGGATCCATTTCATGTCTCAACATTGACAGAGTGGCCAGAAAATCCCAGAAATTCCAGAGCTTGTTCAGCAAATGCCAAACTGTGCTGACCCCCAACCTCATTCCAATTGCTGTAACAATGGTTGCTTAATGGTTAGCATTATACCAGCGTTTATCCCACCGGTAAGCCAGACTTACCCAGTCACGAGATGCAGTTACTATAATGGGCTAGCCATTCAATAGCGTATTGCAGCTCAGAAGGACCTATTGTGTCTGTATGGGTTCATTAAAAGGACTATTCAGTTGATACCACACTTTACGGTTGCAACTGATGTTACCAGATTAATTGAGGCATTCAAGAGGGTATTGGATGCTTATTTGGATAAATGATTTGTGTATGGGGAAAAAAACAGGAAATTAGTATAGGTAATGATGCTCATTTGAAGGGTACAGAAACAATGGGCTGAATGGCCTCTTTCTGTACCACAGTGATTCTGTGAAGTCAGATCCCACACTGAAATCTGGCTTGATAGATCATGTTTTTAAAAAATTGAACAAGGGGTAAATTCACCGTACTCTCTCATTAGAGAGAGACGACTGGTGGTGAGTTTAACCTGCAAGTCACCTCACATCAGGTGAGGGGCAAGGTTCAGAAGGATCTTTTGGTGACCTCAGCCAGTTATGGGAATTGAATGCACATTGTTGTGTCACTTTATATCACAAACCAGCCATCCAGCCAATTGAGCGAACACATCCCATTATTTGACAAGGTGGTCTTTAACTGAAACAGACACACACAATGCCTTAGATTTGGTTTTGACAATAAAATGGAAGTTTATTATAAAAAAGAAACAAAGAGAAAATAGAACAAAACAAGTTGTTTTACATTTAACACAATTTGAGAGATTTCAAAGTACACAGAATTGATAAAGTTGCAAATATTTCCAATACTATTACTTTACAGTACTCAATCACTGTAAGTTTGACTGTTTCTTTAAATTCCCAAAGTCGAGAATTTGATAGCCTCTCCCCTGATTAGTCACAGAACTGAGCTTTATTTTCTTAGCTTCAGGTAACCCATTCAGGTTTCTAACCAAATGTTTTTGGTCTGGAGTTTTCAACCTAAACCCTTACATTTTCTAACAGTTCTGAACTAACCTTTCTCCAAAATCTTTCCAATGGGTTTTGGACATAAGCAAAAACAAAAATCAATTCTTCATTCTTCGAAATCAAAAGCAAGCTAATGCCTTTCATAGTTTACTCTCTTCAATTGTAAAACTCTTATGGTATAAACAAATTGCCTACATCATTCCAGAAGCAATCCTTCCCATGCCTTGGTTTAAAAGCGATGGCTTCAGAAAGACTGACAGGTTAATCATTAAGCACCCTCATGCACATAGAACAAATGCCTCATGCCACTACTTCAGAATCCAAACCCAAAATAAATGTTGTAATATATATTGTGTTTAATTCTGGTCTCCCTGCTATGGGAAAGATGTTGTGAAACTTGAAACAGTTCAGAAAAGATTTATAAGATGTGGCCAAAGTTTGAGGGTTTGAGCTATAGGAAGAGGCTGAACAGGCTGGGGCTATTCTCCGTAGTGCATCAGAGACTGTGGAGTGACTTTATAGAATTATATAAAATCATGAGGAGCACGGATAGTGAATAGCCAAGATCTTTTTCCCAAGATAGGAAAGTCGAAACCTCGAGGGCATAGATTTAAGGTGAAAGGGGAAAGAATTAAAAGGGAACTAAGGGGCAACTTCTTCACACAGAGGGTAGCATGTGAATGGAATGAGCTGCCAGAGGAGGTGGTGGAGGCTGGTACAATTACAACATTTAAAAAACATCTGGATGGGTATATGAGTAGAAAGGGTTGAGAGGAATGTGGGCCAAATGCTGGCAAATGGGACTAGATTAATTTAGGATATCTGGCCAGCAAGAATGAGTTGGACCAAAATGTCTGTTTCCATGCTGTATATCTCAATGATTCTATGACTATATAAATAACAAATCTTACACCACGCACTGCCCGGTCTTTCCTCATCTTTTGCCATTTCTTTGCTGACAGAGATTTTGGGAAGGTTGTACTCATTGGTTTAAGGTCTGCTGTTGGCTCGTCAGGTCTTTCTGTGAGTGGCAGATTTTCCCACAATGGGTATAGCTGAAGGTATAGTCACTGCTAGGGACAATTGTATCTATCCAACTCTTCCTATTCTCTTTCATGCTAGTTCTTCACTCAGACTAAACGTGTCTGGAGCACTCCCGATGTAGCATCTCCATGCATCACAATCTATGGCCTTGCCTCCCTGTGGCACCCTTCAGAGAGTCCTTGATCCCTTGAGCAGTGGTCAGCTCTCCCCACAGCACAATATTGGGCAGGTAATAAAGGCAAAGTAATGCTGATGTTGGAAATTTGAAATAAAAAGAGGAAATGCTGGAGAAACACGGCAGGTCTGGCAGCATCTATGGATTTCCCTACTCCAGAGTGCAGTGGTTACCAGGATATTGAGTAAATTTAAGGATGAGATAGACAGATTGTCAATTCATAACAGGTTAAACATAAGAATTAGGAGCAGGAGAGGACAATACGGCCCCTGGAGCCTGCTCCACCATTTTCTGTGATTATGGCTGATCTTATTTCAGCCTCAACACCACTTCCCTGCCTGATCTCCATAACCCTTCATCCCATTACTAATTAAAAATCTGTCTATCTCCTCCTTAAATTTATTCAATGTCCTGACATCCACCACACTCTGGACACTTTAGCATGGCCAATCTATTAACCTGCACATCGTTTGATTCTGGGAGGAAACCCATGCAGACACAGGGAGATTGTGCAAACAGAGAGTTGCCCAAGGCTGGAATCAAACCCAGGTCTCTGGCCCTATGAGGCAGCAGTGCTAACCACTGAGCCGCCATGCCTAGTAAAGTACTAGATTCCCTTCCTCAACAATGATCCCTCCTTCTAGCCATAGGCAATCCCTTGGGAGATTAGCAATGATCATCCATTTCTGTGTGTGATATCTGTTGTCCTCCCTGCTTCACTTTGAACATTGAACTTCTTGTGTAATGGCCTGGAATCACATCTTATGATCAACTTTACAATTTGCTATTCATAAAACTGTCAAGGGTAATATACTGTGACTGTAGCAATTGAATCTGTGGCCTCAAAGGGACTCACCAGTTACACACTTAAGCAGCAGAGTAAAACACAGGGGATATTTTTTAGTGAACCCCGTGTCGGGAAACTAACAAGATTTGGAGTAACGCTGAGTCTTAAACCTTGTCCCTTTCAGTTGTCATTGAAATAAATGGGACTGTAATTTTGGGCATGCAGTTAACACCAACCTCCATCTAATGATGTGGCATTCCCATCCAACATATTAGATTAAAATTATCCCATCATTTCTGACACGGTCTCATGAAACAACGTGTGCACCAACTTAATGTGAACACTGCCACTTCAATACGCCAAAGATTTGGAAGTAAAGTGCATTATTCCAACCTTGTGTATAGCAAGCATGGAACAATACTTAGCTCAGGTGTACGTGACACCATTCAGTAAATTTATCACAGTAACCTAATAATGACCTTAAATAATGTATCTTCAGTACTCAAAACCTTTCTCTTGTAAGTCTATGACTTATTCTGAGTCCTAGTGTTAAATTACAACTTTAGCTGTAATCCCATATCAGGTTTGAGGTTCTCCCATACAATACGCAGCTGGCACTGCCATTGTGTGTATAGTTTTGAAAAGTGCAACAAAGGTGACATAATATAGAGGAAAGGTGAAGAGTGATGTCAATGTCGGAGCTAGAACTTGGATCGTGCACAATGTTTATTCTAACTGGGCAATAGGAAAGTATGCAACATAACCCATCCCCTTTTTAACTATTGTTCATCTTCTTATGTCACTCAGGTTCTTGGAAGGGAACAGTTTCCATTTTAGGGTCATGTATTGCCAGGCTAGCAATAACTCAAAGGGAGGCCATTCTGTCAACCTTTGTGCTTTCCCAAACTCAGGGAAGGTGATGGCCTAGTGGTATTATCGCTGGCCTGTTAATTCAGAGACCCAGATAATATTCTGGGGACTCAGGTTCAAATCCTGCCATGGCAGATGGTGGAATTTGAATTCAATAAAATATCTCGAATTAAGGGTTTAATGATGATCATGAATCCATTGTCGATTGTTGGGAAAAACCCATCTGGTTCACTAATGTCCTTTAGGGAAGGAAACTGCCATCCTTACGTTGTCTGGCCTATATGTGACTCCAGACCCACAGCAATGTGGTTGACTCTTAACTGCTCTCTGGGCAATTAGGGATGGGCAATAAATGCTGCCTAGCCAGTGATGCCCTGATCCCATGAATGAACAAAGAAAAAATTACTCAGAGGAGACCTATTCCAGAATTAGCCTGTGGTCTCTTGGATTGGGGAGACGACATACTGGTTAATTAAGGTTCAGCTTTGCACTTCAGGACAGGAATAGAAATGAAAGTGAGCGATTCCCAAACTTATTTCAGGCTAGATCCTTGTTGCTAATAGATCATCATTTGAACCAATTCATGGGATGAGGTCAATGCCACCACATCAGTTTGGAGAATCTGAATTCAGGTCTTCCTAAAAATATTGAAATTTAAAAAAAAACTAGTGTCAATACAAATGAACTTCTAAGAATCTCTGTCAGTTTGTATTGCACAAAAGTCATTTAGGGAAGTATCCTGGATGTCCTCACTGGCCTACATGTGACTCCAGTCCACACCAATGTGGTCAACTCTTTACTGCTCACTGAAACCATTCAGTTATATGATCTCCCAGTAGTTTATCAGGAAACCTGCACATTCATGCCTTCACAGTGAAAGTAGAGATGCACAATACAGTTTAATGAATGATTGATTCGCTGCAACAAGGCTCCTCTGCTAGACTCTGCTACCTACCACATAACAGCCTCTTAAGCCATCATATGCTGGTGGAAACCTTACCTCTAAATCATACCTTGATCCGTCTCCCTACTATCGGGCAATATATCTTCTCTGCCTTTCTTCCCTCATTTGCCAGACTGCATGACTGATTTCATTGATTTCCATCTCCAACTTAGCTATTCTTGCTCACATTTACTGTCCTCCTCTCTTCACTAAACCTTCCTACGCAAATTATCTCTCCCACCTAAGTAAGAATTATAACTAGAATTAGGTTTTATTGTACTCAAGTACAGGGATACAGGACTACAGCAAAAAGTTGTCTGAAGAAGGGTCTAGGCCCGAAACATCAGCCTTCCTGCTCCTCTGATGCTGCTTGGCCTGCTGAGTTCATCCAGCTCTACACCTTGTTATCCCGCCATTCTCCAGTACCATCTTAGGTACAAAGGTACCTAGGTACAAAATCCTAGAGTAGAAAATAAAGAAATAGAGTTAAAAGTTTAGTGTTACAGTCAATCTCAAGTCCTTAGCTATAGGCCTGGATCCAGGCTATTCCACCCCAACCAGCACGAGTCCCCTCGCAGCACCACTGCCACAGAACTGTGTCCCCATTCTTTGGTGCCATCTTGCCTTTACTGACAACGCGCCTCCATGAGGCCATGCTGGGCCGATCTCGGCAATGCAGCCGCCACGTATTCACCACAGAAGGTAAGATCAGAGTAAAACAAAACTCAGAGAATGAGAAAGAAAAGGAAAAAAACAGACAGAGCAGATGAGTCCACAAAGGACTTTGACTCAAGTCCATGCTGGAGTTTGACTTGGGTCTGCGCTGGGCTTCACATCGAGTCCCCACCGGCTCGACTCATCTTCACCGATGCTGTCCGGGAACAAGATGTAAGTAGAAAGGAAAAGAAACCAGGAAAAGAGAAAAAAATAGATAATAAATGGGCAGAGTAGATGAGCTCCAGCTCAGGAGGCTACTCTGCAGCCATCTTGAAGAGAAAAAAAAACTGCACCCCTCTGGATCTTGCCATTTCACATGGCCTCACTGTTCTTCTCGTTGATCAATCTGTGATCATTTCCATGTATCATCTTCTACCATATTCTCCATCCCCCCCCAACAACTTCCCAACCCTACTTCTTTTTTGGATCAGCTCCCCTGAAACTCTCTCCTGCAATTTACTCACTACTGCACTTTCAAATCCCAAATATCTAGCCTAAAAATCCTGATATGCCTGCAGCTACGAAATTACTAAATTGCACCCTCTCCACTGCTTTCAATATTGTAATCCTCACTAGAATGATTACTCTCCCTCCTCCTAATAGTTTCCCCTGGTGTATCGCTGACCGCGTAGTCCTAAGGCTATGGATTCGAATGACCATGGCAATGATTTTACCATCTAGCGACAGGTCTGGCTATACCACTTATTATATTGTCAGATTATGTCTGTATTGTTAAAGCTGCCGAGCATTCAAAAATCAAACAGGGATGCAAAGATTAACCCCCGGTTCTCTTCTGCACCCTAATCTGCCTTGCGAAACTCACTATCCATGTCTCCTCCATCTTCACATCCTTGAGGAGTTGACAGATGACTCATCACAATGTTGGAGACTGTCCATTGAATTGCCTCTGCTACTTGCCTCCATACCCCTAGCCTCTCATACAGATTTCCCCTTTTGTTCCCACTGCCCTAGGCCATGAGCTCCGTATCTCTCTTTCACCATACTCCTTAAAACTTACTTTTTTGACCAAGCGTTAGGTCATCTGTCCTAATGTCTTTTCCTTTAGTTTGTTTCTTTTCTATTACTATCACTCCTGCTAAGAGTTTTTCTTCAGTAAGTGAGCTGTAGAAATGTACATTGTTGTGTTGTTATCCCTCTAGCGCAATTAGAATCTGAAATTTTAGACTCAGAGGGGCAACCCACCAGGGTCCTGTTATTCAATCATCACTCGAAGGGTAAATCATTTTGTTTTACCAGCCTCAACCACTTCGCTCCAAAGGTGCATTTGAAAGAGTTGGAAAATTAAAAATACATTATCCTTTTGTGTGAATTTGGATAATTGCTTTTTCATTTTAATATTAATTCAAATTCAATAATTTATGTGCCAGCAGCTCAGCTAAAATATCCCTTTTCACAAAGATTGATGTTTCAATTTAAAATATGTTAAACTGCTCGAACATTAACAAGTATGAGGGTTGGAAAAGAATATTTTTCTCTTGAGCTCTGTGCTCCATTCAGTATGCAGTAATACACTTGTGTGAGGCACAGGTTATGATATTGGAAATTCACAGATATGTATTTAAGAACATAAATGTCTTAGTTTTAACAAAAGTACATAGCGCTTATAAACCTCTTCCAGTCTAATACATTTAAGGTTGCCTATCTTTCAAAAAAGCCTTGGGATCAGTAGCTAGCATTTTTGCTTCTGAATCTGAAATTGTGGATTTAAAAATTCACTCCAGAAACATTCCTTTTTTATTGATTCATTTGTGGGATGTGGGTGTCACTGGCTGGCCAGCATTTGTTGCCCATCCCTAGTTGCCCTTGAGAAGGTGGTGGTGAGCTGCCTTCTTGAACCGCTGCAGTCCACCTGTTGTGGGTTGACCCACAATGCTATTAGGGAGGGAATTCTGGGATTTTGACCCAGTGTTAATGAAGGAACAGCAATATATTTCCAAGTCAGGGTGGTGAGTGGCTTGGAGGGGAACTTAAAGGTGATGTTGTACCTATAGACCTGCTGCCCTTGTCCTTCTAGATAGAAGTGGTCATGCATTTGGAAGGTGCTGTCTGAAGATCTTTGGCGAAATTCTGCAGTGCATCTTGTAGATAGTACACACTGATGCTACTGAGTGTTGGTGGTGGAGGGAATGGATGCTTGTGGATGTGGTACCAATCAAACGGGCTGCTTTATCCTGGATGGTGTCAAGCTTCTTGAGTGTTGTTGGGGCTGCACCCATCCAGGCAAGTGGGGAGTGTTCCATCACACTCCTGACTTGTGCCTTGTAGATGGTGAACAGGCTTTGGGAGTCAGGAGGTGAGTAAAATGCTGCAGTATTCCTAGCCTCTGACCTACTCTTGTAGCCAGTGTGCTTATGTGGTCAGTCTAGTTGAGTTTATGGTCAATTATAACCCCCCACAGGATGTTGATAGTGGGGCATTTGGTGATAGTAACATCACTGAATGTCAAAGGTTGTGGTTAGATTGTCTTTTATCAGTGGGTCATTGCCTGACATTTGTGTTGTTCAAATGTTATTTGTCACTTGTCAGCTCAAGCCTGGATATTGTCCAAATCTTGTTGCATTTGAACAAAGACTGCTTCAGTCATGAGCACCTAATTGAAGCTGACATTCGCAGTATAGTAGTGAGGGAGTGTTGCAGAGTCAGGAGTACTGTCATTTGAATGAAACATTAAGTCAAACTCATGCCTGACCTCTTCAGCAAACATGTAACATTTCATGACATATGAACTTCAGAAATAAGAATGGGAGTAGACCATTCAGCCTGTCGATTCTGATCTGCTATTAGTTAGATCATGGCTGATGATATACCTGACCGCTAATTTTCTGCAGTATCTCCAAATTCTTTGATGTCATTTCTCTCCAGGAATCCAGTGATTTCTGTTTTGAAATTAATGATTGAGCTTCGGTAGGGAATTCCTGGTATGAAGAAAGTCCTCCTCGTCTCAGTCTTAAATGGCTTGCTCCTTGTCTGAGACTCAGTCCTCTGGTTCTAGCCTTGCCCACCAGGGGAAGCAGCCTGTTCACATCTATCCTGCCATGCCATGTAAGAATTTTGAGTGTTTCAACGAGATCATGTCTCATTCTTCGAAACTCAAGGGAATACAGGCCCAGTTTCTTCAGTCTCTCCCCATAAAGCAGTGTCAACATCCTAGGAAGAAACCTGGTGAACCTCCTCCTCCAGTGAGTTGTTTAATTCATAACTGGATGTGGCAGGACTGTAGAGCTTAGATCTGATTCGTTGGCTGTGGGATTGCTTAACTCTGTCTGTCACTTGCTCCTTATGCTGTTTGGCATTGCACATCATCCTATTTAGTTGCTTCACTAGGTTGGCACCTCATTTTTAGGTGTGCCTGTTCCTGCCATTGTCTTTTCCAGTGCCCCTAGGTCAATGCCAAATCATCCAACTGTTTCATTTCTTTGTGAGACTTTGTAGTGATTGAGAAAACTGAGTGGCTCACTAGGTCATTACAGAGGGCAGTTAAGAGTCAACCATATTACTGGGGTCTGGAGACACATGTAGACTAAACTAGATGAGGATGGCCCTGATTTCCTTCTCTAAAAAGGGCATTATTGAATCCATTGAGTTTTTTCAACAATGGCTTCAATTAGCAATAAATTCTTAATTGCAGATATTCATTGAATTCAAGTTCCACCATCTGCCATGACAGGATTCGAACCTAGGTTCCCAGATGGGGGATTTCCGAATGAATAGTCCAGCCATAATACCATTAGGTCATCTTTTTCTTCCTTAGATAAGAAGACCAAACCCAAAAATGGTGCTCCAGGTTCAACATTATTCAAAGAAGAGTGGTAGAGTTTTCCAAATGTTTTGACTAAAATTTGCCCATTAATCTCCTTGTTGTTCTGGAGGATCTTACTTTGCGTACATTGCCAGCAGTATTTCTTACATTACTGCAGTGCCTTTACTTTAAAAGTGTCTCATTGGTTGTGAAGCAATTTGAAGCATCCTGAGTCAAGGAAGGCTCTACCGAAATGCAAGCTATTTCTTTAAATTTCTCTCACTATCTTCTTCAACTTATTCCCTTCCCACATTGAATTTTCTTATCCTGCTAACTTCAATGAGCCTCCTGTTCAGTTATTCTGCTACCTTTTGAATGATGAGTAGCACCTAACCTATCATTTTATTCCTTCTCTGCAGAGGATGTTAAAGATCTCATGGTTTGAAAAGGAGATAGTGATTTCTCAGTCAGCGCCCTGAATAACAATCCTTTCTTCTCAACCAACTCAATTATTGAAATATATTGTCTGATCTTTATGATGTTGCTGCATGTGGGTTCTTATTGTATAAGAATTAGCTACCGCATTTCCAACTTTAAAACAATAATTATGTTTCAGAGCAAAAGTAAAATATTGCGGATGCTGGAAATCTGAAAAGCTGAAAGTGCCGGAAATACTCAGCAGGTCTGACAGTATCCGTGGAGAAGGAGACACAGAGTTAACATATCATATCAAATATAATTGTTCATATTCAACATGAAATGTTAACTTTGTTCTTCTCATTCCACAGATGCTGCCAGACCTTCCGGTATTTCCAGCACTTTCTATTTTTATTAACTTCCAGTTCTCTTTGCCTTTGTACTGGAAAGGGAAGAGAGGTATTGGTGAGAATGGAGGCATATCTGGATTCTAATAGTATTGAGATGAATGAATCAATGATCAAATTGGGTTCTATACCCAGAAAGACAGAGTCCAAGTTAATAGAAGAAACAATGCTTTACCAGTTGATTCACTGCCAGCATCCCCCCCTCCCACCCCCTGGACCAAACCAACATAACCAAAGGAAAACCAAAAGAACTGCGGATGCTGTAAATCGGGAACAAAACCAAAGTTGCTGGAAAAGCTCAGCAGGTCTGGCAGCATCTGTGAAGGAGAAAACAGAGTTAA
>NC_063339.1:10839874-10915783 GCF_021869965.1 Rhincodon typus | reverse complement strand
GATGCTGCCAGACCTGCTGAGCTTTTCCAGCAACTGTATTTGTGTTGAACATAACCAAAGATGTTTGCTGAAATGTTGACTCTATTTCTCTCTCCACAGACACTTCCAGACCTGCTGAGTTTCTCCAGCAATTTCTGTTTTTGTTTCAGATTTCCACATCTGCAGCTTTTTGTGTTTTTGTCTTGATATTTTCCCATTTTGTTTGGCAGTCTCTCTCTGCTTACCTTTGTGTGAGGTGTATTTTACTGTGTTAAAATGGGTTCAATGGATGAAAAGTATTTTTTGTCATAGTGTGCCCCAGGGTCTACAGACAATCTGGGTATGTGGGAGGTGCAGTTTGATACCAGTCTGTCTCTAAATGACTGATACACCTGGAGAAAACCGAATTATCGGGGCAACTGCTTTTACTGGAAGCATAAAATGATCACTCGGTTTTATTAAAGATGCCCAAATGTGTGAGATGAATGGGACGCGTCATGTCTTATGGAGTAAATTGGCTGATGGTTGACATAGGACAAGAGACGAAAGCAATTCAGTAGGCGTGTCAACATATTCAAACATATTGTGCCACACCTCTGTGGCATGTGGGCTTGAACTGTCTCACCCAGATATAGGGATACTACTGCACCACAGAGCAGTCTTTAAATGATTAATTGATAGCCCAGATTGATGGCCTATGATTCTTTAATCATTATGAGCTGTTTCTAGGTGCTCTACCCTTTATTTTGTGTCTGCTGTGAGTCAGTTGTAGCCCTATCTCCTCTGGAGTCAGAAGGTTACAGGCAAAAGTCCCACTCCAGAGGTGCAGCCAGAAAAATCCAGGCTGGCACTCCCAGTGCAGTGCCAAGGGGTTTGCCCTTGAACGGATTGACTCTGAAGGCCGTTTCGGAGGGGATGGACCTCATTGGCTATTGCTCATCCCTAATTGTCCAGTGGGCAGTTAAGAGTCAACCAAATTGCTAGGGATCTGGAGTCATATGTAAACCAGACCAGGTAGGATTGGGAAATTTCATCTCCCTGAAGGGCAACAGTGCACCATTTGGGTTTTTACAGCAATCAACAATGGTTACATCCACAGGCGATGCAATGGCAATGCAACACTATTTCTGTTCACGAGAACTCTTTGCCCCTTTGTGCTTATAACCTAATTTGGGTGTCTGTTCATTCTTCTCAACACTTTTAGAATCCAGATAGACAGTTATTCCCATCCACCCCCACCTTCTGTCCTGGGT
Source organism: Rhincodon typus (assembly GCF_021869965.1). Classification (NCBI taxonomy): domain Eukaryota; kingdom Metazoa; phylum Chordata; class Chondrichthyes; order Orectolobiformes; family Rhincodontidae; genus Rhincodon; species Rhincodon typus. The sequence goes on along the minus strand of NC_063339.1, from coordinate 10,914,551 downwards.
GAGAGATTATAATAAGGTTCTATCTGCCCTCTGAGCAGATATAAAAGATCCCATTGAACAATTTCAAAGAAAAACAGTGGAATTCTTCATCATTCCCCAGCCAACATTTAACCCTCGATCAATTTCAATTAAAGACGCAGATTATGGCCATTATCATACTGCTGTTTGTGGGAGCTTGCCAAACTGGCTCCTAATTTCCGATATTATAACAGTGAATAGCCTTTGAAAATACATCATTGGTTGTAAAGCATTTTGGGACATCTCAAGGTTCTGCAAGGTATCATCAAAATGCAAATCTTTCTTATAGTTAGAGTATTCGCCAAGAGGAGCTTTCAAGCAGTAAAGTGTTTTAAACATTGTAACTGTGCCCACATCTACTACTTCCTCTGGAAGTTCATTCGACACATGAACCACCCTCTGTGTAAAACACTTACCCCTCGTATTTTTTTTAAATCACTGCCCTCTTAAAAATATGCCCTTAGTCTTGAAATCCCCCATCCTAGGGAAAAGACACCTACCATTAACCCTATTTATACCCCTCATGATTTTATAAACCTTTATAAGATCACCTCTCAACCTTCTACGCTCCAGTGAAAAAAGTCCCAGCCCCTCCAGCCTTTCTTTATAACTGAAACCTTCCATACCCGGCAATATCCTGGTAAATCTCTTCTGAACTCTCTCTAGCATAATAATATCCTTCCTATAGCTGGGTAACCAGAACTGGACACAATACTCCAGAAGAGGCCTCACTAATGTACTGTACAACCTCAACATGATATCCCAACACCTATACAGGTAGTTCTCCTATAAAGCAATAGCTGCATCCTTGTGTGACCTCGCGCCTCGCGTTATAGAAAATTGTGCTATAGGAAATCGCCATAGATAATCCCGTTATAGGGAATCGCTATAGAAAATCGCGTTATAGGGAATCGCTATAGAAAATCACATTATAGGGAATTGCTCTAGAAAATCGTGTTATAGGGAATTGCTATAGAAAATCATATTATAGGGAATCGCTATAGAAAATCATGTTATAGGGAATCGCTATAGAAAATCGTGTTATAGGGAATCGCTATAGAAAATCGTGTTATAGGGAATCGCTATACCCGTACAGCAGAAAGTTCCCATTATCCAAACAGCATCCACTATTCATTAATCGCATTACAGCCAATTCATGTTGACAAAACACGTGTTATAGCAGAACTACCTGTACTCAAAGGACTGAGCAATAAAGGCAAGCGTGTTAAACACCTTCTTAACCACCCTGTCTATATATGCATGAATCCTCTACATCTCATCCCATGCCCAATTTACTTTTCCCGCAAACTGTTAAACTCGCAACTCATTTACCATTAGTATCCAGTTCCTACTCCTTGGCCCTATTGTCTCTCTCATCTGTCGTGTCAATTTCCAACAGTATTCTTGCCCCTCTTGGAAAATTTTTAGGGTCTTTCAGTAGCTGGTATAATGGCTGATACATGGGTTTAGATGTTTAAAAGTTCCTTGATTCACAGAAGTTTATATAAATAACAGAAGGAGGGACCAAAGGTATTGTTGTTTAGTTTGTTGATGACAGAAAGATTGATCAGCAAGCAAGTTGTGGAGATGACATAAAGAGACTTTGAAAATGTAAACATGGGCTAAGTGAATGGGCAGAGATCTAGCAAATGGATTAAAATGTGGGAGTAGGAAATTTTCCAGTTTGGCTGGAAGAATAAAAAACTAACAGATTATCTGAATGGAGAGAGATTGCAGAGCTCTGGTATGCAGAGGGATCTGGGTGTACTGGTGCATGAATCACAAAAGGATACAGTGCAGGTACAGCAAGTAATTAGGAAAGCTAATAAAATGTTTTTATTTATTGCAAGGGGAATTGAATACAAAAGTAAGGAGGTTAGGTTTCAGTTATACAGGGCATGGATGAGACCCAGAAGAGGTTTCCCAGACTAATGAAATGGATGGAGTGTTTTAGGAGGAAAGGTTGGACAGGTTAGGCTTGTATCTACTGGAGTCTAGAAAAGTAAGATGTGAGTTGATTGAAACGTATAAAATCCTGCAGGATCTTGTTCAGATAGATATGGAAAGAACATTTCCTGTTATGTGAGAATCTAAAACTATGGCTTACTGTTTGAAAATAAGGGTCAGATCATAGATCCCTCTGGCTAGGTCTGTTTTGCTTGCGAAGTAGAACCTGTTTGAGAAACTGCACAGTTTCTAGTAAAGTGAGGTTTTCTGTAATGAGTAAACATTCTGACAGATCTTCATCCTGCGTTCCCATCTCTTAATTACTTGTGAGATGGTACAAATTATTCTTAAAAGAATTAATAATTTCCCCTATATGTTTTTGCTTTAAGAACTGAATATGCTAATAAGCCAAGGACCTGGATCACACCACATGACCAACAGCCATGAGGACTCTGAGCAGGAGGTTTCCAGACTAAGGATGTGTACATAAATTGCTCTGTAGCTGCTGGTTATCACCTTGTTGGTTAAGTAAAGCTGTTTGAGATTTTATGGTAGATTGAACCTACACTACTTGCCAATCTAATATGGGAGTAGTAATTCTGTAATAAGCAGCACAACTCAAGAATACAACATCTCCTGGCTCCTGGTTGCACTGATTAAATTTTATGGAGTTTTTGCCTAAAGTAGTAATTGAAGGGTTTAACAACATCCTTGTACTTAGCAATCTCTTCCTTCAAAGTCTTGTCTGATGACAATGATGGGACAGTGTTGCGATTGAATGCAACACTGATGTGATCTGTGGCTGGTTTTTGATAAAGGCCTGAGGCAATATGATGTGACATAACTGCACAGAGGCCAGGTCCCATCACCAAGTCACCCTTTATTTACTTGTGCACAGTACACTGGCTGTGGCCAGCAGCTCAGAGTCAGTCCCCCTGAACTGAGGAGATTCTAAATCTCCTGTTTATATTTGTGTGTGTGTGTTGCAGGTGTGAGACAAAGTAAAAACACCAAGTGTGCAAATAACTTTATTAACCTACCATGAGCTCACAATATGGGAGGCAATGGCCTTGTCATATTTTTGCTAGACTATGAATCTAGAGACCCAGGTTCGAATCCCACCATGGCTGATAGTGGAATTAAGAGTCTAATGATGACCATGTAACAGTTGTTGATCGATTGAAAAACCCACCTGGTTCACTAATGTCCCTTTAGGGAAGGATGCTGCCATCCTTACCTTATCTGGCGTACATGTAACTCCAGAACCACAGCATTTTGGTTGATTCTTAACTGCTCTCTGGGCAATTAGGAGTGAGCAATAAATGCTGGCTAGGCAGTAATACCCACATCCTATGATTGAATAAAATAAAATGGAGAGATGGGCTGTGGCCATGAGATAAACAGATTGTCACATTTGTGCTGATAGATGGGCAGTTTCCAGGAGTCAAACACCCCCTCCTTCTGATGAATACAGATAAGAGAAGCTGACAGCTTTAATTACTGCCTTCCCCTTGTTCCTGATCTCTCTGGTTTGCCTGCTGTGCTGAGCAGCTGGCGGAAGGCTCTTGACACACACTCACATGAGAGCAGCATTTACAATGATCACAAAGCATGTATTTAATTTTTATAATTTTTCTTTTTGTTTATCATTATCAAAACTAAAGCGTTTACATTTCATGCCAGCAAAAGCACACTGTGCCTGAGATGTCTACAAGTCTCGTTACTCAACATTTGTCTTTTTTGACTGTGTGTGCAGATGATAGCCGAAATGTGATCCTGACATTAACGCCCTGATTGTAATTCTCATTAAGGACCTGAGTGTAACGGGGAGAGGTAGTCAAAGTAGGATGGGCACTTCCATATTATTTCCCATGGTTTAGTTTTCACTCAGTGACTTATGATCTGCAATGCACTGGCTGAAAGGATTGTGGAAACAGATTCAATAGTAACTTTCTAAAAGATAACCGTTAGCAGAAGGGAAGGTTATCTGGGCCACAGGAGATGAAGGAGGTCTTGTGGTGTGGTAGTTAGAGCCTAGAGCTCTGGATATAAATCTCACTTCAGGACTTGGTGGCCCAATTTATCAAACTGCACCTTCTTCCAGAAAACGCCTGGTGAGCCATGTGAGAGGGGGAAATTTGGACCCTCTCTCATCAGTATTCAAAGGCCCAGGGCTACAACATGCAGGTCAAAAGCATACTTAAAATAAAACAAAAAATGCTAGAGAAACTCAGCAGGTTTGGCAGCATCAGTGGAAAGAAAAGCAGAGTTAATATGACTTATTCCAAGTCATCTTCCGCCAGAGCTAAAAAGCAACTTGAAACAACAACTCTTCACTGAAAACAAGTTCTGAAAAAGAGTCATATGGAACTTGAAACATTAACTCTATTTTTCTGTCTCCACTGATACTGCTGGACTTGCTGAGTTTCTCCAGTACTTTCTGTTTTTATTTCAGATTTTCAACATCTGCAATATTTCACATGTAGATGAAAAGTATACACTGCACCAGCTTCTTGCACTCCCCACGAGTGAATTGTAACATCCCAATCACAGGACAGGGAAAGAGCAGTGAGTGTGCCTGGTTAGGTTTCTGGTTTAGGAAATTGGCACAAGCACAGTGTGCTGAATGGTGTTCTTCTTTGCTGTCTCATTCTGTGATCTTAGCTTCTGCTTGTATATTGTAACTGTAGAATGGAATAAATTCTGCTGACTGCATAATGGAGTAATCTGACTCTGTTCCTCCTTGGAGTACTTCTATCCTCTGCTGGAGGATTTCAGGAAGGTGGTTCCCCATCACCTTCCCAGGGACAATGAGACTTCCACTATGTCCCCCGGCAGTGAGTTCCGGGCACCTACCACCCTCTATGTAAAAAAACTTGCCTTGTACATCACCTTTAAACCTTACCCCTCACACCTTAAACCTATGCCCCTGGTAACTCACTCTTCCACCTTGGGAAAAAGCTTCTGACTGTCCACTCTGTCCATGCCCTTCATAATCTTGTAGACCTCTAACAGGTTGCCCCCTCAACCTCCGTCGCTCCAGTGAGAACAACCCAAGTTTCTCCAAGCTCTCCTCATAGTTAATGCCCTCCATACCAGGTAACATCCTGGTAAATACTTTCTGTACCCTCCCCAAAGCCACCACATCCTTCTGGTAGTGTGGCGACCAGAATTGAACACAATATTCCAAATGTGGCCTAACTAAGGTTCTGTAAAGCTGCAACATTACCCACCAATTTTTAAACTCAATGTCCCAGCCGATGAAGACTAGCATGCCATATGCCTTGTTGACTACCTTCCCCACCAGCGTTACCACTTTCAGTGACCTGTGTACCTGTACACCCAGATTCCTCTGCCTATCAGTATTCTTAAGGGTTCTGCCATTTACTGTATATTTTCCGTCTGGATTAGACCTTTCAAAATGCATTACATCACATTTATCCGGATTAAACTCCATCTGCCACCTCTATGCCCAAGTCACCAACTGATCTACATCCAGCTGTATCCTTTGATGGTCATCATCACTATCCGCAATTCCGCCAACCTTTGTGTCATTGACAGACTTACCAATCAGACCAGTTACATTCTCCTCCAAATCATTTACATGTATTACAAATAGCAAAAGTCCCAACACTGATCCCTGAGGACTGCCACTAGTCACAGCCCTCCATTCAGAAACTCACCCTTCCACTGCTACCCTCTGTCTTCCATGACCGAGCCAGTTTTTTATCCATCTTGCAAACTCACCTCTGACCCCATATGACTTTACCTTCTGTATCAGCCTGCCATGAGGGACCTTGTCAAAGGCCTTACTGAAGTCCATGCAGACAACATCCACTGCCCCACCCTCATCGATCATCTTTGTCACTTCGTCAAAAAACTCAACCAAGTTAGTGAGACACGACCTCCCCTTCACAAAAACATGTTGCCTCTCGCTAATATACCTACTTATTTCCAAGTGGGAGTAAATCCTGTCTCGAAGAATCCACTCCAGTAATTTCCCTACCACTGACGTAAGGCTCACCAGTCTGTAATTAACTGGATTATCCTTGCCACCCTTCTTAAACAAAGGAACAACATTGGCTATTCTCCAATCCTATGGGACCTTCCCTGAAGCCAGTGAGGATACAAAGTTTTCTCTCAAGGCCCCAGCAATTTCCTCCCTTGCCTCTCTGAGTATTCTGGGGTATATCCCAAGAGGCTGGGGACTTGTCTACCTTAATGTTTTTCAAGACCCCCAATACCTCCTCCCTTTTGATCTCATCATGACCCAAACTGTCTACACACCCTTCCCCAGACTCATCATCCACCAAGTCCTTCTCTATGGTGAATACTGACGCAAAGTACTCATTTAATACCTCGCCCATTTCCTCTGGCTCCATACATAAATTCCCTTCCCTGTCCTTGAGTGGGCCAACCCTCTCCCTGGCTACCCTCTTGCTCTTTATTATGTATAAGAAGCCTTGGGATTTTCCTTAATCCTGTTGGCCAATGACTTTTCATGACCCCTTTTAGCCCTCCTGACTCCTTGCTTAAGTTTCTTTTGACTTTCCTTGTATTCCACCCTTGCTTTGTGTGATCCCAGCCTCCCAGTCTTGGCAAATGCTTCCTTTTTCTTTTTGATTAGGCTCACAATATCTCTCATTATCCAAGGTCTCCTAAACTTGCCATACTTATCCTTCATCCTTCCAGGAACGTGCCAGTCCTGAGTTCCCAGCAACTTACACTTGAAAGCCTCCCACATACCAGATGTTGATTTGCCCTCAAACATCTGCCTCCAATCTACTTTCTTCAATTCCTGCCTAATATCGTTGTAATTAGCCTTTCCCCAATTTAGCACTTTCACCTGACAATTACACTGATCTTTATCTATAAATACCTTAAAGCTTACTGAATTGTGGTCACTGTTCCCGAGCTGTTCCCCTACTGAGTCGTCGACCACCTGGCCAGGCTCATTCCCCAATATTAGGTCCAGTATTGTGGAATCTGTCCAGTAGAAGCTTTACAAACAAACAGAAGTCATTTGTCCCATGATTGCCGCCAGTCAAAAAATCCTCATCCTACCTTTCCACACCAGGTTTCTAGTCATACAGATCTGAGCAATCACTTTCTTGGTTTCATACCTTCCTTGGCCCTCCCTATCTCTGTAACCTCCTGCTTTGCAGCACTCTGAGATATTTGTGCACTTCTGATTCTATTCTCTCATGCATACTCAGTTTTCATTGCTGGACCATTGGCATCTTTGCCTTCATTCTTCTTGGCCTTAAGTTCTGGAGTCCTCTTTTTAAACCTCTCTTCCTCCTTTCTCTTTGTCCCATCTTTAAGATGTTCCTTAAAGTCTACTGCTTTCACCAAAGTCCTTATCAGGCTCAGTGTCAATTCTTTTCTTCGTAACACTCCTGTGACACTCTTAGTGGCAGTACTGAACTGCATGCTGTTGTGGACAGAAATCAGAGTCAACAGTTCAGGTCAAATGACCCTTCCTCAGAGATGAGGAGAAGAGATTTACAAGCAAGAACTGGAAGACACTGTCTTTGCCTGTCTGTCCATCTCTCTCTAAAACAACAGTGCATGGTAAAAAGGCAACTTGAAGCGACAGCCAATTACCAATAACAAAGATATCTGAAAACTTCACTATTATTCAGGAAATAAGACAGCTAACCAGTTAGGACACTAGTTTCACTCTCAAAATTCAAGGACGTTAAGAATATTAAACTGAGATTGCCTTTACCTTCCTGTAAAGGTGCTGAAACCCCACCTTTTTGTAAGCTTATGACCTCTGTTTATGTGTGTATGTTTGATGCTATTGTGGTTTTGAGCAATTGTATGATATATGCCACGGATTTGTTCTGCCAGGTTAGGAGGGTTATTGACTTGTCTCTTTTTATGCCATTTCTTGGTCTGTTGTAACAAATATTCTTATTTCTGTTTAGTAAACATTTATATCACACATCAATTAAAGATTTGATTAATTGGGTCCAAATAAAGAAGCCAATTGGAAGGTTTTCTTGAGTGAATGAAAAAAGGGATTTTATTGCCTACTACCCTGAAAAACATGAAAGTGTAACATCAAACATGATGCCTTTGTTATTGGTAATTGGTTGTTGCTTCAAGTTGTCATTTTACCATGCACTGTTGTTTTACTTGATAAGAAAGAGAGAGACAGACAGACAGGCAAAGAGAGTGTCTTCCAGTTCTTGCTTGTAAATCTCTTCTCCTCAGCTCTGAGGAAGGGTCATTTGACCTGAACTGCTAACTCTGATTTCTGTCCACAGATGCAGCCAGACCTGCTGAGCTTTTCCAGCAATTTCTGTTTTCCTCCTCATCTCTGCTGCTTTGAAGCTGCTGTTCATAAAGGTCCATTTGTATATTCCTGTGTCACTTCATTATGTTTCCAAGCTGCATATTCCACAGCCAACTTTTCATCTCAAAGTGACTTGCAGGAAGATATGAATCAACCAAGAGATACAGATGAGAGTTTCAGTGCCCTTTATAACAATGTTAATTTCAGCTTCGACTGATCCTGATTCACTGATGATTTTCACTATGGTTACAACAGATTTCATTGGTAATATTGCATGGTTTACTCAGTTATCTTGCAAAGTACGGGAAACAGTGAAAATGCTGGAAATTACAGCAGGTCAGGCAGCATCTGAGAAGAGAGAGCAAGCTAACGTTTTGAGTCTAGATGATTCTTCATCATCTCTCAAAGTAGTTATATAGTCTCATACCCTAGCCAGAAATGGCATGGAATCATCATTCAGCTCAGTGAGTCTGTGGGATGACATCCTTAAGTGGCCGTTAATGCTACAGCCGCAACTTGTTTTGGGGTGACAAAGTTGATCACCCCCGACCTGGACTTTATTGGTGGTTGTGGTAGTAGGGTGGGAGATCAGGAAGGTAGCAAATTATCTACCTCGTTCCTTCCCAAACAATTAAACACCCTCATCACACTTTCCCCATGGGGGAAATAAATTCATCACAAAGTGTTACTGGCTGAGAAATCTAATTGGGAATTCAAAGAAATGTCTTTACCCAAAGAGTGAGAATGTGAAATGCACTAGCACAGATAATAGCTAGGGCGAATGATAAATATGTACTTAATGGGCGCGAGGAAATAGTGAGTTATGCTGATTGATGAGCCAGAATTAGAGGAGATTTGAGTGAAACATAAACACTAGTATTAAGTAGTTGGGCCTTCTTTGGTGCTACAAATCCTGTGTAAAACCTCGGCTCAATAGATTGAGGTCAGAAGTCACACAACATCAGGTTGTCGTCCAACAGATTTATTTGAAATCACAAGCTTTTGGAGCGCTGCTCCTTTGTTACCTGGTGTCGTGTGACTTCTGACCTTGTCCACCCCAGTCCAACACCGGCACCTCCACATCAATAGATTGAGGCAATATGATTATACAACAGCTAACACGATGAATCCAGAATGTGTGGAAGCAGAGCAGCTGCCCGACAGAGTGTTGTGAAATGAAATCTGACTATCAGTGCAGCTCAAATTTTTCTAGTGATCATCATGGTTTTCTCCATCTCCGATTTATTCCTAATCAGCTACCTTTCTGGAATTCAGTTTCATCTCCATTGCCCTGTGAGAGGCAGAGTTTTATTTAACCTCCAACCTTGCTTTAAGTCGTGTTTGAACGCTGCGCTTGTCCAGTCCTGTGCTTATAGTGCAAGTAAAACAGCTTGCATGGTTCAGCCTTCTGATCGCCTATTATTTATTTTACACTCCAGTTCCTGCTTCCTCTCAGTCTTGCCTTCTGCAGAGAGGGTAATGATGATTGCTATCAGGTGATTTGAACTGCAATGATGGTCTGATTCCATCCCACAGCATGCACTAGGTCAGTGTTGGAGAGCTTCTGTAGCTGATGACTTCCTAATGTCAGCCTTTTTTTTAATGTAACTGCATTTCCTTCAGATGTCAAACAGCCAAAGAGAAAGGGATTAAATGAGCGTGTTTTTTTTCCGCATTGTGCCAACATGACCCTGGGGGTGACGGAGGACTGATTTTTGACTGCAGCGCTGTGCGAATGTTTTGCCCTTGGTCGCAGTTGGCAGCCTACAGCCAGTTCCTCTTCAGGACCTCCCGGTAGAAGGAGCAGAGTGGTTACTTTGAGTGCAAAGTCAGAGTATTATCCCATGCACTGACGGAAATCCTCCACAGCACAACCGCACTCATTTGTTAAAAGTTGTGCTGCCATCATTAAAATGTTCACATTTTATCGAATGCCTAAGGACATTCAGTGCCAAGTCGACCAGCGTCTGTCAGTGCCCATGTCACTCAGACTATTCCACTAGAGGTCAGAAGCTCCCAGCAGAGTTGAAAACATACACAGTTGACATTTAGGCTGCTCATATTTGTTCAGTTTCGCCTGTTTTGTTATTTTGAACTTTTATTGTGGTTTGATGACATACAGTCCCCCGGTGGCCCCTATCTGGTAATCCATTTGTTAAATTTCTGAAAATTTATTCATGGATTGTGGGGTTTACTGGCTGGGCTAGCCTTGATAGCCAATCTTTAATTGCCCTTGAGAAGGTGATGGTGAACCGCTGTTTTGACTCACTGCAGTCTATGGATTGTAAGGACACCCACAATGGGGAGGCGATAGCCTAGTGGTATTATCGCTGGACTGTTAATCCAGAGACCCAGATAGCGTTCTGGCGACCCAAGTTCGATTCCTGCCACGGCAGATGGTGGAATTTGAATTCAATAAAATATCTGGAATTAAGAATCTAGTGATGACAGTGAATCCATTATCAATTGTCAGGAAAAACCCATCTGGTTCACTAATGTCCTTTAGGGAAGGAAACTGCCGTCCTTACCTGGTCTGGCCTGCATGTGACTCCAGACTCTCAACAATGTGGTTGACTCTGAACTGCCCTCTGGGCAATTAAGGATGGGCAATAAATGCTACCAAGCACAGCCCTCATCCTGTGAATTAATAAAGGACAATGCTGGTAGGAATGAGCTCAAGGATGTTAACCCAGCAACAATGAGAGAACGTGAAACAGTTCCAGGCTAGAATGGTCTGTGAGGGGAATTTGCAGGTGGAGATGTTTATATATATCTACTGCTCTTGACTTTCGAGTGGTTGAGGTTGCTTGTAAGGATTTGGAAGATGAATTGAAGGAACATTGATGAATTAATGCAGTGCATCCTGTAGATGATACATACTGTTTCCCCTGTGCATCAATGATGAAGGGATTGTATACTTAAGATAATGGATGGGGTGTCAATCAAGCAGCTGTTTTATCCTAGGTCAAATCAAACTTCTTGAGTGTTGTTGGAGATATACTCACCCAGACGAGTGAAGAGTATTCCATCACACTCCTGACTTGTGCCTTGTAGATGGTGCACAGTTTTGAGGAGTCAGGAGGTGAGCTCCGCATTGCAGAACATGATCTGCTTTTTGTAAAAATTCTGTCTTTAGGCATGGATGTTGCTGGCCGGTGCAGCATTTATTGCACGTTCCTGGTTGCCCTTGAGAAGTTGGTGGTGAGCTGGCTTCTTGAATTGCTGGAGTCCATGTTGTGAAGCTAGAACCACAATGCCCTTATGTGGGGAATTCCAGGATTTTGATCCAGCGACAGTGAAGGAACGACGATATATTTCCAAGTCGGGATGGTGAGTAACTTGGAGGGGAACTTGCAGGTGGTGGTGTTCCCATGTACCTGCTGCCCTTGTCCTTCTGGATGGAAGTGTTTGTGTGTTTGGAAGGTGTTGTCTAAGGATCTTGGGAAAGTTTCTGCAGGGCATCTTGCAGATAGTACACACTGCTGCTAGTGAGCATTGGTGGTGGAGGGAGTGCATGCTTGTGGATGTAGTGCCAATAAAGTGGGCTGCTTTTTCCTGGATAGTGTCAAGCTTTCTGAGTGTTACTGGAGCTGCACTCATCCAGGCAAGTGGGGAATATTCCATTCACACTCCTGACTTGTACTTTGTAGATGGTGGACAGGCTTCGGGGAGTCAGGAGGTGAATTATTCGCCGCTGTATTCCTAGCTTCTGACCAGCTGTTGTAGCCTCTGTGTTTATGTGGTCAGTCCAGTTGAATTTCTGGTCAATGGTAATCCCCAGGATGTTGTTAGTGGATGATTTAGTGAGGATGACATCATTGAATGTCAAAGGGCAGTGGTTAGATTGTGTCTTATTGGAGATGGTCAACACCTGGCATTTGTGTGGTGTGAATGTTCCTTGCCACTTGTCCAAATATTGTCCGGATCTAGTTACATTTGCACATAAATAGCTTCAGTATCTGAGGAGTCACAAAAAGTGCTGAACATTGTGCAATCATCGGTGGACATCCCCACTCTTTGCCTTATGATGGACGGAATGCCATTATTGAAGCAGCTGAAGATGGTTGAAGATGTCGTGGGGAGTTGATTAAATTCTCTGTTCTTGGGGAAGGCGATGGTCGAGTGGGAAAATCACTAGGCTATTAATCCAGAGACCAGTTAATGTTCTGGGGACCTGGGTTTGAATCCCACTATGTGGAAGTTGATTTCAGTAAAAGTCTGGAATTATGAGTCCACTGATGACCACAAAGTCGTTGGTGGTTGTCAGGGAAAATGCATCTGGTTCACTGATGTGCTTTAGGAAAGGAAAACTCCCATCCATACCTGGTCTGGTTTACATGTGACTCCAGTCCTGAAGCAATTGGATTGACACTTAACTCTCCTCTGGGAAATTAGGGATGGAAAATAAATGCCAGCCTAGCTAGGGATGTCCACATCCTGCGAATGAATTATCAAAGATGGTTCTGTAGCTTGAATGCTATTTGGCACTTATCAGTCTGAACCTGGAGGTTGTCCGTATCTTTGCTGCACATGGCCAGGGTGAACATAATGTCTTTGGAATCGCGGGCGGTACTGAACATTGTTCCCTTCAACTTGAATTGAGAAGGTCTGAGTTCTTCTGTAGAGTTGATGCGCTCTGTCAATATTTAGGTCATTTCCATGTGTTCGTTTTTGTGCCATGACAAGATTGAGGAGGAAGGCAGAAAGAGATTTATTTTTGCCAATATTTTGTGTTGATCTTCTGAAAGGTCTGCCTTTTCATGTGCTCAGTTCCACATGCCACTGATGAAGATGCTAAGTGGGAGCTAACCACGAACCCACAGAAAATAACATATATTGTACTTTTTCACTCAGACAACTGGTGTTTTCAAACAATGAATTTTCAGAAGTTGTTTTAAGGAGACCCAAGCATCATTTTGGTCAAATACTTTTGGAGCAGAGTGGCAGATGGAGTTTGATTTGGATAAATGTAAGGTATTGCATTTTTGTAATACAAACAAAGACAGGACTTATAATTGCAGAGTCCTGTGTAATGTTGTACAACAGAGAGACCTAAGGGTTGAGGTACATAATTCTTTGAAATGTATTCACACGTAGACAGGGTAGTTAAGAAGGTGTTTAGCACGTTGCTTTCATTGCTCAGACCTTTGGGTATAGGAGTTGGGGCATCATGTTGTGGTTGTACAGGACGTTGGTGAGGCCTCTTCTGGAGTACTGTGTGGGTTGCCCAGTTATAGGAAGGATATTATTAAACTAGAGAGGGTTCAGAAAAGATTTACCAGAATGTTGTCATCCATTTACCAGGAATGGATTATTCTTAAGATATAAAAATAGACTAGAAAGACTAGGAATTTTTTCACTAGAGCGTAGGAGGTAGAAGGGTGATCTTATAGAAGTTTATGTAACCATGAAGGGCATAGATAAGGTGAATGACAAGAGTCTTTTCCCCAGGATGGAGAAGTTCAAAACTAGGGAGCATATTTTTAAAATGAGAGGAGAAAGATTTAAAAAAGACATGAGGGGTGACTTTTTTACACAGAGAGTGGTTCGTGTGTGGAATGAACTTCCAGAGAAAGTGGTGGTTACAGGTACAGTTACAATGTTTAAAAGACATTTGGATAAGCTGATGAATAGGAAAGGTGTGGAGGGTATGGACCAAACACAGACAGGTGGGACTAGTTTAATTTGGGAACATGGTCAGCATGGACTCGTTGGACCGAATGTTCTGTTTCCATTCTGTATGACTATGACATTATGAAAGATTTTGTGCAAGCAGAACTATTTTTATTACTTATAATGTTTTATGACTAATATATACCCTGTTTTAGGGTTCAAACACTTGTGGTTGGGTATTCTAATATGATTGTATAATCTGGAAAATTCCTAAATTCAGAACAAATGCAGTCCCAGTTATTCCAGATTGGAGAAGTTACAGTGTATTGGGGATCTGGTTTAAGACGATTTTGAGTATTCGGACAACATTTTACAGCCCCCTACTATTGGGTTAGCCAGCAAGGTGTAGGACAGTGGTGAGGTGGGGTGGTGAGAGGGATATGAAATTTCTCAGCTGAATTTTCAGATGCTGATTATTGACCAGACCTACTTCCTGCCCAGCTTTAATTAATTCTGAGGCAAGGGGGGAGGTGTTCAGGGCTACATCCAATGGCTCACTTTGCTTGGGCCTAGGGGGTAGGGGACTGAGAGGGGTGTCCCTCTTGAGGGCTCCCTTTGTACATAAGGGGCCTCCCCTCACCGAAGTTTGCGTCCCAAGGGTGCTGCCTCTTCACCAGTCTTTCTTCATCAAGACCCCTATCCCTCCTGTCCCCATCTCCATCCCCACTGCTCGTCAAACCCATGACACCACATTCCGACACCCACATGCATTTTCCTGGTTCCCAGACGCCATGATTTAGAATCTGAGGAGTGCTTGACCACTGCTGACAGTGGCACTGTTCGGGCAGCTCTCTAAGGTAGGACCTCCACCCCTCACTCAGGTAGTCTCTGACAACTAACCCTCCTTTGAGCATAAAATTGCTGTGGGATTGTTGTAATCGGTGGGAAGACACATCCGTCTGAACTTTCTGTCCATGGAGTGTGGTGTGTGTAGCATGCTTGAGTGGACTTTCAAAACTCTTCGCCATTGAGCAAGTTTTCCTCGTTTATACCTGATTGTAGATTAAATGATGAAAATTCTTTGCCATGGTTGGTCAACAGCTGATGGGGAAGCAATGGCCTAGTGGTATTATCGCTGGACTGTTAATCCGGAGACCCAGATAATGTTCTGGGGACCTGGGTTGGAATCCTGCCGCGGCAGATGGTGGAATTTGAATTCAACAAATATCTGGAATTAAGAACCTACGGTGACCTTGAATCCATTGTCGATTGTCGGAAAAATCCGAGACAACAAGGTGCAGGGCTGGATGAACACAGCAGGCCAAGCAGCATCATAGGAGCAGAGAGGCTAACGTTTCGGGCCCAGACCCTTCATCAGAAAAGGGGGAGGGGAAGGGGGTTCCGAAATAAATAGGGAGAGAGTGGGAGGCGGATAGAAGAGGGATAGAGGAGAGGATAGGTGGAGAGGAAACAAACAGGTCGAAGAGGCAGGAATGGAGCCAGTAAAGGTGAATGTAGGTAGGGAGTTAGGAAGGGGATAGGTCAGTCCAGGGAGGACGGACAGGTCAAGGGGGCAGGATGAGGTTGGTCGGTAGGAGATGGAGGTGCGGCTTGAGGTGGGAGGAGGGGATAGGTGGGAGGAAGAACAGGTTAGGGAGGCAGGGACGAGCTGGACTGGTTTTGGGATGCGGTAGGGGGAGGGGAGATTTTGAAACTTGTGAAATCCACATGGACACCATTGGGCTGCAGGGTTCCCAAGCGGAATATGAGTTGCTGTTCCTGCAACCTTCGGGTGGCATCGTTGTGGCACTGCAGGAGGCCCAGGATGGACATGTCATCTGAGGAATGGGAGGGGGAGTTGAAATGGTTCGCGACTGGGAGGTGCAGTTGTTTATGGCGAACCGAGCGTAGGTGTTCTGCAAAGCGGTCCCCGAGCCTCCGCTTGGTTTCCCCGATGTAGAGGAAGCCACACCGGGTACAGCGGATGCAGTATACCACATTGGCAGATGTGCAGGTGAACATCTGCTTGATGTGGAAAGTCTTCTTGGGGCCTGGGATGGGGGTGAGGGAGGAGGTATGGGGGCAGGTGTAGCACTTCCTGCGGTTGCAGGGAAAAGTGCCGGGTGTGGTGGAGCTGGAGGGGAGTGTGGAGCGGACAAGGGAGTCACGGAGAGAGTTGTCCCTCCGGAAAGCAGATAAGGGTGGGGAGGGAAAGATGTCTTTGGTGGTGGGGTCGGATTGCAGATGGCGGAAGTGTCGGAGGATGATGCGTTGGATCCGGAGGTTGGTGGGGTGGTACGTGAGGACGAGGGGGATTCTTTTTTGGTTCTTATTGCGTGGACGGGGTGTGAGGGATGAGGTGCGGGAGATGTGGGAGACACGGTTGAGGGCGTTCTCAACCACCGAGGAGGGGAAGTTACGGTCCTTGAAAAACGAGGACAACTGAGATGTACAGGAGTGGAATGCCTCATCCTGGGAGCAGATGCGGCGGAGGCGAAGGAATTGGGAATAGGGGATAGCATTTTTGCAGGAAGGTGGGTGGGAGGAGGAGTATTCTAGGTAGCTGTGGGAGTCGGTGGGCTTGAAATGAATATCGGTTTCTAGGTGGTTGCCCGATATGGAGACAGAGAGGTCCAGGAAGGGGAGAGAAGTGTTAGAGATGGTCCAGGTAAACATAGGGTTGGGGTGGAAGGTGTTAGTGAAGTGTATGAACTGTTCGAGCGCCTCGTGGGAGCACGAGGCGGCCCCGATACAGTCATCAATGTAACGGAGGAAGAGGTGGGGTTTCGGGCCGGTGTAGGTACGGAAGAGGGATTGTTCCACGTAACCTACAAAGAGGCAGGCGTAGCTTGGGCCCATGCGGGTACCCATGGCTACCCCCTTTGTCTGTAGGAAGTGGGAGGAATTGAAAGAGAAGTTGTTGAGTGTGAGGACGAGTTCAGCTAAGCGGATGAGGGTATCAATGGAGGGGGACTGGTCGGGCCTGCGGGACAGGAAGAAGCGGAGGGCCTTAAGGCCATCTGCATGGGGAATGCAGGTGTAGAGGGACTGGACGTCCATGGTAAAGATCTGGTTCTTTAATGTCGTTTAGGGAAGGAAACTGCCATCCTTGCCTGGTCTGGCCTACATGTGACTCCAGACCCATAACAATGTGATTGACTCTTAACTGCCCTCTGGGCAATTAGGGGTGGGCAATAAATGCTGCCTGGCCAACGAAGCCCTCATCCCGTGAATGAATAAAGAAAAAAAAAATTATCGTTTCTTCCAGTGACCAGGATGTTAGGATATGGATGAGATAAATTTAGGATTTTTTTTCTCAGGCAATTCCTACACAAAGAATAAAACTGGAGGCAGAATTTCTTCACACACCAATGGTTTAGTCTTGGTAGAGTTCCTGTGCAGGCTGTTGCCAATGTTGTTTCCAGAAAATGGCCTGGTTAGACTGAAGGGAGGATGATACAGACACATGTTCAAAAACGTAAGAGGGTTAGCAATGCATTAAAAAAAAATCTTGAAGTTCAGTTGCTGCATTTTACTAAGGTTTAATTTTCTCTGCACATTGTTTGTTTTAAGCAGATTGAAAGATATATTGTCCTTCACTCTTTATCTGTGCTCTTTTAACCCATTTCTTTCAAACAGCTCAGCCACCGCGCTAAAGTAGAACCATTAGGAATTTTACTTACACCCTAAACATAGGAAGCTGACTATGTGATTCCCTGACCTTGAACATTTTGCCTTTGGTTTTGTGTGGCTCAGTCCAGAGTTTTGATGCCTTTAATCATGGAGTGATACAGCACGGAGGAAGGTGTTTTAAACCATTGTGCCTGTGCCTCCTTTTGAAAAAGCTTTCCACTAGTTCCATTCCTCTGTTTTTATCCTAGAGCCTCTTTTATCAACTTTGATGATTGTCATTTACTTATACCTGGGACTGGAGTTGATAGAGATTATGCAAGTCCAAGCCGTCCATAAACATTACCTTTTGTTTCATGTTGTGTTCTAACTTTATTGTGATGAAGGCTTTTAGATAGAGCCATCTCCCAGTAACTCTGGTCATCATATGATCTTACATCACTCATGATACAAATCATCTTGTTCATATGTTAACATTAACCCTTTGCCCTGCAATTTGCTTTCTCTTTTAAGAGGCATACCGACTCTCGTTTGGAAGTTACTTCCGCATCTGCCGCCGCCAACCTTTAAGGTAGTAAATTTCAGTTGTGGCAATTTTCAAAATAAAATAAATTCTGCGTATCTGCCTTGATAGGTGAAAATGCTGTCCTCAAGCAATGCTATTACAGGGAAGACTTTGGAAAGATAGTTAGATAGAGAGAACATTGCAACAAACAAGCTGGTAACATGGTACCACTGTGTCTCCACTGAGGTCTGCCAATATTTTTGTTTTCCTTTCCATTTTTCCTCTTTATGCCTTAGTTTTCAGAAGGGGCTGTTTTACACTGGACCACAGAGGAAGTTTCTGAATGGACCTCCCTTGATGTGAGCAGCGGCTGCTCTTCCAGAGAGAGCCTGCCTCGTGTTTGACCGCACGTTCTGGTCAGGCGAACTAGGCCTCGTTAAACAACAACTTGTTGGTGTAGAAAATCGCCTCGAGGCATTTTACAGTTGTACTAAAAAATGGATGGCAAGCCAAAGAACCTATTACGATGGGGGGATCAAAAGCACAACCAAAGAGCTGGGTTTTAAAGACTGCCTTAAAGGAGGAGAGGAAGATCACTGCAGGATGCCAAGGGTTACTGGATAGCAATCTGGATCCTGCCTGATTTTATTTTCCCACCTCTAGTTGTGTCCCACTTCTGTCTTCATTTCAGTCTTAAGAACAACAGAAATACTGAGTGTTAAAAGAAATGCCTTGAAACCACATGTACTGCAGTGGGAATTTGCGTGTAGGAGTGTTCTTAAGGGATAGAGGGGGGTAGATGATAGGTTAGAACAGGCTGTACTAGCTAGGGAAAATGTCCTCCTGAACACACAGCTATTTCTGGTAATAATGGGTTTGAGAATGAGTCTATCAAATGCTGGTTCTCTAAGTTTGTTCATCTAATGTTACAGTGTTGCTGAACAGGAACCGAACATCTGAAACTCATAAATGGCATTCAGTGGTGTGTTAAAAAGGTCATTGCACCTTTGTGCACCTTCAACTCTGTTTTTGATTTGATTAACCATCCAAGATGAACTGAGCATTTCATCCCATCAAGAGAAAAGCTACCCCTAAATTCTGATCATTCATTCTGACACATTGAAGGAATGCAATTGGAAAAACGTCGTACTTTGATCATTCACAACCTGAATAAAAGCCAACTGTATGGTTTCCAAGAGAGAAACAGGAATAATGGAAATATCAAGTGAGAAGAATAGCAAAATGCCCAGCAGATTTTACTTATTACAGGTTTAAAAATAATGGTTTATCATAAGGAAGCAAATGACAAGTGTTTGAGTTTGTAGTTCTAACAGCTTGAGACGTTGGGTTTTTTTTATAGGCTGTGAGCATCATGGACAAGTTTAGCATGTATGGAAAATTCCTAACTGCTCATGAACATTGAATGTGGTCGTGAGCTGCCTTCGTCAACATCTGCAGTCCATATTTTGTAGGTTTACCCACAGGGCTGTTAGGGAATGAGTTCAAGGATTTAACCCACCAAGAGTCAAGTTAGCCACCGACACTTGACATTCAATAATGTTACCATCACTGTATCCCTACATCCTCAGCATTACCATTTATCAAAAACTCAACTAGACTCAGCATTTAAATACAGTGGTTACAACAGCAAGTCAGAGGCTAGAAACACTGCAGCGAATAACCCACCTTCTGACTTCCCAAAGCCTGGCCACCATTTACAAAGCACAAGTCAGGAGTGTGATAGAATACTCCCCATTTGCCTGGATGGGTGCAGCTCCAACAACACTCAAGAAGTTTGACACCATCCAGGACAAAGCAGCCGGCTTGATTAGAACCACATACACAAATATCCACTCACTCTACCGCCGACACTCAGTAGCAGCAGTGTGTACTATCTACAAGATGCACTGCAGAAATTTGCCCAAGATCCTTAGACAACACCTTCCAAACCCATGACCATTTCCATATGGAAGGACAAGGGCAGCAAATACATGGGAAGACCACCACGTGTATGTTCCCCTCCAAGGCATTCACTGTCCTGACTTGGAAATACATCGCTGTTCCTTCGATGTCTCTGGGTCAAAATCCTGGAACTCCCTCCCTAAGGGCATTGTGGATCTACCTACAGCAAATAGATTGCAACTGTTCAAGAAGGCAGCTCACCCTTTCCTTCTCAAGGGCAACTAGGGATGGGTAATAAATGCAGGTCAGCCAGTGATGCCCATTCCAACAAGAGAATTTTTAAAAATGGTGAAAGCGTGGCAATATAATTCATGTCATGGTGGTGTGTGGCTTGGAGTGGAATTTGCAGGTGGTAGTCTTCTCATGCTGCCCTTGTCTTCCTTAGTGGTGAGGGTCAAGGATTTAAAGGGTGCTATTCAAGGGTTTTAATGAGTGGCAGCAGTGCATCATGTAGATGGTACACATTGCTGCCACTATAACAATGCAGGGAGTGAATGTTGAAGCTGGTGGATGTGACAAAGCAGATTGCTTTGCCCTAGATGGTATATTTAATGCTTTGGAAATTGAATCTTGAATCAATCAATATTGTTTTCTTCCAGATATTATTGATTGATTGGCCTTTTTCAGCAGCGGATAGGTTCAGGTTTCAGATGGTGTGTGCTTTGTCCAAAGACAGGTCCTTACCTCATTGTCTGCTGACGTTTCATCCTGAGCTGTTTTCTCATCAGATTCGGTTAGTGATGGTTTGCTGTTGCCTTCCACTCACAGGGGCAGGGCAAGGAGGCAGGGACATGAATCAAATTTGCACTGTTGGTGTTTTTGTGAACCACGAGCTATTCTTCGAGCTAACTGGCACCCTAGTTATTTGGATATATGGATGTTCAAACTCGTTAATATACTTAAATATGAGACTTAGTACATAATTTTAAGGACCAAGCGGATAAGATGGTAGAGTGGAGAATCAGTCAGATGGAATTCTGTGTCAGCAAATCTGAGGTGGCATGTTTTGGATAAAACACCTCGTAATTATATTTTTAATATTTCAGAGGAAGACTGGTATGATGTGAAAGAACACAGGGACTTGGGGCAATTGGGTTCATAAGAAATGAAACGTACCATATGAAGTAGATCAGATCAAAGCAAATAGAATACTAGATTGACTAAGAGACAAAGAACATAAAACTGGAGAAGGGAATTGTGAACTTATGTAAAATTTTATTAAAATCACACACCATGTACAGTCTTATGCTCCACATGATTAGATGTCAGAGCCTCTGAGAGAACCCAGGATGTTGCCTGGTATAAGGAAACTCAAATATGAAGATAAAGTTTCAGCTGTTTCATTAAAGCAAAGAAGATTATGCTGGGATTTGATGGAAGACTTTAAATTTATGAAGGATGGGACAGAGTAGATGGAAACAGGGGTTGAGCAAACAGAGGAATATCGAAATGAGACTAATTGTAAGGTTTGAATGGAGAGTAGGTCTTTTTATACGTGTTGTCAATCCAGAGAATGTCATGCCAGTGTTAGTGATTGAAGCAGACCGTATTAACTTAAATAGATGGGAGAAGGAAAGGGAGTTGGATTGGTCAGGACAAACTGCTTCCTTAGTCTTGTAATTCCTATTCCTTCTACATAGCTCCTCGAATTCAACTGTGTCCTTTATCTTTTTGGTTTGGTCTCTTACTCCAGCTATGGTTCCACTGTGAGATTTATGTCTTCAACTAGTCCAGGTCTTTGGACAAATCTTGTATCTCTCCCTCACTCAGCCCCTGTAATCTCTTTGATCAATGAGGACCTCAAATAGGTCCCTGCAGAAAGTGCCCGTGAGCCCTTCCGTATTCCTGGAAGCTTCTGACCACCTTTTTGAGTAATTCTATTGGTTCGTGGAGCTGAATCCTCAACACACCATCATCTTTCACTCTGTAAATGTTATGACTGGTACCATTTATGACTCCATGAGGCCTTTCATACATTTTCTAGACTTGAGAATATTCTGGAGTTGCCTCTTTGCCACTACAATATTTGAGATAATTTTCATATTCATAAAGAAGTGAATAATGAGTTCATCATAATGATTAAATTGGAAAAGGGATGTTCATTTTTTCTGTCATGAAACCTTATTTCATTTTAAAAATAATTTCATAAAATCCACAAATCATCTATTCATGTCCAACCGTATTCCAATATCTTGTGAGAATATCAGAGAAGAATAAAGCCATTTCTGAGAACAGTAAAAGACTTGCAAAGACTGAAGCTGAGATGTTATCCCTCTCCTCACACAGTATTACACAACGGAATGAAAGCTAATGGACCGAAACACCAGAGCTCTTCCCTCAGATTGAATAGAGTTCTCTCAGTTGGGATAGTCAATTAATCCACTTCATGCAGAGAAGTTAATGTCATCACTCAAGCCTGAAAGCTGCTATTTTCACTTCTGTCATTTTTTGACTTTCAATTGTACGGTAATGATGGAAGAATAATAATGAAGTCACTTCTCAGGCTGCAATCAATTGCTTGTACACTGTTAGTCCATGCTCTAGCCAATGAAAGTGAGCAATGGATATAATCCTTCTAGTTTCCAGCATGATCGCAGTTCAGGGTTATTCCGCCAACGTAAAGCTCTTTTTCATGAGTACATCTTTGACTGGGTAGAATATGAGATCAGTCCTAAAAGGTCCATCTCTCTTTGTGCACATCTACCCATGATGGGCACCCTGGTACCATGGTAGATCTCCCTACAATTGGCATTAAGTTAATTAGTGAATGGCTGGTGTCTTTTCCCTAGGGTGGGAGATTTCAACACTAGGGGGCATATTTTTAAGGTGAGAGGAGAAAGATTTTAAAAAGACAATATTTTGTGTGGAATGAACTTCTAGAGGAAGTGCTGGATGTGTGTAGAGTTACAACGTTTAAAAGACATTTAGATACATACATGAACAGGAAGTGTTTGGAGGCCAAGCACAGGTAGGTGGGACTAGTTTAGTTTGGGATTATGAGCGACATAGACTCGTTGGAGCGAAAGGTCTGTTTCCGTGCTGACTGACTCTATGACTCTAGTCTCTCGTCTCTCCACAGAGGATGAGCCTGTTGGAACTTCCTCTTTCCAATTGAGTCAAGCCATCAGAGAACTGAACCTGATTTGATACTCATTCAGTATTTGCATACAGAGAAGATGGCATCGTGGTAAACGTCACTGGACTACTAACCCAAAGGCCCAGGCTAATGCTCAGGGGTCAGCAGTTCAGATTCCACCATGGCAGCTTGTGGAGTTCAAACTTATTCAACAAAATGTAGAGTTGGGAGTTAGTGCCAGTAACACTGACCATGAAACTACAGACCCACCACTCTTAACTGCCCTTTGAAATAGCCTGAAAGAGTCATAAAAACCCCAACTGGTCTTATCAATGTCTTTCAGCAAAGACATCCTGCAACCCATCCTATACTGGTTACACTTGACTTCAATCCTTCATTTTGTAAACACTGCCTTGCTGATAATTCTCGCATCTCACGAAGTGCTTTAAAAAAAGACTCCAAGGTCAGCTCTCAAGCCTTCATAAGAGAAAATTGAAAAATATCGTACATCAGGGTAACATTCTTCTCTTCAAGTTAGCCAGTGGTGAGATTATATTATTCCAGCAGCGTTCCACACTGAAAACCAATCTCCTACACTCCCAATCCCATTGCAGCTGCTCAGAGAGAGCTACCTGTAAAGCCACTTCTTTTAAAGCATACTTTTTTCAGGGAACGTGGGTATCATCAGCAAGATAAGCATTTTTGCCTATTTCTAATTGTCCCTAAATTGAGTGATTTAATACCATAGGGCATAGGAGCAGACGTAAGTCACTCAGCCCATTGAGTCAGTTCTGCCATTCAGTGGCTAATCTGATAATCCTCAAGTCCACTTTCCTGCCTTTTCCTTACAACCATTGAGTCCCTTCCTGATTAAAAATCTGTCTATTTTAGCACTGAATATACTTTATGACCCAACCTCAACACCCCTCTGCGGTAAAGAACTCCATACATCCACAACCCTCTGAGAGAAGAAATTTCTCCTATGTCTAAAATGTGCAAGCGCTTATTTTGAGATTATACCTTATGGTCCTAGACTCTTCTACAAAGGGCAACAACTTTCCGTGTCTTACCCTGCCAAGTCCTCTAAGAATCTTATTTTCTGGGCCATTTCAGAAGGCAGTTAAGATTCATCCACATTACTGTGGGGCTGAGTTCACATGTAGGCCGCTCTGGGTAAGGGCAATAAAGTTCGTTGGTGAACCAGATGGATTTTTAAAACAACGATGATGACTTCTTGGTCACTATTACCGAGACCAGTTTTTAATTCCAGATTTTTAAAATTAAATTTAAATTCTACCAGCTGCCGTAGTGGAATTTGAATGTGTGTGTCAACAGCATGAGCTCTGAATGACTAATCTAATGACATTGTGAAGTGAAATGAGGTAGAATTGTTTTAACACTACTGTTTGAAAGGATTGCTGCATGTTTTGAAAAACAACTGATCTGACATTGGTGGAAAGCGTTGTGTTTGTGCAGCTATTTGAATAAGCAGTACATGAAGTTTGATTGTAGATGAACTGGAGCTGAGGGGTTGTGTATAGATGCTGTTGGGCAGCAACAAGAAGTTGATTGGTTTATAGACTAGCGACCAGTTACTGATGACAAAAGCGTTTGGCCTGCCCACAACCGTGTGATTAGTTCTCTGACAATTGAACAGCTTGGGGCTGGGTGCGAGATTCAGAGAGTAGTGATTTTTGATCTCCACCAGCTCAGGACCTGTCTGTCTGTTCTCCAGAGCCAAAACCCATTTTAAACCTGAAGAAAACCGGTTTATCTTTCTTTAAGGAGTTTTTGCAAACGTTGACATTTAACAGATTAGTCAGAGACATTTTATAAATGAACCAGCCACCTGTGTCTTTTGCAAACCAGTGAAAGCATCTGGAGAAAGATGACTGAAAAGCAATGTGCTGACTAGAATAAGAGAATTATAAGGATCACTTCAGTAACCTGTGAATAGAAATCACTGATCTGCCTGCCAGATTTTCTCTACCTGTAAACTTTTGTCCCTGTCTGTTTGTCTATCTGTGTGGGTAAGGGAGAGTTTATAAGGGAATTAGAGTTTTCATTTGTATTGTTGTATGCCGATACCATATAGCTATTTGCCTATAGCTAGCGTCTAATTATTAGCAATAAATAGTAATTATTGTGGACTACAGAAACCTGGTCCAAAATTTCTATCTACCTGCGTCTGAAAATCAGGTAAATTAGGGAATCTTATGTACTTACTTTAAAATCATTAACTTTTGTGACATTTGCAGGAATAGTGGGACCTGATTTCTAGCACTAGCCCAGTCAGTTGTGGCTTATCACATCCTTTATAATAGTTTTTGCCTGCTGCTGATGTTTGGCTAAACCAAACAAGAATTTCCAGGTTTTTCCCTCCCTCTTTTATTCATTAAAGGGGTTTTATTTTCTATCCTCCAATCCTCCAGGGTTCTTCCAGAATTTACAGAATTTTCCGAGATGCCACCAACACATCCACTATTTCCTTGGGCACCTCCTTTAGTCCTATGGGATGTAGGTTATCAGGCCCTGGGGATTTATCACCTTTCATTCGTCATTCTTATTAGAACCTTGATTCTGCATTATTTTCAAAATATCTTTTGCATTTTCTACCATGAAGACGCATGCAAAGTGCTTGTTTAATATCCTGTCAGATTTTGGGGAGGCGATGGCCTGGTGGTATTATCGCTGGACTGTTAATCCAAAGACCAAGATGACATTCTGGGGACTCAGGTTTGAATCCCGCCATGGCTGATGGTGGAATTTCAATTCAATAAATATCTGGAATTAAGAATCTAATGATGTCCGTGAATCCATTGTTGATTGTTGAGAAAAACCCAGCTGGTTCAATAATGTCCTTTAGGGAAAGAAACTCCCATCCTTACCTGGTCTGACCTACATGTGACTCTAGACCGACAGCAATGTGGTTGACTCTTAACTGCCCTCTGGGTAATTACGGATGGGCAATAAATGCTGCCTAGCCAGCAACGCCCTCATCCTGTGAAAGAATAAAACATGTCTCTCCCATTTCCTTTTTCCCCATCATTCCCCATTCACTTATCCCTGCCTCTGATGGGCTTATGTTTACTTGCAGCAATCTCTTTCCATTGCAATACCAATGGAATAGTTTGCAATCTGTTCTCATATCTCTTTACACTCTCACATTCTCTCACCTTATCAATTTCTTGTCCTCTGCTGAATTCTAAAATCTGCTCAATCCTCTGACTGTTAGCTCTTTTTGGCACCATTATAATCATTATTATATCTTTAATTCTCGATGTAAACCATCAACGGGACACATTATGTGCCTGTACCCCCTCCACCCCATTCCCTGGCATCAAATGAGATTACCTCCAGTCACAGCTAGCATTTCAGAAACAGCAGTGCGAATGTAAGTATACTTTTAATGGCAGTAGCAACACCAGGGCCCCGTTTCTTGGTTGTCAAGCCAATTTTAATCTTAGCAAGACGTAAGGGGTTAATGGTTCTATTGTCCTGCTGAATATGGTGCTCCTTAATTTCTCAAGGCCAGATATTTTGATCCTGCCACACCTGATAGAGACCCTACCCTTCATTGTGAGAATTATTTTGGACAGAGGGGAGCAGGAGTGAGCTGCAGGGGTGGCAAGGAAGCTTTTTATCCCCTATTCCTCGCTCTCTTTCTCTCCTGTCAGTTTTTTTTTGCATAAACTAATTTTATTGGAACGGATTAATTTTTTTGTTGTTGGGCAAGTAGTCAGCACTGCCTGAGGGCCCATTCAACCCACTGCTATTATCAAGGGCAACCTGTATGCAGGAGCAGCCAGCATAACACAACACTGTGAGACACAAAGGAGCACAAGCCTTACTAGTAACGGCCTTCCGTTCATCCATGGTTTTAATTGGAATTTATTTCCTTGTCCAATTTCCTTGCATTTAGGAGCCAAGTTTTCAGGAGAAGACTTGAAAACAGGAAACTATGCCAAACAGAACACTTAGAAACTCCTCACAACTGGAAGATTACTGCAGTAGAAAATTACAAGTTACTGCGTTAAGCAACTTGAAGAGCCCATAGCTGAAATCCTAAACTCATCTTTTCTCTCCACTGATGCTGTCAGTTATGCTATGGATTTTCAGCAGTTTGCATTTTTATTTAATCCATCCTCAAAGTCCTTTGGGGGTTTGATAATCTCTTAACCTCCGATACCTCATTCTAGACTGATGGAAGGAGAGTCTTGTCTCTATCTATGTCTGTCTCTCTCTTGCTGTCTCTTCCTCTGTTTCTCTGTCTCTCTCCCTCTCATCCTGTTTGACTTGACTGCAACATGACAATTCCTAAAGAAATGAAACTCCCACTATCACAGTAAGGGAATGATGTTCTGCAGATGGCATTGTTGCAGGAGACCAAAGGATTTCCTTATCGAAGAACCTCATAGTGAAAAATTGGAAAATTATTTATTCCCAATTACTTTCTTTACTTTGATATACTGCAAAGAAAGCACTAAATAGAAATTTCCAATAAAAGTGTGTTAGACACAAACACATTAAATTTATCGACATTGAATTCAATTTGCAGAGTTCGGTATTACTAGTTTTTGACAAGTTTCATGTTTATTTACAATGTTCTGCAGTTGATTTCAAGTTCACCGTTTCAGAGTTCAAGTTCACAGTTTTCTCAGTTGTCATCTGTCCTGAATGGGATGCTGTTCATTTTCATCCAGGATCTGTACTCCTTTTCCTGACCTTGCTAGTATCCTATTCCATGTTCATTCTGCCAACTAATGGCTTTATTTCTGGAAAATAATTCTTACCAACCTAAGATTTGAAACAAAATGTTAGATGGTTATGCTAACACTCCATGATAATACGTCAATTTTGAAAACTATCCATTCCCAGGATGTGAACATTGCAGATTAGGCCAGCAATTACTGCCTAAAAACCCTTGAGAAGGATTGAGAAAGTTGCCATCTTGAATATTGCATCATTGCAGTGTGTGGGTGCACCCACAGTGCTGTTAGAGTAGGTTGTCTTATGAGGAAACATTGGACAATGTCTGACTTACAAACACTGGTATGTACAAGCAAGATCCCATAGTACTCTTAATTATGAGCATGCAACATACATACAAAGTAACTTACGAACATACTCATGTGGTTATCACCCAGGGACTGCCTGTATTGACTTGAGTTTGGAAGAATAAGACATGTCTTGAACAAAACTTACAAAATCCTGAGGGGTCTGTGCAGAGCGAATGTGGAAAGGAGGCTTCTTCTTGTGGGGGAATCTAGAACTAGGGATCACTGCTTAAAAAAATCAGGTGTAGCCCATTTAAGACAGGGATGACAAGAAATTCTCTCTCTGAGGGTGGTGAGTCTTTGGGGCTCTGTTCCTCAAAAAGTGGTGGAAGCCCGTGAACATCTTCAAAGTAATGGCGGGTACATTTCTGGTCAGCAAGGGGATGGAAATTTTTCAGGTATAGGCAGGAATGTGGAGTTGAGGTTATTCAGCTTAAAGGGCCAAATAGAGTACTCTTGCTATCATTCGTATGTATATTAGGAAAGGGGTCCCAGGATTTTGAAGTAGCGACAGTGAACGAACAACAATATAGTTCCAAGTCAGGAGAGCAAGTGATTAAACCTTTATAATTGTCACTGACAAGCTTTTTATGTTATGTTTAATCACTCCCACATAGAATCTCTCACTACAGTGCACTTGAACATTTTGTGAAACATTCATGCTTTGATCTCCTGTATTTCTCGTATAGTGTGGCACTGATGTAGAGGTAATGTCACTGAACTAATAATCCAGAAGCGCAGGCTAATATTTTGGGGGTGTGTGTTCAAATCCCACCTTGGCTGATGGTGAAATGTAAACCCAATAAAAATAATTTGGAAGATAATTTTAAAAGATGAGTTAATCTAACCGTGGCCATATAACCACTATTCTAAAAACCGGTCTGATTCACTAATATCCTTTGGGGAAGGAAAACTGCCTGGCCTACATGTGACTCTAGACCAACAGCAATGTTAACTGCCCTCTGGGAAATTAGGGATAGGCAATAAATGCTGGCCTAGCCAATGATGCCCGCTTCCCATGAATGAACATTACAGATAAGTACCTAATAGGCATGGAATATGTCATGAGGCATGCCTGTTACACCACTATAGTGTCACCCAACATTGGCCTGGCCTCAGCGCATCTGTTGCAGAATCCCGTAATGATGTGTTGATTACCTCTAGGCTTGCCTTTTCCATGTCTTCCTGGTCGTACTCCCATCTTTGCACATTATCTCAGCCTTAATGATATACATTGGCTATTGGTTGAGCACAGCTGCAATTTTTCTATTCCCACCTTGTCATTTTCTCATTTTATCTTCATGCCCCTCCATGGCCCCACCTCACCCATCTCAGTAACTTTCTCAACCCACTGAGATTATTGTGCTTCTTCAATTTGGGCATCTTGAGCATCTCTGATTTGAAATAAAGAAACATAGATATAGAAACATAGATAATTGGTGCAGGAGAAGGCTATTCAGCCCTTTGAGCCTGCACCCTCATTCAATATGATCATGGCTGACCATGCAATCTCAGTATCCCATCCCCGCTTTCACTATATACCTCTCTAGCCCATTATTGCTCTGGTGCCATTCTGTTAATGCGGTTCCTTTTCTTTCTGTTAAATTAATTGCTGGGACCTCAGCTTCATTTTTAAAAACGGCAGAATTTATAGCCCATTTCTGGTTATTCTGAGATAGTGGACGTGGACTACCTCTTTGACCACTTGTTTGGGTAATCGTCATCTTGTTCTCCCAAGGTGCTGGTAGGTTGGGACTTCTAGAATATTGGACCAGTCTCAGTGAAGGAATAGCAATTATACATGCAATTCGGGATGTTGGATACCTTGCCGGAAACATGGAGGTGATGACATGTAAATCTCTTCTAATTCCTGTCCATGCACAATCTCCCTCAGGTATCCTACACTGTGTAATCTCTCTCAGGTATCTCCTGCTCCTGTGTAATCTCTCTCAGGTATCTCATGCTCCTGTGTAATCTCTCTCAGGTATCTCCTGCCCCCATGTAATCTCTCTCAAGTATCTCCTGCCCCTGTGTAATCTCTCTCAGGTATCTCCTGACATTTCTCTTGAATGACTAACCCAATAATTTCTCAGCTGTTTGGACCTTGAGCTGTATTTTCTCTGAACCTCTCCCTCATATGCACTGTCCTCTCTAACAGGGCTGTTTAATCAGCATGTCATGAGCTACCTGCTATCCTCTCTGATAAATGTGAAAAAAAAACGTTAGTGAGGTTTTACCATTTGGGTTTTGAAATGGACACGGTATTTGGACAAATTAAGACAACTTTTTCAACTGAAGAGAAAGGACAGAGTAATATTTGTGTATTGGAATCTCTTGCTGTAATACTACATTAATACTGCAAAATGTAGGAGACTACATTTTAATTTGCCTGTCTTTCCTCATATTGATTGATAGTACGTCTCTTTGGGATTTATTTCTGATTTTTCATTTTTAAAGAAATGTATCTGCACAAACAATTGTCACATTATAGTTTCGAGACAGTGCATTTTATTTTGTGGTTTTGGTGTGTCGACAAGTGGATCAGCAATGGCTGTGCTCAGGAAGATGTGCATCAGCTGAAGAAGGCACTGAAGTGAAAACTGGTTTCATTTGACAACAGATGGCGCCTATTTTTTTCGAGTACAGCACAGGCAAGCTGTCAGGACAAAAGCGCGGCTAATATCCGAGAGGGTAAAGGGAGGCAGAAGATCCCCTTTCAAACAAATCTTAATCAGCACTTTTTCTCATGGGCTGATAACAATAGCTGCAATGGTCAAATCTTATCACACAGGATTTATTCTCCACACAGCCTCCCTGACGTCCTCTTCATCTCATATTGTCAGTATTCTGTTGTACTCCTTCCGTCCACATGTGCTTTGTCCAATTTTCGTTTTGTGTTGTTTGTACTATTCACAGAATCACATAGAAAATAGGCACAGAAGTAGCCCATTCGGCCCTTCGAGCCTGCAGCACCATTCAATATGATCATGGCTGATCATACAATTTCAGTACCCCTCTCCCACTTGCTCTCCATACCCCACGATCCCTTTAGCTACAAGGGCCACGTCCAGCTCCCTCTTGAATACATCTAATGAACTGGCCCCAACAGCTTCCTGTGGAAGAGAATTCCACAGCTTCACAACTCTGAGTGAAGAAACTCTTCCTCATCTCAGTCCTGAATGGCTTACCCCTTGTTCTTGGACTGTGATGCAGAGGTGTTATAGTGCAGAAGGAGGCCACCCATTCAAATGAGCCTCGTTACCCTAGTACCTATCCCCTGTTTTTACCCCATATCTCTGTCTTTGTATCGAAATATTCACCTTAGTCACTCTTTGTGGGTCACTCACTGGGTAAAGAACATTCTCCTGAATTCCCTGTTGAGTTTACTTGGCCAGGTCAGTCGGGTGGGATTATAGTTTTAGCGGTGTGCAGTACAGGGAGGGTCAAAGTGAGGAGCTGGTTCTAGCATGGTGATTCACACTAAGTAAGATCACATTAATGTTTAATTTCTAACCTTTTAAGCAAGGGTTAGCTTGTTGAGGGGAAAAGCAGAAAGTGTAGGAGCATTATTGCAGACAAGTGTATACAGTCACACTTGGGTGAAGCCAAAAGAGTAGCAGGAATGCATCTGGTAATGACTGTGTTGCATTTAAACTCTCTAGAGAATGGAAGTGGAAATGATTCTGGGATGTTCCACAAGAGAATCACTTTTTCTCACTGAAAATGTGCGTAATTTAGTTGAGCATTGTAATCTCGATGTTACTTGCTGAATGAGCAAATCCAATTTCAGCTTTTGCCCTTCCTGCCTGCTCACATCCAGTGATTTTTAACGTGGAAAATTGCTCACAGAGATGGGAGCAAATTACAGACATGGAGCTGGACTGAAAACTCAGTTGTCAATGGTAGGGGAAAGGGGAAGGAGAGGCGTGTAGAAGGTAGAGAACAGAATTTTTGATGAGAGGGTGGAGGAAGTTGTGCAACTCAGGGAGCAGCAATGAGTGGCATTGGTTGGCATTGTGTGGAGCCTTGAAGACCAAGATAATAGTTTTACGTCTGTGGTTTCGGTGGGCAAATGGCAAACAACACAGATCTACAGTACAGAGGTTTTATTCTCCTGCCAAAGTGCATAACCTCACATTTCCCTACATTAAATTCCATCTCTTTCTATCAATTTCAGATTGAAGTGGGGACCTATGTTCTGTGTTAAGGTGAGCAGACTGCCTTGCTGCTTGCTGTAAGCTGACAGAGATGTGACCAAAAATGCAAGCGTTTATATTTCTTTCTGTGACCTCTAAATGTCTAAAATACCCAGCAGTCAATGTCAGTATCTTTTAGAGGTATAGTCACTGTTATAACGTCGGTGTTTGCCCCCCGTTCTGGATTCCAGATTGAGTAAAATTTATAAGAGGACATTTTCCATTGTTAGAGAGGGATTTTATTTTCTTCAGCCTTTTTCCTTTGGTGAGTGACCACTGAGTGATACCTGTTTACTGTTTTATGAACAAATACACCAGGAGCTCATGTCGTGCGCAGAATCAGACATTTATAGCCGCCTTCCTTTTTCCAGGGGAGCCCATCTGATCGACAGCCCTTCTTTTAACCCG
Organism: Rhincodon typus; assembly: GCF_021869965.1. Lineage (NCBI taxonomy): Eukaryota > Metazoa > Chordata > Chondrichthyes > Orectolobiformes > Rhincodontidae > Rhincodon > Rhincodon typus. The sequence continues at coordinate 10,881,835 of NC_063339.1, read as the reverse complement.
TCTAATTCTGTTGCCGAAAAAGCAACTTGCAGCAGTCTATAAATCCATCACCTTGCTGAGGAGATGAGAACTGTCACATTGAGGGATAGTTTGTTTTCCCTGAATCCTGTGGCTAATGCAACTAAACCTTTTACTCGTGTGTCAGAGCTCCCATTTGAGTTGACACATTTTCTGCTTCACAGTGACATTGTTTTGGCACTTAGCAGGTCCCAGTATGAATGTGATAGACCTGGGCACACATTATAGTCTAAGTAAATGTCTGCTTGAAAGAACAATGTTTTGTTTTACACCCCTCAGTGTAGAAATGACTCATGGCACATGTGTGTGACAAAAGCTGGACCAGGGTTTGCGTCCAACTGCTTCAGGACTCCTGTCTTGAGTCATGTAGGTTTCACCAGGCAATTACATAAATCTTCAAACAGATCTCCACCGTCCTGTATCTGTTATGTTGTTACCATGCCAGTGCTGGCTCCATCACATTGACTGCTGTCAAGTAACACACTGTTATTTCTCCAAAGCTAGTCCTTTTGTTTTTGGCTGGATGAAGAAGACAGCTTTAAAACTGTGTTGTGTGTTTTGTCCTGTTTAAATGGAGAGAGGGGGAGAGGAGTTGATCCCTTCAGCCAGTGAATGAATTGAGCCCGGAATTGTGGTATCATTGAATGATCTGTCCATTGTTAGCTCTCATAGGGGAAGCTCTTGGGGGTTTCATCACATGTCATTTGGCCATGTGATGTCTGATTATTGCCTGGTCACATGACATTTACAAATGTTACTGCCTTTAGCTTATGAATGAGGTTGCCCCCCTGTTGCCCCGTTCTAAATTGCTGGCCTGCTCCACTGGATTCAGTAGGCAGCTGATACCTGATTGCTGCTTCTTTCTTTGATAGATATTTGTGATAAGAGGATTTGAGTGGGTTGCATCAATGATATTAAGGAGGAAAAATGAAAATGCAGAAATTGGGCTTTCTTTTCAGGGATGTTCTTGTCAATATATATTTACACAGTTGCACAATACTTACAGCACAGAAACAGGCCATTCAGCTCAGCTGGTCTGTGCCATTGTTAATCCCTCACGTCCATTCCCCTGCAGCTAGCCCCATCCTTGTATTTCTTTCACCCTCATGTGTTTGCCTAGCTGCCCACCAATGCCTTTATGCTATTCAGTTCAACGACTTCTTGTGGTGGCAAGTTTCAGGTTTTAACTACTCCCTGCTAAAGAGGTCTCCCCCAGCACCCACCGAACGGCCCTATTGGATTGTCCTAAATCAATCAGTTCACAGATGTTATGATACACCTCTTGAACCCAAGCCTCCTAGCTCAGAGATAGACACACCACCAGTGTGCCACACGCATCTGTCCTATATGTTCTATATATCGTGGATACCAACAGGTGAGGGATGTTGATTTAAGGTTTATGCTGCAGGATCACAAAATTCGAGTAGAACAAACTCAATGAGTGAGAAAGATAGACAATAAAAAAAACTGGACCTTGTTGGTTATGTGTAAGGATAGGCAGGACCTTAAACATAAGACTGGGTTTCTGGTTTACTAGCCCAGTGACATTACCACTAAACCAATATCACCTTCACACCTCCACTTCACTCGCCTTCAATCAACTGTCCATTCATCCTTGATGAGCTTGTTAACAGGTCCAGTATGGCCAGGAAGCCATTTTTAATCCACAAAGCCAAACCTGAATATTAGGGTGCAAGTATTGGGTTCAGTGCAAGTAGTTTCTTTTCTCAAATGATGAAAATGTTTTTCCACTTTGTGTAGATTTTGCACGTTCTTCCAGTGTCTGCGTGGCTTTCCTCTGGGTGCTCCAGTTTCCTCCTGCAGTCCAAAAATGTGCAGGTCAGGTGGATTGGTCATGCTGAATTGCCCGTAGTGTGCAGGGATGTATAGGTTCGGTGGATTAGCCATGGGAAGTGCAGGGCTACAGGGACAGGGTATGGAGGGATGGGTCTGGATGGGATGCTTTTTGGAGGGTTGGTGTGGGCTGAATGGTCTGCTTCCACACCATTGAGATTCTATGACTCTATGAGGGCTATCTTGTCCCAAATGAGGTGCAGTAGCTTTTATCTTGAATAAAAGCATAATAATGTGGATGCTGGAAATCTAAAACGAACACGGAGAATGCTGGAGAAGCTCAGCGAGTCTGGCAGCCTCTGTGGAAAGAGAGAAATAGAGTTAACGTTTCAAGACTGGTATGACTCACCTTCGGAATTGGAACTCTGAGGAAGAGTCATACCATACTCAAAATGGCAGCTTTTATCTTGGTTATTTTTCTGTTAGCCCCCTTCAGGTTCTGTTTCCTGTCTTCTGCAATGCAGCGGTTGTCATGGGTTTAGTAGCTTTGGCAATACAGACTCAATGGGCCGAAGGGCCTCTTCTGTACTGTATGATCCTATGATTTGCCTTTGATGTTTGTATTCGGGAAGCAGCCCCAACATCCTGGTACCTATTGGGGAGCTGCTAATCTGACACTTAGATTTGTATTCGATGAGCAATGCCAATGTGCAACAAGGGGTCATGACCTGGAAGTTATCTGGGCATTGATTCATGACCGTGGATTGCAAACCAAGGCCCTTGAGCCCAAAATCAAAACTTCCAGCTTAGTTACCTCCTGTGTCCACTCAATTGCCATAAACAAACTTAAATTAAATAAAGGAGATTAAGGTTGTATGAAGCAGCAAGTCTTTGGCATGACATTGAGTTTTTTTTATTTCATATGTTTTTAAAAAAAAAATGAAACTCGTTTAGGATGAGGCTACCCTGAAGGCACCCATTCTCATGTCAGAATTTATTGTTTGGCCTGACAATTGGAGAGGTGTCTTTTTTGAATTAAAGGCTCAAACCAAGGGGAGGAAAAGAAATTTCTTTTTCATAAATGCTCTCGCCTCAGGAGGTTTCGTTGGGATTATAATCATTTTGCAATTGTTAGCTTTGCTGTGTGTTATCTGAAATTGAGTTTGTTCCAAAATAAGAAAGTTTAAGGTTCGAGCTGCCGAGTGCAGATGGAGATATGAAGATTGTCACCCCTCCTCCTCCCTGCCACACATGCCAACCCCCCGCTTCACCAGTGAAGTGAATATTTGAATAATTCAACCCCCCTTCCAACTCCCAAGTGTAAGAAATTTGTGGATTTCCTGGAGTCTGTAACTAAAACATTCTGCTTATCTGCCACCTCTTATCCAATTGTTTCGCCTGTTCAGTTTCACCTTCCAAATCCCCATTACACTCGATAGCACAATGACACTAAAGCATGTTCTTTTTAAACCCCACTGTGTCAGCTCCCAGTATCTCAACCAGCGTCGCTTGCCAAAATCATCAACGCTTTCCTTTCTTCCAGCGTTGGCCCTGCACTCCTCAGGATTGGTAACAGTCCTCCCCTCCCCACCAGGTTGCTGTCCTATCCACAAATTTTCAGCTAGACCGCCCCCTAAGCTGTCACCATCTCCCACCCCAACAACAGCTTCCCATGCATCTCCATGACTTTCCATTACATTATGGCCACCCACTCCTCCTTAGCCCTAACCCTTTTATTGCTCCATTTGAATTCCATCAGTATAGTTTCAGATTTAGTCTGATTTGAAAATAGTTTTGTCAAATATACTGCCAATTTGTTCTCCCCCCGACTTTTTTTTTTATTTGCCTTTCTTGTCTTCCCACTTTTCCTCCTGGGAGAATATTTTCACAGATACTGAAAGCTCTTGTCACCTTTGATAAATGCCATTATTTCACTTGACAATGAACGGCAACAGACTGTTCAATCTCAGGGGGAATGATTGACAAGCCTAATTTTGTCTGACTGTATCCAGGAACTAAACGATAGTCATTCATCAGCAGGAGCCCTGGATCACTTTTTCCTTCTTTAACCTACAGATATTAAGGATAATACTGTGTCAGCAGTGGCTGAGATCAATGACTTCAGAAGGTCTCGGTTCATGCTGATGACCTTCTGCTCTGCAGGGTTCGTTGTTGCACCTGAAGTGTCTAGTTATTCACTGAAGACAGATCATCCATCCTGAAAGCACAGTACCACTTGAGATGTGTATGTAAATTGAGAAGGTGTTGGATGATGTTGCACAGTGACCCAGTGGTTAGCACCGCTGCCTGACAGCGCCAGGGTCCCAGGTTTGATTCCTGCCTTGATTCGCTGCCTGTGTGGAGTTTGCACGTTCTCCCCGGGTCTGCGTGGGTTTCCTCTGGGTGCTCCGGTTTCTCCCCACAGTCCAAAGATGTGCAGGCTCGGTGGATTGGCCAAGCTAAGTTGCCCATAGTGTCCAGGGACATGCAGGCTAGGTAGATTAGCCATGGGGAGTGTGGGTTATGGGACTACAGTGGGAGGGCGGTGGGGAGCTGGGTTTGGGTGGGAGGCTGTTTGGAGGGCCACCACAGACTCAATGGGTCGAATGGCCTCTTTTTGCATTGTAGCGATTCTGTGATTCTAAGATCTGGTCTTTGAGAGTTCATGATTGTCCGTTTAGGCTCCAGAAGTCATATGCAGGTATTTCTCTATGGGCCTAGAAACCACGGCAGTGGTGTCCACCAGGGCCCAATAACCAGGGCCTGGACTTTAAAGGGATTTGCTGTGCTCTAGACTGGAGAGTAGCTGCTGTAGCTGGGCCAGGCAGGAGCAGCAGTGAGGCCCAGGGTTTCTGTCCTAGCTGGGAGCCTAATTTAAGAGGGCTGTCTGGTTCCCTGTCCCACGCTAGTTTGAAAGTAAACCCTCGAAATGATTTTTCAATGTCAGAACCGTTCATGTCCAGAGGACATGCCAGCCATCCAAATAAAAAGGTGATGGGTGAGCTTTCAAGTCTGGAAGGCAAGTAGGAGGTGGCAATTGACAATACGCATGGGAGAGAGAGGGAGTGGGTGCCTCAGTTATACAATCTGCTCTCCACAGGGCAGCTTGCTGCTGTATCTGTGCCCTCATGGTGTGGTGACTGTGGGTGGCGCACTGCCTGCTCTCAATGGGCACATTCCGGTCAGTACAGGTGCCCGCCAACAGCGGGCCTTAATAGGCCCCATTACTTTATTGGCTGTCTACAATTTGTGGCGGATGTGTGGTGATATCTAATTCTAGCCTCAACACAAAGCTTTTTGAGAATGGTGCAGGCTGGAAACCAGCATTGTCTGCCAGTAGCGGCCTGTCAGCATCCATTCCCACATCCATCAAGTTTCCACTTTCGTGTATTTTGTTTCAAAACTGTGTTGCACAGATGTGATGGTACTGCTCAATGAGTAATGACAAGTTAGGAAGGACAGGGAAAATGGGACTTTACATTCTGTCTACTTCAATCTCTCTTTAGTTTTGCTTCAGCGTATGCACTGGGGAGGTAACAACTGTCTACCAAGACTATATGAAACTACTAAATGGTTAAACACCAGCCTACTAAATCATTATCACTTGGTAGGACATGGGTGGCTTATACACTGAAATGCCACCACCTGTACATTCCCCTCCAAGTCATGCAGTATCATGACATTGGGACTATATGTCATTCCTTCACTGTCATTGGATCAACATTCTGTAACACCCTCCCTAACAGTACATTTGAGTGTACCCTAAGGTAAAGCAGTTCAAGAATGTGGCCCACCACCATCTTCTCAAGGGCAATTTGAATGGCAATGAATTCTGGCCCAGCCATTAACACTCCCGAAGCAATTTTTGAAAAAATGAACATTATTATGTCAACTTAGTTCCAACCTTCAATTGTCCAAATCTTCAGTGCTCCTCCAGTTCTGAACTCCTGATTCCCCGACCAATAGTGGCTGTGTTTCAGTTCCCTTGTCCCTGCATTCTCTTTGTAAACCTCTTCAGTTGTGAATCTTCCACCTGCTTCAAGGATACGGTCAATCTCTTTAATGTTGTGTTCCTGTGAGGTGGCCTTGATAGTTGACTATGTTAAAAATCCTATGTAAGTGCACTGTCTGGTAGTGTAAGAGGCAGGTTCAAAGGTCAAGTGCAGTGTTGTGAACTGGCATGTTCGTGTCTGTAGTTTTCCTTTTTGAAAAACAACAAAGGAAGAGAAGCCTACTTTGCAACAGCCTTTATTGGCTGGAAGCAAGCCCATGAATTAGTGATGAGTGTACAAATACCTTATGCATATGGGATATTTATAAACCTGTACAGTTCAGTGTGAATTCATCAATCTCAGTTGCCACTGCCATCCATTCTTTTTATAGTCTTTACTTCAAATGCTCTTGCTTGGGGAGGCAGTGGCCTAGTGATATTATCACTGAATTGTTAATCCAGAGACCCAGATAATGTTTTGGGGTCCCAGGTTCAAATACCACCACAGCAGATGGTGGAACTTGAATTGAATAAAATATCTGGAATTAAGAATCTAATGATGACTGTGAATCCATTGTTGATTGTCAGGAAAAACCCATCTGGTTCACTAATGTTCTTTGGGGAAGGAAACTGCCATCCTTATCCGGTCTGGCCTACATGTGACTCCAGACCCACAGCAATGTGAGTGATATTTAACTGCCTCTGGGCAATTAGGGATGGGCAATAAATGCTGCCTGGCCAGTGACACCCTCATCCCCTGAAATACTAAAGAAAAGAAATTCAGTTCTTAATAATCATAAATTCTCATGTTACAATTTAGCCACTTAATTCTAGTTATTTGATAATTCAACTAAAGAAGCTGTGGACTAGATTTTGCCAGAGGAAGTTATCCAGCAGCTTCTACCATTAATTAGACTCGCCCCTGCAACCTCACCTGAGAGATTTTTGCTGTGTCAAATGCTGAGTGTGAGCTGACATAGTGAGAGAAACAGGGCATCTGCGATCTGAGTAAACAGGGCAGCCAATTAGGGATCTCCCTTCCCAATCATGTTGAAGAAATGGAATATTAACTGCAGTGGGATTTGGAATGAGACTGACTTAAAAAGTGTGAATTAAATGCCAAATTACATATAGAAAGGGGAATAATAAGAGGAAAAAAGATTGGATTCAAAGGAAGAGACAAAAAGGAAGAACAGAAAAGCTTTAGTTCTCAATTTGGCATCATTGAAATCTCTAATAGCAATTGATACCTAAATGAATGAGATGCCACAAGTGTAATATTTTTCAGTGCCTGCGGGGTTGATTAGCAATAATTATATTTATCCCCTTCTCCTTAAAAGAGCACATTTGTGGCACAGTGATAGTGTCCATATCACTGGACTGGAAGGCCTAGGTTCAAGACCCACCTGCTCCAGATGTGTGTAAAAACATCTCTGAACAGGTTGCTTAGAAAAATAGGTGAAATAAAACATTTTAAAGAGTACTTACATTGTAGATGACAAAGACTTAACTCAGATCCACATCGTAATTACAACTTCAGACAAAGATCTGCATTTCATTTGTGTGACAGATTTCACAAAGCCATTTTCAAGAAGCTTAACAGTGGAGTGGCACAACACATGCAGACACTTTTGAATACTGGCATTTAACTACACAAGCCTTCACCTGAAACACCCACACCATTTAAAAAAAATGTTTTAATGGGATAGAAAATAGAACTGTACAGCACAGGAACGGGTCTTTCAGCCCATGATGTTGTACCGAACATGATGCCAAGTTAAGCTAATTCCTTCTGCCTGACCTTGGTCCATATCCCTCCATTCCTTGCATATTCATGTGCTTATCTAGAAGTTTCTTAAATGCCCCTGTTGTATCTGCCTCCACCTCCACCCCTTGCAGCACATTCCAGACTCCTACTGTTCTCTGTGTAAAAAGAAACTCACCCCTCACATCTCCTTTGAACTTTCACCTCTCACCTTAAATGTATGTCCCCAGTATTAGACATTTCAGCTCTGGAAAAAGGATTCTAACCGTCAACTCTATCTATGCTTCTCATAATTTTATAGGCTTCTTTCACGTCTCCCTTCAGCCTCCAGTTTTATAGGCTTCTATCAAGTCTCTCTTCAGCCTCCAGATCTAGAAATTTTGCTGCCCACTTCTTATTGCCATTGAACTTAGTGGCTTGCTAGGCCATTTCAGGGGGTGTTTAAGAATCAACCACATTGCTTTTGATCTGGAGTCACATACAGGCCAGAGTGGGAAAGTACAGCAAATTCCCTTCCCCAAAGGAAATTAATGAACCAGAGGTTTTGCAGTCACTATTACTGAGAGTAGTTTTCAATTCCACATTTATTAAATGAATTTAAATCCCACTAGTTGCCATGGCGGGATTTGAACCCACTTCCCCAGAGCATCAGTATGGACATCTAAACATAATTCTAGCTCCACACCACCATATCCTTATTTATGAATGACTACTGGCAAACATCATTAACCTCAGTTATTTTGACAGTGCAATCTGCTACTTTGTATTTTGAGAGGTAGACTGTGTCACTCACTTGACCTGTTAGATTTCGAGCAAAAATTGTGTTCAGAGTTGTGCTCCTCAACATGAGAGTATTTAGTGCTTAGATTAGAGCAACTGAGGCTGTTTGCCGAAGAGGAAAGACAGTCAATAAGACTCTTACTAGAAATGTTCAAAATTGGGAAAGGTTTTGATAGACTGGACAGGGAGCTACCATTTCCATAACCAGAGGACATTGATTTAAGATATTCGGTTGAAAAAAAGAAACAAATCAGGAAAACTATTCTTATGCAGCAAGTTGTTTTGAACTGGAATCCACTGAGGGTTGTGAAAGCAGATTCAATTGTAACGATCAGAAAGGAATTGGGTATTAATTGAAAAGGACAAAAGAAATTCTGGGCTCTGGGGAAGAAATTGGATAGCTCTTTAAGAAAGCCAGCACAGGGATGATGGACCAAATGATCTCATTCTGTCCTGTGTGATGACACGATGCAGATTGCTCCACAGTGATATTAATATAATTCTGCCATTATTTGAAATACATTACATTACATGAAATACATTGAAATACAGCACAAAAAAGGCTGCCCAACGTTGGTCAATGTTGGTGTTTTTTTAGAACATAGAACAGTACAGCACAGTACAGGCTCTTTGGCCCACGATGTTGTGCCGAACTTTTACCCTAATCCTAAGGTCTATCTAATCTCCACCCCTAACCTTACTCTTCACCCCTGCTTAGTATAAAGTCCTAGTCCCTTCTTTCTCATGTGTCCATCTCCTTGACTGTCCAGTTCAAACACGTGGTAATGACTATATAGAAACTGGGGGGTGCTGCTTTCCTTTTCATTTCCCAGATGAAGCCTTTGACTGAAGCTGTGAACACTCAGTTTGTAGGCTGCCCGACTCTCAGCTTTAGTCTTAAATGTTTTACTCCTCACAGTTTAAACTTTAAAATGACAGTTGGTTGTCTGGAAGAACCTTAATCTGGATGTATACATGCAAAACGATTTGGAAATAGCAGTCCAGTGATTTTCCTATTGTCTAGCCTGGAATAGTAATCCAAAGATTGCAAAACCTTGGGAGTTTGGGAATTTGAATTCTGTTTTAGAAAATCTTCACTGATGTTCCTTTACAGGGAAATATAACACCATCCTTAAGTGATTCGGCCTAAATATGACTCCAGTTTCACACCAACATGATTGAGTCTCTGAAGTGGTTCAGTAAGCCGTTGACTTGAATTAAAATTACAGTCTACAACGCAGAAAAAGATCCTTCGGCCCATTGAGTCTGACCAGTCAAAAACAAGCACCTAGCTATTCTAATCCCATTTCCCATCACTTGGCCCATAGCATGTATACCTTGGCATCGCAAGTGTGGGCAACCAAAGATGAGCCATTAGTACTGAGCACATTGTTGAATGAATGCAAAAACAGAGGTAAATTAACAAAAAGATGTGATTATATTAGTGATCTTGGTGACACCAAAATACTCATTCCATTCACTGCTGGCAAGACACAGTTGCTTTGTCCTGTCCCTAGGAGTGGTTTAGGAGGTAGGGAGTTGGAGAGTTTCAGTTATGGAGAGAGATTGGATAGACTTGGGTTATTTTTCTTGGAGCAGAGGAGGCTGAGGGGGGCATCATTGAGGTTAAAATTATGACTTGCAGAGGTAAGCTAGACAGGAAGGAACTTTTCCACTTGGTGGAGGGATCAGTGAACAGGGGACATAGATTTAAGGTAAGGAGCATGAGGTTTAGATGAAGTGTTGTTTACTCAGAGGGTGGTGGGAATCTAGAATTAACTATCTATAAGGATGGTAAAGGCAGAGACCCTCATGACATTTAAGATGTGCACTTGTGATGCCAATGCATACAAAGCTATGGGCGAAGTGCTAGAAATATCTGGCACATAGGAAGACAGTTGTGATTCTTGGAGGTCAGTCATTTCAGCTCAAGGACATCCCTGCAGGAGTTGCTCAGGGTAGTGTTCTAGGCCTAACCATCTTCAGCTGCTTCATCAATGACCTTCCCTCCATCATAAGGTCAGAAATGGGGATGTTTTCTGATGATTCCACAATGTTCAGCACCATTCGCAACTCTAAACTGAAGCAGTCCATATTCAAATTCAACAAGATCTGGACAAGATCCAGGTTTGGACTGGCAAGTGGCAAGGAACATTCACGTTACACAAATGCCAGGCAATGACCATGTCTGTCAGAAAGGCACAAATCAGGAGTGTGATGGAATACTCTCCATTTGCCTGGATGGATGCAGCTTCAGCAACACTTAAGAAGTTTGACACCATCCAGGACAAAGCAGCCCACTTGATTGGCACTACATCCACAAGAGTCTACTTTCTCCACTATCGACACTCAGTAGCAGCAAGATGCACCACAGAAATTTTCCCAGGATCCTTAGACAACATCTTCCAAACCCTCAACCACTTCTATCCAGAAGGACAAGGGCAGCAGATACATGGGACACCACCACCTGCAAGTTCCCCTCCAAGGCACCCACCATCCTGACTTGGAAATATATCGCTATTCCTTAAGTGTCACTGGGTCAAAATCCTGGAATTCCCTGCCTAAGAGCAACGTGGGTCAACCTACAGCACGTGAACTGCAGTGGATCAAGAAGGCAACTCACCACTACCTTCTCAAAGGCAATTAGGAACGGGCAATAAATGCTCACCAGCCAGCGATGCCCGCATACCACGAGTGAATTTAAAAAAAAGGGATTGGAATAGTTAAGTGGTTGTTTTTGTCTGATGCAGATCGCTGGGCTGAAGGAGCTTTTTCTGTCCTGTAGACATCTATGACTATGACTCTAACATTCTATGGACGGCATCTGCAGAATTAAAAATGGCAATAAAGCTCAACTCAGTGATTAACGCTCTGCTCATGTACATTAAATTGAATTGCAGATAGCAGATACAAGAGTAGGCCTCTCCAGAAAAATGTTTTCCTAGTGCTTAAAATACTGTATACACAGCTCTGCGTGAAAGAACAGGCATCTGACTTATCTGTTAGAGTGTCTACTCTGTTACGAATGTTAGCTCCGTGAGTATAGTTTTATACAGCTGAAGATCCAAAGCAGTGATCAAAACTAAATTCACTCACTTAATAGAATGGTTCGATTAAGCATTTTCAACTACTAGCCAATTCAAGATTGGGGAAAAAAATTGATCCACTTGATTGCTTAGCTTTTTACTGCTTAGTCATTTCTTATTGGCACCTGCCCAATGAATTGCACTTGACTTTTGCATTTAGTCGATCAGATACGTGATTAATAAGCTCATTAATTTCTTCTCGGCAACTATAAGACACGTTGATTAGTGCAAACCTAGAATGTGATGCTTTTGAGGTGTGATGCCTCAAGGACAAACTTTCAGGTATTGTGTTTGAAAGTCATGATGTGACTGGTGCAAAAATGGTAAAAGAAACAGAGAGGACGTTGTCACATGCTATTGCATCATGTTTAGTGACAGTCAAATTTGTTAAGGCATATTCATTTATGAACTAATGCTAAAAACTTCCTGGGGATATGTAAGTTGGATTCCACCTTAAACTTGCTTTCTGTAGCTGATTGTGTGCCATGCAGATTTGTTCGTTTGGATTAATTTAGATATTTACTAGACAATCTAACCAGCCCTCAGGAAGTAGTAGAGAATGAACAGGGCAGATGTAATCACTTGACATTCACATTTCAGAGGCTGTCACAGCCCTGTGCTATACATCGGTGGATAGAGGGGTGTTTTTGAGCAACATCAGAGAGCCTAGGTGAACCTAGCTCCCCAACATGCATGATATCTTCATTCATAGCATCAACGCCATGAGAGGAAGCATGGTGAGAATGGTGAGCTCAATGATCTCTGCAGGAGGGAACTGTAGTCATTGATCCTCAGTGGGATCTCAGGTTGCTGCCAGCTTGCCTCCATGGTGTAGCATCTCCTCTGGCTTTGTGAGCCTGCGGGATTGTGTAGAGAAGGATGCTGAGAGCCTTGCATTACCCTGTTCTCTCACATGGAGCAGTGCAAGTGCTAATACTTCGCCATGGACTGCAGTTATTGACAAGCTTACAACCTCTGAGGAGAATTCTCAATGACACTTGTCTACTCAGGAAAATGGCCCCTTGCACCACGATGATCCCCAGACTTTTAATTTGATTGAAATAGACCTCCATCAGATAATATCCAGCGAATGAGGTTTGTATTAATATCCAGCGAATGAGGTTTGTATTAATATCAGTCATAAATAATGTATGACTCAGTAAATTATTTAACTTTTATTAATATAAGCGATTAAGGAATCTTTAAATTATTGAATTACAGTATGAGCTCATCCTTCTTAAAAATTAAAAAAACACATACTTTGCTCATGCAGTTGCATTTTCACATGTGTTTGGAATTAAATGACTTATGGTTATGTAGTGATTGTGAGACTCGCACAGGCCAATGTAACTAGCATTCACTCAAGGGTTCCTCAATTGGAACGCGAGCATTGAGTTGTTAGATGAAGGTCTGCATCAGAATCTATCTCAGGACTTTGATTTGATTCTGAGGCAAGGCAACACAGTGGGTGGAAGAAAGGTGAAATAAGAGAAGAGTTAAATTGGGAAATTTCAGCGGGTCAAGGCAAAGAAGACAGGATAGACACTCGTGGGTGAATTTACAGGCTCTAACAGCATCAGTAATGGAGACTGGCCTGTGTACCTCATTTCTGACTTGCCTGACATTTTAGCTACACACAGCTTTTAAGAGTAAGTTTAGGCCATCAGCTGGATCTGGGATAATTGTGGGTGTTTTTTAACGTCTGAGAGAGCACATTCTTGACACTGTTAGAGCATATATTACTTATCTTAGATTGTAGCCAATCAGTTAAACTGGAAGATTTCTAATTTGGCCACAAGTTTCAACAGTCTGCCAGCTGGACATGTCATTTGTGATTATTGTCCATCCCTAATTGATGGAGCATTGTTAGTGTCCATACCTCTGAGCTAGGAGGCCTGTGTTCAAGACCTACCTACTCCAGAGGTCCTTTTTCTATTTCAGAAATATATTTTATTCATAACAAATATCTTATATGCATACATAGTCATAAAGAACTTTGGTTCTGTACAGTAACTTACGAAGAAACAAACAAACAGTAGAGTTTGACTCTATTCAACAAACAAAACAAAGAAATTTCTTCCTTATACAAGACTATATTTACATTTAATTGAGAAGGAGTCGGTTCACGACCGGGAACCGCATGGTGGGAGCTGAAAACGCGGGGTGTGTCCCGCAGCAACAGTGGATCAGGTGTGGGCCGGAGCGATGTCGGTGGTGAGGCAGTGACAGTGAGAGCGGGGCCAGTGAGGCAGTGACAGTGAGAGCTGGGCCAGTGAGGTAGTGACAGCGGTGAGAGCTGGGCCAGTGAGGTAGTGACGGTGGTGAAAGCTGGGCCAGTGAGGCAGTGACGGTGAGAGCTGGGCCGGTGAGGCAGTGACAGTGAGAGCGGGGCCAGTGAGGCAGTGACAGCAGTGAGAGCTGGGCCAGTGAGGTAGTGACGGCAGTGAGAGCTGGGCCAGTGAGGTAGTGACGGTGGTGAGAGCTGGGCCGGTGAGGCAGTGACGGTGAGAGCTGGACCGGTGAGGCAGTGACAGCAGTGAGAGCTGGGCCCGGTGAGGCAGTGACGGTGAGAGTGGGCCGGTGAGGCAGTGACAGCAGTGAGAGCTGGGCCAATGAGATAGTGACAGTGAGAGCGGGGCCGATGAGGCAGTGACGGTGAGAGCGGGGCTGCTGAGGCAGTGACGATGAGAGCGGGCCGGTGAGGCAGTGACGGCGGTGAGAGTGGGGCCGGTGAGGCAGTGACAGCAGTGAGAGCGGGGCCGGTGAGGCAGTGACAGCAGTGAGCGCTGGGCGGGAGAGGCAGTGACGGTGGTGAGAGCGGGGCCAGAGAGGCAGTGACGGTGGTGAGAGCTGGGCCAGTGAGGCAGTGACGGCGGTGAGAGCGGGGCCGGTGAGGCAGTGACAGTGAGAGTGGGGCCGGTGAGGCAGTGCCAGTGAGAGCTGGGCGGGAGAGGCAGTGATGGTGGTGAGAGTTGGGCTGGTGAGTCAGTGACGGTGAGAGCAGGCTGGTGAGGCAGTGATGGTGAGAGCGGGCCGGTGAGGCAGTGACGGTGAGAGTGCGGACAGTGAGGCAGGGATGGTAAGGTCGTGACGGTGAGAGCAGCGGTGACAGTGAGAGCGGGGCTGGTGAGGCGGTGACGGTGAGAGCATGGGCAGTGAGGCGGTGACGGTGAGATCATGGGCGGTGAGGCGGTGACAGTGAGAGCGGGGCTGGTGAGGTGGTGACGGTGAGAGCGGGGCTGGTGAGGCGATGATGGTGAGAGCATGGGCAGTGAGGCGGTGACAGTGAGAGCGGCGCTGGTGAGGCGGTGACAGTGAGAGCGGGGCTGGTAAGGCAATGACGGTGAGAGCAAGGGCAGTGAGGCAGTGACGGTCAGAGCGCGGCCGGTGAGGCAGTGACGGTGAGAGCGGGGCCGGTGAGGCAGTGACGGTGAGAGCGGTGCCGGTGAGGCAGTGACAGTGAGAGCGGGGCTGGTGAGGCGGTGACAGTGAGAGCAGCGGTGGTGAGGTGGTGACAGTGAGAGCGGGGCTGGTGAGGCGGTGAAAGTGAGAGCGGGGCTGGTGAGGCGGTGACGGTGAGAGCGGGGCGGTGAGGCAGCGACTGCGGTGAGAGCAGGGGCGGTGAGGCAGTGACGGTGAGAGCGGGGCTGGTAAGGCGGTGACGGTGAGAGCATGGACGGTGAGGCGGTGACAGTGAGAGCGGGGCTGGTGAGGCGGTGACGATGAAAGCGGGGCTGGTAAGGCGGTCACGTGAGAGCAAGGGCAGTGAGGCAGTGACGGTCAGAGCGGGGCTGGTGAGGCAGTGACGGTGAGAGCGGGGACGGTGAGGCAGCGACAGCGGTGAGAACAAGGTGGTGAGGCAGTGACTGCGGTGAGAGGGGGGGTGGGGGGGGAGGGGGCGGTGGGGCAGTGACGGTGAGAGCGGGACGGTGAGGCAGTGAAGTGAGAGCGGGACGGTGAGTCAATGACGGTGTGAGCGGGGACGGTGTTTCAATGACAGTGAGAGTGGGGGCGGTGAGGCAGTGACAGTGGTGAGAGCGGGGCCGGTGAGGCGGTGACGGTGAGACCAGGGGCGGTGAGGCAGTAACGGTGAGAGGGGGACGGTGAGGCAGTGATGGTGAGAGGGGGACGGTGGGGCAGTGACGGTGAGAGCGGGGATGGTGAGTCAATGACGGTGAGAGTGGGGGCGGTGAGGCAGTGATGGTGAGAGTGGGGGTGGTGAGGCAGTGATAGTGGCAAGAGCAGGGGCGGTGAGGCAGTGACAGTGGCGAGAGCAGGGGCGGTGAGGCAGTGATGGTGAGAGCGGGGCTGGTGAGGCAGTGACGGTGAGAGCGGGATGGTGAGGCAGTGACGGTGAGAGCGGGGGCGGTGAGGCGATGATGGTGAGAGCGGGACTGGTGAGGCAGCGACAATGAGAGTGAGGCAGCGACAATGAGAGTGAGGCAGTGACGGTGAGAGCGGGGGCGGTGAGGCGATGATGGTGAGAGCGGGACCGGTGAGGCGGTGACGGTGAGGCAGCGACAATGAGAGTGAGGCAGTGATGGTGAGAGCGGGGAGGTGAGGCAGTGACGATGAGAGTGGGGCCGGTGAGGCAGTGACAGTGAGAGCGGGCCTGGTGATGCGGTGACGGTGAGAGCGGGCCAGTGAGGCAGTGACGGTGAGGCAGTGACAGTGAGAGCGGGCCCGGTGATGCGGTGAAGGTGAGAGCGGGCCAATGAGGCAATGACAGTGAGAGCGGGGAGGTGAGGCAGTGACAGTGAGAGCAGGACGGTAAGGCGGTGACAGTGAGAGCGGGTGCGGTGAGGCAGTGATGGTGGTGAGAGCGGGCAGGTGAGGGGGGGGGGGGGGGGGTTGGGGCGGTGAGGCAGTGATGGTGGGGGTGGGGACGGTGAGGCAGTGACGGTGAGAGTGGGACGGTGAGGCGGTGACGGTGAGAGCGGGACGGTGAGGTGGTGACAGTAAGAGCGGGTGCGGTGAGGCCGTGATGGTGGTGAGAGCGGGCCGGTGAGGCAGTGACGGTGAGGGGGGGGGGGGGGGGGCGGTGAGGGAGTGAATGTGAGAGCGGACCAGTGAGGCAGTGACGGTGAGAGCGGGACGGTAAGGCGGTGACGGTGAGAGCGGGACGGTGAGGCAGTGACGGTGAGAGTGGGCCAGTAAGGCAGTGACGGTGAGAGCGGGATGGTGAGGCAGTGACAGTGAGAGTGGGGAGGTGAGGCGGTGACGGTGAGAGCGGGCCGGTGAGGCAGTGACGGTGAGGATGGGGCCGGTGAGGCAGTGTCAGTGAGAGCGGGGACGGTGAGGCAGTGACAGTGAGAGCGGGCCCGGTGATGCGGTGACGGTGAGAGCAGGCCAGTGAGGCAGTGACGGTGAGAGCGGGGACAGTGAGGCAGTGACAGTGAGAGCGGGACGGTGAGGCGGTGACAGTGAGAGCGGGTGCGGTGAGGCAGTGATGATGGTGAGAGCGGGCCAGTGAGGCGGTGACGGTGAGAGCGGGGGCGGTGAGGCAGTGACGGTGAGAGAGGGTGTCGGTGAAGTGGTGACGGTGAGAGCAGGGGCGGTGAGGCATTGACAGTGAGAGGTGGGGGGTGCGGTGAGGCGGTGATGGTGAGAGCGGGGGCAGTGAGGCAATGACGGTGACGCGAGTGGGCCTTCACGTGGTGGCGGTGGTGGCGTTCTGGATGCCCTAGCGATTGGAGTGGTGCCTGCACCATTGTGGAGATGGGACTTGGTACTCTGAGATCTGGACTTCTTTTTTTCTTTCTTACCTTTTGGCTCTGTTAAAATCTTTTATTTCTGTTTTTTGTAACCAAGAGGATGTCACTGAATAGCGACTTTGAGCACTTTTTGTTGTACTTATGTATTCCTATATTTAGTACATGTAACAAATAAATAAATCTAAATCCAGATATATCTGAGACACTAGGGTGGGCGGAGGCGGGGGAAGAGTGTGTCTGATAACTGATCGGATCCCCATTTAACTTCAGCAGAAAGGTGGCCTTTCCTCACTGTGCTTTGGTGGCATCTACCCAGACTTTAGCATGTTCCTCAGCACGTAGTCCTGGACCTTGGAATGTGCTCATCTACAACACCAACATTGGAGGTGTAGTGGACAGGGAAGACGGTTACCTCAGAGTACAACGAGATCTTGATCATATGGGCCAATGGTCCGAGGAGTGGCAGATAGAGTTTAATTTAGATAAATGTGAGGTACTGCACTTTGGAAAGGCAAATCAGGGCAGGACTTATACACTTAATACAGAGTCATAGAGTCCTACAGCACAAAGACAGGCCCTTTGACCCAAACTGATCTGTGCCGACCAAAAGGTCCTGAGTAGTGTTGCTGAACAAAGAATCTTTGGAGTGCAGGCTCATAGTTCCTTGAAAGTGGAGACACAAGTAGACAGGGTAGTGAAGAAGACATTTGGTACGCTTGCCTTTATTGGTCAGTGCATTGAGTTTAGGAGTTGGGAGGTCATGTTACAGTTGTACAGGACATTGGTTAGGCCACTTTTGAAATACTGCATACAGTTCTGTCTTTTGGACTAATTCTGGGATTTACTTTGGTCCCTGAGTCTGTATTTTGAATTCTCCCTGGTGTCTGAGGACCAGATTCTGTGACTTTCATTGGTCCTTGGATTTTCCATTGCAACTGTGCAGTCATCAGGAAATTTTCAGTTGCACGTTCTTCCAGATTATACCTCACCCGCCCTACCCCCCACCCTTCCCAGTCATCCCTACCGCCACTACTCTTGTAAAGCTCTTTAAATCCATTTTTCACTCAGTACACTGAATCTAGAAACAGATTGTATGTTTTTGACCCATGCAATATTTGTTAGAATTAAGAGTGATCAAAGAAGCACAATCAAGAAAGTAGAAGGCAGCAGCTTTGAAATGTAGCCATGCAGTGTCCATATTTGGCCTAGTTAACAACCTCCCAAGCCTCCAATATGACAGGCAGGAACCGCAGACAGCTGCACCAGTCACTGCAACACAATGTGTAGCGATTTAAGGGAGCAAGCGGACCTTGGAAGCCGAGAGCAGGAGGAACTTAAAGCGAAGGAACCGGTGCAAGTTGGCACAGGTCAGAATGACAGTCAGAACTCAGCTCTTTGTGGGGCTTTCAAAAATTTCTGGTAAAGAATTGAAATTCCTGGTGGCCAGTTGATAGATTGCTACGACCAGTGATTTGATGATTTGTAAGTTAAGATAGATCAAGAAGTCTTTCTGGCTATGTCTGCATTGCATGAGAAAAACGACTGGGGCCTATTTTATTTCTTTTTAGCAAAATGTCCCTTTTTTCACGCTATGATTCTTTTTTAACTGCCTTCAGTACAAGCACTCTTATACTACTCTCTCATATTTAAAATTGTGCTATTAAAATGCATTGCTTTTCCTTATTCATAGAAAAATTTAAGAAAGCAGCAGGCTCTTCAGGCCATTTCTTCATTTAGCTCTTCAAGTCATTTCTACCGTTGAATACAATCATGGCTGATCATCCAACTCATCCAACTCAATACCTTGTTCCTGCTTTCTCCCTATGTCCTTTTTATCTCTTTATCCCAAACTAAATCTAACTCCACCTTGAAAATATTCAATGTTTTGCCCTTAACCACTTTGTGTGGCAGAGAATTTCACAGGCTCACCACTCTCTGAGTGAAGAAATTTCTCCTCATCCCAGTTCTACCAGTATGTATCACATCTCAATTTTCTGTAATTATGTTTAATTGCCATGCGTCCCTCATCAGTGCTTACCAGACTTCACAGTTTTGTGCTATCTGCTGTATTTGTCTTTGCAAGTATCTCTCAGCTAGCTTGGTCAAAATTGGATCCATGGGCTGCAGTGGTTCAAGAAAGCAGCTCACCACCACTTTCTCAAGAGCAACTAGGAGTGGACAATGAATGCTGGCCTACCCAGCAATGCCCACATCCTGTGAATAAATGAAATAAATTGATCTCTGTGATGAAGGCTTGAAAGCTGGGTGCATATACAGGTTATAGTTTATCACAGCAGCTTACAAGTACTTGTTATTTGATAGTCACTTGAGAAAACCAGTGTAGATAGAGTTAATGGTAGTGTCTTTTCCCGGGGATGGGGGATTTCAAGACTAGGGGCCACATTTTTAAGGTGAGAGGAGAGAGATTTTAAAAAGACACAAGAAAATTTTTTCACACAGAGGGTGGTTCGCATATGGAATGAACTTCCTAAGGAAGTGGTGGATGTAGGTACAATTACAACATTTAAAAGACATTTTGATAAGTGCATGAATAGGAAAGGTTTGGAGGGATATGGGCCAGGAACAGGGAGGTAGGACTAGCTTAGTTTGGGATTATGTTTGGCATGGACTGGTTGGACCGAAGGGTCTGTTTCCATGCTGTATGACTCTATGTAGTGTAAGATTTCAAAAGGTATCAACTATATCATTTGTATGGATTTGTTGTTCAACAACTAAGTTTCTAGTTACAGATCTGGGCACCATACCTTAGGAAGGATACATTGGCCTTGGAGGGAGTAAAACATAGATCATAGAATCCCTACAGTGTGGAAACAGGCCCTTCGGCCCAACAAGTCCACACCGACCCTCAGAGCATCCCACCCTGACTTATCTTCCTATAACCCACCTAATCTACACATCCCTGAACACTATGGGCAATTTAGCCTGGCCAATCCACCTAGCCTGCACATGTTTGGACAGTGGGAGGAAACCGGAGCACCCAGAGGGAACCCACACAGACATGGGGAGAATGTGCAAACTCCACACAGTTGCCCGAGCGTGGAATTGAACCCGGGTCCCTGGTGCTGTGAGGCAGCAGTGCTAACCACTGGGCCACCAAGAATGATACCTGAACTTTTGAGGTTAAATTGTAAGGACAGATTATACAAATTAAGCCTACTTTCTCTCAAATTTAGAAGGTTAGGGAGAGATCTGATCAAAGTCTTCAAGGTATTAACAGGCAAAGACAGGGTAGATAAATATAAACTATTTCCACTGGTTGGAGATTCTAGAACTGGAGGGAGTAGTGTGAGAATTGGGATTAGATGTTTCAGGAGAGATGTCAGGAAGCACTGCTACCCTCAAAGGCTGGTAGTTGTTTGGAATGCTCTTCCACAACTTGCAGTGGAAGCTGGATCAATTGTTAATTTGAAATCTGAGAGAGAAAATTTTTTTTGTTAAAGGAAAGGTATTAATGGATATGAGCCAAAGGCGAGCATTTGGAGTTAGGCCACAGATCAGCCTTGATCACATTGAATAGCAGAACAGGCTTGAGGGGTTGAATGACCGACTCCTGTGAGACCCCAATCTAGTGTGATGTCAGGTTGCTGTTTTCTAACCAATGTAAAGGAAGATTCCATGAGGACATGTGACAAACACAAAGTGATACAACACCCTGGTCAATCTCTGGCCGTGATATAAATTTGGTAAGGTACTCAAGCAAGTCAAGGCACTGTAGGGTGAGCCAGCATGCCCCAAAGCTTGGCCAATGACCCTGAAATAAAGAAAAAACTAAATGATTGTTTTGTTTGTATTCGTTCATAGAGAGTTTAAGCACACAACTGGAGCACAACATTCAGCACATATTCCTGTTTCATGGGACAGAGGGTTTGCATTTAGAATGAGATGAGGATAAATTGCTTCACTCTGAGGTGTATGACTCTTTGGTATTCTCTATACCAGGGGGCTCTGTTATTGAGTTCATTTCAGGTTGAAATTGAAGCATTGCTGGAATTGGGAGATATGGGGAACAGGTAGAAAGTGAGGCTATACCAGTAACGATCTTCTGGAATAGCAGCATCCTGTCGGCCAAAGCAGCTATCAATGAAGAGATCTAGCACCGCCTCCAGTGTGCTAGCACAGCCTTCGGCTGCCTGAGGAAAAGGGTGTTTGAACCCAAGACCATGGTTTACAGAGCTGTGGCGGTACCCTCCCCCCGATATGGCTCTGAGACATGGACTGTCTACAGCAGTACCACCAACACTGCCTGTGCAAGATCCTGAGAATCCACTGGGAAGAAAATCGCACC
Source organism: Rhincodon typus (assembly GCF_021869965.1). Lineage (NCBI taxonomy): Eukaryota > Metazoa > Chordata > Chondrichthyes > Orectolobiformes > Rhincodontidae > Rhincodon > Rhincodon typus. The sequence goes on along the minus strand of NC_063339.1, from coordinate 10,860,381 downwards.
AATACCGGCGTCCTCAATCAGGACAACATCCCCAGCATCGAGGCACTGACCACCGTTGATCGGCTGGACACATCGTTCATGTGACCAACGCGAGACTCCCCAATCAGGTGCTGTACTGCCAGCTTCGAAACAGCAGGCGAGGCCCAGGTGGACAGAGGAAGTACTTCAGTGATACCCTCAAGGCCTCACTGGCAAAGTGCTGCATTCCCACAGACACCTGGGAATCACTGGCCCAAGTCCATCCAAAGTGGAGGAGGAGCATCTGGGAAGGCAGCAAGCACCTTGAGACTTGCCGTCAGGAAGGAAATGGAAGCCGGGCAAAAACAGCGAACACCCCACCATCCCTTCCCATAATCACCTTCTGCCCCAAGTGTAACAGAGCCTGCGGTAGCCATATCGGTCTTTACAGCCACATGCAGACTCACCCTGAGAGTGGAAGACAGTCTGTGAGGTACCGCCGATAATGATGATGATGGTGGTCTGCTCCTCCTGCTATTTCTTATGTCTCTTTCCAATGCTAACGCACATGATTTTTGTGTGAGAGCAGGAATGGGAGAGGGTAGGGGAGCAGTACTGGGTAGGATGGGGCTAGTGGTGCAGGGTGAGGGTAGGAGAGGTGGTTTTCACCGTCTGTTGAACAGCCCAATGACTCTCGCTTTCTGAAATCATTGGGTGGGTGGCCATTTTGCCACTCAGCTTGATAAGCACACTTGTCCTTTGCATCTTTCCAAAATATTTTACTTCACCTCACTAGGGAACAGAATATGATCCCTTGACGCTGCCTGACTGCTCTTTCTGATTCCTTTCATTGTCTTTAAGAATGCACATAGTTGTCAGAGCTGATGTGTGTTCTATAATCTTGCCTCTCAAAATCATTTTCAGTGACTTGCCCTGCGACAGATGAGCCTATAGTCCCAACATTAATCTTTTGAAAATCGAAGGATTTCACTTTTGATCATCTCAATAGAATTGCCAGCTGCAAAGCAGTATGTTATGAGAGAAGCAGGAAGCCATTACAGAGGGCTCTGTCATGTGTTCAATAGAAGGAACAATAGGGTCAGGTTGAAATAGTTTAGGCCCAAAAGATGCCCTTTGAAATCAAGGCACGTTCAGCCAATTAATTATCGCTAATTATGAAAATAAAGAATCACAGAAGCTTTCCTTTTTTCCTATGTTGATTCTGATAAATGGCTGACAACCCTATAGTGGCTTAAATCCTGCAATGATGACAAGGCTGATAATTTTATGCTGTTGAGCGGCTTGCCTCATTCCTGATTTTCATCACTCCACCATATACGTTCATGCCTCTAGCTGCCTAGGACCTAAGCTCCAGATTTTATCCCTTCCTCCCACTTTAAAGCCTACCTCTTCGATCAAGCATTAGGCCCTAATAGGTCCTAATATCTCCTTTCCTTATTTGGTGTCAGATTTTGTCTGATAGCACTCTCTCTTGGGATACTTTTGTAAATAAAAGCCACGAGATTAATGCAAGTTGTTATTATAGTTGAGCGTCCCATAATCTGCATCAAGTAGGACAAATGGGTACCCTTTAAATGTGTGTTATCAGAGCCAAGCACCTTGCAATACTTAATTAGATGCTCCCATCATGTTTTTTAAAACCTTTTATTCCCACAAAAAAATTTGCTTGATAATTGCTATTAAGAATCGTGAATATGTAAGTAAAAAGTATGAGGCAAATTTATTTGAGGATTACAATGCGACATTGTTGGAGGAAGGTAAGTGTAATTTACTCTGCAAATCAATTGCAACACTGAATGCTATTTGTCATAGATTTATTAAATGTACACTAATTAAATATCCTTTTAACAGTAGTACTTCAGACAAAATTTTGCGAGTCTTAGCTGCAGAATTCAGTGGAGTGGCAGCCCCGAACAGGTTGAATAGATCTTAATCAAGTTCCAAGCTACCAATTGCAACATCTATCTTTTATAACATTTCCTTACCTCCATCCATGACAATTTGCATATTTTGACATTACTGTATTCTATTGATCTAAACATGATTTGGTGCAAAAGAAAATCATGAATGATATTCAATCCCAGCCTTTATACCTAAAGGTGAGTTCATAATAAAGATCTGCTGGTATTGGAGGCAGTCCAGAGAAGGTTTATTTGGCTGTTACCAGGTATGGAAGGACTGTCTAATTAGGAGAAGTTGAGTAGGTTGGGTCTGTATTTATTGGAATTTAGAAGAATTAGGGGTGACCTTATTGAAATGTACAAAATTCTTAGGGGACTTGACAGGGTAGATGCAGAAATGTTAAGAACATAGGAACAGGCCCTTCAGGCCACCATGTCTGTACCAACCATTCTGCCATTCTAAACTAATCCCATCTGCCTGCACATGGTCTATATCCTTCTATTCCCTGCCTGTTCATGCGCCTTCTAAATGCCTGTTAAACTTTGCCATCATGTCTGCTTCTACCACCACTCCTGGCAGTGCATTTCTGGTACTTATCACCCTCTGTGTAAAAAGTGTTCCTCACAAACCTCCTTTTGATTTGATTTATTGTACTCACGTATCAAAGTACGGTGAAAAGCTTTGTTCTGTGAGCAGTACAGGCAGATCAAAGCAAACAAGGACATACACATCAAAGGGTGCTTAGACAGAGTGAGGCATACAGGTTACACTGCACAGGAGGTGCGCAAAGCAAAATCAACATTAGCAAAACCAACATTATTTGAAATTAGAGAGCTTATTTATCAGTCTAATAACAGCCGAAAGAAGCAGTTATTCAAGTTGTTGCTGCGTGTGTTAAAGCTTCTGTATCTTCTGCCTGATGGAAGAGGTTGTAGGAGAGCATTACCGGGGTAGGAGGGGACTTGATGATGTTAGCAGCCTTTCCACGGCAACGAGAAGTGTAAATGGAGTCCATGGAGGGGAGGTTGGTCTCCGTGATGGTCTGGGCTCAACATAAACCGTATGTAGATTCTTACGGTCCTGGGCAGAACAGTTGCTGTGTGGGCCGTTGTGCACCTGGATAGTATGCTTTCTATAGTGCATCTGCAAAAGTTGGTGAGGGTCCTTACGAACACACCAAATTTCCTGAGCCACCTGAGGAAGAAGAGGCGTTGTTATGCCTTCTTGACCGTCGCATCTACGTGGGGAGTCCAGGACAGGTTGATGCTCTCACCCTTTAACCTTTAACCCATCACCTTAAAACCTATGCCCTTTAATATTTGACATTTCCACTGTTGGTAAAAGGCTCCAACTATCCATCTTATCCATAATAATAGAATGATAGTGTATTATTATATATTCTAACCTCTTAATTTTATACACTTCCATCAAGTTGTCCTTCTGTCACTGACACTCTAGCAAAAACAAATCAAGTTTGTCCAACCTCTCCTCATGGCTAACACACTCCAATCCAGGCAACGCTGCTGCGATTGGCCTGGGTCTGACCTGGGCCGGTCTTTGATCCTGGGCCCTCCACTGGGTGTCACTCCACCAGCTACCACAGTTTCCCTGGTGGTGCCACTGAGCAATTCTGCTGGCAGCCTCTGATTGGCTAGTCCCTTGCCAGCTTTCCAGCGAGCGGGCAAGAATCCCATCACCTCCAGAGAATTCCTTCGATCCCCATTGGGAAAATCCTCAGCACTGCCACCACCACTGTCAAGGTTCTAGCACCACTAGCATCTTTGAGATGGTGAGGCTTAACCATCTTGGGATGCCTTTGGGTTAATTTGCACCACTAATCTTTCTTATTATCATTAGCCTAAGCTATCGATATCAAGATTTTGTGTACGTATCTTTAGCAGAAAATGAACTCGGTCTTAATAAACGATAAAGATTTACTAGATGGTATTTGTAGCTAGTTGCGTTGCTTCAAAGGTACATGATAGTGCCTTGTGAGATGTCACGGTCAATGTAAGAGACATTACTGCTGCTGAAACATTCTGGAACACAGCCTAGAGACAATGGAACAGTTTGAAGACTTCTTAAAACATTCAGGTTAGCCTAGGAAAAGTCCTGTATATCCTGATGGGCTGAGCTTATCACACGATATCAGTTAACCCTTGCACCAAATATTTTATCCAACCTTCTCTTCCCCCCTCCTCCCCAAGCATTTCAGATCTTTCGTTTGAAAAGATTTTTCGTCAGAGCCCCCAAAGACAATGGTTTGAGGAAGGCTGAATTATGCATCTATTCCTATTTCTATCAATTCCTAATATTGTGAGTAGTTTTGGCCCCATCTGTCAGGAAGGATATGCTGGCCTTGGGGAGTTCTAGTGGAGGTTCATGAGAATGATCCAAGGAATGAAGGGCTTGACATATGAGAAGCAGTTGAGGACTCTGGGTCTGTACTCAATGGAATTTAGAAGGATGATGGGGGGGATCTGATTGAAATATACAGAATGCTGAGAGGCCTGGATAGAGTGGACGTTGAGATAAGGTTTCCATTAATAGGAGAGACTAGGACCCGAGACCACAGCCTCAGAGTGACAACCCTTTAGAACCGAAGAGGAGGAATTTCTTCAGTCAGTGAGTGGTTAATCTGTGGAACTCATTGCTGCAGAAGGCTGTGGAGGCCAAGTCATTGAGTGTACTTAAGACAGAGATAGATAGGTTCTTGATGAGTAAGAGGATGAAAGGTTACAGGGAGAAGGCAGGAGAATGGGGTGTGGAAACATATCAGCCATGATCGAATGGTGGAGCAGACTCAATGGGCCAACTGGTCTATTCTGCTCCAATATCTTATGGGTTTATAGAATTTCTAGGAGAAATTTGCATCTTGGGTGGAATTTCAGTTGGAATCCATGAAGGCTAAGTTGAAGCTGGAGACAGAAAGAATTCAGTCTTTGAGGGAACACAGGACAGATTTGCCTGAGTTTTCCAGGGCTACAAGTTTTGATCACGAGAGAAGATTACATGGACTAAGCCTTAATTTCTGGAATTTGGAATAAGAAAGAGTGATTTGGTTTACGTCTTTAGGACACCAAATAGGAAGCACAATTTCGTTCATAAGAGTGGCACAGTGGCTCGGTGCTTCGGACTGCTGCCTCACAGCAACAAGGATCCAGCTTCGATTCCAGCCTCAGGCATCCATCTGTCTGGAGTTTGCACGTTCTCCCTGTGTCTGCGTGGGTTTCCTCTGGGTGCTCTGGTTTTCTCCCACAGTCCAAAGGTGCGCAGGTTAGGTGGATTTGACCATGCTAAATTGTCCACAGCATCTAGGGATGTGCAGGCTAACCATGGTAAATGCAGGGTTACAGCGATAGAATGGGGGGGAGGGTGTGGGGCTGGGTCTTGGTGGGATGCTCTTCGGAGGGTTGGTATGGACTCGATGGGTCAAACGGCCTGCTTTCATACCGTGAGGATTATATGATGGATGTGTGGAACACTCTCCCACAAATTGGAACAGGTGCTAATTAAATTTTATCTTTGAGATGGATAGATTTTTGCAAGAATAGGGTATCAAGAAATATAGAGCTAAGGCAGGTGGACAGAGATGAGATACAGATCAACCACGAGCTTGCTGAATGGCAGAACAAGTCAATGTGTTTCTGTTCCTACATTTGGATAGTATTGCTATCATTCGACATTGATATAATGATGTTCTGCCCCTACCACAACATGTGGTGAATGGAATGGATCAGAATGGCAACTGAAAATACCTGGCTTCAAAACTCATTGCTTGGCTACAAATACTGCACTCTCTAACCTCCCGGCCTACAGGCTGCGCTGCTTATCTTAAATAAGGTATTCCTTGTAATAAATTAAATCATTCCCACTTTCTTTGGTACAGATGGAGCTCTTTGAGCTGCCCTATTCTGATGGTAGTGACCTTTTCCTCCCTGTTATTGCCTGGCAACTTTTCTCAATATGCAGACATCTAATTAGAACATAGAACATAGAACATAGAGCATTACAGCGCAGTACAGGCCCTTCGGCCCTCGATGTTGCGCCGACCTGTGAAACCTATCTGAAGCCCATCTAACCTAAACTATTCCATTATCATCCATATGTTTATCCAATGACCATTTAAATGCCCTTAAAGTGGGCGAGTCTACTATTTTTGCAGGCAGGGCATTCCACGCCCTTACTACTCAGATATTACAATTTTAAGAACCCTACTTAATAAACACTAAAAACTGTCATCTCTGCAAGGTGTAGAGAAACTGTTCACAGTAGCACCTTTTAAGTTAGTCAGTTTAACTCTTCCCTTACAGTATAGCTGCTCCATTGCTGGGATTTACAATACATTAAAACATAGAACAAAAAGTGCCATTTGTTCCACTGAGGAAGTAGGAGCAAATGCAACTACGTTTAGGAACCAAGGAACCAAGTTGCCCTGTTCAGAAATAGGACTGTGGCTGCTCAGTACCCCCTTAAATACAAAGATAAACAACCCACTCAAAATAGAGGTGCGGAGTCATAAAGCATGGAAACAGGCCCAACATGTCCAAACAAGTTTCTGAAACTGAACGAGTCCCATTTTCCTGAGTTTGGCTCATATTCCTCTAAATGTTTCCTATCCATGTACCTGTCCAAATGCCTTTTAAAAATTGTAATTGTACCGCCTGTACCACTTCCTCTGGTAGCTTGTTCCATACCACCCTCTGTGTCAAAAAATTGCCCCTCAGATCCCTGTTAAACCTTTCCCCTCTCACCTTAAAACTGTGCCCTCTAGTTTTGGATCCCCTACCCTAGGGAAAAGACCTTGGATATTTCCCTTAAGTATGCCCCCCCATGATTTTATAAACCTCTATAATGTCACCCCTCAACGTCCTATGGTCTGGGGTGGGGACAGTGAGAGAGTAGTGATGTCACAAGTGCATGCTATATTCTTGTATAATAATTAGATGCATGCATACCCATGAATCATTGATTGTTGTAAAAACCCGTTTTGTTCACTAATGTCCTTTAGGGAAGGAAACCTGTTGTCATTACTTGGTCCGGCCTATATGCGATTCCAGACCCACAGTAATATGGTAAACTCTTAACTGCCTCTGAAATGACTCAGCAAGCTATCAGTTCAAAGACAATTAGAGATTGGCAACAAATTGCGCGAGGGGAAAGTTCATTGAGATCTGGGTATCCTTGTGCACCAGTCACTGGAAGTAAGGGTGCAGATGTGGGAGGTGGTGGCCTAGAAGCATTATCGCTGGACTTTTAATCTAGAGACTCAGATAATATTCCTGGGACCTGAGTTCGAATCCTGCCACAGCAGAATTTGATGGAATTTGAATTCAATAAATATGTGGAATTAGGAATCTAACGATGACTGTGAATCCATTGTCGGGGGTAAAAAACCCATCTGGCTCATTAATGTCCTTTAGGGAAGGAGACTGCTATCCTTACCTGGTCTGGCCTACATGTGACTCCAGACCCACAGCAATGTGGTTGATTCTTAACTGAATGGGAAATAAATGCTGCCTAGCCAATGATGCCTTCATTCCGTGGACAAATAAAGTAAAAAAAGGGTGCAACGTAAAGAAGACAAACTGTATGTTGGCCTTCATAGCGAGAGGATTCGAGTACAGGAACAAGGATGCCTTACTGCAAATATGCAGGACATTGGTGAGGCCACACCTGGAATATTGTGTGCAGTTTTGGTTTCCTTACTCGAGGAAGGATGCTCTCAGTTTCGAAAAATGCAGCAAAGGTTTACCAAATTAATTTCTGGGATGCCAGCACTGATGTATGAGGAGAGATTAAGTCAGTTAGGATTGTATTCACTGGAGTTAAGAAAAATGAAGGTGGGGGGGTGCAGGATCTCATAGAAACATATGAAATTCTGACAGGACTAGATACATTAGATGCAGGAAGGATTTCCTGATGGTCGGGTGGTCCAGAAACAGGGGTCATACTTTAAGGGTAAGGGGTAAATGTTTTAGGACTGAGATGAGAAATTTCTTCATCTAGAGTAGTGAGCTTTTCGAATTCACTACCATAGAAACTGGTTGAGGCCAGACAATTGTGTTTTCGAGAAGGAGGTATATATAGTATTTGTGACTAAAGGGATCATGGGATTTTGGGGAGGGCAAGATTAGGGTATTGAACTCAATGATCAGTCATGATTCTACTGAATGACAGAGCAGGCTCAATGAGTTGAATGGCCTACTCCTGCTCCTATCTTCTATATTCCATGTAAATGCTGATTCTGCCGGCATTGCCCATATCCCTTGAAAGAATTTTTTTGAAAAAGCAGTTTGCCTTTTATGTTATTAAGTGAAGCACTTTACAAGAGATGGACTGATTCATTAAATAGAAAGATTGAGTAAGTGGCTAGGGATATGTTCAAAGAGATTTTGAGATTTTGGGTTTTTAGGATGTTTCCTTCAGAAGATAAACAGAGGAGGAGGAATTTACACAGAAAGAGAAAGAGTTCCAACACTTGCAGCCATTGTGATTGAAAGGTTGGTCATTACGGCTCAAAAGAAGACCATTCAGTCCACAAAATGTATTACTTCAAAAATGAAAAACCCTACAAAATGAAATACCCTAGGTTCTCCAACCTAACTTTATCACTAAAATCCCTCACCCCGGAACCATTCTGTTAAATCTCTGTGCTGTCATCCTTCCTGATGTGGGTTGAGCTGACCCAATGCAGTTGATGATGGGATGGAATCCAGGTTGGATGCGTGGTCACCCAAGAAGATTGCTTTGACAGAGAAAAAGCAGCTGATCTAAAGACCCTAAAAACCTTTTCAAATTGCAGAATACAAGGCCACCTTCACACCTTGGTCCCATTCCTGATGGTTGCAGTGTGGATCAGAACACTGGAAATGTCTTCATCTGTGCAAAACAGTTGGTTTCATTTTAATTTATTTTGAAGTGGTTTCTTTACAAGCACATTACTGAATATGGTAAACCTAATGGCCTATATCCAAATTTTATCATTGCAACGTTAATTTGAGATGACTGTTGGAAATACTGTGAACTTTGAACAAAAAGAAAATAACCGTAAGAATATCCAGTTACTTTTGATTAATTTAAAATGTAATTCATCTAAAGCTGCTCACCATAATAGCCTTGTTGGGAACTCCATCAATATTAATGAGCAGTAGCCCGTTGTACAATTACATACTTGAGATAATGGTCTTTCAGTTCTCTATTATTTTTAACAGAAGCCTGTAACAGGTTCAGAGACAGAAATACAGTTACCAAGATCAAAATAGTGCCACATCTGGCAGCCAACTGGTTTGAATTAATAGTTTTGATAGCATGTTCTTCAGGAGAAATAAATGAGGTCCTCATTCAGAGTGAATCTTGTCTTGCAAATAGTGCAGTGCGTGTTTGCTCACTGTGGAAGGAAGAGAAAGTTCAGTGGAGGCACCTGCTCCCAGTTCTTACTTGTTGCTGTCAGATACTTTTACTGCTAGCTTTGCAAGCAGACAACATTTGCTGTCCTTTTACCATGAAGGAAGAGCTGTTCCTGCACATGATGGGAATCATTATTCAGACTTGTCTCCCATCTGTGCTTCCTCCTGTGGATCATTTCACAAGCTGTTCTTTGACAATGTGTTCTCCTCCTCACCTTAGCATCCCTGCACCCCCGCCCCCCCTTTTTACACTTCCACCTTCAGTGTGCCAGCTATTACTGGGATATATTTTTGCAGCCATTGAAAGATTCCTCCTCCTTCCTCCTATTCTGTACACTCATCCAGACACAGTGGCTCAGTGGTTAGCACTGCTGCCTCTCTCGGGTGGCTGTCTGTGTGGAGTTTGCACGTTCTCCCTGTGTCTGCGTGGGTTTCCCCCAGGTGCGCCGGTTTCCTCCCATGGTCCAAAGATGTGCAGGGTAGGTGGATTGGCTGTGGAAAAGCGGGGTTGTAAGGATAGGGTAGAGGGGTAAGTCCAGGTGGGATGCTCTTTGGACAGTTGGTGCAGATTCAATGGGCCGAATAGCCTCTATCTTCCCCGTAAGAATCCTTTCCCGGTGAAACTCCATTTTTTAAACGGCTGTCTATATCTTGTGCCTTTCAGCCCCTTCACAGGCCAGTGATGGGTCTGTCCCTGGGGCCAAGATCCTGCCTGACTTGAGCTGCTGGCCAAGAAGGCCAACAACTCTTCTATGCCCAACAGCACCACAAGGAAGTGGTGGCTGCCTTTGGGTAATACCGACCTGAAGTCTCAGATCAAAGTGGGAGCCAGACTACAGTGATGGCTGGGAGGGGGCCAGAGAAGATAGGCCATCAGCTGCAAGAGGCAGGAGGCTGGCTTTCAGTGAGACTTGCCTCCTCGATATGGCGTCTTTTGTTTCGGTGTGCCTTTGAACAAAGAACTCCTCCTGGAAACCTGCAAGATAACAAGCTAGGACTAATACCAGCAGTGGCAGAATGTGTCTGAGATAGTAGGAACTGCAGATGCTGGAGAATCTAAGATAACAAGGTGCAGAGCTGGATGAACACAGCAGGCCAAGCAGCATCATAGGAGCAGAAAGGTCGACGTTTCGGGCCTAGACCCTTCATCAGAATGTGTCCGTTGAGTGGACGTTAATGAACCACTTAATGCCCACCCATCTTCGACCTACTCAGAGTAGAGGTAGGAAGGCAATGGGATCCTCACCCACCATCCTCCTATCCAATTAAATGCCCCCTCCATCACACATGCCTCTGTGGAGTGGGTACAAGAGTTTGCCCCTTGGCATCATTTGAAGAGGTTCCGCTTTTGTGCAGTGCATTTCTGTGATCTGTCATGAAGCTGATGAAATTGTGAACTGAAGATTAGCTGAAAACACAGTCCTTCAGCTGATTTTCAAGAGCAAAGTATTCTGCAAGTCATTTCAATCTCCAAAAACAGATAATGGGAACGAGGGAGGGTAAAGGATTATGTTGCTAGGAAAATTATAGCTTGGAAAAAAAATGAAATTATACACAACAAAATATTTGAAATAGAGGAAAGGGCAAGTACAATTTAAAGTGTTTAATGTTATTTAAAATTAATAAATTTCATGCCTATTTCAAAAGTTTTGTTTACTGTTACAGTTATAAACATAGTGCTGATACTTGATTTGTTGTCAGTGCAATTTTGGTTTTTGTTTCAGTGCCAATACATTTTTAGTTCAATTATCAAACTAAACCACCCAATTTTTGGCAATTATCCAGTGATCCAAGAGTTTTTTGCGCAACTTGGATAGGCAATTGTACTTCACAAGTGCTGAACAAACTCAAACTCAATTCATTCACTTCATTGAGTGGAGACATTTGAAGTGATCTCACAATCACTTGGGAGGGAGCTCTGTGCTGTGGCTCAGCGGATAGCACTGTCACCAGTGAGGATTGTGCATTGAAGTCCCATGCCAAAAGTTTGAGTGTTTCACTTGCTTATTTCATAGAGTCCAGATTGACACTCTTACAGGATTGAGGAGGGGGCTGCATTTTGGGAGATGTCTTTCCGAATGAGAAATTAACCAGAGGTTCACCTCCCCTCTGATTTGGATGGAAAAGATTGCGTGACACTATCTTAAGGAGGAGAAAGGGGAGTTATTCCTGGTGATTATCTGCTAATAAGCATCACAAAAACCAGTTATGCATTGCTGTTTAGGGGAGCTTCGCTCTTTGTTGGAATTTGCTGAGCAGAAATTGGCTGCTGCAATTACTAAATTATTTTAGTGGCTGCACTGTAAAAGTGCTTCATTGACTACAAAACGTGCTTGGGGGACATCTTGAGTTCATGGAAGGTGTCATAACAATGCATGTTTTTTTTATTAAATGAGAGCACAGGTTGGAGAATGGTGCTACAGCTTGCAAGGTGGCAAATATCAATTCTCTTTGGAGGAGCAAATTGCTGCAGATGCTGGAATCCGTAGTGAAAACAAAAAAAAAAAAATGCTGGAATCACAGCGGGTCAGGCAGCATCCATGGAGAGACAGCAAGCTAACATTTCAAGTCTGGATGACTCTTCATCAGAGCCCTTGCTCTCTCGCCATAAATGCTGCCTGACCCACTCTGATTTCCAGCATTTTTCATTTTCAGTATCAATTCTGTTCAATTTGACTTCATTCCAGAGGCAAAAGTGAATGCTTTTACAGAATCTGCTCTCTTGGTACATGCTTCAGTAAATCTAAGTACAGCATTGCTTATCTGTCTGTTAAGCTGGATAAACATGGGCAGCTGCCGTGCACGTTCACAACTAGATTAGTTTGTCAACGGTGACATGGCTAAACTGGTGAATATCATGGTTCACGAGCTTGTTGAAACTGAGCTAACTTGGAAAAACTTCCAGTGTCCCCGTCACCACACCCTGCTATCTCATAAATAATTCCAAAGTATTTCCCCAAAACAAAATACTGCGGATGCTGGAAATCTAAAATAAAGACAAAAAGCTGGAAAAACTCCCTCAGCAGGTCATTTAATCAGACTGCATATGTAGAAATCGCATCAGAACTGGAGAAGGATAGAATTTTTTCTCAGAAAGAGGCTGCTTGACCTGCCCAGATTTCCACCTTTCTTCTACGGGTGGCACAGTGGCTCAGCGGTTAGCACTGCTGCCTCACAGCGCCAGGGACCCGGGTTTGATTCCACCCTCGGGCGACTGTCTGTGTGGAGTTTGCACATTCCTCCCATGTCTGCATGGGTTTCCTCCAGGTGCTCCGGTTTCCTCCCACAGTGCAAAGATGTGCAGGCTAGGTGGATTGGCCATGCTAAATTGCCCGTAGTGTTCAGGGATGTGTAGATTAGGGGGATAGGTCTGGGTGGGATGCTGTTTGTGTCGGTGTGGACTTGTTGGGCCGAAGGGCCTGTTTCCACGCTGTAGGGATTCTATGAAATTCTTGTTCTTAATTGTTGTCGGGCCAAAATCCTGGAATTCCTTACTTAAGGGCATTGTGGGTCCCCTCACAGCAAATAGACTGCGGCAGTTCGAGGAAGCAGTTAACCACACCTTCTGAACCACAAACAAAAACAGCAATTGCTGGTAAAGCTCAGCAGGTCTGAGCAGCATCTCTGGAGAGAAAGCAGAGTTAACATTTCAGGTCAAGTGACCCTTCCACAGAACACCACCTTCTCTAGGCCAGCTAGAGACGGGCAATAAATGCTGGCCAGCCAGTGACGCCCACGTCCCTCGAAAGAGTGAAAAAAAAAATACCCTCCACTATTCTGCCTGAAGTCTGATGATGATTTCCTGACATCAATCCTGTTTTTTTTTCCCCTTTCCAGCACAAAACTGTGCATTTTCCTTCCCAGCTGTCAACCTTGCATTTTATTCCACGCCTCTGTAGACAGCCCAATTTTTTTTTTAGCTGCTCTGCTGAAAGGATCCTCATCATTCAGTCCTTCCAGGGTTAATGAGGACAATTTTCTCCCAACCTTTGTAATAATAAGATTGTCATTGAGGATCAGTATTGGTAAGAAATTACCATCAGTAGCAGTTGGATCAATTGTAAACATTTAAGGCTCAAGCTGTTGCTCTATAAAATCAGTAGTTTTCAGTGTGCTGCAGGAACCTGCTGTATTCGAATCTCAGTTCCAGCATTTGACACACCAAATACTTCATATTCCACTGTGCGCACATTGTGAGCAATGATGAAAGGAGTTACCTAATATCTTGCACTCTGAGGAAGAACCTGAGGCTGTTGCTGAAAAAGGAGCTAGGTTGTTGAAGCATTTCTTCTTGCGCTCATCTGGACAAATGCAAGAATGCCAAATTTCAAACAATCACAACCATTTATACTTCCTGTGTAAAAATATAAAGAACAAGGATAGTTGGTGGTAATATCTCTGGACCTGATAAATGCAATTGCCAATAAACCTGGAACTGGTTATTTTAAAGGCACTGCTTATTCACTGATCATAGAATCATAGAATCCCTACAGTATGGAAGCAGGCCATTCAGCCCATCAGGTTAACACCAACCCTCACAACAGCAGCCCACACAGACCCACCACCCCCACCCTAACCCTGTAACCCTGCATTTCCCATGGCTAATCCATCTAGCATGCACATCCCTAGACACTATGGGCAATTTAGCTAGGCCAATTTATCTAACCTGCGCGTCTTCGAACTGTGGGAGGAAACTAGAGCACCCGGAGGAAACCCACGCAGAGATGGGGAGAATGTGCAAGTTCTACTCAGACCATTGCCCAAGGGTGGAATCAAACCTGGGTCCTTGGCTCTGTGAGGGAGCAGTGCTAACCACTGTGCTGCCATGCTGCTCTTCAGAGAAGGAAATCTACTGTCCTAACATTTATTTTTCCCTCTGTTCACTCATGGGATGTTGATGTCATGGTAAAGGCCAGCACTTTGTTCCCCTTTCCTGATTGCCTTTGTGCTGAGTGGTTTGGTGGGCCAATTAAAAGAACAATTGGGAATCAACCACATCATTATGTGTCTGAACTCATATGGAGGACAGTAGAATTTCTTCCCTAAAGGGCATTAGTGAACCAGATGTTTGTTTTTAAACAACAACCAATTATTAGCATTCCAGATTTATTCATTGAGTTTAAATTCCACCAGCTGCTGTAGTAGGATTTGAACATTAGTCGTCAGAACATTAGCCTGGACCTCTGGATTACTAAGCCATTGACATTGCCATTGTGCCACTGGCTCCCAATGTCTGGACCATACTTGATTCCAGACCCACAGCAATGTGGCTTTCATTTCAGCAATAGTCAACTTCTATCAGCCTGAGATTGGAGCAGCAAGTCTGTTCTGAGCTGTTAGGTAGAATTTCCATCACAGGCTGGGTAGCAGGATCCAGGAAAAATCCTGGTTTCACTTCAGAAGAAAGTGTCCACGGATTTGGGATATTTGTTGCTGGGGGAAGGTGATATGGGCTGCAGTCAGGCCAGCCAACCCAGGAAAGAGGTCATTAGCAGGCACAGGGGTGGACTGTTTTAAAGTCCTGCCTTGGTTCTGTTGGACTGCTTCTCAGTGGTAATGAAGACATTAAGTCCTTATGGCCCTTCACCAACTGCCCTCACACCCCTCCCACATACACACACACACACCATGTCCCATATATAATCTCCTCTTGCCCCTATGCTAGACTGTGATCCACACTCACTAAACAGGGCCCCTTTAAAAATCTATGCCACCCCCCACCCACCATCACTCATGGCACCTCATGCAGCCTGTGCCAAGCTTAGATGTTTCCATGTCCATTGATCCACTATACATAATGTAACACCAATGAATCCTTGAGTGTCAAAAGGATGTGTAATAAAAAAGCTTTCAAAAATAGTTGGTCATTCATCACTTACTTCAAAATCCTTTTGTTTACAGGGCAATAAAAGTGTCAATCATATAAGGTATCAGTAGCAGAAAAGCAAACACTTGAAATCTAAGGCCCTCTTGTGGTACAGTGGTAGTATCCCTGGACCAGGTGACCCAAGTTCAAGTCCCACCTCCTCCAAATATGTGTAATAACGTCTCTGAGCAAGTTGATTAGAAAGTTATTAACAACAGTACCTCTCCAAATCAATTTTAATTTAAATCATTCACTGTCTTCCTACCCTCCCTGATATTGTTATTGCCTTACTGCCCCAGTGGGTATTGCTTGTTAATTGGTATTTGAGTTAGTTGCATAGGTGATTTGGTGGTGGGTTATACAAAAAAAAAATTGACAGCAGAGGTCAGAGACCTAGAGCTGGAAATCAAGCAGCATTTTCCCAGGGTTCAGGTATTTCAGGGGTTCTGGGCTGTCAGCTAAGAATACACAATGAAATTTGGCTGAGTCTCCAGAAACTCATTATTCTATTAATGTATTTTTGGTCTGGAAAGACAGCTCCGGGTCTCTGATGTCTGCCATTATTAGAACATAGTAACATGTTTTCACGTGCTTGCAGTTTCAGCTGTTGATACTTCAAAAAGTTGAGATGATTGATACCTTTATTACCCTATTGTTCTCGTGTAACAGGAAGTAATGACTGAATTGCACTTTTTAAAGCTTTTTTTGAACATACCCTGTTGTCACTATGTTGTTCATTGGCTCTATACAATGTTTAGTGGGTCACTGGGCATGGAAGTGTCATAGCTTCGTATGGTGGGGCGGTGGTGGCATGAGAGACCGTGGGAATAGGTAAGGTGGCATGGCGAGGACTGTTTGAACTCAGCTTTCAAAAGAGTCTATGTTTCATATCACCTCTGAGATGACACGAACAAAACTCTTGGAAAAACAAAACCCTTCTGACTCCGTATTCTTAGCTGACAGCCCAGAAACCCTGAAATACCTGAACCCTGGGAAAATGCTGCTTGATTTCCAGCTCTAGGTCTCTGATCTCTGTGCTCCAGGCACAAAGTTGGGACCTGAGCCAATCTGCACCTTTAAAAACCCTGGTGAAAATCAGAAACTCCAGGAACAAGGATGGGAATCCCAGGACTGGGACTTGCCCACCATTTTAATCGGCTCCCAAGTCATCCTGACTCAACAAAGATCAGGGCTGTTATCTCTGTTTCTCTCTCCATGGACACTGCCAGACTGGCTGAGTATTTCCAAAATTTCCTGTTTTATTTATAATGGACGTGACGATTATCTTCCTTAGCAGAGATAAGGTTGTGAAGAACGTTAATATAGGTATTCAAAATCATGATTGGTTTGGATAAAACAAGTGAGGAGAAACTGATTCTAGCGGCAGGAGGGCTGATCACCAGAGATCTCAAAATAAAGATAATTGACAAAAGAACCAAGATGAAATTAAAGGATTTTTTTTAATGCAGTGAGTTTTTATGACCTTGCATGCACTGTTGGAAAGGATGGTTGAAGAAGGTACATTATTAATTTCCAAAAGTGGATAAATAGTTGAAAGGGAAAGAGTTACAGGGTATGGGGAATGGGAATAATTAGGGTGTTCTTTTCAAAACAGGTGCAATGAACCAATACTGCTTCATTCTACAATAACCAGAGTTTCAATCTTAAAATTATTTTCTTAGGAATCATTTCTGTTACCAGTTGAAAAATCTAAAAAATGGTAAATCCTAATACTAGGGAGATTTTTATCAGTCTTTCTGAGCAATTGACTTGAAATTGCTAGGGTTGAGGCATGGGCAGTGCGGGGGGTGTGGGGAAGGTCCTTGTTCAAAGACAGCTGGAACCTGATGAATGTGCCCAGTATTGTAAAGGGGGAACCCACTGGCAAACACCACTCCATCTTTTTTGCTCATCCACCAATACCTCCCAATGTACCATCTCTGACCTGTGGCCTGGGATGTAGCAACAATCCTAGGCCTTAGGTGGGTATTGTACTGGCAACAGCTATTCAGTAGGGCTGCTGACTTCTGATTAGCTGACAGGCATGATTTCCATCCCTGGGATCCTTTGTCACAGAGAAAGGCCCATTGCTGGTCTGTCAAGTGCCTATCAAGTGACTCAGAACTTTGAATGACTCATTCCTGGTTATCCATTTCTCTAAATTTAAACCATCTGAACTTCTCAGTTAGCTTCCAATCTGTGACTCATTCCAATGTATCCATTATTCTATATTTAAACCATCTGTACCCTTTGAGTAGGTTCCTGTCTGTAACTCGTTCCTGGTTATCCACTTTTCTATGTGTAAACCATCTGAACCTCTCAACTGGATTCTAGTCTGTCACTCACTCCTGGGTATCCATTATTCTACGTATAAACCATCTGAACCCCTTGAGTAAGTTCCTGTAACTCACTCCTGGTTATCCGTTGCTATACATATAAACCATCTGAACCTCACAATTAGATTCCTCTCTGTAGCTCACTCCCAGGTTTCCATTATTCTATATATAAACCATCTGAAGCTTTCAATTGGGTTCCTGTCTGTAACTCACCCTTGGTTACACATGATCCAATATATAAACTATCTGAACCTCTCAATTAGATTCCGGTCTGTAACTCACTCCCAGATTTCCATTAATCTATATATACTCCATCTGAACCACTTGAGTAGGTTCCTGTCTGTAACTTACTCCCAGGTTTCCATTATTCTATATATAAACCATCGGAACCCCTTGAGTAGGTTCCTGTCTGTAACTCACACCTGGTTATCCATTATTCTATATATAAACCATCTGATTTTCTCAATTAGAATCCAGTTTGTAACTCATTTCAGGTATCCATTATTCTATATATATAAACTATCTAAGGCCCCTCCATTAGATTCCAGTCTATAACTCGCTCCTGGGTATTCATTATTCCACGTATAAACCATCTGAACCCCTTGATTAGATTCTTGACTTTAGAACACTTCCAAGTATCGATGTTCTGATGTAATAAAAAGTTATAGTCACATTAAAACAAATTCAGTCTCAGACAACAATCTTTACAAATCCCAATAAGATCCTATAATGTGTTTTCTTTGCCAAACCATCGAGGCGGTATTGATTAGGCTTTGCAGAATTATCAAAGTTATTGCAGCTTGTAAGGAACAACACACTGACAGCAAAAGAGCTCTTGGCTGACCCTGAGCCACGCTGTGGTAGCAAAGTAATTTTCTTTTTGGGTCAGCAGTCCTACAGTGGGCATTTCTTTCACAGTAACTAATTATTCAGTCGGTGACAGCTTAGGTGCTGCTGATTTGCGACTGTTGTGTTGCCTTGGTTACCAACATTTGACAGTTAACTTTTCAAAAGGTGGATGTAGGAATTTGCAGAATATGCAAGCGCTGGCAAATTGTAGATTTGGATTAATTTGCGGATAGTTGGTACTAATTGATAGGGAATGAAATCAAACCGTGGGCTAGCATGTAAGTCACAAAGTGTAGGGTACGTTGCTCTGAAAATGTGCTATGCTAGATTCACACTGCACCCTTAATTCCATGACGCTTTCTCTGTCATCCTTATCCTGGAGGCATTTTAAATAAGATCCATGAGCCTGATTTCTGAAGAATGAGGATGGCATTATGAGGAGACTGGACTTATCAACAATTGGTAACATATTCTCCCTTAGATTGCAGAGTGCTGACAAAAACAATAACAACGCATACATTTAATTAGCACCTTTTTTTCTTCCTTGATTCTTTCATGGAGTGTAGGCCAGAATTTGTTGCTCATTCCTAATTGCCCTTGAACTGGGGCCAATTCAGTGTCAACTACTTCACTGTAGATCTAGAGCCACATGTAGACCAGATCAGGTATGGATGGCAGATTTCCTTCCCTAGAGGACACTTAGTGAACTAAGTGAGTTTTAGTTTCATGGTCACCATTACTGACATCAGCTTTCAATTCCAGATTTTCTTTAAAAAATTTAAATTCTACCAACCGCGGTGGTGGAATTTGAACCTCTGTCATACATGATTAGTTACATACACGTCTCCAGTACATCAGCTAACTGATGTGGATTACTAATCCAGTGACATTACCACTGCACCACTGTCTCCTTTTTTTTTAGATAATAAAGCATCCCAAGGCTGTTTACATTGTTTTATTTTACAATGGCATGTACTGGCCAACATAACGAGATATTAGGCTAGGTGACCAAAATCTTGGGAAAAGAAGTAGATTTTATAAAATGCCATAAAGGAGAAAAGAAAGGCAGACAGGGAGAGAATTGGAGAGAGGGAAGGCTTCTGTTTTATCTAATACTGAAATGTGGGCTTCCCCATCTGGCCTAGTATTTATTGCCCATCTCTAATTGGCTTTGAGTAAATGGTGGGGATCTGCCTTTGGAGCACTTGTTGTCCATAGCCTCAAGTCCAGAGCTTGGAGCTGAAGCAGCTGAAGGTGTGTGCAACAGTGGTGAAGTGATCAAAGTTGGAGATGGTAGAAAGGGCAGAACTTGGTACTTCAGGGAGTTATTAATGGGAGATTTAATAGAGATGTTCAAGCCTGTGTTGAGGGGTTTTGATTAAGTGAAAAGAAGAACATGTTTCCAATGGCGGAAGAGTTGTTATTCATAGAGCATAGGTATAAGGTAATTGGCAAAAGAATATGAGAATTCCTTCCAATGCATTGGGTTGTTATGCTGAGGAATGCACTACCTGATGGGGTGGTGGAAGCAGTTTTAATAACAAGTTATAATAGTGAATTTGATAAATACTTGAATTATAATCAACAATAGCAGGATTAAAAGGAAAGGACTGTGGACTAATAGGAAAACTTTTTTAATGACCTGATCTAAGCACATTGGGCTGAATGGTCTCTTCCTGCCCTCTGTCATTAGATAATTCTATAATGTATGGCTGATTTGTGCAGTTGTAAACAGTGTTGAAAATATAAAGGTGGAGTATTATTTATCGCTGCTGTCTCCAAAAGAATGATGAACATAAGAATGGGACCTCTGGGTTGGGTGCTAAGGCTACGAACCTTGCTATCATTTAAGTGACAGTGAGATGCTTTACAGCATTGTTGTAGATTTTTCCAGATCAATGAGCTAAAATAGGCTGAATGTCCTTTCTCACCTCTATCTTGTGATCTTAAATTATTGCATTTCATTTTCATTATCTGTAATGCAGCTCGTGGTTCAGTTTGGCAGTCGAAATTTACTAACTGCTACAAAGTCAAACTGTTAAAAGCAATTAGCAGGAGTGAAACCGTTTCTTCCTGAACTTGTTTCTTCCCAATTTTCATGAATTTCTGCCTGCCAGGAAAGGAAAAGTGAAAGAACTTGCATTTATAAAGCACCTGAAGACTGCA
>NC_063339.1:10836012-10839374 GCF_021869965.1 Rhincodon typus | reverse complement strand
ACCAACATTCAATGGCATTACAATTGCTGAATCAAACATTCTGGGGGTTACCATTTACCAATAACTGAACTGGACAAACCGTAAAAATACAGCGGCTATAATAGTAGCGAGTCAGAAGCAAGGAATACTGCAGAGAGTAACATATATCCTGGCTCCCCAAAGCCTGTCCACTATCTACAAGGCACAAGTCAGGAGTGTATTAGAATATTCCCTATGTGCCTGGATGAGTGCAGTTTCAGCAATATTCAAGAAGCTTGACACAATGCAGGACAAAACAGCCCACTTGACTCTCATCACATCCACTCTGTCCAATGACGTTCAGTAGCAGCATCTACCATGTACCATCTACAACATGGACTGCAGATCTTCACCAAAACTCCTCAGACAGCACCTTCCAAAACCGTGACCATTTCCATCCTTGCCAAAATATATTGCTGTTCCTTTACTGTCATTGGGTCAAAATCCTGGAATCCCTCCTCAAGGGCATTGTGGGTGTCCCTATATTCCAAGGATGGCAGCGGGTCAAGAAGGCAGCTCACTATCAACTTCTCATGGGAATTAGGGACTGGCCCAGCCAGCAAATGTCCACATCTCTATGACTCTTGCTCTTTGAGCACCTTCTCTGCAGCTGTAACTGTATTCTTTGCTGTTCTATTACTGTAATGCACGTTGTATGGTATTATCTGCCTGCACTGCACACAAAACAAAAATTTTCACTGCACCTAGGTACATGTGACAATAATAATTCAAATAAAATCAAAACCAAATCAAATCAAAAAGCATCAAAATTCTAAGGCAGGGAAAGAAGGATGGATCAGGCAGCTCCTGAGAAAAGTCTGGTTTTGTGTTGCAAGACAGAAGCTATCTCCTCAGAAATGCTGCCCAAAACAACAGCAGTCTCAAATTGCGAATACTGAATTAGAAAGAGCAGTCAGACTTGCGCTCAGTTGGAAGTGGTTTCTTGCAATATATTAGAACCTCAAGAAGATTAGATGAGCTGCTCTGTACAAGCAGCAATAAGCTGGAAGTTAATCAGCCCCTGGCGGTACTCTCGTCTTGGAGGCAGGACTTTGTGGGATCAAATTCCACTCCAGAGCCTTGAGCAGAAAGATCAAGGCTGACACTGAAGGAGTGCTGCACTGTCACAGATTTCTAACATATAGCCTTAAAGTGAGCTGCTGCCCGGTGGATGCAAACATATCTCACTGCACGATTGTGAAGAAGAGCAGAGCATTATCCCTGGAGTGCTGAATAATATTTATCTCTCAGTCAGCCTCAGTTTATAAAACACATGAATTGGTCATTACTGTTTAGCTGTTTGTGGGAGCTTGCTGTGCACTTTCCTTACAGCTTTGCACTTTAGAAGTATTTCAGAGGCTGTAAACATTGTAAAACATCCTGAGCTCACGTACAGTATCAAACTAAATTTTTCTCTTCATTCATTTCTGTTACCCAAACTCAACTGACTATACTTCATGTCTGAACCAATGATTGCTGTTTGACTGTGTAAGGCATCACTGGTGAGCCCAATCTTGTCGCTGGTGCGTACTCACACACACTCTTCCAACAGTTACAATGAGACAGTGATCAGTAGCTGCTTTCTACCTTTGAGTGCCAAGGGGGCATGGCTTAAACTTGAGGTTCTAGTGCATTTGCCAGCTGAACTGAAGCACAAAGCAGGATTTAAACCTGACGCCTTCCTACTAGGATGATAGAATGCCTACAGTGTGGAAGCAGGCCACTCAGACCATTTAGTTCACACTGACCCCCTGAAGAGCAGCCAACCCAGACTCACCACCCCCACCTCCACATCCTATCCCTTTGACCCTGCGTCTCTCATGGCAAGTCCACTTAACACATATATCCCTGAACACTATGGGCAATTTAGCATGGCCAATCCACCTAGCCTGCACATCTTTGTGACTATGGGAGGAAACCGGAGCACCCGGAAGAAACCCACGCAGACGTGGGGAGAATGTGCAAACTCCACACAGACGGTCGCTTGAGGGTGGAATCGAACCTGGGTCCCTGGCGCTGTGAGGCAGCAGTGCTAACCACTGAGCCACCGTGCTACCCTTCAACCCATTGAGTTTTCTCCATCATTCCAATTCGATTATGGCTGATCTATAGATATTTTCTAATCAACCTGTTCAGAAACATTATCACACATCACTGGACCAGGTGAAATTGAACCCAGGCCTCCAGGTTCAGAGGTAGGGAATCTACCACTACACTACAAAAGCCCTTTGTGCCATGTTATTACACACCTCTGGAGCAGGCAGAACTAACTTCCAAAACCCAACATGTCACCGACCTTAACTCTACCAACCCGCTTTGGTTCTGGAGATCTCTTCATAAGCTTTGTGAACCAAAAACTTAGAGACCTCCTTTTTGACATTTAGAACAGGTTCCCATCCTGGAAAAGATTTCTTTATGTGAAGAAGCATTTCTGGATATCACCCCATAAGACTGAGCGATGAGAAGCTGGTTCTGGATTATATCTCAGCTCTCCTCCCACCACCACTTCACCCCCAACAACGCCAAACTCCCCATACCATCAGAGAAAAGAGTTTCTCAATTAACAGCGTTAATCGACTCTTAATCCTCTGAATTTAATTATCCCTTTAACTTCTCAACTCAAGGGAGCTAAGCTCTCAGCAGAGTTTGATGGTTGTCGGACAGACACAATATGATAACGGCACTATGGGAGACTGCCATTGATTCAGATGGATCCCAGAGTCAGATTTCTGAGACTGACAGGGCAGAGGGGTAAGGGAGAGGCGTTGGGTAAGGGAGGGGCAGAGGATAAGGGAGAGTCAGAGAGGTAAGGGCGAGGTGGTGGGTAAAGGAGAGGCGGGGAAGGAAAGGCGTTGAGTAAGCGAGAGGCAGGGAGAAAGGGAGAGGCAGGGGGTAAGGAAGACATGGTGGGGTAAGGGAGATGCAGGTGGGTAAGGGAGAGGCAGAGGAGAAAGGGAGAGGCAGAAGGGTAAGGGAGAGGCAGGGGGTTTAGGGAGAGGCAAGGGGGGTTAGGGAGAGGCAGGAGAGTTAGGGAGAGGCAGTGGGGTTAGGGAGAGGAAGGGGGGTTAGGGAGAGGCAGGGGGGTAAGGGAGATACGGTGAGGTAAGGGAGAGGCAGGTGGGTAAGGGACAGGCAGAGGGGTAAGGGACAGGCAGAGGGGTAAGGG
Organism: Rhincodon typus; assembly: GCF_021869965.1. NCBI lineage: Eukaryota > Metazoa > Chordata > Chondrichthyes > Orectolobiformes > Rhincodontidae > Rhincodon > Rhincodon typus. The sequence continues at coordinate 10,836,190 of NC_063339.1, read as the reverse complement.
ACAGGCAGAGGGGTAAGGGAGATATGGTGGGGTAAGGGAGAGGCAGGGGGTTTAGGGAGAGGCTGGGGATTAGGGAGAGGCAGGGGTGTTATGGAGAGGCAGAGGGGTAAGGGAGAGACAGAGAGGTAAGGGAGAGGCAGATGGGTAAGGGAGAGGCAGATGGGTAAGGGAGAGGCAG
>NC_063339.1:10833981-10836002 GCF_021869965.1 Rhincodon typus | reverse complement strand
GAGAGGCAGATGGGTAAGGGAGAGGCAGATGGGTAAGGGAGAGGCAGGGGTTTTAGGGAGAGGCAGGGGAGTTAGGGAGAGGTGGGGGGGTTAGGGAGAGGCAGGGGTTTGCTACATGGCCGAACCAATGAACATCACAAATAAACGGTAGGAAATATGATAATCAGTTTAACCTTTAACAGTGATGGAAACAAACTCTTAACCAAGCTAGACATTAATTTGTCTCCTGAGGAAGTGTCACTAGATCCGAAAAATTAATTCTGATTTCCTCCACAGATGCTGCCAGACCTGCTGAGCTTTTCCAGCAATTTCTGTTTTTGTTATTAATTAGGCCTGGTCTGCTGTAACATCACAGCACATGGGGAATCTGGGAGACTGGCCAGAGTAGGTGTCAAGTGCTGCAGGGGAATAAAGAACTGGAAAATAAATATTCATCTTTTCTTTGGCAGACAGCAGCTTCATTGCAGGTGAGGATGATGATAGCCCAGAATCTCAGCAATCCAGGTGCTCAGCAACGATGCCTTAATCCAGAGCAATGCCTCATAGAGGTTGATCTGCCAAAGATCAAGCGTCTCAGACATGGAGATTTTCAGCTTCCCGTACCAGGACTGACATTTATCCCTCTCGTGCCTGTCAAATTAAGCAGAAAATCAATGTTAAAATTCCTGGGAATGAACACAGAACCCAGACACCACAAGTCTCTGAGGTGGTCATTCAGAAAACCATCAGCTCAAGACACATTTTATTACAGTCCCTTCTTTTATAAGACCATTAGATATAGGAGCAGTTTTCGGCCATGTAGCCCTTTGAGTTTGCTCCGCAATTTGATTGAGGCTGGTATGTTTTTTAACTCTATTCTCCTGCTTCTCCCGATGACCCTTGATCCACTTGCCAATCAAGAACTATCAATCTCTGTCTTAAATACCCTCAATGAAGTTCAGTTTGTTCATGGTTTTTAAACCATATCATCAACAATAAAACATCTTTTAAAAATCTGTCAAATTTCTCCCTCACTGCTGCCTGAAGGAAGTAGCTATAGAGATAGTGGACGCACAGTTAGTAATCTTTCTGTATCCTTAGATTTGGAGTGATTTAGAGTGACAACTCGGTATTCACCCACAGGCTCTTCAAGCATGGGACTGAGTGGCAGGTAATTCCTAACAGCAACTACTTGCATTTATATAGTACCTTCAATGTGGCAAAAAAGTCCTGAGCGTGCTCACCACCTGGTCATAACACACTCTAGGGGAAGATGAACCCTGGCTGATTTGCGGTTTGACCAATGCAGAGGTCCTGAGCAGCATGAGCTCAGATACAACCTAGGATGTCTCAGCTTTTAGCAACCCACAAGGAGAGGTCAATTTACCCAATAAATATGAATTTCTATTCCAAAATGCAACATAAAATGCACATTTTGTTGTTACTGAAAGATGCTTTCTTTTCTATTGACCTTAACCAAGCATCCTGGTCGATGGTTACTACTTATCAGATAATATTTGCCATTTAAATTTGTCACTAACAGGATGCTGCCATTAAGCCAGAAAGACATTACACCCTATCACACAAATGAGTAACGTTGTAGATGAATTTCCGTGCCAGTGTGAGGCCGGGTTTATAGGTCATATGTCCGAAAAATGCTATCAAGCAAATATCTCTTCAGCTGTCTGCAATATGCAAAGTATTGACCGCACCCAATCAGAGATACTTGCAGAACCCATAATAGTGTCCGACATGGGCTGCAGTTCAGCAAATGGACAGTATTTGTTCAATACTCCTGAGTGTGCACAGAACTATGTTGATCATCACGTTAGGCTTGTGGTGTATTGGAAGTTACAGGTATTAGTATACAGGACCCCGTCCTTTGTGGACAGAAAGAACATGGATACACACTGCTTCAGAGATAGTAGGAACTGCAGATGCTGGAGAATCTGAGATAACAGGGTGTGGAGCTGGATGAACACAGCAGGCCAAGCAGCATCAGAGGAGCAGGAAGGCTGACATTTTGGGCCTAGACCCTTCTT
>NC_063339.1:10814374-10833581 GCF_021869965.1 Rhincodon typus | reverse complement strand
TAGGCCCGAAACGTCAGCCTTTCTGCTCCTCTGATGTTGCTTGGCCTGCTGTGTTCATCCAGCTCCACACCTTGTTATCATGGATACACACTGCACCTGATTCAACTCAATATAATAGGTAACAGCCATTCGCTGGCTCATTCCTCAGGGCATATTCTTGACTAATCATACTGTCTGGTTTAAGATTTAAAAAAGACCGTCCAGTCGTCATTAACTGCTGCATTTTCCATGGCAATACGTCTATCAGTGTCCACTTCCCAATGACGTTGGAAGTCACACAATATCAGGCTACAGTCCAACAGATTTATTTGTAATCACAAGCTTTCGGCTGATGAAGGAGCAGCACTCGGAAAGCTTGTGATTTCAAATAAACCTGCTGGACTATAACCTGGTGTCGTGTGACTTCTGACATTGTCCACCCCAGTCTAACCACCGGCACCTCCACATCATGGCTGCCCAATGAATCAGCACTCTTCTCCCATACTGTACAAAATGTTGGTTTCTCCCTCAAATTGTTATTCTTGTGAAGTGTCCTGATGAGTGCAAAATGAAAACTTCCATCAACATGAGTACTCAAACTTATCGTTTTGTTGATTTGCAGGGACAGGAGATGGGAGACCTGGCAGCAACGTGGAAGAAAGTATTTTCTGAAGAAGGATCTAGCCCCAAAGTCAGCCTTCCTGCTCCTCTGATGCTGCCTGGCCTGCTGTGTTCATCCAGCTCTACACCTTGTTACCTTGGCAGAAAGTATGGCCTGCTTTGCAGGAAATCCGCTTGATTTCCGTTGCCTTGAGTTCCATGCGGACCCCCATTGAGAAAAAAAAAGACAAAATTGTTCAAGGGTGAAATGAAATGCTCTGCAGTCGTTTCGTGATCCCTATAACAGGGATAGCATTGCTGCTTGGCATTTTCAGAAATACGTTTACTTTAAACATTTGAGCTGGCAACACATCCCCAGAGGTGTCAGCTCTAGTACACTAGTGTCACTGGCTTTGATTCTGTGAAACTGAACTAAAGATTGCTCAACAGAGCAGCAGAATAGAGGAAATCAGAGTTTGAGATTTCAAAAAATAAAGAATAAATGCCTGTCAGGATTGATGACAGCGAGATTTTAACAGCAATACCAATACCAGAAAGTTTTAAGTCCCAGCTCATGCATTTGACCGATGCGTCTCCTCATCCAGGCACCACCTGGGGATGGCCACATGGTAGGAGCATTGCTTCAGCACCAAAGTTCAGGATTTTCAGATGGCCGCAACGGCTGGTGATGGAGATCTGGGAGGGCAGGTTAAAAAGGACGGCTATTGCTGAGCGTTTTACGACAACTGTCTAAGGAAACAAGGGGCAGGAATGGGAGCAAGTACCGAGTGTGAGCCCAGGGCATTCAGAGAAGCTGACCAAAAGCCTCAGAAGATGGCACAGAAAAGAAGTGTGCGTTGCCATAGCGCCTTGAAATGCATGGTCACTGGTGTACTACAGCCAATTTACTCCCGTAAACAGCAGTAAGACGAATGACCAGGTCATTTTTTTTTGATGTAATTTTTTTCAAAAAAATTAATCATGGGAGATTGGTATCTTTGGTTAGGCCAGCATTTATTGCCCATCCCGAGTTGCCAAAAGGGTAGCTGAGTCAAGCACATGACTGTGGATCTGGAGTCACATGTAGGCCAGACCAGGGAACGATGATAGATTTCCTTCCCTGAAAGACTTTAATGGTTTTTCACATCAATTGACAGTGGTTACATGGTCACCATTAGATTAGATTATTCATTCGAGATTTTTCTTTTTATTGACTGTGAATTTCACTATCTACCGCAGTGGGACCCATGTCCCCAGGAATTTAACCTGGGATTCTGGATAACTGGGTCATGTGACATTACTACTGTTCCACCACCTTCCCAGTTAGATAAACGTTGATCAGGAAACCAAGGAGCATCCACCTCGTAATGACCACAGGTGCTTAAATCCACCTGAGAGGGTGGCAGACAGGGACCCTGTGACAGCATTTCCTTGATAGCGCACTAGAGTGTCAGTCTGGATTCTGTGCTCAGATCGCTGAAGTGGGGTCTGAACCCAGAAGCTTCCAAGTTAGCTGCAGTTGGTTGGCGGGGGGTCGGGGGTTTGGTGATGGGGGTGGATGTTAATGCTTACCTTGGTCAAATGCAGCAAATGGGCAGATTGCAAACCTGGTCAGCACACACAACCAGTCTAATTTGAACTTTCACTGGAATCACAGTGTGGTGCAAGCTTCAGTTCTGCAGCCACTTCCGTTCGCTGCGTCAATTGACGATTTCAGTGTCAGCTCTGGGGTGGGCTGGCGTTCAAATATGGAGAGGATACCAAAATAGGAGATACAGTTGAGTTCAGAGGAAATGGCAAATGGATATCGATAAGCTAGAAGCAAATTTGTCTGCTAGAACGCAATCTCAGTCAGTGTGATGCGCTGAAAGAAATGTAACAATAATCAGACTCTGATTGGAAGCAGGTTGATGTGTAAAAGTGGAGGGCTTTGGGATGGTAATGGCACAGGATATTGAAGGCAGAATCTCAGGATGACAAAGCTATAAAGAAAAGTTAATGGAATTTGTTTTATTTCAATAGCCGTACGATATAAAAACCAACATGTACCAATGAATCTAAATAAATCCTTAATAAGTCTTCAGTTAGAACTCCCTGGGCAGTATTGGGCTCCACGTGATTGGAAAGAGATTGACATTTGCATTGGTTAACAAGGATACTACATGATTTTAACTTCTCCTCTCATGGGACATGGGCCTTAGGAGCAAGGCCAGCATTTGTTACCAATCCCTAACTGTGATTGAATTGATAAGATTGGGTGGCAGAATGAACCATATTGCTGTGGGTTTGGAGTCACATATATGCCAGACCAGGTGAGGATGACAGATTTCCTTCTTTGTAGGACATTGGTGAACCAGATGGGCTTCTACACTACTTGTCACGGTCACCATCACTAAGATCAATTTTATATTCTTGATTTATTAATTGAATTTAAATTCCAATAACTTCTATGTGGGGATTTGAACCCCCAACTCCAAAGGATTAGACTAGGTATCTATATTGCAAGTTCAGTGACAAAAACCACCGCACCAAATACAGCTATGAAGAAAGACTTGGTAAAAAATGGAACATCTTTCACAAGAACAATGAAAGTTATCATGCAATTTTGGAAATGGTGAAAGGATGGATTGAAGTAGCTAGCAACTAAAGACTAAATGTAAATGATTTAAAATAGAAGGCAGGAGATGGCACAGAGGCTGTGGAACTTAGTGGTTAAGGCAAAACTACTTCAACATTGAACATTGATAAAGATAGAAGTTAAATATACATGCCAACAAGGTAAATATGATTAAACTATACGTTCCCATGGAGTTAAGTGCCAACATGGACCAATTTTTGAAAATATTTGTTCATGGGATGTAGGTATCGCTGATTTTATTACCCATCCCTAACTGCCCTTGAGAAAGTGGTGGTGCAATGCCATCTTGAACTGTGGCAGTGTATGGTGGGTAAATAGACTTACAGTGCAGTTGGGAAGGGAGTTCCAGGATTTTGGCCCAATTGGACTGAATAGTCTCAGATGTGCTTAGCTCCATTTATTTCTGTGGATCAATGTCAGCAGGAGGTTCAATCATAGCATAGCCTCGTGGTATTATTGCTGGACTGTTAATCCAGACGCCAGGCAACATTCTGGGGACGTGGGTTTGAAACTCACCAGGGCAGATGGTGGAATTTGAATTCAATGAATATCTGGCATTAAGAGTCTGATAATGATTACTGTTTAAAAAATCCATCTGGTTTGCTAATGCCCTTTAGGGAAGGAAATTGCCACCCTTAGCTAGTCTGGTCTATATGTGACTTCAGCAAAGTGGTTGACTCTTAACTGCCCTCTGGGATGGGCAATAAATGCTGGCCTAGCCGACGATGCCCTCATCCCACGAATGTATTTTAAAAAACTGCAATCGTAGTCACGCCTATTCCTGTTCTGATCTGATATTTTAGTAGGTGCCACTAGATAGCTGCCAAGAGTAAGAATATTGGCCAGTTGTTATACTCACTGGTACTGCTCCTAACACAATGGTAGCTATGAGGTAGTTCAGTTGGACCAGGTGCTGAATCAGGTATAAATGCAAAATACTGCAGATGCTGGAGATCTGAAACAAATACAGAGAAAGCTGGAGAAACTCAGCAGGTCTGGCAGCATCTGTAGAGAGAGGGACAGGGTTCATGTTTCAGGTCCGACAAGACTCTTCCTCTTCAGAAGAATGTTTCGGTTATGTCCTGGACTTAGAGGTGTTATACTGCACTGGACACATTGGTTACAAAGTAAAGTATTGACAGGGAATAACAAAATTCATGAGAGTGGGATAGGACATTGGACGCCCTGAGTGTAATCTACAGAGAAAAACTGAGACAGACAGAACCTGCATTGTAAAATGGTGCGGTATTTCTCCATTCACAGTATCAAAATATCCAAATACAGTCACATCTGCCCCTTGTCTTTGGCCTTAAAGCACTGAAGGACAGTACTGTCTAGATACTAGGTACTTTAACCTACCTGGACAAAGCTCTGACACAACAACGTGACATGTTGATAAAGGAAGTAGCATTGGCTCGTGTCTGGAGCGACGTTTCAATCCCTCGAAGCAGGTCATTAGTCTTTAGGAGCAGAAGCATTTGGCGAGGGACTTTGTTCAGCAGTTCATTGATGCGAGGCAGATATTTAGCTGCGTTTACTCTAATCTCCACATCCTGTAAGACAATTGGAACACTTGATTACTCTCGATATAAATGGCACATTTGGAGATAAATGGTAAACGAGATTGAATGCAGCAAGAAAATACAAGGTGATATGTTGTGGGAGTATGAATAAGTATAGGTCAGGCACACTGAACGGCAATACTTCGAAGGGAACAGAGAAGAACAGATTTCAAGTGATACAGACAAATATCTTTAAAGGTCAGAGGACAGGTTGACAAGGATGTACAAAAAGGGTATGTATAACAGTTGCAAAAACAGAAGTTGCTGGAAAAGCTCAGCGGGCCTGGCAGCACCTGTGAAGAAAAAGTCAGAGTTAATGTTTTGGGTCTAGTGACCCTTCCTCAGAACTCTGTTCTGAGGACCCGCGTTCGAATCCCACTATGGCAGATGGTAGAATTTGAATTTTAAAAAAAAGTCTGGAATTAAGAATCGACTGATCATCATGAAAGCATTTCCGATTGTCGGAAAAAAAAACCCATCTGGTTCTCTAATGTCCTTCAGGGGAGGAAATCTGCCACCCTCACCTAGTCTGGCCTCCATGTGACTCCAGACCCACAGCAATGTGGTTGACTCTCAATTGCTGTCCGAAATGACCCAGCAAGCACTCAGTTGTACCAAGTGCTACAAAGACTCAAAGAAATGATCACCTGGCATTGACCTAGGCACCGGAAAAGACAACGGCAGAAACAGCCCTGTCGACCCTGCAAAGTCCTCCTCACTAACATCTGGGGGTTAGTGCCAAAATTGGGAGAGCTGTCTCACAGACTAGTCAAGCAATACCCTGACATAGTCATACTCACAGAATCATACCTTACAGACAATGTCCCAGACACCACCATCACCATTCCTGGATGAATCCTGTCCCACTGGCAGGGCAGACCCAGCAGAGGGGGCGGCACAGTGGTATATAGTCGGGAGGGTGTTGCTTTAGGAGTCCCCAACATTGACTCTGGGCCCCATGAAGTCTCATGGCTTCAAGTTAAACATGGGCAAGGAAACCGCCTGCTGATTACCATAAACCATCCTCCCTCAGCTGATGAATCAGTACTCCTCAATGTTGAACAACACTTGGAGGAAACACTGAGGATGACAAGGACACAAAATGTACTCTGGGTGGGGGGGTTTCAATGTCTGCCACCAAGTGTGGCTCGGCAGCAGTACTACTGATCGAGCTGGTCGGGTCCTACAGGACATAGCTGCGAGACTGGGTCTGCGGCAGGTGGTGAGGGAATCAAGAGGGAAAAACAGACTTGATCTCATCCTTACCAATCTGCCAGCTGCAGTTGCATCTGTCCATGACAGTATTGGTAACAGTGACCATTGCACAGTCCTCGTGGAGACGAAGTCCCGCCTTCACATTGAGAATAACCTCCATCGTGTTGTGTGGCACTATCACCGTGCTAAATGGGACAGACTTTGCACAGATCTAACAACTCAAAACTGGTCTTCCATGAGGCGCTGTGGGCCATCAACAGCAGAAGAATTGTACTCCAGCACAATCTGTAAACTCATGGCCCGGCATATACCCCCCTCAACCATTACCATCAAGCCAGGGGATCAGCCCTGATTCAATGGAGAGTGCAGGACGGCATGCCAGGAGCAGCACCAGTGATACCTGAAGATGAGGCATCAACCTGGTGAAGCCACAAACAGGACTATCTACATGCCAAACAGCATAAACAGCAAGTGATAGACAGAGCTAAGTGATCCCACAATCAACGGATCAGATCTAAGCTCTGCAGTCCTGACACATCCAGTTGTGAATGGTGGTGGACAATTAAACAACTCACTGGAGGAGGAGGCTCCACAAATATCCCCATCCTCAATGATGGAAGGGCCCAGCACATCAGTGCAAAAGATAACGCTGAAACATTCGCAGCAATCTTCAGCCAGAAGTGCCGAGTGGATGATCCATCTCAGCCTCCTCCAGTGGTCCCCAGCATTACAGATACCAGTCTTCAGCCAATTCGATTCACTCCAAGTGATATCAAGAAACAGTTGGAGACACTGGATACTGCAAAGGCTACGGGCCCTGACAACACTCCAGCAATAGTACTGAAGACTTGTCCTCCAGAACTTGCCGCTCCCCTAGCCAAGCTGTTCCAGTACATTTATAACACTGGTATCTACCCAACAATGTGGAAAATTGCCCAAGTTGGTCCTGTACACAAAAAGCAGGACAAATCCAACCCGGCCAATTACCGCCCCATCAGTCTCCTCTCGATCATCAGTAAAGTGATGGAAGGTATCCTCAATAGTGCTATCAGGTAGCGCCTGCTCAGCAATAACCTGCACAGTGGCGCCCAGTTTGGGTTCCGCCAGGGCCCCTCAGCTCCTGACCTCATTACAGCCTTGGTTCAAACATGGACTAAAGAGCTGAATTCCAGAGGTGAGGCGAGAGTGACAGCCCTTGACATCAAGGCTGCATTCGACCGAGTGTGGCATCCAGGAGCCCTGGCAAAACTGGAATCAATGGATATCAGGGGGAAACTCTCCGCTGGTTGGAGTCATACCTGACACATAGGAAGACGGTCATGGTTGTTGACGGCTTCAGGACATCTCTGCAGGAGTTCCTCAGGGGAGTGACCAAGGCCGAACCATCTTCAGATGCTTCATCAATGACCTTCACTCCATCAAATGGTCATAAGTGGGGATGTTCGCCGATGATTGCACAATGTTCAGCACCATTCGTGTCTCCTCAGATACTGAAGCAGTCCATGTTCACATGCAACAGGATCTGGACAATATCCAGGCTTGGGCTGACAAGTGGCAAGTGACATTCACACCACACAAATGCCAGGCTATGACCATCACTAATAAGAAACAATTTAACCACCGTTCCTTGACATTAATGGTGTTACCATCATTGAATCCCGCACTATCAACATCCTGGACGTTACCATTGACCAGAAACTCAACTGGATTCACCACATTAACACAGTGACTACAAGAGCAGGCCAGAAGCTAGGAATACTGCAGCGAGTAACTCACCTCCTGACTCATCAAAGCCTGTCCAGGATCTACAAGACACAAGTCAGGAGCGTGATGCAATACTCTCCACTTGCCTGGATGAGTGCAGCCCCAACAACATTTAAGAAGCTTGACACCATCCAGGACAAAGCAGCTCATTTGATTGGCACTACATGCACAAGCATTCACTCCCTCCATCACCAACACTCAGTAGCAGCAGTGTGCACTATGCACAAGATGCACCGCAGAAATTCACCAATGATCCCTTGGACAGTACCTTCCAAACCCACTGCCACTTCCATCTAGAAGGACAAGGGCAACAGATACATGGGAACACAACCCCCTCCAAGTCACTCACCATCCTGACTTGGAAATATATTGCAGTTCCTTCACTGTCGTTGCGTCAAAATCCTGGAATTTCCTCCCTAATGGCACTGTGGGTCAACCCACAGCAGGAGGACTGCAGCGGTTCAAGAAGGCAGCTTACCACCACCTTCTCAGGGGCAACTAGGGATGGACAAGAAATGCTGGCCAGCCAGCGACGCCCACATCCCACTAATGAATAGGAAGAAAAACGTTCTGTACCAAAGCAGAAGTTGCTGGAAAAGCTCAGCAGGTCTGGCAGCATCTGAGAAGAGAAAATCAGAATTAATGTTTCATGTCTGGTGACCCTTACTCAGAACTTAAACTTCTGGTTCATTCCTGATTTACAGCATCCACAGTTCTTTTGGTTTTATTTGCTGCAGTTTTGTGGCTGCAGAGATACTAATAGCACCGTGAGGAAGCATATTCCAAGATTCTGACACAGTGGCACTGAAGGAATAGCAATATATTTCCAAGTCTGGATGGTGCATGGCTCGCAGGAGATGGCCTTACTATGCATCTACTGCGCTTGACCTTCTAGATGGTAGTGGTCATGGGTTTGGAAAGTGCAGTCTCAGGATCTTTGGTGAATTTCTGCAGTGCATCTTGTAGATAGAGTCATACAGCACGGAAACAGATCCTTCCGTCCAACTAATTCACACCAACCAGGTTCCCAAACTAAAGTAGCCCCACCTGCCTGTATTTGGCCCATATCCCTCCAAACCTTTTCTATTACTATACTTACCAAAATGTCTTTAAATATTGTAACTGTACCTGCATCCAGCACTTCCTCTGGCAGTTCATTCCACACATGAACTACTCTCTGTGCAAAAAAAGTTGCTTCTCATGTCCTTTCTCCTCTCACTTTAAAAATATGCCCCCTCATTTTGAATTCCCCCACACTATGGAAAAGACCCTTGCTATTCACCTTATCCATGCCCCTGTTGATTTTATCAACCTCAATAAGGTCAGTTCTCAGTGGAGTGTAGGAGGTTGAGCAATGTCCCAGCCTATCCAGCCTCTCCTTATAACTTCAACATTCCAGTCCTGGCAACATCCTGGTAAATCTTTTCTGAACCCGCTCCAATTTAATAATATCCTTCCTATAGCAGGGCAACCAGAACTGCACACTTTACTCCAGAACTGGCTTCACAAACGTCCTGTACAACCTCAACATGATGTCTCAACTCCTGTACTCAAGGAACAAAAACAAGTTGCTGGAAAAGCTCAGCAGGTGTGGCTGCATCTGTGAAGGAAAAAACAGAGTTAACGTTTCGGGTCCGGTGACCCTTCCTCAGAACTGATGGTGGCTGGCGTCGGAGAGAGGAGCAGAACTTCTTCAAGGTGGGTATGCCTGGAAGAGATGTGGCAGTGAGTTAAATACTAAATAAAAACCCAAAGAACAGCGGATGCTGTAAATCAATTTACAGATTTACAGCATCCGCAGTTCTTTCAGTTTTTATCCTGTACCCAAGGGTCTGAGCAATGAAGGCAAGCGTGCTAAATGCTTTCTTAACCACCTTGTCTATCTGTGACATAAATTTCAAAGAATTAGGTACCTGCACCCCTAAGTTTCTCTGTTTAGCAACACTACCCAGGGCCCTACCATTAATTGTTTAAGTCCTGCCTTTGTTTGCTTTACCAAAATGCATTTATCCAAATTAAACTTCATCTACCACTCCTCAGCCCATTGACGCAATTGATCAAGATCTCTTTGCAATCTTAGATAACCCTTTTCACTGTCTACTATACCAGCAATGTTGGTGTCATCCACAAAATTACTAACCATGCCTCCTGTATTCTCATCCAAATCATTTACATAAATGACAAACAAAAGTGGACCCAGTACTGATCCCTGTGGAACATCACTGGTCACAGGCCTCCAGTCTGAAAAACAACCCTCCATCATCACCCTCTATCACCTACTGTCAAGCCAATTTTATATCCACATGGCAAGCTCCCCCTGACTCCCATATGATCTTACTTTACTAATTAGTCTACCATGCAGAACATTGTCAAAGGCTTTACTAAAGTCCGTGAAAACAATGTCTACCACTCAGCCTCATCAAGCTTTTTGGTTAGTTCCTCAAAAAATTCAATCAAGTTTGTGAGAGACGATTTCCTGCGCACAAAACCATGCTGACTATCCCATATCAGTCCCAGCCTCTCCAAATACACGTAAATCTTATCTTTCAGAATCACCTCCAACAATTTACCCACCACCGATGTCAGGCTCACAGGTCTGTAGTGCCTAGGTTTCTCCTTACAGCCATTCTCAAATAAAGGCACAACATTAGCTGCCCTCCAGTCCTCCAGCACCTCACCCGCGCCTAGAGATGATACAAATATCTCTGCTAGGGGCCCTGCAATTTCTTTCCTAACTTCCCACAACATCCTGGGATACAATTAACAGGTCCTGGAGATTTATCCCCCCTTATGTTTTCTAAGACCACCGACACTTCCTCTTCTGTAACGTGAACTGTTTTCAAAACATCAATATTTATTTCCCTGTGTTCTTGAGCCTCCATTTCCTTCTCCAGAGTAAAAAGTGACACAAAATATTCATTTAGTATTTCTCCCATTACAGAGGATCAACATATAGAAGACCTCGTTGATCCATAAGGGGTCCCGGTCTCTTTCTAGTTGCTCTTTTGCTCTTAATATACTTGTAGAAACTCTTTGGATTATCCTGAACCTTATCTGCCAAGGCTATCTCATATCGCCTCTTTGCCCTTCTGACTTCCCTCCTAAGAATGCTCCTACACTCTTTGTACTCTTCAAGAGATTCAGTTGTCCATACCTAATATATGATTCTTTCTTATTTTTGACTGGAAGCTCAATATCTTTATTCATCATTTGTTCCCTACTGTTACCAGCCTTACCCTTCACTCTAACAGGAACATAATGCCTCTGAACTCTCATTATCACAAGGTTGAAAGCTTCCCACTTGAGTGTCATCCCTTTACCTGCAAACAGCCTACTCTAATCAACTTTTGAAAGTTCTTGTCTCATACCATTAAAATTTGCCTTATTCCAATTAAGAAATTTAACTTTTATGGAAGGCTAATCCTTTTCCATAATTATTTTAAAACTAATAGAATTATGATCACTAGTTCCAAAGTGCTCCCCTGCTAACATTTCAGTCATTTGCCCTGCCTTATTTCCCAAGAGAAGGTCAGGTTTTGCTCCTTGTCTTGTAGGTATATTTACATATTGATAAAGCAAATTTTCTTGAACATATTTAACAGACTCTTTCCAATCAAAGCTTTTAACACAATGGCAATCCCAGTCAAGCTACTGTTACAACCCAGTTCTTCTTACATATATCTGAGATTTCTTTACATGTTTGCTCCTCAATTTCCCTCTGACAATTAGGGGCCCTATAATATAATCTAATCAAGGTGATCATCCCTTTCTTATTTCTAATTTCTACCCACATAGTTGCACTGGAGAATCACTCAGAAAAATCTTCTCTAATTACAGTAGTAATGTTTTGCTACTGAGCTTGGTGGAAGGAGTGAATATGGTGCCAGTCAAGAGGTCTGATTTGTCCTTGGTGGTGACAAGCTTCTTAAGTATTGCTGAAGCTACACTCATCCAGGCAAGTGTGGAGTTTCCCATCACAATCCTGACTTGTGCCTTGTAGAGATGGTGGACAGGCACTGGGGAGTCAGGAGGTGAGTTATTCGTCACAGAATTCCTAGTCTTGGATCTGCTCCTGTAGCTACAATACTGGATGCAGTACTTTAGAAAATGTATTACCTGTCCATAGTGGTTGTTAGAAGATGATAGGAATAAATTAATGACAGACTGCCCAAAAGTTGTTGTTTTTTTTTTTAAACTGTTTTGCTAATTCCAAAGAACATAAGAAATAGAATAATCATAGAATCCCTACAGTGTAGAAACAGGCCCTTCAGCCCAACAGTTCCAAACCGACCCACACAGCATCCCACCCAGACCCAGCCCCCATAACCCACCTAATCTACACATCCCTGAACAGTACGGGCAATTTAGCATGGCCAATCCATCTAGCCTGCACATCTTTGGAGTGTGGGAGGAGACCGGAGCACCCGGAGGAAACCCACACAGACACGAGGAGAATGTGCAAACTCCACACAGAGAGTCACCCGAGGGTTGAATCGAACCCAGGTCCCTAGCACTGTGAGGCAGCAGTGCTAACCACTGAGCTAATCAGGGGAGCCAATGGCTAATGGTATTATCATTGGACTGTTAACCCAAATACCCAGACAATATTGTGGGGACTCAAGTTTGAATCACGCCATGACAGATGATGGAATTTGAATTCAATAAATATCTGGAATTAAGACTCTAATGATGACCATAAGTCCACTACTGATTGTTGGAAAAACCTATCTGGTTCACTAATGTCCTTTAGGGAAGGAAACTGCCATCCTTACCTGGTCAGGCCTACATGTAACTCCAGACCCACAGCAATGTGGTTGACTCTTAACTGTGTCTAGCCAATTAGGGATGGGTAATAAATGTTGCCTAGCCAGAAACACCTTCATCCCATGAACGAATAAAGAAAAATTACACCATTAAGCTCTTGAAATTGTTCACTATTCAATATGATCGTTGGTCTTAAATCCATTTTCCCACATGTTCTCCTTGTCCAGTGATCACAGAAAAGATCAAAGATCTGGCTATTCCAGCCTTCAATTTACTCAATGATAAAGCATCTACATAATTTGAATGCCAAATATTCACAACCACGTGAGTGAAGAGACTACTCCTTAACTTAGCCCTGAATGATTGACTCCTAATCCTGAGGCCAAGCTCCTGCAAAAGGTGAAGTGTTACATGGCTTCTCTGGATTCTAGTCCACAACAGAAAGATGTTAACTCCTGACCTACCATATGCTATTATAGTAGCTTAAACATGCGTGATGGAGTTCTCACTGGGATAGATTGCAAACAAGCCAGTGGAAAGACTTGGCTTGAATGACTTAGAATGACTTGCCTATCCCCTTCTTTCTTGGGGTTTTATCCTCTGAACTTCTCAATTGTGTTTCAACTGTACAAGGCTGGAAGACACAGCCTGGATTTCCCTTACTTACTCTCCTAGGGGAAGACAGCTAGTTGGTTTTCCACCTTTAAAGAAGAATACAACCAAAGGCTTGCATTCATATAGTACCTTTCGTGAACTCAGGTGTCCAAAAGTGCAAAGTAGCCATCAAAACACTTTTGTTTTGGTATCTTGCAAACCTAAGAGACACAGCAGCCATTGTGCACAAAGCAATCTCTAACGAGCAACTCTAGTGTTGTTGGTTGAAACTTAAATATTAAATGGATAAATCCCACCCTCTTCTTTGAAACAATGCTATGGGGCCCTTGATACCCACTTGAAAGGGAAGCCCCGACCTAAGTTTAACATCTTATCTAAAAGACAGAACCTTAGAGAGCTGTGTTGCAAACATCAACTTAGATTATGTGCTAAAAGTCCTGGAGAAGGACCCACGACCATCAGAATTCAAGGCAACAAGGCAACCCACTCAGCCACAACGGGCAAGAAAAGCAAAAACAAACCACAGAAATATCCACATCGCCTTTGGCAAGCTTTCTCTTTGAAATGCAATGCTTCGCAGAAAATGTTAAAAACTATCTCAGAAATACAAGAAGGAGGGGAAAAAATATACAAGCCACAAACCCAAAATTTAGTTGTAAACAACTTACTCTGTATTCCTGTTAAAAAAAAAGCTAGAAATCTACAGCCTGTAAAAAAACTGTCCTTATTATTATAGCCTGCACGTATTTGTGCAGTCAAATCCACTTAAAGGACAGCTCTGCTCCAGTAGATAAGCTGTGTAGTCACTTACCATTATCGTTTGTTTTTGTCTGCACTGAATTGAGCTGCGGCATCAGAAATGGCATGTAACTCTCTAAAGATTCATGGAGATTAAGGCGAACCCATTTACCTTTTCTCACCAGCCCCTGATAACAGCCATGATTTGGGAAGTGCTATGTCAGGAAGAGGGAGGAAACTGTTGCTGCTCCTCACCATTTTCTGGTTTAGATGGCACCTAACACACCAAGCCACTCACAACATTGGAGACCACTCAGCCCCTCAAGCTTGTACTAGCATTCAATCAGATCAAAGCTATTCTGTATCTCAACTCCAATTTTGTTTTATATTTACTGGTGGGTCACGGGCGTCACTGGCTGGGCAAGCATTTATCACCCATCCCTAGCTGCCCTTAAGAAGGCGGTGGTGAACTGTCTTCTTGAATTGAGATTTACAAGGTTCTGAGGGGTATAGACAAGATAGGCAGAGAGAAAACTATCCCCTTAGTGAAGGGTCAATAACCAGGGGGCACAGCTTTATGGTAAGGAGTAGGAGGTTTATGCGGGGGGAGGGGGCACAGTGTTGAGGAAAATGCTTTTCACATAGAGGGGGATAAGTATCTAGAAGTCATTGTCTAAAAGGGTGATCAAGGCAGGAAACCTCAAGAAGTATTTAGATGAGCACTTGAAACACCAGAGAATACAGGCTGAAAAATGGGATTGGAATGGATGAATGTTTGATGACTGGCGCAGACATGATGGGCTGAAGGTCCTCTTTCCATGCTGTTAAAAAATCTAACTCTTAAGAACAGAAGTTGCCGGAGAAGCCCAGCAGGTCCAGCAGCCTCTCTGGACAGAGAAACAGAGTTGGCATTTAGACTCCGGTATATTTCTTCTTCAGAACTTTGTTTCCAGTCTCCAGTAATGCAGAGGGAGAATCACAGAGTATTCACAGCTCAGAACAAGGCCATTCATCCCAATCTTGCCGACACTGGTTCACTTCCTAGTGCCAATCTTTTGACTTTTCTCCATAGACCTGCACACGATTTCTATCCTTGAATGCCTGAGATGAACCTGCAGTGCATTCCAGAGATTGGACGACGACTTCATTTCTTGTTTGGGGATTTGAGCAGCAGTGTTAAGGCAATAGCTTTCAACCCCATCCATAGTTATATTTGAAAAATGATGATGGGTCTATCTCTTGATTTAGTGAGTTCAGAGGACCAAAGCTACTGCAGTGGATCAGACTGGGGCTGGTAGCATTATGGATTCATGCAAATATGAAATTGTCTATTTTCGTAGGAAGAATAAAAAAGAAACATATTATCTAAATGGCAAGGGGATGCAGAGGATCTTTGTGCATGAATTACAAAAGGCTCGCATGCAGCTGCAGCAAGCAATTAGCAATGCTAACAGAATCTTATATTTTATTGCAAGAGGATTCAAATACAAAAGTAGGGAGATAATGCTTCAGTTACACAGGGCACTGGAATACTGTGCAGTATATGATTTGATCAAAACATAGAAGATCCTGAGGGGCCTTGACAGGATAGTTATGGAGAGAATTCCTCTTTTGGGAGAATGTAGACCTACTCTAGAAAATAGACCTAGTCACTTTTTAAATGTAAGAGTTGTCCATTTTAGGTGGAAATGAAGAGCATTTTATTCTGTTTGAGAGATGTTGGGTCTTTGGAACCCTCTTCCTGTAAACGTAATTGAAGCAGAGTCTTTAAGGCAGAGGTAGATAGATTCTTGGTAAACAAGAGGATGAAAAGTTATCAGGAGTAAGTGGGAATGTGGATTTGAGATTATAATCAGATCAGACACAATCTTATTAAATGGCGATTTAGGCTGAAGGCCTACTCCTGCTCCTTGTCTATATGTTCAACTCTTACAACAAAGATGCTGCTTCAAAGAGCTAGTTCTATGCCAGAAGTTACCAGGTTTGGTTTCATAAGGGTGCCACATGTTAATTGTACATTAATTGTGCTTAACTGTATGAAGGTGATGGCCATTAATCTGGGATTCTCTTGTGCCTCTGCATAGAGACTTATTTTGAATGTTGGGTTGGAACTTGGAATGTGAACACCTTTAATGTGTAAATAAATATAAAAGCATTCAGAGATTGGTTCCAACTCCAGCTTTCACCGACTGGTTTTCTGGAGTGGAATACCAAACATGATTAGATTTACATTACACTATTATACTCTCCAAGTCAGAATCTGTGACAGTATCTTTCCATATTCAGTTAATCTTCCTAAATGGCCTAAATAGCCATTCTGGCGGCTACTGTTCAGCATTATTATTTAAAACCGAGATTGTATTATGGGCCTCCAATAGTCAGCAGGAAATTAAGAAGCAAATATGTAAAGGGGTCTCAGATATCTGTAAGAATACTAGGGTTGCAATGGTTGGGGATTTTAACTTCCAAACATAGACTGGGACTGTCATAGTGCTAAAGGCTTGGATGGGGAGAAACTTGTTAAGTGCGTTTAAGAAAACTTCCTTATTCAATATGTAGATGTATCTACTAGAGAAGGAGCAACACTTGACATTCTGTTGGGAAATAAGGCAAGTCAAGTGACTTTAGGGTAAGTGATTATAATTCTATTAGTTTAGTATAGCTATGGAAAAGAACAGAACTGATCAAAAAGTTAAAATTCTAATTTGGAGTAAGGCCAATATTGACATGATTCGGCAGGAACTTTCAAAAGTTGATGGGGGAGGCTATTTGCAGGTAAAGGGAAGTGGGAGGCCTCTAAAAATGAGATAATGAGAGTTCAGAGATAGTATGCTCCTTTTAATGTGAAGGGCAAGGCTGGTAGGTGTAGGGAATGCTGGACAACTACAGAAATTGAGGCTCTGGTCAAGAAGAAGGAGGAGACCTACCAGCCTTGCCCTTCACATTAAAAGGAGCATACTATCTCTGAACTCTCATTATCTCATTTTTAGAGGCCTCCCACTTCCCTTTACCTGCAAATAGCCTCCCCCCATCAACTTTTGAAAGTTCCTGCCTAATCATGTCAATATTGGCCTTACTCCAAACTAGAATTTTAACTTTTTGATCAGTTCTATTCTTTTCCATAGACAGCTGGGATCAAGTGAATCCGTAGAGGAATATAAGGGCAGTACGAGTATACTTAAGAGGGACATCAGGAGGACAAAAAGGTGACATGAGATGGCTTTGGCAAATAGAGTTAGGGAGAATCCTAAGAGATCCTATAAGTACATAAGGGCAACTATGTAACTATGGAGAGAATAGGGCCCCTTAAAGAGTGGCTGTCTATGCGTGGAACCACAGGAGATGGGTGAGATACTAAATGAATATTTTGCATCAGTATTTACTGTAGAGAAGGACATGGAAGCTAGGGAACTTGGGGAAATAAATAGTGATGTCTTGAAAAGAGTTCATACTACAGAAGAGGAGATACTAGAGGTCTTAAAACACACAAAATGTAGAAAGATCCCCAGCACCTGATCAGATGTTTCCCAGAACTTTGTGGGAAGCTCGGGAAGAGATTGCTGGGCTCCTCGCTGACATATTTGTATCACCAGCAGCCATGGGTGTGGCGACAGAAGACTGGAAGTTGGCTAACATGGTGTCAATATTTAAGAAAGGCTGGAGGCCAGTGAGTCTTACATCAGCGGTGGGTACGTTGTCGGAGAAGATTCTCAGGGGCAAGATTTACATGCATTTGGAAAGGCAAGGACTGATTAAGGATAGTCAACATGACTTTGTGCCTGGGAAATCATGTCTCACTAACTTGATTGAATTTTTTGAAGACGTGACAATGAAGATTGATGAAAACAGAGCGGTAGACGTGTATATAGACTTCAGCAAAGTGCTCAACAAGATTCTGCGTCATAGACTAGTTTGTAAGGTTAAATGACATGGGAGCTGGGGGAGCTAGCCAAATGGATCCAAAATTGGCTTGAAGGTAGGAGACAGAGGGTGGTGGTGGAGGATTGCTCTTTGGGGTGTGCCACAAGGATTGGTGCTGGATCCACTGCTTTTCCTCATTTATATTAATGATTTGGATGTGAATACAGGAGGCATGGTTAGGAAGCTTGCAGATGACACCAAAATAGGTGGTGTAGTGGACAGCGAAGATTATTGAGCATAATGAAACCTTGATCAGACCGCCCAACGGGCTGAGGAGTGGCAGATGGAGTTTCATTTAGATAAATATGATGTGTTGCATTTTGGTAAGGCAAACCAGGGCAGGATTTATGTGGTTAATGATAGGGCCTGGAGAATGCTGTCAAAGAAAGAGATCTAGGGGTGCAGGTGCACAGTTCCTTGAAAGTGGAGTTGCAGGTAGACAAGGTGGTGATGAAGGCATTTGGCACACTTGCCTTCATGGGTCAAAACATTGAGTACAGGAGTTGGGACGTCATTTTGTGGCTGTATAAAACACTGGTGAGGCCACTTTAGAATACTGCATACAATTCTGGTCGCCCTTCTACAGGAAGGATGTTTTGAAACTAGAGAGGGTGAAGAAAAGATTTACCCCTCCGGGGTTGGAGGGTTTGAGTTATAGGGAGAGGCTGAATAGGCTGGGACTTTTTTTCCCTGGATCATTGGAGACTGAGGAGCGACCATATAGACCTTTATAAAATCATGAGGGGCATGGAAAGGGTGAATAGCCAAGGTCTTTTCTTAGGGTAGGGAGCCCTAAAATAGAGGATGTAGGTTTAAGATAAGAGGGGAAAGACTTAAAAAGGACCTCAGGGCTAACTATTTCACACAGAGAGTGGTGTGCGTATAGAATAAGCTGCCGGAGGAAGTGGTGGAGGCAGGAACAATTGCAACATTTAAAAGGCATCCAGATGGGTATATGAGTAGGAAGGATTAAGATGGATATGGGCCAAATGCTGGCAAATGGAACTAGGTTAGGTTGGGATGTCTGGCCGGTGTGAATGTGTTGGACCAAGTTTTCATGCTGTATGACTCTATGACCTCCTCCCATTCTTTTATGACCTTGGATATAGAAATGAGACACCCGCTGCTTGAACCAGAAAGCACTCAATTTCTGGGCACTCACTCAATCATCTTAACATAAAGGGTCCCATGACACAAGAGGATGATTTTTCACAATGTTGTCCTGGCCAATATTTACCCCTTAACCAATGTCACTAAAAAAAAGTCAAGATTTTGAATTTTGTCATTACAGTATCACATTGCTGTTTGTGTGAGTTTGCATTATGCAATTTTCCTGCCATAATACCCACTTCAGAGAAATGACTGTACTTTAAATGCACTGTTATCTGTTGCAAAGTTCTTTTGGGCAGTC
>NC_063339.1:10767772-10813874 GCF_021869965.1 Rhincodon typus | reverse complement strand
TAGATTTTCTCATTGACCATTGTTTTGCACTTGTGTGACATAAATGTTACTTGCCACTTGTGAGCCCAAACCTGGATATTGTCTTGCTGTATTTGATGGTTTTAGTTTCTGAAGAGGCTTTAATGGTGCTGAACAATATTCAACCATCGGTGAATAACCTCACATCTGAGCTTATGATGGAGGAAAGATCATTGATGAAACAGTTGAAGATGGTTGTGCCTAGGACATTACCCTGAGGAACTCCTACAGAGATGAGCCGGAGCTGTGACAGCTGGCCTCTAACAACCACGACCATTTTCCTATATGCCAGGGATGACTCCAACCAGTGGAGAGTTACGCTCCTGATTCCCATTGACTCCAGTTTTGCTATCTTTTCTCTCCACCCAGTTTTAACCTCACGGTTCCCTAGTCCTGGTGATCTCTGGCCAGCAAAACTATTTATCAATATTTACTGGCAAACGTCGGTTCTGCATTTCCTAAAGTTTTCATTCCTTTCCATGTTTCTACTCCAGAATAAATGGATTTTGTCATTGCTGTTAAAAAAAAGTTTGGTCTTATGAGATCATTTAGATCAAGATTTACCAATTTAGCAGTGGTTCCACATTTTCCTTCGGAAGAGCTACATCAACTCCTTTTATGTGGGTAGCATGTTCTTTGAGCCCTCCATTGGAATTCCATCGCACTCTGAGGCCTATCATTCCAGATCCAAATTGCAGTCAGCGTAAAAATAAAAACACTTTTCTTCATGTCAACTTTGGTTCTTTTGCATCATTTCGATGCTCTGTGTTCAGCGTTCGATTCTATCTGTTCATCCCTAGCCCACTAACATAGTTTCTTGCCTCAGGCCTTTGTTTGACAGCCGTATTTGTGGATATTTCAGGAATGCCTTTTTGTTTAACACAAGTTTAAGTTGTTAGCTAACCTCAGTGATCCCCACATTCTCCGTACAGTCATACAGCACACAAAGTCCCTTCGGTCCAACTCATCCATACCAACCAGGTTTCCTAAACTGAACTAGTCCCATTTGCCTGCATTTGGCCCATGTCCCTCTAAGCCTTTCCTGTCCATGTATCTTTCCAAGTGTATTTAAAATGTTGTAAATATACCTGTCTCTACCACTTCCTCTGGCAGCTCGTTCCATATATGCACTGCCCTCTTTGTGAAAAAGTTCTCCCTCAGATCCCTTTCCAGTCTCACCTTAAACCCATGCCGTTTAGTTTTGGACTCCCCTACCTGGGGAAAAGACCTTGGCGATTCACTTTATCTATGCCCCTCATGATTTTATAAACCTCTTCAAGGTCACCCTCTGCCTCTGAGGATCCAGGGACTGAAGTCCCAGCCTATCCAACTTCTGCTTATAACTGAATCCTTTCGGCCTCATTGACACCCTTGTAAATCTAAGAGCAAATTATTAGATGCTGGAATCAGTACTGAAAACAAAAAAATGTTGGAAATCAGCTGGTCAGGCAGCATCCATGGAGAGAGATCAAGGTAACATTTCAAGCCTAGATGACACTTCATCAGAGCTGGTGTGAAGTGTGGAGGGGCCAGCATTTATGCAGTAGTGGAGGTGTGGTGGTTGGAGTGCTGGGGGAGGGAGGCTGCTGAAACTGCAGATTAAGTGATTGGAATATGAAAATGGCAGAACAGTGGTGTGTCTAACTGCCAAACAAGAAAGAACTGGTAGTCCCAGTAAAGCGTGGGGAGGGGAAAGAGGACATGGTGACAGAGAATGCAACAAGTAAAGCCAAAAGAAAGGGAAGAGACCTCTTTTGCACACTATCCAGTTTAAGAACATTCTTCCTATAAGAGGGTGACCAGAATTGTACACACCACTCTAAATGTGGCCTCATCAATGTCTTGTGCAGCCATAACATCCCAACTCCTGTACTCTTTGCTTTGACTGATGAAGGCAAATGTGCCAACACCTTCTTCACCACCTGTCTATCTGTGATGCCACTTTCAAGGCACTATGTAATTGTACCCTGTAGATCTCTGTTCAACAACACTCCCCAGGGCCCTACCATTAACTGTGTATGACCTGCGCTGGTTTGTCTTACCAATATGCAACACCTCACATTTATTGAATTGAACTCCATCTACCACTGCTCGGCCCACTGGCCCAGTTGGTCAGGATTCCATTAGATAACCTTCCTCACCCCCAGTTTGGCATCATCCAGGGGCTGAATTAACACCTTTCATTGAATTGCAACAAGGTGAAGTTTTTTATTATTCTTTCATGGAATGTGGGAATCACTGTCTGGGCCAGCATTTATTATCCTTCTCCAGTTTCCCTAGAGAAAGTGGTGGTGAACTGCATTCTCAAACCATTGCAGTCCATTTGCTGTAGGTAGACTCAAAATGCTGTTAGGAAGGGAGTTCCAGGATTTTGATCCAGTGACATTGAAGGAACAGCGATATATTTCAAAGTCAGAATGGTGAGTGGCTCAGAGGAGAACTTGTAGGTGGCATTGTTCCATGTATCTGCTGCCCTTGTCCTTCTAGATAGAAGTGGTTGTGGGTTTGTGAGGTGCAGTTCAAGGAGCCTTGGTGAATTTTTGAAGGTAGTGCATACTGCTGTTACTGAGCACCAGCGGTGAGAGTGAATGTTTGTGGATGTTGTTCCAATCAAATGGGCTGTTTTGTCTTGGATGGTGTCAAGCCTCTTGAGTGTTGTTGGAGTTGCACCCATCCAGGCAAGTGGGGAGTATTCCATCTCACTCCTGACTTGTGCCTTGTCGGTGTGACAGCACAATGCCAGCTCATTTTGGAAGTGGAAGAGAGAAGTGTGATTAAATTTAAATAGTAACTCACTCTGGTGGTTAGAAGTCTTCTTTTCATTTTAGCTCTGCACCAAGGGCACATTATGTATTATTTAAACTTGATCAGTGCTAACCTCAGTTTGTGAGTGAAAAATAAAAGAAAATGCTGGAAAAGTTCAGCAGGTCTGGCAACATCTGTGGAGAAAAATCAGAGTCAATGTTTTGGGTCAAGGGACCCTTCCTCAGTTTATGAACCAGTATCTTAAAGTGAAGGAGGTTCTTGGAACTCCGAGTTTGAACATGCAGGTTTATACCTTATTCCATCTATTACATTCTCCTGGAGCTGGCATTTACTCTCCATCTTTAGATTTCCTGCTGCCAAGACAGGATGATAAGGTTGTAACAAAGAAATATGATATGCTTTCTTTCATTAGTCCAAGCACAATTTCTCAGACTAAGGAGGTTACACTAGAACTGCATGTAACACTTATCAGTCTTGGTGAGGCGATGGCCTGGTGTTATTATCGCTGGACTATTAATCCAGAGACTCAGATCGTGTTCTCGGGACCTGGATTCAAATCCCGCCATGGCAGATAATGGAACTTGAATTCAATAAAATAACTGGAATTAAGGGTCTAATGATGACCATGAATCGATTGTTGGAAAAACCCCTCTGGTTCACTAATGTCCTTTAGGGAAGGAAACTGCCATCCTTACCTGATCTGGCCTACATGTGACTCCAGACACACAGCAATGTGGTTGACTCTTAACTGCCCTCTGGACAATTAGGGATGGGCAATAAATGCTTCCTAACCAGCGATGCACTCATCCACTTCTCTCAGCCTCCACCACTTCCTCTGGCAGCTCATTCCATACATGCACCACCCTCTGTGTGAAAAAGCTGCCTCTCAGGTCCCTTTTAAAACTTACCCCTCTCACCTTAAACCTATGTCCTCTAATTGTTTACTCCCCTACCCTTGGGAAAAGACCTTGACTATTCACCCTAACCATGCCCCTCATGATTTTATTAAGTTCTATAAGGTCATCACTCAATCTGAAATTTCTCCCCAACCAGTTCTCTCAAACCATTGTCTCTCCATGAAAAAAAACCCTTCCATTCAGTTTCCCTCTTACTCATAGAGTTTAGCTGGTGTTCCCCGACCTTTGACACTGGCAGGCAATCTGCGTGGATCAGCAACCATTTCCATTTGTTGTCTCAAAGCAACCAAATAAGGTCTTCACTGAAGGGCAGACTCCAGCAGTTGAATGGAACCAAGTTGCCCAGGAGCTGCCAGAATGTGATTGTGTATGTGGATGATTGTGCCCATCAGTAAGGGTGTGTGGGGGCATGACACAGTGAGTAGTTAGGGTGTGGAATGCACTGGCTGGAAACGTGGGGGAGATGGGTTCAATTGAGGCCTTCAAGAGGGGCATTGAACAACAATTTGGATAGAAATGATGTGCAGTGTTATGGAGAAAGGCAGAAAATAGGCACTAGGTAATAGAACTGCTGTAGGCAAATGGGCAGAATGGCCTTCTTCTGCATTGTAACAATTCTGTGATTTCTTTTCTTATTCACACATGAGACATGGGCATCACTGGCTGGGTCTACATCTATTGTCTGTCCTTGATTGCCCTTGACAAGGTGGGGATGAGCTGCATTCTTTAAAAGCCACAGGATTCTATGGTTCTAAGAGGCAGGAGAAGGAAGTTAAAATCTGACAACACAAGAAGAGATCAATTCAATGATCATCTGGTTTTTGACCCCTCTGTTACAGTAAATACTTAAGTGACCCAATAGCTGCAGTGCCCAACTTCTACAGTCAGTTTTTATGTATTCATTCATGGGACGTGGGCATCACCAGCTATGCCATCTTTTATTGCCCATCCCTAATTGCCCAGTGGGCAGTTTAGAGTCAGCTATGCTGTTGTGGGTCTGGAGTCACATGTAGGCCATACCAGATAAGGATGGCAGTTTCCTTCCTTGAACAAGATCAGTGAACTAGGTAGGATTTTCCTGACAATTGATGACAATGGTCATTATTAGATTCTCAGTTCCAGAGATATATTGAATTGTAATTTCACCATCTGCCATGGCAGGATTTGAACCTGGGTTCCCAGAACATTACCTGGGTCCCATCACCTCTGACTGGAGAGTAGCAGTGTTGTAGTGGAGGCAGAATTGAAGAATCCCCTGACCTGTGAAGCACAACAAACATCGAAACAATGCTGACTTTGACACAAAATTAACCAAGGAATCTCTCAAACACCTCATAATTTCCAAATGCCACACACACACACGCGTGCGCACACACACATGCACACACACACGCACACGCGCACACACATACACGCACAAGCGCACACACACACACACGCACAAACCTGTCTTTAGCACAAATTGTAATTCTGTGGGAGGGGCCCAGGCTGCCTTTGTCATTGACCTACCTGAACGTAAGATTACCAGAGCCAAGCTCTATGGTGTCTTCTCCGGCATTAACTGCATGTTTATACTGAAGGCAGGATTGCAACAACAGAAAACCCTGTAGGATCGATTTTTTCTTCTCTTGCCTCAGGACATGACTTAGAATCCTGCAGTACAGAAGGAAGCTGTTTGACCATTGCATTTCTTTCAGCTCTTTGAAAAAGTTATCACATTAAATCCCCAACTCTTCTCCCATGGTTGTGCATGTGTTTCCTTTTCTGGTATATATTCAATTTCCTTTGTGAAGGTTTCTATTGAAACCTTGCTCTTAGGCAGCGCATTCCAGACCATAAGAGCTTACTGTCTGTAAGGCAAAACTTCTCCCCATCTCCCCTCTTCCAGCAGTTATCTTGAGTTTGGATCCTTTAGTTGCTGATGCTGTTCACACTTTTATTACACAATCAAAATCCGTTTTGAGCATCTCTATTAAATCTACCTCCTATGCAGCACATTTGGCTCACACTTCTGAGCCTGCAGTTGAAGTTGGATGAAGTCTGACTCCAGAGACCTGAGCAGATAACCTGGGTTAAAACGCGGAGTGTAACACTAGGGGATTACTGTACTAGAGTACGATCCTGATAAATAGTAACAGAAGGAGGCTATTAATTCCCCTAGGTCTCTCCTGCAATTCAGTCAGATCATGGCTGATACATATCCAAACCATATTCATCTGCTTCGACTTTATACGTCTTAATAACATTAGCTAGAAAACAATCTACCAATCTCAGATTTAAGAGTATCAATTAATCTTGCATTGGGAGCGTCTTGTAACAGAGTGATCCATGTTTCCACCACCCTTTATGAAATGATGTTTCCAAATCTCTCTCCTTAACAACCCCTAGATAACCCCACCAGACAGAAAGTTATATCCACCCTGTCAACTCCTCTTAGCATCCTAAGAAATCGCTAAGCCTTTGAAACAGCATAGAATACAAGCCTATTCTGAGCGAACCTTCCCTATAAACTGGCCCGTAGAGCCCTCGTAATATTCTGACATCCCAATCCACCAGCTGGTACTTCCAGCATTGAATTTATAACAAGTGGCCAATCTATATTCTGATAAATGTCAGAGCACTTGCCAGGAATGTCCTGATGTGCCATCAGGAATACCCAACCCCAAAACAAGTTCGGCAACTATGAAACATAAGCACAAATAGAATTGAGTTTGTTTGGAATCCAAGGGCAGTTTGTTTGCCAGGAAATAGGGACATGTTTGTGTCCAGAGTCCCTTCTTGCTTTCATGGGATTCTAAATATTGAAGAATCAAAGACAGGTCCTGACATCACAGCATGTAAGCTTGAAATTATCCAGTGCATACCCTGTCTTTCAGCATGTTCCAAAGTGAATTATTTTCAAAGTGTAGCCTTTGTAATATAGGCCAATGCAGCAGCTAATTGGAAATAGCAAGGCCAGTAATCAGCTGTGCAATGAATAATCAGGTAATCTTTTTAGTGTTAGTTTGGCAGTGAATACTGTCCAGGACGTCGGGACAGTTCACCTATTTCTTTCAAACCATCCCCTGATGGTGGAGCTGGAACCTCCATTTTGTATTTCATTCAAATACAATGCAACAGGCCCTCAATATTGCACTGATGTAGATTAGCACCCTCAAGTCTGAGAATGGGACTAATGCCTGGTGTTAAAACATAGCTTTAAACCATTAGAAGTCCTCTTATACTGGCAATGCTAAGGAAAATACTCATTTACTGCTTTGATCTTTCTCTTGTTAATCGATTCCTGCCTCAAGTTATCATTGAGTCAGTGTTGCCATCTGAGTTATTGATGTGGGATTATCAGTTCGTTGACAGTCCTGGCAATTGTTGAACAAGAAAAACTTAGGGACAGGAGTGAACCCTTCAGCTCCTTGAAAAGCTTATCTTCCATTCACTTCATGACTGATCATCTACTTTAGTGATGTTTTTCCACACTGTCCCCATATCCCTCAATGACATCAGTAAACAGAATTCTGTTGCTTTCTGTCATAATCATCTGCATTTGAGCGTAAGGAATCTGGAACATTGCAAAATGTATCCAGTTGTGAAGCCTGGAGTTCCTTCAGCCTTTGAAGAGGCTGACGATGTTAGAGAAACAATTGGAACTCTCAAAGCTACAATGATGGGTTTTTGTAAAGTAATGGGACCAAGGGAGATTGAAGCAAAGGGTGCAGAACAGACACAATTTAATGAATGGTGGAGTAGCCTCCAGTACCGAAATGGGCTACTCTTGTTCTGAATATTGGTTTTGACATAGTGAAGATAATTCTGTTTCAGGGGTAGACCAAGCCAGAAGCCATAGACGTGATAGTCACTAATAGAGAGCTGAATGACCTGATCCTGTGCTACACCTTTCCATGTAACGGCCATTTTGTCCTTTCTTAAACTCTGAAACTAACAGCCAAACACTGAAATATCTTCCCTGTTCATTTCCAAACTACACCTCTCTGCTGCCATTCAGCTAATTATGAGGCTGATGGTACACGAATGTAACAACAGAGACCATGCTTCCAAAGGACATTTTTAGAATGTATTGAAGTGGTGGAGGGTGGTTAATCAAAACAAAGCTTTTTTTTTGCAATTCTGTTCCTTGAATGATTTGTATTCAAAGTCATGGCTTCTCATCAGAAATTCAAGGTTCTGTCATTGTAGTACATCAGTTGTCTGGTTTATTATTTCAATAAAATTCACAGATCAATAACTACGAAGACCTCACACCCCAACTCCCACCTATTTATCAAACTGCCTTAGCATTACGTTTACATCTAACTAATAGTATGCAACTATTTATACACTTGTTTCCATGTACCTGTGAATTTAGAAAGACCTATGACCCTACAAGTACGTCGACAACTGAATCTGAAAACTTCACAGCTGACGCATCTCCAAAGGAAAGTGTCTGAGGGAATGTAAGTCTAGCTTACATCTGTCTCAGCCGCCCCCTTACTTCTAGCTAATTTGTACTAATGTTTAATTCAGGGAAGCCAGTGAATGATGAAACTAGGAAACTAGGGGGATTGAATCAGATAGGGCAACGTGCCCTATAAATTAACAAGAGCTTTAAATGGAAATCATTTGAGACTGTACCTGAACTTTTGATCATGGGATGTGGGCAAGGACAGCATTTGTTGCCCATCCCTAATTGCCCCTGAATTGAGTGGGTTGTTCATCCATTTCACGGTCAGCCGCATCGCCGTGGCTTTGGAACCACAGGTGACAGCAGATTTAATTTACTAGAATCAGGTTTTTACAACAATTGATGATAGTTTCATGAGACCATTACAGATAATTTCAGAATTTTTCTTATTAATTGGATTTAAATTTCATCAGCTTCCATGGTGGGATTTCGACTCCTGTTCTAAAGCATTAGCCTGGACCTCTGGATTCTGAGTCTGGTGACATTACCACCATGTCACTTTCTCCTCCATTAGATGGTTACATAAATAGAGAAAAAAAATCAAGGTTATGAACAAAAGGCAGGAACATGGCACTGAGTCTGAAATGTTGGGTTATACAAACTTTCTGTGCCATAACAATTCTGTGATAATGGTGTATATCAATTAATACTGCATATTGTATACTCCCATCCTCTGGCTGCTTGTATGTGTCTAATGAAACTGATAGGGCATATTGTGATGTACATTGCATTCTGGGTAGTGACATCCACCATTAAAATTCAGAATCACAGAATAGATCTGGCCAAGTAGAATCACATCTGAAGCATTTGTAACAAAGTAACTTCCCCTGAAGTGCAGCAAGTTAGCAGGACAAACATCCCATTGACTGAAAGACTGGCAGTTTTCGCTGGATTTTTCCAATCTTGGCAGCATCTAATTTTGGGGCCGTGTTTGGATTGGGATCATGATGGAAGTTGATGCATGCTGAACATTTTATGTGGGTTGGAAGAAACAGGTTCTATTTAAAGCACAAACATCTGGAAAGATCAGTCCCAAGAGAACAGTTTGTCAGAGCAGTGACATGGCATCCTGTCCCAGCAGCACCAAGCCTTACTGGTGCCTCCTGGAAGTCATGAAACAGGTGGTGTGGGCAGCAGGAGGTGACTGCCAGGTACGCTATTCAGTTAAACCTAGAGGGCGCCAGAAATCAGCCACTAATGTGTAGTGAGCGGGACTTGAGATATCAGTCCTCAAATCATTTCTGTATCCTGGGGCTGGGTTTGTCTGAAGCAAAGCCAAACAATCAGCTGTGAATAGCTTACTTGCAGAGTTCAGTGCTGCAGAGGCATCCAAGTATGCTAATGCATGATCCATAAAAATTCAGTATGTATGCAGGTACAGCAAGTAATTAAGAAGTCTATCTGAAATAACTGCACAGAGGCCAGTGTCCTGTTACCAAGTTATCCTTTATTTATATGTGCACAGAATATGGGCTCTGACCAGCCAGCTCAGAGCCTGTCCCTAGAATGAGGAGACCTTCTGAATCCCCTGTTTATATCTGTCAGCCAGGGCTCCCTGACTGGCCCAGGTTAATGATCCCAAACAAGGATCGCATAGTCAGTGAGATCCACCTGGGCCTTGTTACAATCACTACCCTATCCTTTACTACAAGAAGAATTGAACATAAATTTAAGGATTTTTTGCTTCAAAGGCATTGATGAGATCACCTCTTGAATTCTATATTTTGGTCTCCTTGTTTAAAGCAGGATATAAATAAATTCGAAATGGTTCAGAAGAAGTTTGTTTTGTTGATATATGGAATGAGCAGGTTGTCTTAAGAGGAAAGGTTTAACAGACTGGAACTGTTTACACCGGAAGTTTGAAGAGTGAGGGGTGACTAGGTTGAAGTTTATAAGATCCTAAATGGACTCGGCTGGGTTAACACAGAAAGTATGTTTCCACTTGTGGCTCAGTCCAAAACTAAAGGACACTGTTGAAAAATTAAGAGTAACCTTTATAGGACAGAGTCAAGAAGGATTTTTTGTTGTTTTAGAGGGTTGTGTAACTTTGGAACTCTCTGCATCAGAAAGCTATAAATGTATAACCTGAAACAAGGAAGGACTTGAGCTAATGTAGGTCACTGAGGACAAGCTGATGGGCGATATGGGACTTGGTGTGGTCTGCAGAGCTTTTGATGAGCTGGAATTGATGAAGGGTGAAGGGTGACTGAGGGAGGATTGGAGTAGCCAAGCGTAGAGCCTACAAAGGCACAGTTTCGGTAGCAGATGGTCAAGCAAAGCAAAGTGTGACAGGATCCTTTAGTTCAATACATTATTTTGTACTGGGCAAGTCAGCATTCATTTCTGCCTAGCAGTATAGGAGGAGATCATTGCAAGGTTTTCAAGTGGTTGCTCAGGACTATTCAGGGATCACTGAATAGGGGTTCAAAGGTGACAATTAGATGTAACAGTTAAGGCTTAAGGCTATCGCGGCTGATATGAAAATTGGTACGGTGGTAACTGGTGAGGAGGATAGTCTTAGAAAGCGGGAGTATAGGCTGGTCAGATGGGATGATCAAATTAATTTTAATCCAGATGAATGTGAGGTGATGCACTTGGAGAGGATAAGTAAAGAAGTCAATACATTAAACAAAAATAGCTATGAACAGCAGATGCTGGAAATCTGAAACAAAAACAGAAGTAGCTGGAGAAACTCAGCAGGTCTGGCTACATCTGTGGAGAGCAAGCAAAGTCAAACTTTGGGTTCAGTGAACCCTTCTTCAGAATACAGTTCAGTTCAGACTGAAACATAAATTTGCTGGTTCGACTGGGACGGTAACATAAATTTGCTGGTTCGACTGGGACGGTAACATAAATTTGCTGTCTGGTCTGGGACTGTAATGTAAATTTGGTGTGTGATTGGAGACTGTAATGTAAATTTTGTATCCGGGACTGCAATGTAAAATTGTGTCCAGTCTGGGACTGTAATGTAAATTTGGTGCTCCGGTCTAGAATCATAATAGACGTTACAGAGGCAAAAGTAGGCGGCTTCATGATGGAGAGATTACGCATTTGAGACTTTGATAGTTGTGTTTGGTTTGTATAGTATTTAGGATGAGAAAGTGCAGATCGACAGTGGGAGGAAGAGGCCTATGACTAAGGTAGCTGGAGTATGGTGAAAATGGGGCTGATGGTCCTAGATGAACATGTTAATGTTCACATCTTTGTGCCGGAGTTCAAAACTTGAAAGAGCTTAGAGAAGACGTGGACGTACAGGGATCAATGGATTAATAGCTGCCTAGGAAAGGAAGTGGTGACAAAGAGAACGATGAAATGTGAATACAATCTGGCACTGACAATGGCAGTCATAAGCACACAGTACCTCATCAGGAGAGTCTGACAGTTGGTTGTGTGGGAGGTGTAGGCTTCTGTTTAAAAAAAAGTGTAATTATATCCCTGGTTACTAGGATATTTGCGAAAACCTTAAAAATGGCACAATGGTGGAAAGGTCAAACGAGTTTTCCATTCATTTCTTAAAGGGGCAATGGCTTCACATAAGCATGTCAACTAATATTCCTGTTTACTTGCAGATTAAATCATACAGTGGTGTAAATGGTGGTGAAGCATGTTAGTAATTGTGCTGAAAGGATCTGTTTTTCAAGGAGACAAGACATTTAACAGTGAATCACAATCACAATGATTTTTTTTTAAATTTCTGTCACATAGCACATTTCCGCTGCAAGCGGTAATTGTTGTCCCAGCTTTCTCTAATACTTCTGAAGAGAAGTCAAATATAAGGGAAGGACATCCTTGCTCATCCAAATTTTTCTCCGAACCATCCCATTCCAATATCCAGCTCCATGCTGAATGGGATTTTAGAAAATTGTTAAAAAAAAAATGAACTAACATTTTTATAGCATCTTTCCCATCATAGGATTACTCTAAAACTCTGTAGTGTAGTCACTACTGTACTGTAAAAGAAATGCAGCATTCAATTTGTGGACAGCATTTGTGTCCACAAAAGGAATGTGATAAAATGAGCAGAAAATCTGTTTTTTACTGGTTAGTGCACTTCCTTTATTTTGTATAAATGCAAGTTGTGTACAAGTGATGTACCTCCAGACCTCATCATTGGTCCTGTCATATTCTACAGTGCCTGATATCTGGCACAGGCATCTCTCAATTCTAACTCCTGGATAACTAATAAACTGACACCCTAAGTTGCCCAAAACCAGATCCCTCACAACAGCAGGCCCTGTGACCCAATTTCACCACTTTGTCAAGGGCAGGTCATTTCTGACAAATTTAATTGAGTTCTTTGATGAGATAATACAGGTAGTGGATGAGGGTAATGCTGTAGATGTTGTATATTTGGACTTTCAGAAAGCATTTGATATGGTCCCACATGGCAGGTTGGTTATCAAATTCAAAATGTTTCGGATTGATAGATTTTTAGATTAGAAGTTGGCTAAACAATAGGAAACAAAGGATTGGTATAAATGGATATTTCTCAGATTGGAGACAAGTTGAAAGTGGTGTTCACCAGCAATCAATATAGAGACCCTTGTCTTTTCTGATTTATATAACAATTTGGAGATGGGTTTTGAGGGCAAAATTATTAAATCTGCAGATGATAATAAGCTAGAGAGAATAGTGAAGTGTGAGGATGGTACTGAGCGACTTCAGAGGGACATTGACAAGTTGGCCAAATGGGTAGACACCTGGCAGATGAATTTGAATGCAGAGAAATGTGAGGTAATGCATTTTGGTAGAAGAAACACAGACAGACAATACAAGGTCAATGGTACAACTTTGAGGGGAGTACAGGAGCAGAGGGACCTCAGGGTTCATGTGCACAATTTTCTGAAGGTGTCCAAGCAAAGTAAAACAGTTAAGAAAGACTTTTGGATTTTTGCGTTTATAAATAGAGGCATAAAGTATGAAAGCAAGGAAGAGGTGCAACACCTCTGAAAATCATTGGTTGGACCACAATTGGAGTATTGTGTTCAGTAATGGGCATCTTATGTTAAAGCCTTGGAGAATATGCAAAGGAGATTTACTAGAATGATGAGAGACTTTAGATAGAAGGAAAAGTTGGAGAAATTGGGTTTATTCTCCTTGGAGCAGAGAAGATTATGAGGTGATCTTACTGAGGTGTTCAGAATTATGAACAATTTTGACAGGGTAAAGAAGGATATTCTGTTTCCGCTAGTTGGTATGTCAGTAGCTAGGGGTCACAATTTTAAAATTGTCAGCAGGGGTTCTAGGAGTGAGATGAAGAGAAACTTCTTTACTCAGAGAGTTGTTAAGATTTGGAATATGCTGCCTGGGGGAGTAATGGATGTGGATTCCGTACAAGAGCTGGATATATATTTGTAAAAGATGAATTTAGAGGGCTATGGAGATAGGGCAGGAGAGTGGGACAAGCTGGGTACCTCTTTCTGCAGCCCATACAGATATGATGGGTTGAATGCCATCCTTCTGTCCTGTAAAATTAGTCTGGAAATCACTGCCTGAATGAGAGGTAGAAACAGAAGCACTCATCACATTTAAAGAAAAGAATTAGGGTTCACATTTGAAGTGCTGTAGCCTCCAGCTGTGGACCAGAAGCTGAAAGTAGGATTAGGCTAGAGCACTTTTTTTTTTAACCTGGCGCAGACATGATAGACCTTTTGCTGTGCCATGTATATCTATCATTATGCTGTACATCTGTGTATGGTCTGCAATAAGGAGTGGGCATTGTGGATTTTTTAAGTGGGTCTGAAGGAAGTTTAAACACTTTGGGAAACACCGTCTTTTATGTGATTGAACCATCATTTTCTAAGTTGCAGCAAAAAAAGCCCAAGAGAAAGGAATGTAAGCCTCTAGCCCAAGGGGCTGGAATACAAAGGGGTAGAATTAAGACCATTAAAACATAAGACACAGGGGCAGAAGTGGCCATTCAGCCCATTCAGTCTGCTATGCCATTCAATGAGCTCACGTCTAATCTGATAATCCTCAACTCCACATTCCTGCCTTCTCTCCATAACCCTTGATTCCCTGACTGATTAAAATCTGTCTTTTTCAGCCTTGAATATACTTGATGATACAGGCTCAAAAGCTTCTGCACTAACAAATTCCACAGATTCACTACCTTCTGAAAGAAGAAATTTCTCCTTGTCTCCATCTTAAATATGCAACCCCTTGTTTTGATGCCCCCCTGGTCCTAGACACTCTCAGAAGGGGAAACTGCCTTTCCGCTTCTGCCCTGTCAAGTCTCTAAGAATCCTATATGTTTCAATAGGTTGCCTCTGTGCCTTCTATATTCCAATGAGTAAAGACCTAACCTACTCAACCTCTCCTTAGAACTCAGTCCCTCCATATCTGGGATCAGCCTAGTGCACCTTCTTTGGACTGCCTCTCTTGCCAATATCTTTCCTTAGATAAGGGCCCTAAAATTGCCACTGCATTCCAGCTGTGGCCTGACTGGTACCTTGTATAGTTTCAGCAAAACCTCACAACTTATACCAAAAGAAGCTCTGATTCAATCCCATTTGAAAGAATACATCCAGTTCCAAACACTACATCTCAGGAAGGATATATTAAGTTGATTGGTTTTTGATTGATTGATTGATTGATTGATTTTATTGTCTCATGTACCAAAATACAGTGAAAAGCTTTGTTTATGAGCGGTACAGGCAGATCATAGCAAGCAAAGGTTGTACAGATCAAAAAGACTTAGAGGGCATATAGGTTCCATTGCAGGTTGCATTATTTGAGGCTAGAGTCCATTCAACAGTCTGATAAAGCTGGAAAGAAGCTGTTCCTGAACCTGCTTGTGCGTGCGTTCAGGCTTCTGTATCTTTTGCCTGATGGAAGAAGCTGTAAGAGGTCATTACCAGGGTGCGATGGGTCCTTGATGTTGGCCGCCTTTCCACAGCAGTGAGCTGTGTAAATAGAGTCAATGGATGAAAGGTTGGCTTCTGTGATGGTCTGGGCTGTGCACACCACCTTCTGTAGTTTCCTACAGTCCTGGGCAGAGCAGTTGCCATACTAGGCCGTTATGCACCCAGAAAGTATGCTTTCTATGGTGCATCTGTAGAAGTTGGTGAGGGATCTTGTGTAGATCCACCAGAAAAAGACTGGGACTCAAAGGGTTAAATTATGGGGACAGTTTTTATAGACTAAGCTTCTGGTCACTGGAATTTAAAAGATTAATGGTTGACTCCATTAATGGTGTCTGTAATGAGGGATTATGTGAATGTTTTGGCAGAATTAATTCATCGTTACTCAATCAAAATGAGTAAAGTAAGTTGGGCAATTGCAGAATGACAGAAATATAATGGCACATGAAATAACTCCACGAAGGCCTGTATCTGTCACCAGGTCACTCTCTATTTACACATGCATAGTACATGACCCAGCTAGCTCAGAGCCGACTCTTAGTGTGAGCAGAATCTCTGACACTCCTGTTTATATCTGTCAGCCAGGGCACCCAGATTAACAGCCCCAATCAAGGAACTCATATTCTATGAGGTCTACCTGGTTGGCCAAATTCCAATCACTGCATTGCAGAAGGAGGCCATTCAGCCTATCATGTCTGTGCTGGCATTGTTGCCTAGTGCCAATCTCCTTTTTATTCGGACCTCGGGAGCTCACCATTACTATCCAAAAAAAAAATCCAATGCACTCTTGAACCCATCTCCCCCATATTTCCAGGCAGAGCATTCCATATCCTAACTGCTCACTGAGTGAAAAAGATTTTTCTCGCATCTGAGATCGTAGGAACTGCAGATGCTGGAGAATCTGAGATAACAAGGTGTAGAGCTGGATGAACACAGCAGGCCAAGCAGCATCATAGGAGCAGGAAGACTGACGTTTCGGGCCTAGTCTCGCATCTGCCTTGTTTCATTTTAATGTTATACCCCATGCACAGCTGAATTGCCTATTCCTGCTATACATTCCTACAAGGCTTGTCTCTCTGATAACATTGACTGCCTCGATCTAATAAAATCACAATTTCTACCTTTTAAAAATAAATCACCCTAATTTGGCTTTGGTTTTACTTATCTGCTTGGGTGGGTGGTTGTGTGTGCAACAACTGCCTCTCTCCCAGATATTTAGGCTCAGCAGCTCCTACAGTTCCATTGTTTTCAGAAAGCTGTTCTGAAAGAGTAAAGATTCTTTCGTTGGACTGTTTACAAAAGTTCTGGGGAAATAAATATTCAAAGGGATTCTCTCTGCATCGCGAATTCCAGAAATGTTAATGTTACAGTTGTCAGTTCCAGGAGAATTTATTTTAATGAATGTGTTTTTCAATTAACATGACGGTTTAGACACGAGTCTTCAGAGGTTTAATGCTTCGTCGGAAATATTAACATACTTTGCAAGTTCTGGACATGGCGAAACAAACTGTCAGGCTCTAAAGTGTTTGCAGCATGTGTAACCCCATTTTATAAGGTAAATAGCATGACTTCAGTAAGCTACACCATATGGGGCATGGTTAGATGTTATGTGATCTGACATCCACTGGCCAACACTCCAGGAAGGAGTCAGGAGACCTGGGTTCATATCTGACCTGGTGCAGAGGTGTGTAATAACATCTCTGAGCAGCTTGGTTAGAAAATATCTAGCCAGGTTTAACAAACCTCAATGGAAAAGGCTTTGGAAATCTGAAGCACACAGGGACTTTGGAATCTTAGTTCCGGATTCTCGTAAGGTTAACATGCAGGTTCATTTGGCAGTGAGGAAGGCTAATGCAATGTTAGCATTCATTTCAAGAGGGCTAGAATACAAGAGCAGGCATGCACTGCTGAGGGTTTATACGCTTCTGCTCGGACCGCATTTGGAATATCATGAACAGTTTTGGGCCCCATATTGAAGGAAGTTGTGCTGACCTTGGAGCAGGTCCAGAGGAGATTCACAAGAACGATGCTGGGAATGAAGGGCTTGTCATATGAGGAGCAGTTGCGGACTCTGAGCCTGTACTCGATGGAGTGTAGAAGGATGAGGGGTGATCTGATTGAAATTTACAGAATATGGAGAGGCCCGGACGTGGAGAAGATGTAGGAGGGATTGGGACCTGAGGGCACTGCCTCAGAGTGAAGGAACGACCCTCCAGAACTGAAATGAGGAGGAATTTCTTCAGCCAGAGGATGGTTAATCTGAGGAACTATTGCTGCAGAGGGCTGTCGAGACCAAGTCATTCAGTGCATTTAAAAGAGAGATAAATAGGTTCTTGATTAGTAAGAGGATCAAAACTTACATGAAGAAGGAAAGAGAATGGGGTTGAGAAACACATCAGCCATGATCGAATGTCAGAGCAGACTCAATGGGCCAAATGGCCTAATTCCATTCCTATATCTGATAATCTCTTATGGTCAATGGGAAGTGGAACCTATAATATTCTTGGTCTTGTTGTGCTATTTAAAATATAGACGGTGTTTATTGATCCAGAGGAAAGTACCATTAAAAAAACAGTAATATTTGTATGCATGAGATAACAAGGTGTAGAGCTGGATGAATACAACAGGCCAAGCAGCATCAGGGGAGCAGGAGAGCTGACGTTTCAGGTCTGGACCCTTCTTCAGAAATGGGGGAGGGGAAGGGGATTCTGAAATAAATAGCGAGAGTGGGGAGGTGGATGGAAGATGGATAAAGGAGCAGATAGGTGGAGAGGAGACAGTCAGGTCAAGGAGGCGGGGATGGAGCCAGTAAAGGTGAGTGTCAGTGGGGAGTTAGGGTGGGGATTGGTCAGTCCAGGGAAGACAGACAGGTCAAGGGGGCGGGGATGAGGCTGGTATGTAGGAGGTGGGGATGGGGCTTGAGGTGGGAGGAGGGGATAGGTGGGAGAAAGGACGGACAGGTTAGGGAGGTGGGGACAAGCTGGGCTGGTTTTGGGATGTGGTTGGGGGCAGGGAGATTTTGAAGCTTGTGAAATCCACATTGATACCCTTGGCCTGCAGGGTTCCCAAGCGGAATATGAGGTGCTGTTCCTGCAGCCTTCATGTGGCATCGTTGTGGCACTGCAGGAGGCCCAGGATGGACATGTTGTCTAAGGAGTGGGTAAGGGAGTTGAAGTGGTTCACGACTGGGAGGTGAAGTCGTTTGTCGCGAACCGAGCGTAGGTGTTCCACAAAGCAGTCTCCAAGCCTCCGCTTGGTTTCCCCGATGTAGAGGAGGCCACATCGGGAACAGCAGATACAGTATACCACATTAGCAGATGTGCAGGTAATACTGGTCCTCCACTTGACATTATTTGAGATGAAACTGACTGGTCTGTATCATTCACCAGTTTTATAAGTTTATCCTTCTGGGCAGGTAACAAAGACTTTACTGAAGAAACATCTTACTGTGGGTTCATCTTGCCACAAGGCTGTGAGAGAGGGCAAGATCATGAAATATTGTATCACTTCCTGTGATTGACGTTGTATCTTATTGGCGTATGAAACTGTCCGACTTAAGCCTTATACTGCATCCCACCCATCCCCCAAGCTTTGGTTCTACCAATTATACAACAAAAGCTATCACGATTGGATTTGGTGTTCATTTGAGCATACTGGAATTTCTAGACACATTCCAAGAGAGCAGCGACTCAATACTCCTTAGTTCAAGAGTTCATCAGGGTAGTGTCCTAGGCTCAACCATCTTTAGCTGCTTCTTCAATGACCTTCCGTCCATCATAAGGACAGAAGTGGGGATGTTCACCGATGATTGCACAATGTTCAGCACTATTCGTGATACTTAGATATTGAGGCAGTCCATGTTCAAATACGGGATGACCTGGACTCATCAGAACAAATGAAGATTGCCAAATTTCAAATGATCATAGCAATTTACACTACAGGAGAAAATGGTACTTATTAGCCAAAGCATTGTTCTGAAAAACACAGTGGGGAATAATAAGCTCCTTAATCTTTCAGGTAATTCAACAAATGCTCAAAACTTAGACATACAGGCAGCCTCCGGGTTGCAAACATGTTCCATTTCTGAATCCATTTGCAAATCAATTCAAACACAGCAAAAGCAGAAATTGCTAGCAAAACTCAGCAGGCCTGGCAGCATCTGTGGGGAGAAAGCAGAGTTACCGTTTCAAGTCCGGTGATTCCCATCAGCTCTGCTTTCTCCCCACAGATGCTGCCAAACCTGCTGAGTTTCACCAGCAATTTCCATTCTTGTTTCAGATCCCCAGCATCTTCAGTTCTTTGTAGTATTTCAATTTATGCACAAGTTGGCACACAATACAGAACAATATGAAGTAGCCATTTGTCAATACATGAAATATTCATATGTCAGATATTTAAAATTACACCCCAGTATGGAATCACATTTGAACATTTGTAAGTCAGAAGTTTATAAATTGGGGATTTCCTGTATTCCATTTGTTTCCAGGGAATGTGTTCCACCATAAATTGTGGTTTGACTGATTATCTTAAATGGGCAATTAATATAGCTGTTAAAACACTCAGGATTGTTGGACTTGTGCAGCCCAAACAAGGAATTATATCTAACTATGGATATTTCATTGTGTTTTGGAAGAGCAGGTTATTCAAGTACTCTGCATATTACAAACACCTGAAGAAACCTGATTTGGTCAAATCAATTGTTGAGATGTTTTACCTGCATATCTCATATTCTACTAACACTGAATTTCATTCATGACGCTGCTTAGTTGTGTTGTAGGCAGAATGCTTTTTGCGATTGACAGCAACATCCTGTATTGCAGCATGAAATGGCCTGCTTAACTTGTTATTCTTGTTTTGGGATACTTTATCTTTCCTCAGTTAACTGGGGTAGATCAGGCAGCTTCCAATTTCAGATATGGCGGGGTCTGTCCTATTTGTAATTTTTTGCAAGTATACATTGAGCAATAACCTGATCAGGATAGCTTTGATACAATCTATTTATGTATTAAAAATGATCTATTTCAACTTTATTGGTTTTCTGTTCCACATATTTAAAAAAAAATTATTCATTCATTGGTATGTGGGCATCACTGACTGGATTAGCATTTATTGCCCGCCCCTAGTTGCCCTTGAAAAGGTGATGGTGAGCTGCCTTCTTGAACCACTGCAGTCCATGTGCTGTAGGTCAACTCACAATGCCCTTAGGGAGTGAATTCCGGGATTTTAACCCAGCAACACTGAAGGAATGACAATATATTTCCAAGTCTTGATGGTGAGTGACTTGGAGTTGTTCCACAGGCAGAGATAATTGTTTCTTGTTTGATTTTCTGCAGATTCGATCAGTTTTCAGTTCACTCAAAGAAGTCAGTGATACTTATAACTTAGTTTCTATTCTCTGAACTTGGAACTGATAATGAGATGTTAGGCAGGGAACTTTCTAATCTTCACGCTGTAGTATCAACAGCCAAAATCCTTCTCCCAGAAAACACAGCCTAAAATCCAATTCAAACTTTGACTTCTCCCTGTCAGACTTCCCATCTTCCCATGAGCTCCCAGTTATCATTCAACATCTGCTGGAGCATAAGTTCTCTCCCAGACTTACTAGAACCAGATCCCAGGCACCGACCTCATTAATGGCCAAACATCTGCTATCTGTTCAGACATTCTGCTCTCCACTGGTGTCGAAGAGTCTGTCAAACCTTTTGCTCAAGAACCAACCTGCCATTAACTTTTAGCTTATTTATTCTGTTTTTTTTTGACACAAGCTGCTGCCCACAGACCAAAGGTAATTTTCAGCTCACAGTTCTCAGTTCTCAGCTCCAAGCCAAAATTGATAAAAGAATGAAATAAAAATAATGAAAGATCAGTGAGGATTCTAACAGCTGCCCAGGGACCTTTAGTGAACTTCTGCAGGGCAGCTTGTGGATGCGGTGCCAATCAAGCAGGCTACTTTGTTCTGGATGGTGTCAAGCTTCTTCAGTATTGTTGGATCTGTACCCATCCAGGCAAGTAGGGAGTATATCATCACACTCCTGACTTTTACCTTGTAGATGGCAGATAGGCACTGGGCAGTCAGGAGATCAGTTACACACTGCAGGATTCCTAGCCTCTGACCTACTCAGGGAGTGCCAGTACTTTTCTGACTGGTCCAGTCCAGTTTCTGGTCAGTGGTAACCCTCAGGATGTTGACACCGAGGATTTCAATGATGGTAATGTTACTGAATTTCAAAGAGTGAAAGTTAAATCCTCTTTTGTTGGAGATGGTCATTGCCTCCAAGGGGTTTCTCCATGAGATTTGCACTATCCTACTTAATCTAACTCTACCTGCGTAACCAATTCCTTTCTGTTACAGATGTTTCTTTAGCTTCACCTTAAAGGTATCTTTCCAGTTCATCTCAGTTACTTTTTGTGTCAGCATTCTCAACATTGTCTGCGTGAAGAGGTTTCTCATTAATATTTTACAATATTTACTGGTGTCCATCTTACACTTTGGACCCTAGTTTTGATCTTTTCTCCCAGCAGATACTCTGTGTGTCTCATACCCCTCCAACAGGCCACTGCTCAACTTTCTTGATCCCTGGAGAAAAGAACCTTTTCAAACTTTCAACAGGGAAGAAAGACACCTCATAGAATCATAGAATCCCTACAGTGAGGAAACAAGCCATTCGGCCCAACTAGTCCACACCGCCCCTCTGAAGGGCATCCCATCCAGACCCATTCCCCCTTGTATAACTCACCTAACCTACACGTCCCTGGTCGCTGTGGGTAATTTAGCATGGCCAATCCACCTACCCTGCACATCTTTGGACTGTGGGAGGAAACCAGAACACCCAGAGGAAACCCACGCAGACACAGGGAGATTGTGCAAACTCCACACAGACAGTCGCCTGAGGGTAGAATCAAACCTGGGTCCCTGGTGCTGTGAGGCAACAGTGCTAACCACTGTGCCACCATGCCGCCCCAGACGCTTGCTTAATTATTGGAGCTTATCAGGGAATACGAGATATTTTTGAAGACGACTGATTGTGATGGTGGTCTAAGGTTAAGGAGCAAAAGAAAAGTTGCAATAGATGGAAAGATTTTTAATCAGAAACACACCTCTGGCTTCGTTGTTGCGTTGATGCTGAGTCAGAAGTATTGAGCCCACCTCCCC
Organism: Rhincodon typus; assembly: GCF_021869965.1. NCBI lineage: Eukaryota > Metazoa > Chordata > Chondrichthyes > Orectolobiformes > Rhincodontidae > Rhincodon > Rhincodon typus. Next base: position 10,791,701 of record NC_063339.1, on the reverse strand, counting down.
ATGACATGCTCAAAACTCCACAGAATGCTCTATTCGTGACTCAGCTCAGCTCAGGTTGTAGATTTGCTCGACGAGCCGGTGGGTTTGTTGCAAACGTTTCGTCACCCTGCTAGGTAACATCGTCAGTGCGCCTCTGGTGAAACTCCACCGGCTCAGCGAGCATGTCCACAATCCTCCTCCACAACCCGAGCAACAAATCTTCTCCAAAACTTCAGTTCAGGGCTCAGCTCAGCAGCATGTGACATAAGTAAATGGAGAACCCTAAAACAGAGACAACAAGGTGCAGGGCTGGATGAACACAGCAGGCCAAGCAGCATCATAGGAGCAGAGAGGCTGACGTTTCGGGCCTAGAGTTGGACTGGTTTTGGGATGCGGTGGGGGGAGGGGAGATTTTGAAACTTGTGAAATCCACATTGATACCATTGGGCTGCAGGGTTCCCAAGCGGAATATGGCCCGGTTCTGAAACTCATGGAATGAAAGAGCTGGAGGTGGAAGGTGTGTGACGGAGTTTGATTTCTGCCAATGTCACTGGTTCGCTCGATAATGATCTCACCTTGAAGTATGAAGGTTGTGTTCAGGTCTTTAATGTGCAGGGTCTTCTGCACAATACCTGGGTCGATTTGCCCAGTGCAGACCTGAGGGGACATTGCTCTGTCAAAAACGTTTTTCTGCTGAACTGATAAGTGAGGTTCCTTCTACGCTCTTAGATAGATGCAAAACATGGCACTAAACAATCTCAATGAATCAGACTATTTGATTATCACCACATTGCTGTTTCTAGGAGCATGCTGTGCGCATATTGGTTGCTGCATAACTACAATTCAAAAGTACTTGAAAGCGCTTTGCAATGTCCTGAGGCCATGAAAACGGCTGTGTAAATGCAAAGCTTTCTCATTCTCTCTTTCTTTCCATCTCTTTCTTCCTCTCTTGCATCTTTCTCTTTGTTTTCTTCTCTCTAAAAAACTTTTTATTCTCTTTCTCAACAGAATATGGAACGAGGAAGGAAAAGTGAGGCAAACAAATGTTGGGTGAGTGCCTCCAGCTTCACGTTTGGTAAAATAGACTTCACTGCTAACAGCATTTCAGGACACTGTTTGTGCTGATAAGCATTCTTATCAGAGCATCAGTGGCTACAGCAGCAGAGCTTTAGACATTCCTGCCTATCAGCTTTTTTGTTCTGTCAAATCTGGCAGAGAGGTCATGGTAAAAAATGTGTCTTTCATATAAAAGGTGACAGTCCGCAATGAAACAAATATACAATGCTGTCCTCTCCCAATGCACAGAAATGATGGGCTTGACCAGCTGGAAGCTGCGAATATGAGAGAACCTGTACTCACAGAATCAACCAACACAGAGAGAGGCCATTCAGCCCATCATGTCTGTTCTTTGAAAGAACTATCTAATTAGCTCTGTTCTCCTGCACTGTGACAGTAATTTTTTCTGTAACTTTTTCTTTTTCATGTTATATCCAGTTCCCTCTTGAATGGGAATCAGGGAACAAGCCTTGAGAATCCCTGTCCATTACTCACTGCTGTAGCACTCACCCACTTCACTTTTCCTTCTTCCTTCCACTTTCTGTTAAGAGAAAGCCCTGCCTATGCTCAATGAAGAGTTAATATCCTCAGTAGTTGTGATTAGAAAAACATCCCTCACCCCCAGTATAGATCATAGAATCCCTACAGTGTGGAAACAGGCCCTTTGGCCCAACAAATCCACATTGACCCTCAGAGCATCCCACCCAGACCCATCCCCTATAACCCACCTAATCTACACATTCCTGGACACTATGGGCAATTTAGCATAACCAATCCATCTAGCCTGCACATCTTTGAACTGTGGGAGGAAACCAGAGCACCCAGAGGAAACCCACACAGATACAGAGAGAATGTGCAAACTCGACACAGACAGCTGCCCGAGGGTGGAATCGAACCTGAGTTCCTGGTGCTGTGAGACAGCAATGCTAACCACTGAGCCACCGTGTCTCCCTATTTATGACATTCCATTTCCCCCTTCCAGTTGTATTCATGGCCATGTTGAGAGAAGCTGCCTATTTTGTGTTGTTGATTTTGCATCCAACTTCTTATGATGAGCAGAAAGACCAAAGTCTGGCATCTCATCTGCTTGGAGTCGAATCAGCGATGGGAGTATTCTCTCCTTTAGTGCAACTTGATGTAACCCTGGAAGGAGTACCTTAACCTGCCTACATGCTGGCTCTGAAAATATGCAGCCTATCTCAGCATTTCCACAGGGTCTTAATGGAGTAACATAAGAGGAGCTGTTATCCAGAAATAGGCCAAGGACACCTCAACCAAGTGAGACCAAGTGAAGTGGCCATTTCAGAGAATGACTGGGGAACCACTTCAGGATAAAAGGAAGTAGATCTTTGCCATTCAATATTTGGCATGGCGATCATGTCACTGGATTTAGCAATCCAGAGGTTTAGGCTAAATCTCTGGGGACAAGGGTTCAAATCCCATCATTAATTTAATTTAAATTCAATGAATAAATCTGGAATATAAACTTTGTCTCAGTGATGGTTACCTTGACAACTGAAATCCATTGTTGTTAAAAAAACAGTTCACTAATGTCCTTTACAACAGGACTTCTGCCATCCTTACATGTGACTCCAGACCCAAAGTAATGTGGGGCTGAAGCTCTGAAATGGCCCACCAAGCATTCAATTCTAGGGCAATAAAAGATGAGCAGCGAATGCTGGACTTGCCACTGATGCTCACACGTCATGCAAGAGCAAAGAAAATAAAGCTCTTAGCAGCAAGGATTTAATAATGTTCCTGATTAAGTTTTAGATATCAATGCTTTCATTGTAAAGCCACAATGGAAAAATAGATGTGACAGTCTAAAAGTTTTGGGACTGCACCAGTAACCCAGAGGTCATAAAATCAAAATCCACCTATGAATTTGAATTAATAAATCTGTTTCATTAAGTTCCTTCAGGAAGGGGACCCTGAGGTGGCTTGAGCTTATATGTAATTCCACATTATGAGATGACAGGACATAATGCCCTGAATGTAATTCTTTCTCAGACTGTAGATGGCACTGGCTGGGTTAGCATTCATTGTCCATCCACTATAGTCTTTAAGAAAGTAGTAGTGAGTCGTATATTTGAACTAGAGTCAACATGGCGTATGTACACCAATAGTGCTATTGGAGTGTGAGTTCCAGGATTTTAACATAACAACAGTGAAGGAACAGCGATACGTTTCCAAGTCAGGATGGTGAGTGGCTTGGAGGGGAACTTTCAGGTAGTGGAGCTTCCATTTATCTGCTGCCCTTTTCCTTCTAGATGGTAGTGGTCATGGCTTTGGGAGGTGCTGTCTAAGGAGCCTTAGTGAATTTCTGTAGAGCATCTTGTAGATCGTACATACTGCTGCTCGTGAGCTTCGGTGATAGAGGGCGAATGTTTGTGGTGATTGGTACAATTTTTGAAAAAAACTTCAATATTCGTAGTCTGTGTCCAAGAATCTGCCTATGTATAATAAACAGAGGAAAACTGCCCCCTCTCCACCCCCTTTTAATCTTCTGTCTGACCTGTTGAGCTTTAGATTTTGTTCCTTCTCTATCTCAATAAACAGAAATTGCCTTTCATGGCACAAAAGTGGAACAAAAACGCAACAGAGAAACATCCACTACACCACAGAAATAAAGATATATTTCACATAATAAATAGCCAGCAGTGGAGATTGACTTCAGGGCTGTAATCTAATCTTACTGCTCAGAGGAGCTGCTGTAAACTGATCAAGTTTGAGAATAGATAGAAAGGGATTTCAACACAAAGACTATTTGAAATGCAACCACAGCATTAATAGTATTACTTTCAGGCCTTGTGACACCTTGCAAGGGCAGTACACTGAATCTGTAATGTGAGTCCCTGGGAGGGCAAGAAGACACAATCAGAGTTTCATTTCAGTCCCTTTGTCCCTACAAACACAGTTCTGCAAGTTCCTTGATGGATTATCCCACATTAGCCAAGGTTAAGAAAAGTTACAAACTAGTCTCATCAGTATGAATAAGTTGATTTTAATTCTTTAATGCCCTTCATGTACTTGCCTGATTGTGGTTATCAGATGCTTCCTATTCTGTTTTAGAACATAGAACAGTACAGTACAGCACAGCTTCCAAGCTTCTGCTCACATATCTACGTGAACGCCAACACCACTCCTAACCTGTCCTTTCCACACCTCCACCTCTTCTTCTGATTATTGCTGCTGAGACCCTCACCCATGCCTTTGTTACCTACAGTCATAGAGTCATACAACACAGCAACAGACCCTTCAGTCCAACTCATCCATACTGACCAGCTAACCTAAATTAATCCAGTCCCATTTGCCAGTATTTGGCCCATATCCCTCTAAACCCTACCAATTCATATACCCATCCAGATGCCTTTTAAATATTATTATTGTACCAGCCTCCACCCCTTCCTCTGTCAGCTAGTTCCACACATGCACCACCGTCTGCATGAAAAAAGTTGCCCCTTGGGTCCCTTTTATATCCATCTCCTCTCACCTTAAACCTGTGCCCTCTAGTTTTGGACTCCCCAACCTCGGGGAAAAGACCTTGGCCAACCATGCCCCTCATGATTTTACAAACCTCTATAAGGTCACCCCTCAGCATCCAATGCTCCAGGGAATATAGCCCCAGCCTATACAGCCTATCCATACAGCACAAACCCTCCAACCCTGGCAACATCCTTGTAAATCTTTTCTGAATCCTTTCAAGTTTTGAAACATCCTTCTGATAGCAGGGAGACCAGAATTGCACACAATATTCCAAAAGTGGCCTAACCACTGTCCTGTACAGCTGTAACATGACCTCCCAACTCCTGTACTCAATGCACTGACCAATAAAGGCAAGCATACCAAATGCCTTCACTATCCTGGATAACAAGGTGTAGAGCTGGATGAACACAGCAGGCCAAGCAGCATCAGAGGAGCAGGAAAGCTGACATTTCGGGCCCAGACCCTTCTTCAGAAAAAAAAATGGCCTTCACTATCCTATCTATTTGCGCCTCCACTTTCAAGGAACCATGAACCTGCACTCCAAGGTCTATTTGTTCAGCAACACTCCCCAGGACCTTACCATTAAGTATCTAAGTCCTGCCCTGATTTGCCTTTCCAAAATGCAGCATCTACATTTATCTAAATTAACCTCCATCTGCCACTCCTCGGCCTACTGGGCATCTGATCAAGATCTTGTTGCATTCTGAGGTAACCTTCTTCGCTGTCCACTACACCTCCAATTTTGGTGGCATCTGCAAACCTACTAACCATACCTCCTATATTCACATTCAAATAATTTAAATAAATGACAAAAAGCAGTCGACTCAGCATCAATCCTTGTGGCACACCACTGGTCACAGGTCTCCAATCTGAAAAGCAACCCTCCACCACCACCCTCTGCCTTCTACCTTAGAGCCAGTTCTGTATCCAAATAGCTAGTTCTCCCTGTATTCTGTGTGATCTAACCTTGCTAACCAGTCTACGATGAGGAACCTTGTTGAACACCTTACTGAAGTCCATATAGATGACGTCCACTGCTCTACTGTCATCAATCCTCTCATTACTTCTTCAAAAAACTCAATCAAGTTAGTGAGACACAATTTCCCACGCACCAAGCCACGTTGACTATCCCTAATTGGTCCTGGCCTTTCCAAACACATATAAATCCTCAATCTCCCATGCTCCAATGAGAAAAGGTCCCAACCTGTCCAGCTTCTCCTTTTCATTTAAACCCTCCATTCGCAGCAACATCCTGGTAAATCGTTTCTAAACTCCTTCCAGCTTAATAACATCCTTCCTATAACAAGACAGCCAGAACTGCACAGAGTACTCCAGAAGAGGCCTCACCAGATTCTGTACAACCTCAACTTAATGTTCCAATTCCTATACTCGAAGGTCTGAGCAATGAAGGCAAGCATGCTAAATGCCTTCTTAACGACCCTGTCTACATGTGATTGCAAACTTCAAAGACTTAAGTACCTAAACCCCTAGGTGTCTCTGTTCTACAACACTACCCAAGGCCCTACTATTAATTGTATAAGTCCTGTCCTTGTTTGTTTTACCAAAATGCAATACCTTGCATTTATCCGGATTAAACTCCACTTGCCACTCCTCAACACATTGATCTCATTGATCAAGATCTCTTTGTCAGCTTAGATAACCTGTACTATATTTTGTTTAGCTCAGGTGGCAGGATGGCTGGTTTGTAATATAGAAAGATGACAACAGCATGGGTTCAGTACCTGCACTGCCTGAGGTTACCAAGAAGGATCATTGGTAACTTACCTCTGCCCAGCAAGATATCTAACATGCGGCATGTGAAAAGCATAAAAGATGAAGAGAGGTGCTCTCAACATCGAGGTAGAGCTCACCAGACCTCCCATCCGGTACTACCACAAACCTTGCCATAGCTCATGTCGCTCAGACCCCGATAAAATTCCACCCATTTTCAGACTTGTAATGTCAGAAATGCGCCAGCTAATTTTGACATGAAAGATGTATGATTTTTAATATACTACTATCACATGTTTTTTAGAGTTTGGATTTTAAACTAATGGCTTACGGATTTGGTCTATTTGTTTGAAGGAGTTTCATAATTAACAATGTCATTCTTCCCAGAACCATGATTTAAAGCTGTATGTGTCAGATGTTATGGCAGGTTAATGGAAGTTTGTTTATATTGTGGAGTAAGGAAAAATATTAAGGCATTAACTTTACAAAATCTAGAATGAGCAATTTTCCCATTTAGTTAAATACTTCTGAGTTCAGTGCAAATGTCCAGGATCAGATGCAAAATTAACTTCTCCTAGAAAAGGAGGTGGATCAGAGCAGTTATGAGAATAAATTACCTCAGAATAATGTTCTAGCTTGTGAAAATTTTCAGACCAGAAATGTTTGGTCAGAACTGCTGATTAATAAAAGAGTATGAGAGTCTAAGCTGTCAGTTGTGTAAGTAGTCAAGGGAAAATGCTGCACAGATCATGGGAGTGGAATTGAGAAGAAGCAGTTAAGTCAAGTATATAACTTGGATGGGGAAGGGAAGTTCCTCTGGATTTTTATTAACTGTAATGATGTTGTGGTGATGGTGTTGCGGAGCAGATGGGATCTTGTTTTTCTGTGTGTTTTGATATCTATTAAAATATGTTGTATGTTAGTTGGTTTCTTTTATTTTAATTTTCTTTCTTTTGTGTAAATTCACTTCTGTTTTATTGTTAAAACCAAATCTGCAGCCTGGAGTGCTTATGTTACATAAAATAGTGAAAGGCCACAATTAAACAAAATATGATCTATCAATCCAGATTTCATTGTGGAATCTGACTTGGGATTGAAATAATTTTTATAGAGGAACCTCCTAAGGAACAGCCAATGTGATGGTGACCATCACTGACATTAGTTGGGGGATAAATATTGTCTTGGTGTTTATTTAATGAGCCCAGATTCTCAGTTTTAATGACTCATCTGAAAACAGCATCACCAACAGTGCAGCACTCTCTATTACTATAGTGCCAAATATCACTTTTATCATTACAATGTGGTGTAAACCTAGATTTTGCTCAATATGGTCTCTGGAATAGGACTGGAACACACAAATGTTCCTTTTCTATATATTCATGGAATGTGGAGTCAATGGCTAGTTAGCATGTACTGCCCATCCCTAATTGCCCTGCAGAAGGTGGTGGTGAGCTGCCTTCTTGAACCGCTGCAGTCTCTCTCCAGTCACAGTGCTGTTAGGGAGGCAGTCTGACTCAGGCTAAAATGTGTGATCCACTGAGCCAATGGCTGACACCCTTTTTTAAAAAATTCACTCATTAGATGTGAACGTTGCTGGCTAGGCCAGCATTTATTGCCCCTCCCTAATTACCCAGAGGGCAGTTAAAAGTCCTGTGAGTCTGGCGACACATGTGGGCCAGACCTAGTAAGGATGGCAGGTGGCCTTCCCTAAGGGACATTAGTGAAGCAAATGGGGTTTTATGAGCATCAACATGGTTACTACAAAGCTAACCTTTTGTTGCAGACTTTTATTGAATTCAAATTTCACTATTTGCCACAGTGGGATTTGAATCCATGCCCCCAGAACACTAACCTCGGAAATTTCGATTACTAGGTCTAGTGACATTATCACCTCCTCTGCAGTACTGTGTCCAGTTCTGGTCACCCTGTTATAGAAAGGATATTAATAAGCTAGAGAGGGCTCAGAAGAGATTTACCAATATGTTGCCAAGTATGGAAGGTTTAGGATATAACGAAGGGTTAGGCTGGATAGGCTGGGACTCTTGCTACTAGAGCATAGGGGGTTTGAGGGGTAACCTTATAGAGATTTATAAAATTATGAAGGGTATACCCAGGGTTAATGGTATGGATTTTTTTTTCCCCTTGGATGGGGGATTTCAAGAGTAGGGGCATATATTTAAGGTGAGAGGAGAGAGATTTAAAAAGACACGAGGGGTAAATTTTTTATACGGGATGGTTCAAGTGTGGAATGAACTTCCTGAAGAAGTGGCGGATGCAGGCACAGTTATGACATTTGAAAGAAACTTAGATAAGTACTTGAATAAGAAAGGTTTGGAGGGACATGGGCCAGGAGCAGGCAGGTGTGGCTAGTTTACTTTGGGATTTTGGTCGGCATGGACCGGCTGGGCTGAAAGGCCTGTTTCCGTGCTGTATGACTCTATGACTCCCCCTTACTTGCTCACTTGAAGGTAGAAAGTAATGAGATGCACAGTCACTGCAGCCATAAAGAACAGAAGAGTCTAATTGAAGGGGAAGTATTGCCATTGCAATAACATGTTTGTACAGGAATGAGGCAACATTCTGCACAGTGATTGTAAACCTCGTGATTATTGATGCCAATTCCAGATTGCTGAAATGTATTATGCATTGGCAGTTAGTCATGCCCAGATCCCATGCAATATAACAGTCTAGACTGAGGGATTGGTGTGATATGGAGTTTCTGATCACAGCAAGGGTGATAGCTGGGAACATCGCATTAAGTCCTGTGAAAAGCCTTGACAGAACTATTCAGACCAATCAGTCTGAGCAAGGGAGCTAATGATTCTGGCAAATAAATAAAAGAAATGAGTCAGTGAGTTCCTTCGTTGTTGCAAGAGGCATGTGACAAAAAGGAGAGTGTCTCCCCAGTGTCCAATAAAGAAGCTCTCTATATCTTTGTGTTTGATTTGCGATAGACAGGGGTCAAGTTGTCTTTGAAAATCTAAGGCATCTAAAAAGCTCGTTGTATCTGGAGGGTCGATACTTGAGAAAGTGATGTTTGAACTGAAGCTAATCAAATTATTGTTTTGTTTTGGAAGACATTAGGCATTTTCGAAGTAAACTGCTGCTCATTGCAATCAGATGAAGGGTAGTGATTTCAATTACTGTCAGATGTCAAAAGCAATGAGGCCGTCAGAAAGCTAGGAGGCTGCAGTTCACAGCTTATCGATTTAAGTGTTTCATAACCAGACAACCCAGAGGAAATTGTGTATTCAGCAATTGAGCCTGCCTTCACATCAAAGTGAAGCCAAGCATATAGCTCCCAGTTGTCTACTCCTCACTCACTCACTTACAAGAGGGGTGTTGTACAAGGTCACAACACTTGGAACTTTCGTCAGAAACTTGTCTGAGTTTCTCGAGTCAGGGAAAATCTTGACTGCCCTGCATTTAGGATCAGACCCGAAGATTATGGCAGAAGGAGCTTAGGGGATTGGTCTCTAGCGGAGATCATCTGAATGACCCTGGACTTTTCAGAGAGAATTGTGTTGCCATTGATTGAGCCAACCGTAACGATCGAGCTCGGATCTGTTGCTCTTTGATTTGATGGCTGTTGTACCACTGCGGGGATGGGAAGTGAGATACCCCCGAGTATCTGGACAGGAATATAGCCTTGAAATCGGGAGGAAGGGAACTTCTCGGTAGGTCAATAGAGGAGGCCCCATTGTGACAGACAAAACTGATGTAGCCTTTCCAAAGATGCCCAGTGATAAAGGCTGAAAGTTGAGGAGGAATAGAGTCTAGAACGGTATGGACTATATTCACTGGAGTTTAGGAGAATGAGGGTGAATAACATAGAAATGGATAAAATTCTAACAGGTCTAGACATGAATACGTTCCCAATGACTGGGTAGTCCAGAATCAGGGATTATAGCCTAAGGATATGGGGTAGGCCATTTTAGGAATGAGATGAGGAGAAATAGCTTCACCGAGAGAGTGTGGAATTTACTGCCACAGAAAGCAGTTGAGGCCAAAACATTGAATGTTTTTAAAGAGGAATTAGATATAGTTCTTAAAGCTAAAGAGATCAAAGAGTATGGGAAGAAAGCAGGAAGCGGGTACTGATTTGGATGATTGACCATGATCATATTATACGGCAGGGCAGGTTTGAAGGGCCAAATGGCCTACTCCTGTATCTATTTCTTGTGTTTCTAGTGATGGGAAAAACAAAGCATTGGTCACAAAATAGTTACATCAGCACCTCAGAAGAGAAATGATATACTTGTCAGACAGTACTACATTCTGACTCCCACCAAGGTTCTTCAAATTGCAGCTTTCATTGACAACCCATCAACATCAGCAATCCAGTTCATGGCCTTTTTAATTCATTTCATGAAACATCAGCCTCTACTCTCCTTGGGGCTGTGTTTCCAGTTAACTTCAATGTTTGTCAAACACTGAGCTCTGCTGCTGTGTAGTCGAAGCTTCAGTTCTGGAATTTTTGACAAAACAAATGTTGTTGATTGAATTTAAACTTGAAAGCTTCCAATCAAGAAATGTTTGCATTGCTTAAAAATAAAGATGTATTTTCTAAGAGTGTTTTCCATGACCAATACACCTTCTCTGGAAATGGTTAGCCCAGTATATATTATCAGATCATTCTTTCTTCCTTTATTCTTTTGTGGGATGTAGGTGTTGCTGACGATTGTAGTTCATCCATAATTGCTATTAGAAATCGAGTGACTTGCTAGACCACTTCAAAATGCAGTTCAGAATCAACCACATTACTGTGAATTAGGAGTCACATGTAGATCAGACCAAGTAATGATGACAGATTTTCTTCCTTAATGGACGATAGTGAATTCTTCCTGGAAAAGCTCAGCAGGCCTGGCAGCATCTGTGGAGAGAACTCAGAGTTAACATTTCGGGCCCGGTGACCCTTCCTCAGATCCTGAAATGTTATCCAGGATTTCTCTCCGCAGATGCTGCCAGACCTGCTGAGCTTTTCCAGCAATTTATGTTTTTGTTTCTGATCTACAGCATCCAGAGTTCTTTCATTTTTTTCCTGTCTACCCTATCTCTGCCACCAAGAGGTAATTATGCAGACTCATGAACACACAGGAAATAGAGGAATATGGACTATGTGCAGATAAATGGGATTTTGTAAACTTACAAAATTCCCTTTCCATATTACTTTCCTTGTAATGGATTTTTTGAGATGAGTTCCTTTGAGCTTTGAGGTTGATGTTGGCTGTTTGACTGAATACTGTTGGTTTCCATTAAGTGAGAGGCATTATTTGGTCAAGGACTAATTTTCAGTTGATTACTAATATGCAGTCTATATATATCATCTATGACAGAATAAATGTGAAGGTTTAACGTGTGTGTGTGTGTGTGTGTGTGTGTGTGTTGGGGGTATGCCGGGGTGTGTGTGTGTGTTTAGCAATCACAGCCAAGAAGATAATATTTCACAGAAGGCAAGATATGCTGATGACAGAGGAACCACACTACCTTTGTTTCACATACCGATGTGGAAGCGCAGTGTAGAAACGGTCTGTATCTCCGCAAAAATGGCATGTCCTGCACATAGTCCATGCAGCTCCTGTTATGTCCCCATGTGATACAATGTAGATCTTCTTAAAACATCCTGAAATTGATAGCCTCTTCACTCACCCTGCTCCCACTGACAACATGTTTTAACTGCAGAAAATGCACACATGATGGGATAGGTTAGGAAAAGTTTAGAAGGATATGGACCAAATGCAGGGAAATGGGGTTAGCGTGGATGGATATTTTGGTCGGCATGGACCAGTTTTGGCCCTACCTCTATGCTGTAGGACTGTATGACTCTATGACTCTATGATACATTTGAAAGAAGGAGAGAAAAAGAAAACTTTCTTTTTTATAACATTTTCTAAAGAACTCAGCATGTTACAGAGTGTTTTACAGCCTTTCACATCGTTATATTGAGATGGCAATGGCCACATTGTGCACTACAAGGTCCTACAAAAAGCACTGTGATGATGGACAGATTCTCCATTAAGCAGCACATGAGGAAGAGCTCTGCTATTCTTCAAATAAGTACCATGGGATGTTTACATCCACCTATGCGCGCAGAGATGGAGCCTCAGTTTAATGTCTAATCTGAAAGACGGCACCTCTGGCAGTGCAACAATCCCTCCAGACTGCATTGTTGTGTCAGACTCAATCTTACACTCAAGGTCTGGCATTTGTTATGGACCAGACCAAACATCCTCAAAGTATATTAAGAAGATAGTCTAGACTATAATTTTTCCTCATTTTAAAGGCATGTGTAAGTCAAACTACTTGACTTCACATGAACATCAACTGGCTACAAAAAGACACGACCAATACTCACTCATCTCAATCCACGTGGACAAGGAGAACCATGACTTCGACTGGGACAACACCAAGATCCTGGGACAGGCTAGGCAGAGAAAAGCACGAGAATTCCTAGAAGCCTGGCACTCCACGAAGCATGTTATTAATAAACACATTGAACTCGACCCCATTTACATTCCACTACGGAGGAAACCCGGAAGTGAGGCAATCCAGCTCAATGGACCCCAGAGTTTAAAAACCAGGCGGGAAAACACACTGACGCTTCATCAGAGGCTGCACTGAGGATGTTGCCAAGCACGGTAACAAAACGTCTGCGAAACAAGAAACCAGCTCGGCGAGCCAACCAACCTCAACAACCACAACCCAAGCTACAACTCTCTAAAACTTGACTTTAAGCAAAACATACTTTATTTTTACACTACAGTTAACATACAGACAAAACAAAAATAAGGGGAAAGAGTCGGCCTAACTAACTCTATTGAAATGCTAAACAAAACTATATATATATATATAAAACTTCCAATATAGTAACATCCCATAAACACACCCCTGGCAAAGGCAAATTCAGTAAAACAGATTGTCTCACATGCAATTCTAGCAGCAGGAAGAGAACCCCAGCTTTTAGCTATAACAGGGGGAGATGAATAAAGCTTCCACATCCAGCTTCAAGACTCCAGCAACTGTTGAAAGCTAAAACTAAAACTCCTGGTTCTGTGGGAGCTTGACTCCACCTATTCAGGCATCTTTCATTGTTCCAACTTTAAAATAGAAATCCCAAAACCTCACAAGCTGTTTACTTTATTGGCTTTGGAGCAGACTGTTCTTCTCCTCTGACTCAACCTTTCTTCAGAAAAAAAGCCATAGTATCATCACACATTGAGTTTGCAACCACAAGCTGCTGATTCAGGGGAGAGTGCAGCTGGCTGCATTATGATTACCGCAGGTATTTAACAATATCTAAATATGAAAAGTTATAATAATTAAACCAGAAATGACTGAGTCTTTTTTACTCACTTGTGGAACATGGGCATCGCTGGCAGGACCAGCATTTACCACAGGTAGTACAGGAGTCACATGAATGTATCCCATTCCCTAAACGGTATTCTGTTAGGAATTATGATGAGAGTGATGGTCGACCAGAGTAAGTTCAGGAGTAGTACAGTGAGGTACAAAGAAGACTGCAAGAGTGACAGTGATCGGGAATTCTGTCATTGCGTGTTCTTTCGGCCTCAGACAAGAATCCATAGTCTTTGGTGCCAGGTTCCGCAGCTGTCCAATGGGAAGGTGCCTGTATCTTGATGCACCTTGGTGATAGAGATTGTGATCCATACTGATATCATCAGCATAGGTAGAGAAAGACGTGAGGTCCTGCAGGTTGAGTTTAAGCAGTTAGAAAAGAGATTGAAAAGCAGCACCTTAAAGGCAAAGTTCCATGTTACACCCATTGCTGCACCCTGGTGAGCAAAAGTGTCATAGGATCGAGCAGATGAAGATGTGGCTGGAGACATGGTGCAGGAAAGTGGGTTCTGGATCCCTGGTATATTGGGACCCTATCACCTTGCCCAGTCAAGATTTGCTAGCACTGTTGGGCAGGGTTTGAACTAGATTTGTAGGGAAATGGGAACCTGAGGGTAAATTCAGATGTAACAAAATGGGAAATGAAAATGAAAGGCTGAAAATTAGCTCGTGAGTTTGGAAGGTAGAGGGAACAAAAGCTAGAGAGTAAAGAAAAAAAAAGTTTATCACTGCTTCAGGGTATTTAGGTCAAATTGAGGAGATGAGTGAATAAAGCAAATGAGATGAGGGCACAAATAGAACCATGGCAGTATGGTATCAAAGCTAGAACAGCAAACAGTTCAAAGAGAGACAGGAATATTAGCTCGGAGTTCCTCATTAGAGGGTTTTTAGATGTGATAGCAAGGGCCGTGGTGGGGACAGAGGAGGTTAGAAAGGAAGGAGTAGGTGATGGTTTTAGTCAAAGAAACAATGAGAGTTATGAGGACAGCATTGGAAGGTTCATCAAATCAGACCAAATGGATTGAACTGAGGAATGAAAAAGGGGATGTCACACTATTGGGACTGTACTATAGATCCCCCAAAAAATCAGAGACATACAAGGCCAAATGTGTGGGTAGACATCTGAGAAATGTAAAAACAACAGGACAGTAACAGGAGGAGAACTACCGCAATGTTAACTAGGATTGTTTCAGTGTGAAAGAAATGGAGAGAGCAACATTATTGAAGTGAATTCCAGAGAACACACTTGGCCAGTTAGCACCAAATCGACAAGAGACATTGTGGTTCATAGGCTGCAGGAAGTTATCATTGGACTGGACAGGCATAGAGAGAGTTGCAAAAGGAGCTCAATATAGAAATATCTGAGTTAATACATTTGGAGACGTTGTAGATTGATTGATTGATTTATTGTCGTGTGTACCGAAATACAGTGAAAAGCTTTGTTTACAAGCCGTACAGGCAGATCATAGTAAGCAAAGGATGCACAGATCAAAAAGACTTAGACAGAGGCATACGGGTTACATTGCACAGGGTGTGCACTAGGTGAGATCAACGTTAGCAAGATCAGCCTTATTGGAGGCTAGAGAGTCCATTCATCAGTCTGATAATGGCCAGAAAGAAGCTGTTCCTGAACCTGCTTGTGCGTGTGTTCAGGCTTCTGTATCTTCTGCCTGATGGAAGAGGTTGTAAGAGATCATTACCAGGGTGTGATGGGTCTTTGATGATGTTGGCTGCCTTTCCGCGGCAGTGAGCCATGTAAATGGAGTCCATGGATGGAAGGTTGGCTTTCGTGATGGTCTGGGCTGTGCACACCACCTTCTGTAGTTTCTTACAATCCCGGGCAGAGCAGTTGCCATACCAGGCCGTTATGCACCCAGACAGTATGCTTTCAATGGTGCATCTGTAAAAATTGGCAAGAGACCTTAAGGCAAAGATATACAGAATACACACAAGAGCTGCTGAGGAAGTCAGGGACTTTTGAGCTCCTGTCCAAAGTTTCCCTGAAGGTAGTGGGAGAGATTGATAAGATGGTTGAGAATATGGAATATCCTCAATTATTGAAGGCACGGAACATCACCATCTGAAAGTTCCCCTCCAAGCCAGTCACCATCCTGACTTGAAAATATATCTCTACTCATTCACTACTGCTGGATCAATATCCTGGCATTTCCTCCTGAAGGGCATTGTGGGTCTACCTTCAGCACATGGACAGCAACGGTCTAAGAAGGCAGCTCAACACCACCTTCTTAAGGGCAATTAGGGATGGATATTAAATACTGACCCAGCTAGTGATATCCGTGTCCCACAAATGAGTAAAAAAAAGAGCAGGAAAGTTATGCTGGAGCTGTATAAAACACCAGTTAGGCCACAACTTGAATATTGGGCACAGTTCTGTTAACCTCGTTAGAGAAAGGGTGTAATTCTATTCCATTACAGGAGGTTACACAGATTAATAAGGATGTTGCCCAGACTAGAAAAATACAATGATGAAAGAATCATTGCCCTGTGGTTGTCCTCCCTGGAACAGAGGAAGCTGATTAACGAACTCAAGGTTGTGAGGGGCCTGGGTAGAGTGAATGGGAGGGGTTATTTCCATTAGCAGAGGGGTCAGGAACTAGACAGCAGAAATTTAAAGTGATTGATAAAAGGATTTAGAGAGGAGATGAGGGGGAGTTGTTTTCACTCAGAGGATGGTAGAGGCCTGGAACTCATGGTCGAAAGGATGGTAGACACGGAAAGCCTGAGCCTATTTAAAAGTTGTCTGGATTTGCACCTGAAGTCCCAAAACATCTAGGGACCAAGTGCTGAAAACAGGATTAGACTGTGTGACTTGATTTTGGACAGGTACAGACATGATGGTCCGTGTGGCCTCCTGTGCCATAAATATTTCTATTGATATGAAGAGATGGTTGGGTGGGAGGGGCTGTAGATGAATCACTCACAAGATGAACCAGCAGGGACAATGATGGACTAAATAGCCTTCATCTGTGTGGGAATTGTTCTAACATTCTGTGTAGCAGACATTAACCTGATCAGAATAAAAACGTACTTTAAATAATTGCAATGAATAGGATAGTTCTTCAACAAGGCAATAGTATTTCATCTCACTTTTCAGCCCTGCATTATATCAAACAACTTGTGAATCCATTCTTGTTTATATAATATTAGACTTATAGAACACACAATTGTGCTGCATTCAGCAGAACAGCTAATCCTGTATCTGCTCCAGGGTCTAGAAGCTATACTGCATCCTTTATTCTGTGCTTGGATACCCAAGAATGAACATTAATTAACCGTAATCTTGCACATTAGACACGCTGACTCTGGCAGATGTTTTCATTTCCGACGAGAGAGCTGGAGTTGTTAAAAAAAATTGGTTGGGTTGAAATTTGTAAAAGTAGCAGATCAACATTTGTACTGTCCAATCATCACCAGACACAGGCAAAGTTCTGAGGAAGGGTCACTGGACCCAAAACATTAGCTCTGATTTCTCTCCACAGATACTGCCAGACCTGCTGAGCTTTTCCAGCAATTTCTGTTTGTGTCACAGGCACAATTACTGTGTGAAAGTGTAGTTGGTGGTGGTGGTATTCCCAGGTAGCTGCTGCCCTCCTCCTTCAAGATGGTAGTGGCTGTAGGTTTAGAAGGTGCTGTCTAAGGAGCCTTGTTGAATGCTGAGCATTGGTGGTGGAGGGTGTGAATATTTGTGGATGTGGTGCCAATCAAGCAGGCTGCTTTGTCTTGGATGATGGCAAGCTTCCTAAGTGTTGTTGGAGCTGCATCTATCCAGGCAAATGGGGAGTATTCCATCATACTCCTGACTTGTGCCTTGTAGATGGTGGAAAGCCTTGGTGAATTAGTAGGTGAACTACTCTGACCTGCTCCTACAGCCACAGAATTTATATGGCTAGTCCAATTGAGTTTCTGGTCAAAGTTAATCCTCAGGATGTTTTAGTGAGCGATTCAGTGGAGGTTATGCCATGTAATGCCAAGGGGCAATGGTTAGATTCTCTCTATTTGGAGATGGTCATGGCCTGGCACTTGTGTGATGCAAATGTTACTTGCCACTCATCAGTTCAAGTCTTGCTGCACATAGACATGGACTGCTTCAGTGTCTGAGAAGTCGTGAATGGTGCTGAATGTTTTGCACCTATTGATGAACATCCTCAATTCTGACCTTAAGATGGAGGATAGGTCATTGATGAAGCAGCTGAAGACGGTTGGGCCTAGGATATTACTTTGAGGAACTCCTGCAGAGATTTCCTGGAGCTAAGATGACTGACCGCCAATAACCACGACCATCTTCCTCTGTCCCCAGGTATGACTCCACCCAGTGGAGAGTTTTTCTTCTAATTTCCATTGACTCCAGTTTTTATTTCTTTATTCATTTTTGTGGGATGTGGGCGTCACTGGCTAGCCAGCATTTCTTGTCTATCCCTAGTTGCCCTTGAGAAGTTGGTAGTGAGCTGCCTTCTTAAACTGCTGCAGTCCTCCTGCTGTGGGTTGACCCACAATGCTATTAGCGAGGGAATTCCAGGATTCTGACCCAGCGACAGTGAAGGAATGCCAATATATTTCCAAGTCATGATGGTGAGTGATTTGGATGGGAACTTGGAGGTGGTGATGTTCCACGTATCTGCTGCCTTTGTCCTTCTGGATGGAAGTGGTCGTGGATTTGGAAGGTGCTGTCTGAGGATCTTTGGTGAATTTCTGCAGTGTCTTGTAGATGGTACACACTGCTGCTACTGAGCGTCGGTGGTGGAGGGAGTGGATGCTTGTGGATGTGGTGCCAATCAAGCGGGCTGCTTTGTCCTGGATGATGTCAAGCTTCTTGAGTGTTGTCGGGCTGCAATCATCCAGGCAAGTGGGGAGTGTTCCATCACACTCCTGACTTGTGCCTTGTCGATGTTGGACAGGCTTTGGGAGTCAGGAGGTGAGTTACTAGTCGCAGTATTCCCAGCTTCTGACCTACTCTTGTAGCATTTGTGTGGTGAGTCCAGTTGAGTTTCTGGTCAATGGTAACCCCCAAGCTGTTGATAGTGGGGGATTCAGTGATAGTAACACCATTGAATGTCAAGGAGTTGTGGTTAGATTGTCTCTTGTTGGTGATGGTCATAGCCTGGCATTTGTGTGGCGTGAATGTTACTTGCCACCTGTCAACCAAAGTCTGGATATTGTCCAGATCCTGTTGCATTTGGACACGGACTGCTTTAGTGTCTGAGGAGTCGTGAATGGTGCTGAATCTTGTGCAATCATTGGCGAACACCCCCCCTTCTGACTTGTGATGGAGGGAAGATCATTGATGAAACAGCTGAAGATGGTTGGGCCTATGGACACTACCCTGAGGAACTCCTGCAGAGATGTCCTGGAGCTGAGATGATTGACCTCCCACAACCACGGCCATCTTCCCATGTGTCAGGTATGACTCCAACTATTGGAGAGTTTGCCCCCTGATGCCCATTGATTCCAGTTTTGCTTGGGCTCCTTGATGCCACAGTCGGTCGAACACAGCCTTGATTTCAAGAGCTGTCACTCTCACCTCACCTCTGGAATTCAGCTGTTTTGTCCATGTTTGAGCCAAGGCTGTAATGAGGTCAGGAGCTGAGTGGCCCTGGCGGAACCCAAACTGGGCGTCACTGAGCAGGTTATTGCTGAGCAGGTGCTGCTTGATAGCACTGTTGATGACACCTTCCATCACTTTACTGATGATTGAGAGTAGACTGATGTGGCGGTAATTGGCTAGAACAAAAACAAAAGTTGCTTGAAAAGCTCAGCAGGTCTGGCAGCATCTGTGAAGAAAAAATCAGAGTTAACGTTTCAGGTCCGGTGATCTTTTCTCAGAACTGACGGGGCAGTAATTGGCCGGGTTGGATTTGTCTTGTTTTTTTATGCACAGGACATACTTGGGCAATTTTCCAGATTGTTGGGGAGATGTCTGTGTTGTAACTGGACTGGAACAGCTTGGCTAGGGAAGCGGCAGGTTCTGGAACATGAATCTTCAGTACTATTCTCAGAATATTTTCAAGGCCTGCAGTCTTTGCAGTATCCAGTGCCTCCAACTATTTCTTGATAATCTTGAAATCACATGGAGTGAATCGAATGCGTTGAAGACTAGTATCTGTAATGATGAGGACCACTGGAGGAGGCTGAGATAAATCATCCACTCAGCACTTCAGGCTGAAGATTGCTGCAAAAGCTTCAGCCTTATCTTTTGCACTGATGTGCTGGGCTCTTCCATCATCGAGGATGGGGATATCTGTGTAGCCTCCTCCTCCAGTAAGTTATTTAATTGTCCACCACCGTTCACGACTGGATGTGGCAGGACTGCAGAGCTTAGATCCGATCCATTGGTTGTGGGATCACTTAGCTCTTATCTATCACTTGCTGCTTATACTGTTTGGTGTACAAGCAGTCCTGTTTGGTGGTTTCACCAGGTTGGTACCTCATCTTCAGGTATGCCTGGTGCTGTTCCTGGCATGCCCTCCTGCACTCTCCATTGAGCCAGTGTTGATCCCCTGGCTTGATGGTAATGGTTGAGTGGGGGATATGCTGGGGTCATGAGGTTACAGACTGTGCTGGAGTACAATTCTGCTGCTGTTGATAGTCTATTTGCCTCGTGGATGCCCAGTCTTGAGTTGCCAGATCTGTTCAAATCTGTGCCATTTAGCATGGTGTTTCTTATTTTGTAATAAAAGTAATCTTTCTTTACAATGGTCAGGAAACAAATGATGTTGTGAATATAACTGCACCAAAAGCAGACAATTGAACCGTTATCTTCAGAGTCAGTCACAAAGGGGTCATGAAATAAGTCAAAGATTCTAGTGGTTTCCATTGAATCCTCAATATATATGAAGACTGAGAAATATTGAACAGGAGATGGCAGAAACATTACAAGAAATACCAGCATGATTGACTTCGCTTTGTAGGACAATGATTCATTGAAACTAAAATTGGCAGCTATTTTTGATAAAGCTGGCTGGAAACAGCTATTATGAAGCGAATCATCTGACTACCATGAAAGAGAGACTTTGAATCAGAAAGAGCTTCTCAACAGGGAGATAAAGGGAGACATCCGGGACAAACCAGCTAAAAGAGAGATATCCCAAAACGGGTTACCATGAGCCACAACCTGTGCTGCTGGGTAGTAGGGAAACAAAGGAACAGTCACTCATTCCCAGGAACATTTCTGCTCAGTTGACTGATGGGAGCATCCTCCAACTATTCAACTATAGACGTCATCATAGATCCTGAGTCTGGTTTGAATTCGTTTATTCAGTTTATTTGAGAAAAATTGCCATCAAACAAGGCAACCAGACTCCTACAATAATAAAGACTGCTCTTATTTTCAGCTTCACATGTAACTTTAGTCTTTTTAACTCTTCACATCTATATTAGCTCAGAACTATCACTCTTCACCTAAGTAACTTTCAGCAATTTCTGTGTAATTAATTAACCTCGTGTAAAGCGCTTTGCTACGCTGCTGGTTTTATAAGGGACTATATGTGAGTTTATGCAAATTCCGAGCATATGGTGCATGATCCTACATCGCTAAGTCACTGTAATCCTACCAGACCGTAGGGCTGCTCACTTGTAGAGAGAGGCAACTGGTGGTGGTTTAATGTGAGCATAGCCACACCTCAGGCAAGGAACAAGTTGAGAAGGAGGGTCCTTGGTCACAAACAATACCGACAGGAGAAATGAATTTAATGGACTCCCACTTAAAGAAGAAAGACATTATCTATTTTTTTGGTTTTGCAAGGATTGGTGAATCTCTCCCACTGTCCGTAACCCTGAAATGAATACTAATGCCTAAACTGAGTTAAAGAGCCCCGGCTAAATTCAGGTCTGTTACAATTCAATTCTGCCTTGAATTTAGGCACTTTTTGGCCTTAGAACTGTCAATCCAAATTGAATATTCCTGCAGAAATCTGCCTCATACTATACTGGGAAACATGACGTTAATGTCTGTTGAGGCAAAATCACAACAGCTGACAAGTAGCATTTTTAAAACTATTGTAAAACTTTTTGAGATGGAATCATTCAGTTGATTTGGATAGTTCTGACCTGTGAGAGATTAAATAATCCACAAACAAAAATTACAGAAAAAATGTCAATCTGGATTGATTTATGTTTAAGAAAAAAGAAGTTCATCATCTTTATAGTAAATCTCTTGATTTTTCAAATGGAGACAGTGATACTCCTGCATTTTGCAAGCAATCTCACAGACTAGTTAATTATAAACCAAACTATTATCTTCATTTACAAATACATTTCAATAAACCCCCACTATAACTGTCACACTACAGTCCCTTCTTCACATTTCTTCCAGTTCTGATCTTTGGACCATCCCTTATTTACATTGCTGTCTGCCTTTAATCATAATTCTTTGAAGTTTGCGTCACAGGTGGACAGGTTGGTTAAGAAGGTGTTTAGCACGCTTGCCTTCATTGTTCAGACCATTGATTATAGGAGTTCGGACATCATGTTGAGGTTATATAGGATGTTGGTGAGGCCTCTTCTGGAGGACTGTGTCCAGTCCTGGTATCCTGGTTATAGGAAGGATATTATTATGCTAGAGAGGGCCAGAAGCGATTTATCAGCATGTTGACTGGTACAGAAGGCTTGAGTTGTAAAGAAAGGCTGGATCCTCTGGAACTTTTCTCACTGGAGCATAGGAGGTTGAGGGGTGACCTTATAGAGGTTTATAAAATCATAAGGGGTATAGATAAGGTGGATGGCAGGGGTCTTTTCCCTCGGGTGAGGCATTTCAAGACAAGGGGGCATGCTTTTAAGGTGAGAGGAGAAAGATTTAAAAAAGACATGAGGGGCAACTTTTTTACACAGAGAGTGGTTCCTGCATGGAAAGAACTTCCAGTGGAAGCAGTGGATGTGGGTACAGTTACAATGTTTAAAAAAACATTTGGATAAGTATGTGAATAGGAAAGGTTTGGAAGGATATGGGCCAAGCGCAGGCAGGTGGAGATTACTTTATTTTGGGCGCATGGTTGGCATGAACTGGTTGGACCGAAGGGTCTGTTTCCATGCTCTATGACTCTATGACTCTATGACCGATGTCCCAAGCTCTTGAATTCCTTTCTTCAACACTTTCCCACCTCTATTCTTCCCTCCTTTAAGATACGCACTAAAGATGATCTTGATCGCCTTGTCTCAGTACCCCACCGTGTGGCTCAGTGCCAAGTTTTGTCTGATAATATTTCTGTCAGGTATAGCTGGGTTAATGGTGGCAATGACTAACCATCCAGAGACCCAGGTTAGTGTTCTGGGAATGTGGCTTCAAATCTTGCCATGGGAAATGGTGTAATTTAAATTCAATTAATAAACCTAGAATATAAAGCTAGCCTCTGTAATGGTGACTATCTAACCACTGTCAATTGTTGCAAAAACTCACCTGGTTCATTAATGTCCTTCAGAGAAGGAATCTGCCGTCCTTAGCTGGTCTGACATAGTGTTTCCAGACCCACAGCAATAAGGTTGATTTTGACTGTTATTTAGTTATAAGCTATTTAGTTCTAGGACAATTAGGAATGGGCAACAAATACTGCCAATGCCAGAAATGCTCATATTCAAGAGAATTAAAATAAAACTTGTACAAAGGCAAGTTGTTGTTGTTGACATGATCCTTTAAGAAATGGCAAACAGTCCATGTTCATATGCAACAAGATCTGGGCAATATCCAGGCATGGGCTGACAAGTGGCAATTAATATTTATGTCACACAAATGCCAGGCGATAACCATCTCTAATAAGAGACAATCTTACCACCGCACCTCGGCATTCAATGCTGTTACCATCGCTGAATATCTCTCAATCAATATTCGTAGGGTTACCATTGACCAGAAACTCAAGTGAACTCACCACGTAAACACAATGAACGGGTCAGAGGCTATGAATACTATGGCCGGTAACTCACCTCCTAACTCCCCAAAGCCTGTCCACCATCTGCAAGGCATAAGTCAGGAATAATCCCCATGTGCCTGGGTGGGTACAGCTCTAACAACACTCAAGAAGCTTGACACCATCCAGGGCAAAGCAACCCTGCTTGATTGGCACTACATGCACAAGCATCCACAAGCATCAACTTTCTCCACCACATATGCTCAGTAGCAGCAGTGTGTATTATCTACAAAATGCACAGCAGAAATTCACCAAAGAATCTCAGGCAGCACCTTCAAACCCATGACCACTTTTATCTAGAAGGACAAAGGGAGCAGAAAAACCTGGATAGTAGGAACTGCAGATGCTGGAGAATCTGAGATAACAAGGTGTAGAGCTGGATGAACGCAACAGGCCAAGCAGCATCA
>NC_063339.1:10684320-10747772 GCF_021869965.1 Rhincodon typus | reverse complement strand
AGTCCCCCACCCTAGGAAAAAGACCTTGGCTATTTACCCTATCCATGCCCCTCATGATTTTGTAAACCTCTATAAGGTCACCCCTCAGCCTCCGACGCTCCAGGGAAAATAACCCCATTCTATTCAGCCTCTCCCTATAGCTCAAACCGTCCAATCCGGGCAACATCCTTGTAAATCTTTTCTGAACCCTTTTAAGTTGTGATCTATTGATCTATGTTTGATCCACTAACTTTCTCCCACCTAACTCCAAAACTTAGGTTTCCAGTGGGTCTGTTTTACATTTTATTCAAATAATTCCCCTTCAATAGACAGCCATGCTGTAATAGTTGCTCTGCAGTATTGCCTAAATACTGCTGTCAAATTGTACAGATGTAAATGAGCTTCTCCGTGGCTGAATGATAAAGGCATTGCCTTGGGTAGAGTTGTGTTTTTTCATTTTTGCAAATCACAACGGTCGTTCTGCTCTCTCCTTACGATAACATGAAGCAGATGGTACCTAAGTTGATCACTGCAGTACCGTCACACAGATATTGGCACGGTTTCACATCTCTGTTTATCTGTAATATTAATTCATCCTCCAGCGCTATTCTCACTTCATCCTAAGAGCTAAGCAGGTCATTTCCACAAACTAGAATTTTCTCCGTCCATCAGTACATCCCTCATCTTTTTGTTTTACACACAAGAAAAAACTTTCAGCGATGTTGGTCCTTGCACAACCTCAAGATGTCCTCAAGCACGTGGTGTTCCCTAGACCGTTATTACAGCTGTAACTTAGGAAGTGTAGGTGCACATCAAAAGGCAATGTGGTCATGATCAGGTCAACTGCTTCTTTTGGGATGACTCTTCATCAGGGCTAATGTGAAGAGTCTGGTGACTCTGATGAAGAGTCATCTAGACTCGAAACGTTAGCTTGCTCTTTCTCCATGGATGTTGCCTGACCCGCTATGATCTCCAGCATTTTTTTGTTTTTGGTACAGATTCCAGTATCTGCAGTGATTTTGCTCCTGCTTCTTTAGGGAGGTTGCTCAAGGGATACATCTTGGGTTAGATGCTAGGAAACTCTCTTCTCCAGAAACTGCAGGGTGGGAGTGGGGGCTGTTGGGGATAGGAGTTGGGGAGGGGTGGTGTTGTTGGTGAGATGGAATGTCATTGGATATTGATAAGCAAGGTAGAAAAGTCCTTGACTGACAAGGGAGTTATGGCCTCAATCAGATGAGGCATGATCTTACTGAATGGTGGAGCAAGGCTAGAGAGACCAAGTTGCCTATTCTTATGTGCATGTGGATGCTGGTATGTAACTTCTTTGACATAGTGGCTATGCCATCTCTCATGTCTACCTGAGAGGGCAGGAAAAGCCCTGGTGTAACATTGCACTGTAATGCACCCGTCCCTCAATGCTACACAGGAGTGTCAGCCGAGATTAAACAGTCCAATCTTTGAGCCTGTATCTTTTTGACTTGGATGAGTGAGTGCTACCTCTGACCCTCACCTTACTTTTTAAAAATTCATTCACAGGCTGAGGGCGTCGCTGGCCAAGCAGCATTTATTGCCCATCCCTAATTGGGGGATGGGAAGCAAATGAGGAGGTCAGTGGACAGTAAAGAGGTAGTAACTAAAGCCTGTAAGGAACTAGATAATGAAGTCAGTGTGACTAAGGGGAAGAGTAGGCAGAGAGCAGATGATGAACGCAAAGGGACAGGTGGTCTGAGGTGCATTTGTTTTAATGCAAGAAGTGTAGTAGGTAAGGCAGATAAATTTAGGGCTTGGATTAGTATCTGGGAGTATGATGTTATTGCTATTACTGAGACTTGGTTGAGGGAAGGGCAAGATTGGCAACTAAATATCCCAGGATATAGATGCTTCAGGCGGGATAGAGAGGAAGGTAAAAGGAGTGGAGAAGTTGCATTACTGGTCAAAGAGGATATCATAGCTGTGCTGAAGGAGGGCACTATGGAGGACTCGAGCAGTGAGGCAATATGGGCAGAGCTCAGAAATAGAAAGGGTGCAGTGACAATGTTGGGGCTGTACTACAGGCCTCCCAACAGCGAGCGTGAGATAGAGGTACAAATATGTAGACAGATTATGGAAAGATGTAGGAGCAACAGGGTCGTGGTGATGGGAGATTTTAATTTTCCCAACATTGACTGGGATTCACTTAATGTTGGGGGTTTAGATGGAGCAGAATTTGTAAGGAGCATCCAGGAGGGTTTTTATAGAGCAGTATGTAAATAGTCCAACTCGGGAAGGGGCCATACTGGACCTGGTGTTGGGGAATGAGCTCGGCCAGGTGGTTGAAGTTTCAGTAGGGGATTACTTTGGGAATAGTGATCACATTTCCGTAAGTTTTACAATACTCATGAACAAAGACGAGAGTGGTCCTAAAGGAAGACTGCTAAATTGGTGAAAGGCCAACTATAGCAAATTTCAGCAGAATCTGGGGAATGTGGATTGGGAGCAGCTGTTTGAGGGTAAATCCACATTTGATATGTGGGAGACTTTTAAAGAGAGGTTTCTTAGAGTGCAGGACAGACATGTCCCTGTGAAAATGAGGGATAGAAAGGGCAAGATTAGGGAACCATGGATGGCAGGTGAAATTGTGAGACGAGGAAAAAGGAAGCATACATAGGGTCTAGGCAACTGAAAACAGACGAAGCTTTGGAAGAATATAGGGAAAGTAGGACCAATCTGAAACGAGGAATTAAGAGGGCTAAAAGGGGTCATGAAATATCGTTAGCAAACAGGGTTAAGGAAAATCCCAAAGCCTTTTATTCGTACATAAGGAGCAAAAGGGTAACTAGAGAAAGGGTTGGCCCACTCAAGGACAAAGGAGGAAAGTTTTGCGAGGAGTCTGAGAAAATGAGTGAGATTCTTACTGAGTACTTTGCGTCGGTATTCACCAAGGAGAGGGACATGACGGATGTTGAGATTAAGGGTAGATATTTGATTACTCTAAGTCAAGTCGGCATAAGGAGGGGAGAAGTGTTGGGTATTCTAAAAGGCATTAGGGTGGACAACTCCCCAGGTCCGGATGGGATTTATCCCAGGTTACTGAGGGAAGCGAGTGAGGAAATAGCTGGGGCCTTAACAGATATCTTTGCAGCATCGTTGAGCACGGGTGAGGTCCCGGAGGACTGGAGAATTGCTAATGTCCCCTTGTTTAAGAAGGGTAGCAAGGATAATCCAGGTAATTATAGACCGGTGAGCCTGACATCAGTGGTGAGGAAGCTTCTGGAGAAGATACTGAGGGATAGGATCTATTCACATTTGGAAGAAAATGGGCTTATTAGTGATAGGCAGCATAGTTTTGTGCAGGGAAGGTCATGTCTTACCAACTTGATAGAATTCTTTGAGGAAGTGACAAAGTTCATAGATGAGGGAAGGGCTCCAGATGTCATTTACATGGACTTCAGTAAGACGTTTGATAAGATTCCCCATGGTAGGCTGATGGAGAAAGTGAAGTCGCATGGGGTCCAGGCTGTACTAGCTAGATGGATAGAGAATTGGCTGGACAACAGGCGACAGAGAGTTGTAGTGGAAGGGAGTTTCTCAAAATGGAGAACTGTGACCAGTGGTGTTCCACAGGGATCCGTGTTGGGACCACTGTTGTTTGTGACACATAAATGATCTGGAGGAAGGTATAGAAGGTCTGATTAGCAACTTTGCAGATGACACTAAGATTGGTGGAGTAGCAGATAGTGAAGGGGACTGTCGGAGAATGCAGCAGAATATAGATAGATTGGAGAGTTGGGCGGAGAAATGGCAGATGGAGTTCAATCCAGGCAAATGCGAGGTGATGCATTTTGGAAGATCCAATTCAAGAGCGAACTATACAGTAAATGGAAAAGCCCTGGGGAAGATTGATGCACAGAGAAACCTGGGTGTTCAGGTCCATTGTACCCTGAAGGTGGCAACGCAGGTCGATAGAGTGATCAAAAAGGCATACGGCATGCTTTCATTCATCGGACGGGGTATTGAGTACAGGAGTTGGCAGGTCATGTTACAGTTGTATAGGACTTTGGTTCGACCACATTTGGAATACTGCGTACGATTCTGGTCGCCACATTATCAAAAGGATGTGGATGCTTTGGAGATGGTGCAGAGGAGGTTCACCAAGATGTTGCCTGGTATGGAGGGCGCTAGCTATGAAGAGAGGTTGGGTAGATTAGGATTATTTACATTAGAAAGACGGAGGTTGAGGGGGGACCTGATTGAGGTCTACAAAATCATGAGAGGTATAGACAGGGTGGATAGCAAGAAGCTTTTTCCCAGAGTGGGGGACTCAGTTACTAGGGGTCACGATTTCAAGGTGAGAGGGGAAAAGTTTAAGGGAGATATGCGTCGAAAGTTCTTTTCGCAGAGGGTGGTGGGTGCCTGGAACACGTTGCCAGTGGAGGTGGTAGAGGCGGGCACGATAGCGTCATTTAAGATGTATCTAGACAGATACATGAATGGGCAGGGAGCAGAGGGATACAGATCCTTGGAAAATAGGTGACAGGTTTAGATAGAGGATCTGGATCGGCGCAGGCTTGGAGGGCCGAAGGGCCTGTTCCTGTGCTGTAATTTTCTTTTGTTCTTTCTTTGTTCTTTGCCCAGAGGACAGCTAAGAGTCAACCACATTGCTGTGGTTCTGGAGTCACACGTAGGCCAGACCAGGTAAGGATGGCAGTTTCCTTCCCTAAAGGATATTAGTGAACCAGATGGGTTTTTATGACAATTGACAATGGATTCACGGTCATCATTAGATTCTTGATTCCAAACATTTATTGAATTCAAATTCCACCATCCGCCATGGCAGGATTCAAACCCAGGTCCCCAGAACATTATCTGGGTCTTTGGAGTAATAGTCCAGTGATAATACCACTAGACTATCACCTCCCCTTAAATTATTACACACTTGCTTCTTACAATGTAATCACATTGGACTGAAAGTCTGAAGCAGAGGCAAGGAACGGGGGCCAGAGTCATAATGGAGCCAGCATGCTGACCTTCTGACTGTAATGTGTGATCTTTTTGACCTGATTCAGAAGTTTAACATGAAGGAACTGCACTTTCTGTTTTTTCCTTTCAATTTTGATGGTGTCATCCTGACCTTAATATCTCTGAGGACTTTGCAGCTCTTACAGAAATAAACACAGTGCTGAAATCTGCCTGACACCACCAGCTCAACTGCAAATTCATCTTTTAAAAGGCAAAATTAAGATATTGGCTCAGTAAACGCATAAAGATAAAGTGGTTTGCCATGCAAGACACTGGTTTCTATTGATTTGTGAGGTCCACTCTTCATGACAGACTAAGCAATGGAAAATCCTCACTCTACAGTTTCATTGTAAGTAAGTGGTACAAGAATATTTTTCCAAAAGGTAACTTGGAACACATTCATTTAAGTAGCTTTAGAGTCACAGAGTCATCGAGATATACAGCACAAAAACAGACCCTTTGGTCCAACTCGTCCATGCTGACCAGATATCCTATGTAAATCTAGTCCTGTTTGCCAGTATTTGGCCCATATCCCTCTAAACCCTTCCTATTCATATACCCATCCAGATGCCTTTTAAATGTTGTAGCTTTGTATCAAAGTTACTAGGAATGTGTACTCTGTATCAATTCAGAGTTCTTTTGCCAAAACTTTGTAAGGTCAAAAGGGGGAGGCCTTGCAAACATTGGGAGTTATCACAAAATAGTTGGCATTTTCCTGTCATTTTTCATCCTTAGAATCAGTTATAGTGTTCAATGGTTTAATTGAGCTGTGTTTAATTATATTGATCTCAGACTAAGATGTAAACCACCTAGTTCTGAGATGAGGAGGAATTTGTGTCACTCAGAGGGTAGGAATCTTTTGAATACTTTAGCTAAGAGAACTTTGGAGATTCAGTAGTTGAGGATGTTTAAGACATTGATAAATAGATATCTAGATATTATTGATATCTAGAAATATTGATACTGATAGTGCAGGAGTTGGCATTGAGAGCGACCATGATCTCAGGGAGCTGGATAGCCTGCTCATGCTCTTATGTCCTATGTGGCTTGGTAACTGCTGTATGTACACTTGCTTGATTGCTTTCACCTTGGCAGGAGCCATAATGAACTAAAGCAATCAGAACCTTCCAAAGAAAGACTTAGATGGATCTGAATAGCCTAAGCTCTGGATATGTGGAGGTATTGTATAATTGGAGTTATTTTAAAATGCTGCATGTAAACCTGTTGTAGCTTAGAGCTAATGTCTCCTTCAGGGGGAAGTGAATGCCTCGTGGTATTATCACTAGACTGTTAATTCAGAGCCTCGGGTAATGTAAGGGTGGCACAGTGGTTAGCACTGCTGCCTCACAGAGCCGGGGACCTGGGTTTGATTCCACCCTCGGGCAACTGTCGGTGTGGAGTTTGCACATTCTCCCCGTGTCTGCGTGGGTTCCCTCCGGGTGCTCCGGTTTCCTCCCACAGTCCAAAGATGTGCAGGTTGGGGTGGATTAGCCATGCTACATCGCCCGTAGTGTGCAGGCTGGGTGGATTAGTCATGGGAAATGCAAGGTTACAGGGATAGAGTAATGGGTAGATCTGGGTGGGAAGCTCTTCGGAAGGTGAGTGTAGACTTGATGGGCCGAATGGCCTGATTCCACACTGTAGGGTTTCTTTTCTAATATTCTGGGGACCAGGGTTCTAATCTACCAATGACAGATGCTGGAATTTAAATTCAATAAAAACCTGGAATTAGAAGTCAATTATACATGATCATGAATTGACAGTCTGGGGAAAATACCCATCCAGTTTATTAATTCCCTTCAGGGAAGGAAATCTACCATCCTTACCCAGTTATCCTATGTGTGACTCCAGGCCCACAGCAATGTGGTTGATTATCAACTACCCTCTGAAATGGCCTAACAAGCCACTCAGTTCAAAGGCAGCTGGGGACAAGCAATAAATGCTGGCCAGCCAGTGATGTCCACATCTC
The DNA here is from genome assembly GCF_021869965.1 of Rhincodon typus. Lineage (NCBI taxonomy): Eukaryota > Metazoa > Chordata > Chondrichthyes > Orectolobiformes > Rhincodontidae > Rhincodon > Rhincodon typus. The sequence continues at coordinate 10,740,826 of NC_063339.1, read as the reverse complement.
ACAGGTGAATAAGAGAAAAGTTCATGGAATCATCCTTACAATGTCCCACTAGCAGGACAGACCCAGCAGAGGTGGTGGCAGACTGGTATAGAGACCCCATATAGTCTCTTGGCATCAGGTCAAAAATGGGGTCGAGGAAACGTTCTGTTAATTACCATGTACATCCTCCCTTGATTGATGAATTAGTACTCCTCCACGTGGAACAATACTTTGAAGGAACAGCCGGTGGCAATGACGCTGAATGTACTCTGGGTGGGAGATATCCACACCGAGTGGCTCAGCAGCAACACTACTGATTTAGCTGGTCAAGTCCGAAAGGACATAGTTGCTAGACTGGTTGGTGAGCTTGGTGTAGGAGGCTGACGAGTGACTTTATGGAGGTTTTCAAAAATCCTCACCAATTTGCCTGTACCAGATGCCTTTGTCCATGATTATATTTGTAAGAGCGACAACTGCACAGATCTTGTGTAGTCTTCATATTGATAATAATTTCATCATCACACTGAGAATACACTCCATTGTGTTGTGTGGTACTATTACTGAGGTAAATGGGACAAACTTCAAACTTCAAATGGATTGAGCAACTCAAGACTGGGTATCCATGAGACGCTGTAGGCCATCAACAGCAGCAGAATTGTACTCCTGCACAATCTGTAACCTCATGGCCCGGCATATCTCCCACTCAACCATTACCATCAAGCCAGGGGATCAACCCTGGTTCAATGAAGAGTGGAGGAGGGCATGCCAGGAGTGGCACCAGGCATACCTGAAGATTAGATATCAACCTGGTGAAGCCACCAAACAGGACTACTTACATGCCAAACAGTGAAAGCAGCAAGTGATAGACAGAGCTAAGTGATCCCTAACCAATGGATCAGATGTAACCCTGCAGTCCTGCCACACCCAGTCATGAATGGACAGTCAACTCACTGGAGAAGGATATTCCACATACGCCACGATCTTCAATGTGGAAGCGAGCAGCCTATCAATGCACAATATAATGTTGAAGCCTTCGCACTTCTTCAGCCAAAGTGCCAAGTGGATGATCCATCTCAGTCTCCACAGAGGTTCTCTGCATCACAGAAGCTAGTCTTCAGCCAATTCGATTCATTAGATGTTATTGTGATTGGAATGAGGTCAGTCAGGTGGATCTCATAGAGTATGAGTTCCCCACTTGGGGATATTAACCTGGTCCAATCAGGGAGTCCTGGCTGACAGCTAAAAAACCAGGAATGTCAGAGGTTCAGTTCACGCTGGACATATCCTGAGCAGAGGGCACCTAGGTCAGCCTATAGCAAAACTCCAAAACAAAGCTAAACCTCGACAAAATGGTTAGAATTTTCTGAAGGATCTGGGCCAGCAAGCCATTGTAGATGCTACCAGTATGTGGGCTCAAGACGGCAAAGAGTCCCACTGAATTGAGTAAGAGAACTCATTGTTGATTGTGAAGAGAACTCATTGGCTGGTATCCAGGAGAGTGCACACCCTCGAAAGTCCATCTACAGCTGGTTTGGAACTGTTAAGTTGCACATCCAAATCAGAATCAACTAAATTAAACGTCTGGTTAAATATATTCACGCGGTTCTAATGGAGGTTGATGCAGGCGCAGCCATGATTGCAGACCCACTCTTTACCAAAACTCGCTCTGGATTCCAACCCTTAAGTTTGCATAAGACCTAAGCTAGACTGAGAACCTATACCAGGGAACTTTTACAGATTAAGGGCACAACTTCGCTTCTAGTCTCTTCTGAAAAGCAGCTGGTTCAGTTACCACTGATTGGAGTAAAAGGTTCGGGTCCAAGCTTGATGGGGTGAAATTGGTTGAGAAAGATTCACCTAGATTGGCTTAACATTTTTTGCTTAGAAAATGTCTGCCTGAGTGAAGTCCTAATTAAACATCTGGGCATTTTTCAGGACGGTCTAGGGACTATCAAAGGAGCTAAGGCCACCTTACTTGCTGACCAAGAAGCAACTCCACGATTCTGCAAGGTCTGCCCAGTGCCATTTGCCTGATGTGCAAAAGTAGAGACAGAAATCAGGAGGCTGGAAAGCGAAGGAATCATTAAACCATTACAGTTTGCGGAATGGGCAGCACTGGTCGTACCGATTGTGAAGCCCAACAGGTCGATTTGCCTTTGTGTGGATTCCAAACAAATGGGACTGTTTTTCACAGCTGGATAAATACCCAATCTCTCGCATAGAGGACTTACATGCATAAATGATGGGGGATGCTGTCCTTCACGAATCTAGACATGACCCATGCATAACTGCAATTGAGAATTCCTAGAAGGGCTTGTACCAATGCATGAGACTGCCTTTTGGGGTAACATCAGCCTGTGCCATTTTCCGACGGACAATGGAAAACATTTTACAAGGTCTACCCCAAGTCGCCATTTATCTGGATGACGTGTTAATAACTAGGAAGACTAATAAACAATATTTAGAGAACTTGGGCATAGTGCTTAAACATTTGGTGGGTTACGCCTTAGGAGGAAAAAAATGCATGTTGCAGGCACCCCAAGTGACTTACTTGGGCTACAAGTTGACAAGACCGGGTTACACCCAATGGAAGATAACGTAAGGGTGTCCCAGCTCCCACGTCTGTACTGGAGCTTAGGTCTTTCCTTGGGTTGTGAAGTATTAATGGAAAACTCATGCATATCCTGGCCTCCGTCCTGGCACCCTTACACTTGCTATTGGAAAATGGTCAGCCTTGGAAATGGTCGCAAAGCCAAGATATAGCTTTAGGGACCCTTTAGCTTTTAGGGAAGTGTAGAAGCAACTATTATCATCTAAGGCGTTGGCACGCTATGACCCCATTTGAGATGTGGTGCTGACATGCGATGCCTCCCCGTATGATATCAGGGTAGTGTTGACTCACGAGTGGCCCAGCAGAGAGGGACACCCAATAGTGAATGCTTCTCGGACTTTGGCCGATGCCGAACACAAGTGTGCCCAGATAGAGAAGGAAGATTTGGCAGTCATCTTTGGCTTGAGGAAGTTCCTCTAATACCTTAACAGATGTAAAATTGTAATAGTGACAGACCACGAACCCCTGTTGGGGCCACTTAAAGAGGACAGGGCAACGCTGCCTGTAGCTTCAGGTTGAATTCAGTGGCGGACTCTTATTCTGAGTGTGTACAATTACAAGTCGGAACGCTGTCTGGGAGGTCAAGTGGCAGATGCAGATGCCTTGAGCTGCCTCCCACTGGCAGATACACCACTGGTGCCACCACTAGTAGAGTTCTGTTCTGGTTTTAAACTTTCTGTACACCCTTCCGGTCACTGCTGACAATATCTGACTGTGGACACAAAGAGATCCCGTCTGGCAAATCTAAAACAGCTGGTGGTGATGGAGGAATCAGAACTGAAAGCATTATGGACCCGGTGAGACCAAATCACTGTAAAGGACGGCGAGCAAGAGTGTTTGGCCCGAGCAAAGATCGCCACCAGATGATGGCTGAACGTCTCCAGGGATGTCCAAGCTGAAGATGTTGGTGAAAGGTCGTGTGTGGTGGCCAGGATTGGATGCTGATGTAGCTGTGTTCGTGGATCAGTGTCCAGAGTGCCAACAAGGACAAAAGTTACAACCAGCAGCTCCCCCACATTTGTGGGAACGGCTGGGTAGACCCTGCGCTTGGTTACACGTTGACTATGCTGGTCCTTACATGTGATTATGCTCTATGGACACCCATTCAAAGTGGTTGGATGTGCGTAGAGTTCATTTCACAAACACGGGGACAACAATTGAAAAGTTGTGAGCATTTTTTTGCAATGCACGGACACCTGGAAGTGTTGGTCACACACAATGGGCCATCATTTATGAGCAGGGAATTTGAGTCTTTCCTAAAGTCAAATGGCATTCAGCATATAAGAACAGCTCTGTACCATTCATCATCCAATGGTCTGGCAGAAAGTACAGTGCAAACTTTGAAGGCAGGCATAAAGAAACAGCTTACAGCTTCACTAGATACCAAATTGTGCCAGATCCTATTTGATTATAGAACCACCCTCCATGCAACTATAGGGATAGCTCCAGCAGAGTTGCTAATGGGGAGAAGACTCCGCACCAGGATAAATCTGATCTCACCAGATCTGGGGGGGCAGCGTGCAACAGCATCAGGAACACAAGACTCCGCCAAGCGAGCCAGACAGTTTACTTCAGGGGACGAAATTTTGTGTAGGAACCATGGGAATGGCCCTGCATGGGCAAGAGATATGGTTGACACAAGGCAAAATTCGCTGACATATAAAGTTTGGGTAAATGCGCCGGTCCTGAACAAGCCTGTGGACCACATGAAAGCTGAAAACTCGCAAACGGTGCAGGAGCAAAATGTGCCAGGCTCCTCGACAGCCTTTGAGATTGTTCTGGAACCCATGGGTTCTCCCTCTCTGTCAAGTATTGTAGATACCTCAGAATCTCAGACTGACGCACCATAAACATCACCACTTGATGTCTTTGCCACCGAATAAAGAGAATGAATTTCTTATGAGATGCTCCGGGCGAAGAGGTAACCACTGTATGTTACACACTGCCTATATTAGAGGCTGAGTTGGAGGAACCTGACCTGGTGCTAAAATGCCCCAGGAAGAACAACAAAACAAAGAGCTGGCCTACATCCTTGGACTTGAAGGGGGAGGAATGTAATGATTGTAATGAGGTCAGCCAGGTGGATCTCACAGAATCTAAGTTCCCTGATTGGAGCTGTTAATCGGCTCCAATCAGGGAGTCCTGGCCGATAGATATAAACAAGTGTGTCAGGCATCCTGTTCAGTCAGGCATCCATCTCGAAGGACAAGGGTAGCAGACGTAAGGGAACACCACCACCTTCAAGTTCCTCTCCAAGTCACTCACCATCCTGACTTGGAAATATATCAGCTTTCCTTCACCATTGCTGGGTCAAAATCCTGGAACTCCCTCCCTAATGGCACTGCGGATCAACCCACAGCAGGTGGACTGCAGCAGTTCAAGAAGGCAGCTCAACATCACCTTCTCAAGGGCAACTAGGAATGGGCAATAAATGCTGGCCAGCCAGCACCACCACAAATGAATTAAAAAATTTCTGAGAGCTGGCTCTGAGGGAGCTGGATCAGTGCCAAGGATTCTCCACATCTAAATAATGGGTGACTTGGTGATAGGACACCAGCCCCTGTTTAGTTATTTCCTGCAGGGGCAGAAGTTAAAGGTCATCACTTGGAACTCAGACAGGCCACCTTTCTTAAGGGCTCCTTTCCACATTGGCATTTCTCCCCAGGAACAGCACCTTGCAGATGCTCTCTTCAAGCCTAGCATCTCTATCAAGACCTGCAACCCCTTTACTCTCTTCCAATCCCACCCTATCCCCTACCCGGCCTTTAGTGTCCTTCCTTGTACTTTCCTCATTTCCGTGGTTTCAAATTTGGGGTCTGCTTGCAGTCCCAGTCCCGGCCACTGCCACCACTGGCACTGTCAGGACTGAATGTCTGCCTGCCCTTTGATGTAGGACACTCATCCAAATCTCCAACCAATCCGTGTTGCATGGAGCATCAAATGGCTGTGATCAGTGAGACAGAGTTCTCCACTGACTGTTTGGGTACTGTGGTGGGAAAGTCTGTCAAAGGAACATAGGAATTAGGAGCGGAAGTAAGCAATTCAGCCCTTCAAACCCTCTCTGCCATTCAACATGATAATGGCTGATCTTATCCCAATCTCAACTCCACTCTCCTGCTGTGCTCCCCATAGCCCTTTATCCTGCTTTTCATCAGAAACATACCTATTTCTTTTGTGCATCTGTTGATTGATGCTTCCTCCACTGCACCCCAGGACAGTGAGTTCCACAGATCCACAACCCTATGAGAGAAGTAGTTTCTGCTCATCTCAGTTTTGAACCTACCTCCTCTCACTCGATATCTATGCCCACTTGTTCAAGACTGTCCCACAGAGGGAACGTCTGTTCAATGTCCACCTTATCAATCCCGTTTAGCATTTTATAACCTCAATCAGATCCATCCTCATTCTTCTGAACTCCAGCGAGCATAAGCCCAAACTAATCAACCACTCCTCAATTCTCTGGAATTGACCTGGTAAACCTCCTCTGAATTACCTCCAATGCCACCACATCTGTCCTCAACTAAAGAAATCAAACTGGACACAATATCCCACGTAGGGTCTCACCAACACCTTATATAATTGTAACAGCACTATCCAAAACATACAGAACATCCTGCCTCTCGTGTCTTTTACATTCCACTGAAAGGGAAGATGAACATCTCAACCCTCAATTGAAGCCCAGCGTCTCATGTAGAGAATACAACTCAACAATTTTCTTCACAGTGACTTTTCTTTTGCAGGTTTCAATATTTCCAGCACATTGTTGTCATGAACATATGAACAAGGAACAAGAGTTAGGTCACTTGGCCCTTCAAGCTCATTCAATAAGATCATGGTTGATCTAATTTTAATCTCAATTCTACATTCCTGCATACCCCCGATAATCTTTCATCTCCTTGGGAATCAAGAATCTATCTCCCTTTGCCTAAAAATATTTAAAGATTCTGCATCCACTGCCTTTTGATGAAGGGAATATCCAAAGGCTCACAGCCCTCTGCTAGAAAAAAATGTCTCCTCGCCTCTGTTTTAAATAGGTGACCTCTTATTTTTAAACTATGACGCATTAGCTCTACAAAATCTTTATTTCAGATTTCCAGCATCTGGAGTAGTTTATGTTTCTTCCCCTTTGCTATCAGACTTTTGAATGGACCTCTTTAATGTTAATGGTCGTCCTTTTTGCACCTTATCAGCAGCTGTAGCACTGTGTCCTACACTCTGTTCTGTTAGTCTGATGCACTTGTATCGTACAATCTGCCTGTAAGGCATGTTAGACAACAGTTTTCACTGTACCTCAGTACACATAATAGTAATAAATCAAATCAAATGTTTGTACGTTATTTCACTGTTTGTCTCTTTTGACACCTCTGTCAATAGAGTAAATTGAAACAGAGTGTAATTTGCTATTGCTTCATCTTGTGGGCTAGACATCAGAGACGGCAGAATTCTTCCCAGCTTAGAGATACTGGACAGGAATGAAATACCTCCACTGGGGCTGGTGTTCTGTCGCAAGTCACCCTTTATTTACAAATAAACAGTCCTTAACTTCAGTACTGCCTCATTTAGAGTCAGGTACCAGAGTATCAGTATCTCTAACACTCCTCCTTTTTATCTGTCAGCCAGGGCTCCCTGATTGGACCAGATTAACAGTCCCAATCAGGGAATTTATGTTCTATGAACCTGTTGAAATCACTGCAAAGAATGGGCCTTTCTTTAATTTGCCATAACAAACCTCTCCAAAACGGTTGTGAAAATAATACTGTGATCCATGTCTTCACTCTGGCATCCTGGGAAAAACAGGTCTTTTCCCTGACCACTACACTTAAACAAATAAGATTTGTTTCTCTGCGTACCCAAGTAAGGTTGACTGAAAGGCCAATGGAAGCTGACTGGATGTTATAAATAACAATATATTTGATATTAACCCAGCGGCAATGTTCTTATGATCCAGACAAAATTTATCCATGTGATTTAAATTTCTTAGCTGATGGAAGCACCAATTGACACTCAGTTGTTGCCTGAGTCAACATAATGATGATCACTGGTGGGAGACACACATTTGCAGACTCTATAAGTCTTGAATATCAACACCTCGTTGCTAAACTCTCATAATTTCCCACTTACTTTATTTTGTCATCTCACATGTCCCCCTTGAGCTCCTTGAAGCTGATCCAGTATTTTGTTTTTCTTCGGTGAAATGGGCTCAGTTAATTTATTATCACAGAAATGGTTTATGTATAGTTAGAAATGGTGGGGCCACTGTGAGCAAGTTATTGCTGTGCAATCTGATAATGTCAAATATAATCTCAGATTCCTTAAGCAGATTTGCTGCAAACAATCCTTTTTGTTAATATTCGTCAAAGGGGGGACAGATTAAGGCAAAGTACTGAGGATGCTGGAAATCTGAAATAAACAGAGGGAACACTGGGAAAACTCAGCAGATTTGGCAGCATCTGTGGAGAGAGAAACAGAATTAATATTTTGAGTATGTTTTGACTCTTTTCTCATCTCATTCCACACTCTGTCTTCCATTATCACTCCCATACTGTTTTGCCCCCTTTAATTTCCCTGCTTCCATTTCTTCTCCCATCTCTTTCGTTCTCTAGTTCACTTTTCAGTGCCTTTATATTGCAGCATGATGGTGTGCAATCTTTTGTCTTTGGCTTGAAGAGAGCTATCCAAACTGTCCCACTCTCCAACTCTTCATCTGTAGCCTGCAATTATTTTACTTTTCGATCTAGTTCTGCTTCGGAGAATTTTGTTGGCTTTTATTCCACCACTCCTTCAGCATTTGCAATCCTGGGCAGTAGTTTCTTTTTTTCCGTATCCCATATTTTGCCAATACTCTTAAATGGGTGTTCCACTTGTTTCTCCCAGTAGTTTCTTTATGCGTTTCATGACTTGGAAGCCATTTTTCTACTTCCAATTTCCCCCACTCTCTCATCCCCTCCCTCACTCTCTATTTCTTTTTCTGGGCAGCTCTTCATAGCACAGGAACTGTGAAGGGGAGGAAAAGTAGAGGCCGTATGTTCGAGGTGGGCGATTGATTACAGGATGTAACCTCTTCAGCATGGAATGACTCTTTCAGAGATAGGAACCTGGAGGACACTACTTTAAAATGAGGCAGTCACTGTAAGTGGTGAGCCATACTGTCACAGCCACTTATTAGGTATCTCAAGGGCTTCAGTGAGCGATGGTGGTATTGTAGTAATGTCACTGGACTTGTAGTGCAGAAGCCTAAACTAGTGGTCTAGGAAGATGCTCGAATTTAATTTGTATAGAAGAATCTGGAATAGAGTCATACAGTACAGAAACAGACCCTTCAATCCAACTAGTCCATGCTGACCATGATCCCAAACTAAACTAGTCCCACCTGCCTGCGCTTGGCCCATTATCCCTCCAATCCAAACATTTCTTGTTCATGTACTTATCTAAATGTCTTTTAAACGTTGTAACTGTATCTGCATCCACCACTTCCTCTGGAAGTTCATTCTACACACCAACCACTCTCTGTGTAAAAAGGTTGTCCCTCATGTATTTTTAAAAATCTTTCTCCTCTCACCTTAAAAATATACCTTCTAGTTTTGAAATCCCCCCCCTAGGGAAACAACACCTGCTATTCATCTTGTCTATACTCCTCATGATTTTTATAAACCTCTAAAAGGTCACCCGTAAACCTCCTATGTTCCAGTGGAAAAACATCCCAACCTGTTGAGCCTCTCCTTATAATCCTCGTCTCAGTGATAGTGACCATGACATGAAAGAATAAAGAAAATTTTGGCCTCCCTGCTATAGGGAAGATGTTGTTAAACTTGAAAGGGTGCAGAAAAGATTTACAGGAATTTTTGCCAGGTTTGGAGGGTTGGAGCTATAGGCAGAGGCTAAATAGGCTGGGGCTATTTTCCTTGGAGTGTCGGAGGCTGAGGGGTGGCCTTGTAGAGGTTTATAAAATCATGAGGGGCATGGATGGAGTGAATTGACAAGATCATTTTCCCAGGGTAAGGGAATCCAAAACTAGAGGGCACTGGTTTAGGGTGAGAGCGGAAAGATATAAAAGGGATCTAAGGGGCAAAATTTCCACACAAATAGTGGTGCGTGAATGGAATGAGCTGCCAGAGGAAGCGATGGTGGCTGGTACAATTACAACATTTAAAATGCACCTGGATGAGTATGTGAATAGGAAGGGTTTAGAGGGAAATGGGCAAAATGTTGGTAAGTGGGTTGAGATTAATTTAGGATATCTGGTCGATATGGTCGAGTTGGACGAAAGGGTCTGTTTCCATGCTGTACAGTTCTATGACTCTATCGAATGATGGGTTTTATGATGTCTATGATTTCCCTAACCCTCCTGTTGAACTATCAAATCCATGTGGTCATTACAATCCGACATCAGAGTGGAAAGTTTAATTCCCTGCCAGTCTCTCCATCTAACATCAGACACCCAGAGCGATGCTGCTGACTGGGAATTAAATGCCCACTTCACGTCATTCATTTTAAAATTCAAATCGGACTCAAACAGTACTTTTCTTCAGCAGAGGCAAATATTACATTGAATAACAGATGTTCTGAGACTTCCAATGGATGTATTTAAGATCCCAAGATGGTTTGGGCTTGTAGGCACATTCATAGATGAGCAGAATTAGCATAGAACTAGCTGCGGATTATAATTTTGTCACTCAGCCAGACCATACATTATTTTATCAGATGATAGAGCAAAATTCCATTCCCACAATGGGTCGTCACTCAATAGGAGTAGGTGAGGTCTTGGTAATGAGTGTCAGAGGGGTGTCTATAACATGGCGTGGTCAATTCTGAAATTTGAACTTCTGGTCTTTGCAAGATTCAATGATGCCACCTCTCAATCTGAACCCTGATAGCTAATGTAATGAATATTGACATGGTTTATTTCATACTGCTAACATTTCTGCATTGGAAGGCATTTTGCTGCTGATTTCTGGAGATGGAACCTGATCAGCACTGATCTGCTACTGATAGTGACCCCTTCTGACACTGAGAGATGTAAACCTTATTCCACGTTGTTTCAGGCCTGATTTTAATACCTCAATTCACTGCTCAAAGATGACTCAAAACAATGAGCCAAAGTTGGGCTGTTATCACAGCACAAAGTAAACCCTGAACATCAAGTATTCAGCACTTGGATTAATGGTCGAGATATACTTATATAGTAAAATTGCATTTTTTTCACATTTCCAGCTTCTGAATGATAAAAAAGTGAGATGATCCATCCGATCTTTGTTTTAAGTCCAACTACGTCCTTTGAATTCTGGATTGTAATTTATTTGTTGTTTTAAAAAAAGTTATTGAAAATATTGTTCATCAGTTGACATTCTCATCACCCAGTGATTGACCTTTGATCAGCCAGCAGCTTTCTCCAGGCTCCTGCTCTTAACCTGGTTCTCAATTCCTGACATTTTCTGTCGAGTAGGAGGTGGACTGGGGTGGGGGATGGGGGAGGAGGAACGAAGGAGTGAAGGTTGAGGTAATGGATAATGAAACCCCATAACATTGACTGTGCTTCCCTCTCCGCAGATGCAGTCAAATATTCACCAACATTATCTGATTTTCTTCCCTTGCAAACTTGCGATAAAAGCTAATTAATATTTTGAAATTTCAACACTTCAATTCAATTCAATTTTAACGCCTCACAGTACTTTGCATGCAGTCAGTTTGACTGACTGTTGTTATGTGGATGAATGCAGCAGCTGATTTGAGCACAGTAAGATCCCACACAGACAATTACTGTATAATGAATGACATCGGAAGAGGCAGAGTTTGCTGGAATGTCAGAAGTGCTACCAAATCTGCTTTCAACAGCGCTGCAGGATCTTAAACGACACTACTGACAGTATAGCGACCAGAATTGAACCCTGGTGGAAATAAGGATTTAAAAAAAGATTGAAGGATGGTACTTATACAGGGGTTTTCACAACCACAGGATGTTCCAAAGTGGTTTTCAGCCAATGAAGTACTCTTTGAAATGCCGTCACGATTCTAATGTAGCCAATGCGGCAGCTAATTTTCTACAATGAATACCTTGTTTCTAGCATCCCGGAGGTTATCATTGACCAGAAGCTGAACTAGACCAGTCATGTAAATACAGTGCCTATAAAAGAAGGTCAGTGGTTGATTCTGCAATGACTAATTCACCTCCTCACTCCCCAAAGCCTGTCCACCATCTACAAGGCACAAGTCAGGAGTGTGATGGAATACTCCCCACTTGCTTGGATGTGTACAGCTCCAGCAAACTTGACACCATCCAGGACATAGCAGCACACTCGATTGGCACTACAACCATCTGCACTATTCACTCTCTCAGCACATCTTCACTGTAGTAGGAGTGTGCATCATCTACAACATGCACTGCAGCAACTCACCAAAGCTCCTTAGGCAGTAACTTGCAAACTTGTGACATCTAGAAGGACAGGGGCAGCAGATGCATGAGGACACCACCCACCTGCTAGTTCCCCTCCAAGCCACTAGCCATTCTGACTTGGAACCATGCCACTCTGCATTCAGTGTTGCTACATTCACCTGTCCTTCCTGAATGGAACTGTGGGTGTCCTTACACCACATGGACTGCAACAATTTAAGATGGCAGCTCACCACACCTTCTCCTGTGTAGTTAGTGATTGGCAATAAATGCTGGCCTGGCCTGAGATGCCCGCATCCTCTGAATAAATAAAACGCACTGCAAGATCCCACAAACCGCAACGTGATCATGAGCCAAACATCTCTTATTTTGTGATGTTAATTAAGGGATATTTATAGACCAGGATTCCACAGAGAACTCACCTGTCCTTCATATTAATGCTGGGTAAGATTTCGTATCCACCTGAGAGGGCAATCAGAGCTTGGTTTAAGACTTTACCTGAAAAACAGCTATAGTGGAAAGGAGATTGCTGTGAAAGGGCACTGTGAAGGCTCACTTGACTTCATCAAATGTAAGGAACTAAATGTATGCATACCCATAATGAGCAATAAGCTCAAAGATAATTTGTAAAGTAAATTACTAACGTGTTGACAGATACAATTAATTAAATTAATTCTTATTCATGGCCACCTCTGTAATTTAACAGTAATTTATTGTCACTTGTGTTTTCATAATAAATATAGTGTAAAATGTTTAAGTCGCCATACTCCAGCACCGATATTAATATCAGAAATTAAATGTGTATAAAAAATTAAGACAAAGTCCATCTTTGTTCAATTTATGGCTCGTTGAGGAAAGGACAGGAACCACATTCTCCACCGCTGGAGAAAACCGACATAGAAGCAGCCAAATCTCGGGCCATTGGCATCCTGGGCCAGACCCGCCATGTTGCTGAAAATGCGGACCACCACAGCGGAACTTTGGAATCCCTGGCTGGAAGATGCCGCAGAAGATGCCTGAAGGAATTCCGGGCTGTTGGAATCCCGGGCCGGACCCGCCATCCTGCTGAAAACACCTAAACAGACCACCATTCTGCCGCGCGCACCAGGATATGCCAGGCATGGCCACGAGGATTGAACCACATCACCTGCAGCAGCCTCCCCAAACATCCTTCCTCCACTGAAACCATTAAAAAATAAGATGAATTTCAATGTTAAATATAAATAAATGAAAGAAATAGGGGGCTGCATGGTGGCTCAGTGGTTAGCAGTACTGCCTCACAGCGCCAGGGATCCAGGTTTGATTCCACCCTCGGACGACTGTCTGTGTGGAGTTTGCACATTCTCCCCGTATCTGTGTGGATTTCCTCCGGGTGCTCCAGTTTCCTCCCACAGTCCAAAGATGTGCAGGTTAGGTGGATTGGCCATGCTAAATTGCCCACAGTGTCCAGGGATGTGTAGATTAGGTGGGTTATAGGGGATGGGTCTGGGTGGGATGCTCCGAGGATCAGTGTGGACTTGTTGGACCAAAAGTCCTGTTTCCACACTGTAGAGATTCTATGAAATCTAAAATAAGATAAAGAATGTGGCAGACCTGGCGAATTAGAAACAGATTGGCTTAGGTGCCTGAACACTTTCAACTTACCCTGGTGTCATCATTTTGTAGTATTCATGAATTATTATTTACAAAATAATGTTTAAAAATTAGGGCTTTTTTGCTGCAAGAGGACAGCTTCAGGAGATTTAATAGAAGTTTTAAAATATGAATGGCAAAAATTATTTCCATTGTCTGGTGAACTGGCAGGGAGCAGACAAGGGCTCAAGATTATCATCAAATGAACAGAAAAGATTAAAAGAATCTGGATCACACAAAAAGCTCAGAGAATCCTTTAACCCCAGTGCCTGTTGAGGAAGGCAAACTTAATGTGAACTGAAAGAGAATAGGAGTAGTACTTGGAAAGTAAGAATATGGTTACAGGGAGCATTGAAAGGAGCTGCATTAGGGAGAGTAAGTTTAGCTGGTGTGTAGGCGCGAACACAGGCCCATTGGACTTAATGGTGTCCTCTCTTTTGTTGTAAATGGAATGGTTTAGTATGAAGTTGTTGGATTCTGCACTATCTTTGGTACTGACTCAGGAGCTGCATATTATAAGTAATCAGGGAATCTGCAACTGCATCTGGTCCATTTGACATGCCTCATCAAATCTATGAGGCCTACCACAGTAATAATAAAATGCTTCAAACCCCTCCCCGAAGCCAAGTCTCCTCAACCAAAACAAACCATTTGCATCAGGAGATGTATGTTGTATTTGATAGATACAACTTAGTGCAGCATCGGACACAAAAGGCACTGTGCACAAAATAAGCACATTTATATTTGTGAACCTGCCTGAGGATTAATTCCACTGTGCTAGGAGCTGTAGATCAGTGGGAGGTGCTCTATGTCTCTGAGTAGTGGGCAAGAACGCTAATATACACATGCACTTCTAGGGTTGTAGTGAGAGAGTGCTTCTCTTTTTCAGGCATTGTGCCTTCCACATGAAATGTTGAAGTAAGCTATTGTTTTCCCTTTGCTGTGATTGTGAATGACCCTTTAGTGCTACTTAGCAGAAGCAGATTGTCCCTGACCAATATTTAACCCTCAACCAAGGTCACAAAATGCACATTATGTGGGTATTTGCAGTATGTAAATTATGCAGAGTTTGCAACAGTCATTACACTTCAAATGTATTTTATTGATTAGAAGGTATTCGGATATCCCCAGGTTAGGAAAAGAACTTTCACAAAACATTAGAAAAAAAATGACTTAACTGAATTTCATCCTTTGAAAAGAATGTGGATGGGGATCTGGATTGTCATAACATTCAAAACCACAAGCTAAGTGCTGGAAAGTGGGATTAATATAGATATGTTGGTGCAGACCCGATGGGCTGAAGGGCCTCGTTTGTGCTATATAACTCTATAACTCAATAAAGGATAGAAATCTCATTGTCTGCCTCCTAGTTCAGCAACTATTGAGACATTTATAATAAATACCTCAGGACCAAGTAGAGTCCTCTATGGAAAACAGATCCTAGGAAAATAAAACCCCATTTAACTTATATTGCAGATGAGAAGAGAGAACTAATTAGCAGATTTAACATCAGAGTGTTTCAATACTGTAGTATTTAAAACAGCCTTAAAGGAAAAAGACTAAATAAGCATGTGAAAAAGACATGGTAGGAGAAATAATACAATCACAGCGCACAGTGAAATAATATCAGAGCTGAGCCTTATAAAGCACAATCTTGGGAAAAGCAGTTCTTAGATTTAAATTTAGATTTATTTAATATTGTCACTTGTACCTAGGTGTAGTGGAAAGTGTATAATGTCGCCACATTCTGGCACCATCTTGGATTACAGAATAAATTACTGAATAAATTGCACAAATGTAAAATAATGAACAAATTGATATTAAATTGATATTGCTAAAACTGAAACAGCTTCAAAAGTTCATCATTCCCTCTCTGTAGACTTCATCGTCTCTGCTCCTCCTGTTGCTGCCTTCCAATATTGTTCCCAGAGTCCTGGCAATGTTCTCATTTCCTGCCGTCTCTGAGCTGGAGACGGTCAAGCGGCAAGGGCCATACACTCCCTCCAATGCTAGGCATTGACCAACGGAGATAAGGAGAAACTTCTTCAGCCAGAGAGTGGTGAATCTATGGAATTCACTGCCACAGAAGGCTGTGGAGGCCAGGCCATTGAGTACACTTAAGACTGAGATAGATAGGTTCTTGATTATCAAGGGGATCAAGGGTTATGGGGAGAAAGCAGGAAAATGGGGTTGAGAAACTTATCAGCCATGATTGAATGGCGGAGCAGACTCGATGGGCCAAATGGCCTAATTTCTGCTCCTATGTCTTATGGTCTTATGGTCTAACAGGCTCCTGGCTCTGGGTTGACTGACAGGGTCCTGGCCCATTTTCTGATGCCATCAGCCAAGATGGAGCAGGGATGGGGCCCAAGCCTCCTGCCAAAGGAACATCAGGAGAAGCCCCAGCACAACCAAAACAAATAAAATCATGACTGAGCTGGAAAGTCAGCAATGAAGGCATGTGGATGTGGCTGGATCCGTCATACGAGCCCGTGAATAGCCAAGCCTCATGTTCAGGAGCCGAAAGCTGTCGTCCCTGATGCCACCATCTTGGGCTACTGATTCTTCAAGATATCAAATCTTTTCAAAATCACTGAAGATGGCAGAAAAGATGGCAAGAGCGCTCAATAAAGCATACAGTGTCCTTGGCTTTAATAATAGAGGCGTAGAATACGAGAGCAAGGAGGTGATGTTGAACTTGTACAAGACTCTTGTTAGAACCTCAGCTGGAGTATTGTGTACAATTCTGGATGCCATATTACAAGAAAGTTGTGAATGCATTGGAGAGCACGGAAGCAACTTACAAGAGGATTGGGAAACTTCAGCTATGAGGATAGCTGTAGGGTACGATAGAATGTAATGGATAGCTCTAAGCTCCAAATGATATAGATGGGTTGGTGGAGTGGACAGGAAAGAGACAGATGGAGTCCAACTAAATGCATTTAGGGAAGTCAAACAGTAAAAAGGGCGACACAATAAATGGAAATATACTGAGAACGGTGGATGAAGTAAGAGATCATGGCATGCAACTGCACAGGTCCCTAATGGTAGCAGAACAGGTAGATAAGGTTGTAAAGGAGGCATATGGAATGCTTTCCCTCATCGGCAGAAGTATCAAATACAAAAATAAGGATATAACATTGAAATTGTGTAAGACACTGGTGAGGTCACAGCTGGAGTATTGTGTGCATTTCTCGTCACTATATTGCAGGGAGGGCATAACTGCTCTGCAGAGAGGGCAGAGAAGATTAACCAGAATGTCACCAGGGCTGGAGAATTGTAGTTACGAGGAGAGATTGGAGAAGTTGGGATTGTTTTCCTTGCAAGAGAGGGATGAGGGGAGACATGGTTGAGGTATACCAAATTCTGAGGGGCAGAGATAGAGTAAACAGGAGGAAGCTGTTTCCGTTCAAAACCCTGGGGGTCATAGATTCACGCTAAGTGGCAAAAGGATTAGAGGGGACGTGAAGAAGAACTTTTTTTTAGGCAGAGGCTGTTGGGTGTCTGGAATTCACTGCCTGAGTTGGTGGTGGAGACAGAGACTCTAAACTCTTTTAAAAAGTACCTGGATCTGCACCTTAAGTGGTATAAGATGCAAGGCTATTAGTTCTGTGCAGGAAAATGGTATTAGAAAGGGCATCTGTGTGTCTTTAGGTCAGTAGGGACAAGGTGAGTTGAATAGCGCGCCCCCACCCCTGCGCATTATCATTTCTATGGTTCTAAGTTGGGGCTGTATTTTTTAGAAGGATAAAGACTGAGAGGGGATTTGATGGAGGATTTCAAAACCATGAGCAGGCCGAACAGGGTTGAGGAGAGATAGTCGGAACTGCAGATGCTGGAGAATCCGAGACAACAAGGTGCAGGGCTGGATGAACACAGCAGGCCAAGCAGCATCATAGGAGCAGAGAGGCTGACGTTTCGGGCCTAGACCCTTCATCAGAAAAGGGTTAGGGTTAGGGTTAGGGTTAGGGTTAGGGTTAGCCCGAAACGTCAGCCTCTCTGCTCCTATGATGCTGCTTGGCCTGCTGTGTTCATCCAGCCCTGCACCTTGTTGTCCAGGGTTGAGGAGATATTTTCACCTGTAAAAGATACGAGAACAAGAGTTTTAAAATGACGTGCAAATGAAGCAAGGATGATACGAGGAAAAAGCTTTTCCACATAGTAAGTTATCAGGGTCTGGAATGCACTACCTGAAAATGTGGTGGAGGCAGGTTCAATTGAGGCCTTCAAGGACACATTAGATTTTTTTTTTGGATAATAATTGTAATGGTGGGTAGGGCTAAGGGGAAAAGGCAGGATATTGGCACTAGAATAATTGAGCCGGCGAGATATGATGGGCTGAATGGCCTCCATCTGCACCATTATTATTCTGTGATTCTGTCATTCTACGTCAAGACATAGCTGATTAATTTTAGGTGTGATGCCACTGTCCTATCAGGTCAAAGAAAATGGCTGAAGAAACAAAAGTTATAGCCCATAGAGATGAAACAACATGGTCCCTGTGGAATAACACATAAAAAGTAGAAACATAGAAACTAGAAGCAGGAGTAGGGGCCATTCGGCCCATTAAGCCAACTCCACCCTTCAACATGATCATGGCTGACCCTTTATCTCAACACCATTCTGCTGCTCTCTTGCCAGACAGCTTGACAACTTTGGCCTCTGGAAATCTATCTACTTCTTTCATAACTATGTTTAATGTCTTGGTTTTCACAGCCTTCTGTGATAGAGAATTCCACGGGCTCATCATTTTTACCATGGCAACAGGCTTTTGAACTTAACTAATGCATTTAAACCAGACCTTAGATACCAAACTCCAATTAAATTTAATTCTGATAGTTTTCACTATCTTGGGCAAATCCTATTGTAAGAAATTAATAGGTCATCAAGGGTATAAGAGGACACTTGAAAATCAGTGTGAGAATCAACTGTCATCTACCAAAAGAAAATCACTGGCTGTCACAGAAATCTCTAAACTCTCAGAATAAGCATCATCTAAATAAAGGTACTACGGCACTCTTAGCTAAAATTCCTGACATGAATTCAATGGAGGAAGGCATTCCTGACTGAAGGACAGTGAAGAAGGCAAAGAATAATCCAGAAGATTTATCCTGACTGTAATTTTGAGAGATTAACTTTTACTTTTTTGTTAGTAATTCAGGTTATATAAGTGGTACTTATATCTATTGGAACAGCTTGCCATTAGAATTTTGTTTTATTCAGGAATAGCTGGTAGCTACGGGGTAATTGTTCAGTTTGTTAGTGGTTCTGTTAATTTGTTAACTGTTAGAGTTAGATAAACAAATATTTACTTGTTGCTTATAAAGTGAGTAACAGGGATTTCTTTCATTTAACTACCCCTCTGTAACATGGTCTCCATAATCCCCGTATCCTAGTTCTAGACTCCCCGAACAAGGAAATATATCTGGTCTGCCCCACCCATTAAAATTTTATACATTTCAATCAGACCCCTTTGCAACTTTCTAAACACCACTGATTTCAGGCCCTGTTGATCTAATCCCTTCTCATAGGACAGCCCTGTCATCGCTGGAACTAGTCTTATGAACCTTTACTGAAGTCCTCTATGGGAAGTATATCTTTTCTTAGTTAGGGAGACCAGAACTGGACATAACAGTCAAGGTACATTCTCACCAAGGCCCTGTACAGTTATAGCAAGAATGTCTTGCTCCTGTACTTAAAACCTTTCGCAATGAAGGCCAACTTACCACTTGCTTTCCTATCATGGAGAGGCAATGGCCTAGTGGTATTATTGCTGGACTGTTAACCCAGAGTCCCAGATAACATTCTGGGGACCGGGGTTCGACTCCCACCACAAAAGATGGTGGAATTTGATTTCAATAAAAGAAATCTGGAATTAAGAGTCTAATGATGACCGTGAATCCATTGTCAAAAGTCAGGAAAAACCCATCTGGTTCACTAATGTCCTTTAGGGAATGAAACTGCCATCCTTACCTGGTCTGGCCTACATGTGACTCCAGAGCCACAGCAATGTGGTTGACTCTTAAGTGCCCTCTGGGCAATTAGGGACGGGCAATAAATGCTGCCTGGCCAGCGACATCCACATCCCATTAATGAACAAAGGGGAAGAAAAAACTGCTTGCTTCACCTGCTTGCTGGCTTTCAGTGACTGGTGTAAGAGGGCACCCAACTCCCTTTGTATGTCAACCTTTCCCAACCTATCACTACCTACATAACATTCTTCGTCCCAAAGTGGGCAACTTCGTACTTATTAACATTATCTTGCATCTACCATGCATTTGGCTGTTCACCCAATATGTCTCAATTGCCTTTTTACATTGTATTCGCCACTCCCAATCGCACCATCACTGCTGTCCACTAGCAGGATGGACCCACTGAGGTGATGCTACAATGATATACAGTCAAGCTGGAGCTGCCCTAGAATTCCTCAACGTTAACTTCGCTCTACATAAAAACTCACAGCATCAAGTCAAGCAAGGGCAAGGAGACCTCCTGCTGTATGTGATATATTACCACCTCAGCTGATGAATCAGCACTTTTTCACCAATCGAACACCAATTGGATGAAACACTGAGGGTGGCAAAGGCACACAATGTACTCTAAATCTGGGGGAGACTTCAATATCCATCTCCAAGAGATGCTTGCTAGCACCGGATCGTGTTATCTCTGGACTGTTAGCACAGAGACCCAAGTAATATGCTGGGGACCCAGGTTCAAATACTGCCATGGCAGATGGTGGAATTTGAATTCAATAAAAATCAGGAATTAAGAGTCTAATGGTGACCATTGTCAATTTTCAGGGAAAACCCATCAGGTTCACTCATGTCCTTTCAGGAAGGAAATCTACCATCCATGGTCTGACCTACATGTGACTCCGTGACCCTGAACTGCCCTCTAGGCAATTAGGGATGGGTGATAAATGCTCGCCTAACCACCAACTCCCTCATACCATGAATAGTTTAAAAAAAACAGGTTAAGCCCTGAAGGGCCTGGCTGCTAGATAGCAAGTGATATTGGAATCAGCAAGAATGTTCTTGCTTGTCCTAGCCCTCATCGATTTACCTATCACAAATGCATCTGCCCATGGCTGTATTGGTAAGTGTGACTACATGCAGTCCTTGGGAAAACAAGCACATGGAATGCCACCACTTCCTGCAAACATATTCTGAAAGTCACACACCATCCTGACTCGGAAACATATCACCATTCCTTCAGTGTTACTGGGAGAAAATTCTGTAACTGCTTCCATAATGGCACTATGCATGTGGACTGCAAAGGTTGAAGAAGCTGGCTCACCAGCACCTTCTCAAGGGCAATTAGGGATGGACAATAAATGTTTGTCAGTCAGCAAAGCCACATCCATTGAATGAACAAATCAACAAAAAAAAACTCCCTTCTCTCTGTGAGTTGATTTGTATCTTCTCAAATTGAGATTGATTCTTAGATTTCCGAAAGAATATTATTTTCCATTTGCTCTCAAGTACAAACTCAGGTTAAGGTAGAATCAGTACGGACGAAGAGAATTGAACAGAACCAGCACCTTGAAGGCTCTCCCCATGAACTGTTCAGCCAAAGGCTAGATGAGAAAGAACAACCATTTTAATATTAGAATACTAAGCTTGGAGGACTGATACAGACTGATCTCCAGAGTGTTTACTCTGAATTTCAAAGGTAGTTGTTTTACTTTGAATAGCCTGCAGAGTCTAGCAACATTGTTTAGTAAATCCTCCGGAGTGCGACATGGATACATCATTGTCATGACAGCCCCACAGTGAGGGCCTTTGAAAAGTGATTCTATCACTAGAAGCAATTCTGTTAACACCGACAAGTATTTCTGTCTACATGCTTGACCTCTTTACTGCAATGTCTTTGCAGAGAAGTCTTCGCTGGTGTATTATGTCTGTTTTGTTAATCCAGGGTGGATTAGGCAGCTGAGTCAACCAGATAATTCTGAATGAAATAACCAAGTGCCTCTCTGAATTGATATTTGGTGAAGTCAATACCCAGTTTCTTTTTTAACCTGTTTTCTTTTCATTCACTTGGCAAGGTCACCCTTCAGCATCCTTTCCAAACTGCCCTGTAGGAGGTGGTAGTGAGCAGCTTTCTTAAACTGCTGCAGCCCTTGGGATGCAGGGTCATCCACGGTGCTGTTGGGAATGGAGTTCCAGGGTTTTTGACCCAGCGGCAGTCAAAGATGGTATGTGACTTGGAGGAGAAGTTACAAATCATGGCATTGTCCTTCTAGCTGGTAGAAGTCACAAGTTTGGGAGGTGCTGGAGAAGGAGCTTTGGTGTGTTGCTACTGCTATGTATCTTGTGTTTCCTCATTGGTTTGGGGGGGCTTGGGGAGTGAACTTATAATGTGCTGCTTTATCTCCTTAAAATGGTGCGGACATGATGGGCAGAGTGGCCTCCACCTCTATTTATTCATTCACAGAATGTGAGCATCGCTGACTGGTCCAGCATTTATTGCTCATTCCTGTGACGCTGCTGTTGCTTTAAGAGGGGAATTCTGTCCTGGTTTTTATTTTGAAGGGAGGTTTTAGGGCAGTGGCCACAATCTGGCTAGTGAAGGCCCATAAAGTAACAGCTTGGGAGGCCTTGGGTTTTGTTTTAAAGTTGAAACAATAGAAGCAGCCTTTCTGGGTGTAGCCTACTCTCACAGACCAGGATTGTTAGTTGTTAGTTATTTAGCTTTGAGATTCAACAGCCATTGCTGTCAGAGTCTCAACCAGTTTGGAAGCTGCAGTAAATGTCTCCTGGCTGCTGCTTTGAGTTTTCACTTGTTATTTTTTCTCTCTCGCTGCAGCTGGATTGCTTGTGAGACAACATGATTTCTGATTTTGCTTTTATGCCAAGGGGAGTGTTGTGGGATGTTTGCTACATTGGAACAGTTAATTAGCAATAGTTACTGTTAAGTTTTCCAATAGAGTTAAGTTATTCTAAGTTCTTCTTTCTTTTGTTGTATTTTAACTATAGTGTATGAATAAAGTGTGTTTTGCTTAGCGTTGAGTGGTTTGACCAGTCGAACTACATCTGGAACACAGCACTTTAAATTTGCCTTTAATATAAAAGATTGTTATGAACTAAGCTACCTTCTTAACATATTTTGAGGGTGTCTGTCTGGTCCATAATATCTGCAAGAGGCTAGTTAAGAGTCAACTATATTGCTGTGGGTCTGGAGTCACATGTAGGTCAGACCAGGTAAGGGTGGCAGATTTCCTTCTCTAAAGGACATTAGCGAACAAGATGGGTTTTCCCCTTAACAATCCCCTAAACAGTTTCATGATCATCATTTAGACTCTAAATTCAAGACTGTTTAATTGAATTCAAATTCCATGGCAGAATTTGAACCTGGGTCCCCAGAACATTACCTGGGTCTCTAGATGAAAAGTCTCATGGTAATACCACAAGGCTGTTGCTTCCCCCATACTGTGGCAATTTTGTGATTCTGAGAAAATGCTGATTAAGACCATAGGAACAGAGATGGTCTAGATGCACAAGATTCATTTTATACAAATCCAGCATCACTCATTGTATTGAGGGAGATTTCGACGGATTTTGTGAATCTTCCAGGTGTTGTTTCAGAACTATGGACCAAGGCCCGTTGCTTGAGGCAATAAGATTGAATAGTTTAAGTATGGAAGAGAGTTAAAGGGTGCTGCTTCAGAGATTCCCATCTTCAATTTTAAACGTCTGCAGCTTCTAGTGAAAAGTGTTATCGAAGTCCAAAACGTATGGGTAGAAAAAGAAGATGCAACAAGATATGTTTTCAGACGGCTGCATCATGCAAAGTGACCAACATTAGTTAATGTGAGCTTGTCACTGGTGCAATGATCTAAAACTTCAATTCGATTACATAGAATTATACAGAAGTCATTACATGAAACACACCATTCATCCCAACTGATCTGCGCCTTGACTCATACTCCACATGAGGATCTTGCGAAAACTTGTAGATCATAGAATCCCTACAGTGTGCAAAGAGGCCATTCAGCCCATCGAGTCTGTGCTGACCCTCCGAAGAGCATCCCACCCTATTCCTGTGACCCCACATTTCCCAAGTCTAGCCCATCTAGCCTATACATCCCTGAACACTACGGGACAATTTAGCAGGACTAATCCACCTAACCTGCACATTTTTGGACTGTGGGAGGAAACAGAGCACCTGAAGGAAACCCAAGCAGACTTGGGAAGAGTGTGCAAACACCACACAGACAGTTGCCCCTGGCACTGCGAGATAGTAGTATTAACCACTGATCTACCATGTTGCCTTCATCTAAGCCAATCAGCTCAACCTCCTGTTCCTCTTTATTTCATGTGATCCAGCCTTCCTCTCAATACATCTCTGCTGTACTGCTTTTTTATTCTCTTATGGGATGGGGGCATCGTTAGCAAGAACTGAATTTGTTTGCTCATCCCTAATTGCCTGAGACCATTACAGAGGGCAGGTAATAGCCAAACCCAATGCTTGGGTCTAGAGTCACATGTAGGCCAGACCAGATAAAGCCAGCAGATGTCCTTCCTAATGGATGTTGACCAACCAAATAAGTTCTTATGACAATCGATGATTGTTTCATGGTCATTATTGCTAAAACTATCTTTCAATTCTAGATTTATTAAATGCAAATTCTGCTAGCTGCCATAGTCACATTCAAACCCTTGTCCCCTGTGCTTTAGCTAGGGATTCTGGATTACTAGCTCAATGGCATTGCCATGTCTCTGCCATCTCCTCCACCCCACTCAGGTCCCATTCTCACCACTCCTAAACTCATAGACATTCACAGCATGAGAAGACCATTCAGCCCATTGCATCTGTGCCAGTCAACAAAGATCTGACAATACTAATCCCTTTATCCAGCTTTTGACCCATAGCCCCGGAGACTACGGCAATGGAATTGGAAATTCAAATACTACTTAAATGTTATGAGAGTTCTGACTCAACCATCCTTTTACACAGTGCGTTCAAAATTCCCACAACTCTCTAAGTGAAATAATTCTCCTCAACTCCCCCCTTAGTCTGCTACCTCTTATCTTAAATCTGTGCTCCTGGTGATTGACCCTTCCGCTAATGGAAAATGTGCCTTTTTATCTACTCTATTGTGTCTCCCATAATCATATACACCTCTTATCAGTTTCCTTCTCCATCCTCTCTACTGCATGGAAACAACCTCAGTCTGTCCAATCTTTCCTCACAGTTCAGACTCTCCAGACCAGGCAGCATCCTGGTAGCATCTCTTTCAATTCCTCCCACTTCCTACAGACCAAGAGGGTGGCCATGGGTACCCGCATGGGCCCAAGCTATGCCTGCCTCTTTGTAGGTTACGTGGAACAATCCCTCTTCGGTACCTACATTGGCCCTAAACCCCACCTCTTCCTCCGTTACATTGATGACTGTATCGGTGCCGCCTCGTGCTCCCACGAGGAGCTCGAACAGTTCATCCACTTCACCAACACCTTCCACCCCAACCTTAAGTTCACCTGGACCAACTCTAAGACCTCTCTCTCCTTCCTGGACCTCTCTGTCTCCATCTCTGGCAAACACCTAGAAACCGATATCCATTTCAAGCCCACCGACTCCCACAGCTACCTAGAATACACCTCCTCCCACCCACCTTCCTGCAAAAATGCCATCCCCTATTCCCAATTCCTTCACCTCCGCCACATCTGCTCCCAGGATGAGGCATTCCACTCCCGGACATCTCAGATGTCCTCGTTTTTCAACGACCGCAACTTCCCCCCCTCAGTGGTCGAGAACGCCCTCAACCGTGTCTCCCGCATTTCCGGCAACTCATCCCTCACAACCCCTCCCCGCAATAACAACCAAAAAAGAATCCCCCTCGTTCTCACGTACCACCCCACCAAACTCCGGATCCAACGCATCATCCTCCAACACTTCCGCCATCTGCAATCAGACCCCACCACCAAAGACATTTTTCCCTCCCCACCCTTATCTGCTTTCCAGATGGACCACTCTCTCCGTGACTCCCTTGTCTGCTCCATACTCGCCTCCAGCCCCACCACACCTGGCACTTTTCCCTGCAACCGCAGGAAGTGCTACACCTGCCCCTACACCTCCCCCCTCACCCCCATCCCAGGCCCCAAGAAGACTTTCCACATCAAGCAGATGTTCACCTGCACATCTGCTAATGTGGTATATTGCACTCGCTCTTCCCGTTGTAGCCTCCTCTACATCAGGGAAACCAAGCGGAGGCTCGGGGGCCGCTTTGCGGAACACCTACGCTCGGTTCGCAATAAACAACTGCACCTCCCAGTCGTGAACCATTTCAACTCCACTTCCCATTCCTCAGACGACATGTCCATCCTGGGCCTCCTGCAGTGCCACAACGATGCCACCCGAAGGTTGCAGGAACAGCAACTCATATTCCGCTTGGGAACCCTGCAGCCCAATGGTATCAATGTGGATTTCACAAGCTTCAAAATCTCCCCTCGCCCTATCGCATCCAAAACCAGCCCAGCTTGTCCCCGCCTCCCTAACCTGTCCTTCTTCCCACCTATCCCCTCCTCCCACCTCAAGCCCCATCCCCACCTCCTACATACCAGCCTCATCCCCGCCCCCTTGGCCTGTCTGTCCTCCCTGGACTGACCAATCCCCACCCTAACTCCCCACTGACACTCACCTTTACTGGCTCCATCCCCGCCTCTCTGACCTCCCTGTCTCCTCTCCACCTATCTTCTCCTCTATCCATCTTCTATCCGCTTCCCCCTCTCTCCCTATTTATTTCAGAACCCCCTTCCCCTCCCCCATTTCTGATGAAGGGTCTAGGCCCGAAACGTCAGCCTTCCTGCTCCTATGATGCTGCTTGGCCTGCTGTGTTCATCCAGCTCTACGCCTTGTTGTCTAAGCATCCTGGTGAATTTCCTCTCTAGTGCAATCACATCCTTCCCTTAAATTGATGACCAGAACTGTAAGCAGTGCTCCAGTCATGACATAATCAGTGTTTTGTACAGTTTCAATGTTGGGAACCAATTTGCTCTCACAAGCAATAATGCTAAATAAAAGACCAGATTTTCTGCGTTAGATGTTGGTTGACAGATGATTGTTGGCCAGGACTCTGGGAAAGAATTTTTTTTTTTGTTTGTACAGTGCTTTGAGATTTCTATTATTTCTGTGAAAGGGCAGGCATGTTTTCCAAAGAGGGCATCTGCAACAGTGCAGCAATCCCTTAGTAATGTAGTAAGGTAGAGTTATAGAGGCATAGAGATGTACAGCTCAAAAACAAACCTTTCAGTCCAATTTGTCCATGCCGACCAGATATCCTAAATTAATATAGTCCCATTTGCCAGCATATGGCTCATTTTCCTGTAAACCCTTCCCATTCATATACCCACACAGATGCTCTTAAATGTTGTAATTGTACCAGTTCTTACCATTTCCTCTGGCAGCTCACTCCAAACATGCGCCATGCTCTGCATGAAAAGGTTGCCCATTAGGTCGCTTTTAAACCTTTCTCCTCCCATTTTAAACGTATGCCTTCTAGTGTTGGACTCCCTTACCCTGGGTAAAAGACTTTGGCTATTCACCCTATCCATGCCCCTCATGATTTTATAAACTTCTACAAAGGTCACCCCTCGGTCTCTGATGATCCAAGGAAAATAGCCCCAGCCACTTTCTCCCTATATCTCAAACCCTCCAACTCCAGCAACATCCTCGTAAATCTTTTCTGCACTGTTTCAAATTTACCATCTTTCCTATAGCAGGGAGACCAGAACTGAATGCAGTATTCCTAAAATGACCTAACCAATGTCCTGCACAGCCGCAACATGACCTCCCAACTCCTGTACTCAATAAAGGCCTTCTTCACTACTCTGTCTACATGTGATTCCACTTTCAATGAACTATGATCCTGCACCCCAAGGTCTCTTTGTAACATTAATCTCCCTCAATATTATTAGAGCTGGTGTTCCATGACGTTCTGCCCTTTCTATTCAACAACAACGAGATAGATTCAGCTCATTGAGATAGATTCACTGCTGCTTTGGCTGGAAGCTTCCAAGTACAAATGGAGAAACTGAATGTGAAAGTGAAAAGGAGTCTTAAAATTGGTAATAGGCTTCTACACTTTCACAAGGCCATCAAACTGAGTAGTGTTGTCTTTATGCCATTTTATTTAATTATTAGGTTCAAAAATGTGGGTGTGGTACAGTGGGTGTGAATGCAGAAATGCATTATCCATTTTCTTCATTCCCACCCCTTAACAATACTGGCTGTGATAGCTGCTTGTGAGCTCCAGATTTCTGTTGTTCAAAACTGTGCTGTCTACATGTGAATTTCCAACCAGTCTCATTCATCTGTCACCTGTGTGCTCATTGACCTACAATGCTGTTTCTGATTTGACTTGATTTATTATTGTCACTTATACCGAGATACAGTGAAAAGTACTGTTTTGCGTGCTATCCAGACAAATCATACCTTACATAAGTACATCAGGGTAAAAGAAAAGAATGCAGAATATAGTGTTACAGCTACAGAGAAAGTGCAGAGAAAGATCAGCTCTAATATATGGGAGCTCCATCCATAAGTCTGATAACAGCAGGGAAGAAGCTGTTCTTGAATCTGTTGGTACATGTTTTCAAACATTTGTATCTTCTGCCTGATGGAAGAGGGTGGAAGAGGGTATACCTGGGGAGGGAGGGGTCTTTGATTATGTTGGCTGCTTTCCCGAGGCAGCGGGAAGTATAGGCAGAGTCACTGGAAGGAAGGCTGGTTCGTATCATGGACTGGGCTGCATTCACAACTCTCTGTAATTTCTTGCGGCTTTGCTGTGTGGTTTGTCTAATGTCATCAATGTTTTCAAATCCCTGCAGGGCTTCACATTTCCCTGATTTCTAACCTAATACAGCCCTATATCTCTTTGTGATCTCTGTGCCCTTTGAGTTCTAATTGCTGATTTTAATTGGTCCACCATTAGCAAACTTCTAGCCTCGGCCCTCAACTCTGAAACTTCTCGACTTCTCTGTCCCTCCTTCTCTGTTCCCTTTAAGATCCTGTATCAAATGTATTTCTTTTGCCAAACTGTTAGCCACTTGTCCTTATGTTATCGTTTGCCAAATTTTGTATGATAATACTTCTGCAAGGTATCTTGCAATGTTTTATTGCAGTAAGGTTGCTATATAAATGCAAGCTTGCAGTGGCTGCATTCTATTGCTTAGGCTGCGAGGAAGGGATGGATCTGAAATTTCTGGGCTAATTTTCCAGATGGATTGACTGTACAGCTTATACCAATAGAGTCATACAGCCATAGAGATATATAGCATGGAAAGAGACCTATCGGTCCAACTCGTCAATGCCAACCAGATATCCTAAATTAATCTAGTTCCATTTGCCAGCATTTTGCCCATATCCCTCTAAAACATTCCTATTCATGTACCCATCGAAATGCCTTTTAAATGTTGTAATTGTACCAACCTCCACCACTTCCTCTGCCAGCTCATTCCATACACACACCACCCTCTGTGTGAAAAAGTTGCCCCTTAGGTCCCTTTTAAATCTGCCCGTTCTCACTTTAAACATATGCCCTCTAGTTTCGGACTCCCTCACTCGGGGGAAAAAGACCTTGTCTATTTACCCTATCCACGTCCCTCATGATTTTATAAACCTCTATAATGTCAGCCCTCAGCGTCTGACGCTCCAAGGAAAATAGCCCCAGCCTATTCAGCCTCTCCCTTTAGCTCAAACCCTCCAATCCCGGCAACATTCTTGCAAATCTTTTCTGCACCCTTTCAAGTTTCACAACATCATTCCTATAGCAGGGGAACGGAACTGAATGCAGTATTCCAAAAATGGCCTAACCAACGTCCTCTACAGCCACAACCTGACATCTCAACTTCTCTACTCAATACACTGACCAATAATGGCAAGTATACCAAATGCCATCTCCATCACCCTTCCTACCTGCGACTCCACTTTCAAGGAACAATCAACCTACCCCAAGGTCTCTTTGTTCTGCAACACTCCCCAGGACCTTACCATTAAGTGTATAAGTCCTGCCCTGATTTGCCTTACAAAAATGCAACACTTCACATTTATTGAAATTAAACTCCTTCTGTCACTCTTCAGCCTGTATGTTCAAGGTACTCTGAGACCTTCTTCAGTAGAGTGGGCTTTTCAATTTTGTGATAGTAAGGGTAAGGTTACCATACTCCTCCCAGACCATAGGGCTGCTCTCTCATTGGAGGGAGTTGACTGGTTGTGGTTTAACCCGACGGTTGCCACGTCTCAGGTGAGGAAAGAGGTATGAGAAAGATGATAACCTCATGAAATTGAATCTCATGCGCCTTGCAAACTGGCTGTCCATCCAACTGAACTAACTGGCTCATGATAGCGGTCATCTTTGGAAATGCTAATGTTGGTATGAAATTCCTTCCTCCACGCCAACCCAGTCATCCTTTAATCAATGCAACTGCCCAGATCTAAATGAGTAGGATCCTAGTGTTTCTGACATGGACAGAACACTTCACAATGAAGGATGGAAGTCCTATTCAGTCCTCTGACTAACATCACCTCCTCTGAAGAAATACTGATGCACAGTTCTCGATGGCATATGGTAATTGTAACAGGGGCCAAAAATTCTGAATTCCTCGAGGGGATTAATTAGGTTTTCTGTTGCAGGAACTATTGCAAGATCTGTAGGGGTGTGTGAAAGATGTGTTAGATGAAGCAACAGGACTCCCTCATCTTTATTTGGCTTTGTGAAAAGTGCTACAGCAATAATCGTAAATGTAGAATAAAAATCCTTACAGTGTGAGAAGAGTCTGAACTTTTCGTTCAAACAGATTTTGATGGATGTTCTATTTGGCGGTCTTTGGGTACACTTGCACCTTTGATGCTTTCATCAGCATGCCTGAAGGGCCTTGCAGAATCATGAGGGCTGCTGACACATAATATTAGGTAAGATTGTTGACACTAGAAGAGAGTTAGTAATGGGAGGACAGAGATTGAAGAAAATCACCAAAAACACTGGAGAGGAGATGAGAGATAGTAGGAACTGCAGATGCTGGAGAATCCGAGACAACAAGGTGCAGAGCTGGATGAACACAGCAGGCCAAGCAGCATCATAGGAGCAGGAAGGCTGACGTTTCGGGCCTAGACCCTTCATCAGAAATGGTTAGGATCTGGAAGCACTGCCTGAAAGACTGGTGGAAGGAGATTCAATAATAATCCCCAAAAGGGAGTTGAATAAATACGCGAAAAGAGGTTAAAACGAACAGAATTATGGAGAAAGTGCAAGGATGTTTGAGAATCAGCATAGGTGTGATAGTCCAAATTGCTTTCCTTTGTGCTCTGTGGCAGCATGTTTTTTATTCATTCATGGGATGAGGGTGTCACTGGCTAGGCAGCATTTATTGCCCATCCCTAATTCCCCAGAGAGCCATTCAGACTCAACCATAGTGCTGTGGGTCTGGAGTCACATGTAGGCTAGACCAGATAAAGGACCCTGAATGATTGAAATGGACTACTTTTAAACACACTATACCTTGTTTTCAGACAGCAGTGGTCAAAAACAGTTATGTAACAACTTGAAGTGAAGTTTGAAATGCCAGATAGTTTCTTTGTGTCAATGTGATGATGTAATTACACATTGTATAATTGCCAATCATTTAAAATTCACTACAACTATGCTAGTAAAATAGTCAGCAGAATCCAGTGGGAAAAGATCATCTTGGAATCCAACAGAGCTGCAGTAAAAATTTTGGCAGAGATTACAGACTCCAGGGAGCTACTTTCTGTATAATCACAGAGGGCACCACAAATCATTGTTATCTACTTCTGGAAGTCTGTAAAAAATCAATTCTTTCTGCTCTCTTTCTCTCTCTTCCTTTCTCTCTATCACTTTGTGTGTTTCACTTTAAGTCTGATCTTTTCTATTTTCTACCTGAAATTGCAACCATTAAACAGGAGCACTTGAAGCATTCATATTCTATGGTTTCATCAGGTGTCAGTTATTAAAGTAAGCCTCCACTAAAATAATGGATAGCCAAATTACATGCAAACGTGTTAGTCATTCAAAGCCTGGTATTTGACAGTGTGACTTCAAGGCTTCTAATTTGATTTGCATGTGTCCTTCACTCACTACCCCAGTGTATATACATCGATACGCTAGAAACACCAGCCTTGACAAACAGATCCTGTCCACCCCACAGCTCGCAAATTGCAGACTTTCAAATGACAATAGCAAAATGTGTCCAATGAAAATTTCAGTCCTTCACGCCACACTTTAATTCATCATCTGCCGTTCTTCATGCTTTTATTATGGTTAGCTTTGCCACATTCGATCAATGGGAAATCTCAATGAACTCCCAATGCTCTCAGTCACCAACAGTTACCCACCCAACAAGGTAAACAGTAGTTCCGCTCTGAATCTCTAAGGGGCCATTGAGATTTAAGGGGAGGGGAGTGAGTGAAGGAAAATTTTGAGCCTGGTAGAGTCCTCAGATTTCAGTCCTCAGATAACACAAGTCCCCTGGATCTCCCTACCTCAGAGTTAAAGGTTGTGGGTTTAATCCAGAGATCTGTGTGCAAAGCATAAGCTGACTCTCCAATGCACTACTGTGGGAGTGCTGCACTGTCTGAAGGGCAAACACGGAGAATGCTGGAGAAACCTAGTAGTATCTGTGGAGGGAGAAACAAAGTTAATGTTTCAAGTCCGATATGACTCTTCTTCAGGAGCAGGAGTAAATACAAATTCAAACTGTTAACTGTGTTTCTCTCTCACCTGCTGAATTTCTCCAGTATTCCCTGTGTTTGTTTCAGATTTCCAGCATCCGCAGTATTTTGCTTACATTCTGAGGAAGGGTCACCAGACCCGAAACGTTAACTCTGTTTTCTCCTTCACAGATGCTGCCAGACCTGCTGAGCTTTTCTAGCAACTTTTTTTTTTGTTCCTGATTTACAGCATCCGCAGTTCTTTTGGTTTTTATTTTGCTTACATTCAACTGATGGAGGGAGGTAGTTTAGAAGATGTTGAACAAATGGTTTGCCCTCTCAAGAGATATTGAGCATCTTATGGCACTATTTTGGAGGATAGTTGTATCCTTGATGTCCTGGCTAATAGTTACACCTCAATCAATTTCATTCTAACATTACTATGGAGTGTGAGGAATTTTTTTTGTGAAATTTTTGGGAAGGAAGAGGTTTGAGTATAATTCCCAGAATGCTTGGGGCTACAGTTTCCCATATTGAATTGAACTGAATTGACTTTGAGGTCGGGAGACCATTCTGGAATAACCTTGAGGCTGGAAGACCACACTGAGGCCACACCGGGCCGAAAGACTGCAATGGGCCGTCAAAGGCCAGGCCGAGAGATCACCACACCAGGCTGAGACACTACCACACTGGGCCAGGAGGATGCCTCGCTGGGTCAGCGCTGAGGTCAGGAGTTCAGGGCATCACCGAGAAGAAAGAAAGGAGTAAAGAACACAAAATGTAGAGAAAGAGAGAGGAAAAAAAGAAATGGACGCAGAGGACAAGCTCCAGCTGAGGCGTCCTACTCCGTCGCCATCTTGGAAATTGACCAAAACTTGACCACAGGAGCTGGGTGCAAATGATGAAGACATGTGACAAAGTTACCCCAGAGCTGAAAAGGAGGTACAAGGTCACTCACTCCATGCGGCCAAGGTGTTATTGTTAGCTCAGAACTGCTACAGATCAGTGAAGCTCAGGAACAGTCAATTAAATGTGAAGTGGTGCACTTGGGCAGAACAAACAAGGCAGGGGAATACACGATGAAGAGTAAGTTGGTGGGAAGCACTGAGGATTTACACCAGTCCCTTACAGTAGCAGGACGGGTAGATTAACTTGTTAACAAGGCACATGGTATATTTGCTTTTATTGACCGAGGCATATAGATTAAGAGCAGGGAGGTTATTACTGAAACTGTATAAAACGTATACATAGACAGAACTGTTTAACACTCTAGCCACAACTAGAGTATTGTGTGCAGTCCTGGAATCTACATTATAGAAGAGATGTGTTTGCACTGGAGTGGGTGCAGAGGAGATTTACTTGGATGTTGCCTGGCCTGGTGTGTTTCAGCAATGGAGAAAGATTGGACAGACTGGGGTTGTTTTCATTGGAGCAGAAGATATTGAAGGGGGACATTATTGAGATGTATAAAATTGTGAGGAGCATAGATAAGGTAGAGAGGAAGAAACTTTTCCTCTTGGAGGAGGGATCAATGTCTAGGGGACATGGATTTAAGGCAAAGGGCACGCAGTTTGTGGGAGAGTTGAGGAGAACATTTATTCACCCAGAGGGTGGTGGGAATCTGGAACTCACTGCCTGTGAGTGTGGTAGAGGTAGCAACTCTCATAACTTAGATGTACACTTGTGATGCCAAGACACATAAGGTTATGAGCCAAGAGCTGGGAAATGGGATTAGAATGGTTAGGTAGCTGTTTTCTGCTGGTACAGACATGATGGGCTGAAGGGCCTATTTTGATGCTGAAGATCTCTGAGGAGTTGTCAGCTTAGTGAAGCTGGGACAAAGCCATGAAGTTGACAACTGGGGCAAGGAAAACAATGAGGAAAAAATACTAGTAACATTGGTGAAGGAGGCTTGCAGGTCTGGCTAGTCTTGCATACTTTAAAATGTATGACCGGTATATTCATTTTCCAGTATATTTGTTTTTGTTCCCTGATGCCCTTGAGCAATGGTGTTGTCAGTACCACTAAGGGCCAGGAATCATGCTGGTGATTAGATGCTGAAGCGCAGCCTTATAAACCCGGTGGGATCGCAGTCACAAGAGAAGAGATGATGATGATAGGAAGTGAGCAGTCCCTGGGACAGTGTGGGCTGGAGTCTTTGTACCTGACAATTCAATGCAGGCTGCAGAAATGAGGAGGGATTGAAGTCTGAGTTAGAGATGCAATTTAACATGATCAGAAAATATACATGATCCCTCAAAAGGGAGGAACTGAAATCCCCATGAGGAAAACAGTGTTTAAAGGATTCTTTTGTGACTCACATGCACTGGGTGGGTTGCTGAGAAATTATTTGATCTATCCTCTGTCTGGAATTTAATAAAAACCAAAAGAACTGTGGATGCTATAAATGTGAAACAAAAACAGAAATTGCTGGAAAAGCTCAGCAGGTTTGGCAGCATCTGCGGAGAGAAATCAGAGTTAACATTTCAGGTCTGGTGACCTTCTGAGGACCGGTTCTGAGGAAGGGTCACCGGATCTGAAATGTTAACTCTGAGTTCTCTTCACAGATACTGCCAGACCTGCTGTGTTTTTCCAGCAACTTCTGTTTTCGTTTCTGAAATGTAAAGTTCAGTTTATAGTCTGTTCAACCGAAGTCTATTAATTCATGTTCACCTCATTAATTCTGAATGTTACAGTATATTATAGATAGGGTTGGCTGTTTGATTTGTTGACTTTTGTGTCATAAAAGTCTTCTGTTTGTTTAAAACTATGTTATCTTGTGACTTTATTCTTTTCATAAGTAAATGAGATTGCAGATTTAATCTATGCTGCAACAAAAATCACTAAAAAGACTTGGAGATCCGGTCCTTTTTGTAAAACAATTGCAGCCCTCACCTGGGATCAAGACAATAGTTATGTAGTTATAATAGTTAACAATAGTTAGCTCCTATTTTCTAATTTCTATCAAAGGGTATGGGGTGTGGGAACAGGCACTGAGTTGGATGATCAGCCATGATCATATTGAAGAGCTGAATGGCCCACATCTATTCTTTGTTGTTTGTGGTATCATGCTGTGTATAAATTGCCTATTTGTTTTCTACATTGCAGCAGCAATTATATTTCAAACGTACTGCATTGGATGTAAAGATGTCAAAAAGGATGTTACGCATACATGAGAGTTTTCTTTTCTATAATGAAAGCTTTCTGATTATTACCTTTATTAGTTAATCATTGATCACAGGCAATGTGAAACCAAGGATCCTCTCAGTCTAAGACAACAAGGTGCAGGGCTGGATGAACACAGCAGGCCAAGCAGCATCATAGGAGCAGAGATCTCTGATCCTCTCACTCTACATGGTGCTTGCATTGATTCATCAGTCAGACCTTACATCCTAAAAAAGGCGAGGTCTAGATATCAGAACTTCATCACCAATTCTATCTGTTCTCTACCTCAGAGTAAGACCTTACTTTCCATTGAACACGAACCTTAAGGAATCAAACAGGAAAGCAGCTGAGGCAAACCAATAAGCCTATAGCTTCAAGCAGTTCTTTCGCTGGAGAAACTTTCAATGTTCTCAAAGGTACCTAATCAGCCACCAGAGGAATTTCAATACTTCTTTTCATCTTGGGACACTTGCTCGGATTCCAGCCTGGAATAAAAATAATACAAGGATGATAAACAGGATTGCAAATCTTGGAACTATGATCCAAATAGGCTAATGCTACATCATAGAATCCCTACAGTGATAAAGCCCTTTCAGTCCACACCCAAGCCTCCAAAAAGCATCTCACCCAAACCCACCTCCCTACCCTATCCCTGTAACCTTGCATTTCTCATGGCCAATCCACCTAACCTGCGCATCTTTGGACTGTGGGAGGAAACCAGAGCGCCTGGAGGAAATCCACGCAGACATGGGGAGAATGTGCAAACTTCACACAGTCACCTAACGCTGGGATTGAACTGGCACTGTGAGGTAACAGTGCTAACCACTGCGCCACCATGGTGCCCCAGTTTACACACAGAGCCATGGGAAATGCAGGGTTACAGCGATAGGGTGGCGGTTGTTGGGTCTGGGTGGGATGCTCTTTGGAGGGTCGATGTGGACTTGATGGGCTGAATGGCCTGCTTCCACACTGTGGGGATTCTATGATACATAGGAAAACTCATTCCCAGAAGTGGGGAATAAAATATCTCCAACCAATGCTCTCCAGGGCAGCCTGATGTACAGTTTTGGTTCCTTTACCTGTGGAAGGATTTGCTTGCAGCAGAGGTAATGCAAGGTTGACTCATCTAATTCCTGAATTGGCAAGATTATCCTCTTGGGAGAAATTAAGGAGATTGGGCCTGTATTCTATAGAATTTAGAAGAATGAGAGATAACTACATTGAAACTTGCCAAATTTCTCATCAGATTGATAAGTGAGATGCTTGAAGGATGTTTCCCCTCATTCAAGGATCTAGAACCAGGGGATAAATGTTCAGGATAAAGGGACAGGCAATTTGGGACTGAGATGAGGAGGAATGTCTTCACTGAGAGGGTAGTGAATTTTTGGAATTCTCTATCTCAGGGGGCCGTGCACTCTCAATCACGCGCCGCATTGAGGAATAAAGAGCAAGTTAGACAAAGGAGAACCAGTGGATGTCATAATCACAAAGTCACAAAGCTGCACGGCACGGAAACAAACCCTTCAGTTCAACTCATCCATGCTGACAAGCTATCCTAAATAAATCTAGTCCCATTTGCCAGCATTTAGCCCAAATCCCTCAAAACCCTTCCTATTCAACGTGATCTATTTGGATATCCAGAAGGCCTTCGACAAGGTGCCACAGAGGACGCTGCTGAATCAGATAACAGGCCATGGTGTTAGAGAGGAAAGGTACCGGCACAGATAGAAGGATTGGCAGACTGGGATCTTTGTCAGGATGGCCTCCAGTGTCTAGTGGAGTTCCACAGGGGTCCATTTTGGGACCACAACTATTCTGGATGAAGGAACTAAGGGGATTGTTGCTAAGTTTGCAGATGACACTAAGATAGGTGGATGGACAGGTACTGTTGAGGAAGTGGGAAGCTGTAGAAGGACTTGGAAAGGCTAGGAGAGTAGGCAAAAACATGGCAGATAGAATACAATGCAAGGAAATATGACTTTATGCACTTTAGTAGGAAGAATAGAGGCATTGACTATTTTCTAAATGGGGAAAGGCTTTAGAAATCTGAAGCACAAAGGAACTTGGGAGTTGTAGTTCAGGATTCTCTTAAGGTGAGAAATAAGGTTCAGTTGGCAGTTAGAAAGACAAATGCAATGTTGGCACTCATTTCAAGAGGGTTAGAATGCAAGAGCAGAGATGTACTGCTGAGGCTGTATGAGACTCTGGTCAGACCACATTTAGAAAATTGTGGGTAGTACTGGGCCCCATATATAAGGAATGATGTGCTGGCTTTGGAGGGCGTCCAGAGGAAGTGTACAAGAATGATCTCGTGGATGAAGGGCTTGTCATATGAGAAGCGGTTAAGGACTCTGGGTTTGTACTCAATGGAATTTAGAAGGATGAAGGGACCTGATTGCAACTTACGGAATATTAGGAGGCCTGGATAGAGTGAACGTGGAGAAGATATTTCCACTAGTAGGAGAGACTAGGACCCAAGGACACAGCCCCAACGTGAAGAGATGACCCTTTAGATCTGAAATGAGGCATTTCTTCAGCCAGAGAGTGGTGAATCTTTGGAACTCGTTGCTGCAGAAGACTATGGAGGCCAGGTCATTGAGAACATTTAAGAAAGAGTGAAGGGATCAAGGGTGTTTGGAGAAGGCAGGAGAATGAGGTTGAGAAACATATCAGCCATGATTGAATAATGGATCAGACTTGACAATTTGAATGGCCTAACGTTCATCCTTTAGCTTCTGGCCTTATACCGAGTGGTAACCTCAGCCCAGGCTGGCAGTATCTGGTGGCATGGGTCCTCTGTCAGTCCTTATCCTTTGAGGACATTATCAGTGTGGTGGACAACTGAGAACCAGTGGATGTGGTGTATCTGGATTTCCAGAAGGCATTCGACAAGGTGCCGCACAAAAGGCTGATGCATAAGATAAAGGTGCACAGCATTACAGATAATGTATTAGCATGGATTGAAGATTG
The DNA here is from genome assembly GCF_021869965.1 of Rhincodon typus. Lineage (NCBI taxonomy): Eukaryota > Metazoa > Chordata > Chondrichthyes > Orectolobiformes > Rhincodontidae > Rhincodon > Rhincodon typus. The sequence continues at coordinate 10,702,415 of NC_063339.1, read as the reverse complement.
GTTAGCTAACAGAAAGCAAAGTGTGGGGATAAATGCGTGTTGCTCTGGTTAGTGATCAGTGCCTAGTGGTGTGCCTCAGGGATCTGTGTTGGGGACTGCAATTGTTTACAATTTACACAGATGATTTAGAGTTGGGGACTAAGTGTAGTGAGCCAAAGTTCACAGATGACACTAAGATGAGCAGTAGAGCAAAGTGTGCAGAGCACACTGAAAATCTGCAGAGGGATATAGATAGGTTAAGTGAGTGGGTAAAGGTATGGCAGATGGTGTACAATGTTGGTAAATGTTAAATTATCTGTTTTGGTAGGTAATGCAGCAAAATGGGCTATTATTTAAATGGTGAAAAACTGCAGCACGCTGCTATGCAGATGGACCTGGGTGTCCTTGTAACCATAAAACGTTGGTTTGCAGGTGCTGTAGGTAATTAAGTAGGCAAATGGAATTTTGTCCTTCATTTCTAGAGGGATGGAATTAAAAAATAGGGAGGTTATGCTACAGCTGTATAGGGTTTTGATGAGGTCACACCTGAAGTACTGTGTACAGTTTTAGTCTCCTTACTTGAGAAAGGATGTACTAGTTCCATCCATTAAGGAGGTTCACTAGGTTGATTCCAGAGTTGAGAGGGTTAGTTTATTTAATTTTTCTTCTTTATTCATTCATGGAATGAGAGCACCGCTGGCCAGGCCAGCATTTATTGCCAATCCCTAATTCACCCAGAGGGCTGTTAAGAGTCAACCACGTTGCTGTGGGTCTGGAGTTACATGCAGACCAGGCCAGGTAAGGATGGCAGATTTCCTTCCCTGAAGGATATTAGCGAACCATGAGGAGAGATTGAGTAGACTGGGATTATACTCATAGGAATTTAGAAGAATGAGGGGGATCTTATGGAAGCATAAAATTATGAAGGGAATAGATAAGGTAGAAGCAAGATGATTGTTTCCAATGGTGGATGAAACTAGAACTAGGGGACATAGCCTCAAAATAAGGGGGAGCAGATTTAGGAGTGAGCTGAGGAGGAACTTTTTTATCCAAAGGGCTGTGAATCGATGGAATTCCCTGCCCAGTGAAGCAGTTGAGGCTGCCTCATTGATTGTTACCTCTTTGAAGGTGGCCAGGTGTCCCAAGTGGGACAGTAGGCCATACAGAGGCCATATAGGGTTAGAGGTGTGGGGAGACTGTGTGGGTGAGAGTGAATGATTGAAGATGTTACATGCCATAATGAGAGTGACGGACTGAGTCTTACTGGGAAGGTGTGCGCAGTCACAGAGATAGAGTGAATGTGAGGTAGCAGAGAGGAGGGGTTGGCACTTACCCTTGCGGATCAGAAGACTCATCGACTTTCTGCCAGCAGTGATGGCTGTTCCTCTGGGATGTGGATATTAAACTGACCTGAGTGGTAACCTCAGCCCAGGCTGGCAGTATCTGGTGGCATGGGTCCTCTGTCAGTCCTCGTCCGTACCACTCCACCCACCAATACCTCCAACTGTCTGATGGTAAAGCAGGAGCCAATTTCTCTCTGTTAGCATGTCTGGGACATACAGGGCAGTTCCTAACTGGCAACACTTAACCTGCTTATGCCTAGACTTTAATGGTGGAGCCAACACCAAGAATTCCAGGATATTCCAACAGTGCCCAACACTTTTATCTGTCATAGGAAGGGGGGGGTAGGATAAGTGGGGCGCGGTGCTTAGGTAATGTGGCAAATTTGGGAATATATCTTGTGAACTTTCACTAGACCTCACAGAAAGAAAACCCTCCATGAGACTTGGCAAAATTTATAATTAGTCAACTCCACGCAAAATTCAACGCTATGTCTCTTGGTGATCGACTCCCCAACCAGCAGAAGTAATTCCTCTTTTTTTACCCTATATATTGCTTGAAATCTTCAAAGGACCAATCAAATCAACTCACAATTTTCTAAATTCCAGGGAATGCAACTTTAATTTGTGTAATAGCTCTCTGCAATTTAGTCATCAGAGTATCATTTGGTAAATCTCTCCAAGACGAATATATCCTTGATAAAGACTGGTGCCCGGCACCAAACACAGACTCCAGGTATGAGCAGGTCCTGTATTTCCTGCTTTAGAGACAAGAATGCTTCACTAAGCCCAAGATCCATCTCATTATGTACGAATGGTGCAGTGCACAAAATGGTTGCCATGTTCGCCAGCAACATCGACTGTCACTGCTCCTCAAAGTAATTAATTACCTCAATGTGAAGTGCTTTCAGAGACAGTAAGATGCATTGCAATTGGAAACCTTGATAAGATCAATGCAATTTGCAAGTTTAAATAATCTACAATACCCGAATTTAATTGGAATTGTCCAACATTTAAGAAGCTAAGAAATTCTCCAGAATTTTTTTTCTGGTTCCATAAATTAAATTTATTATGCACAGAAGTGTCATACTAATAGAAATATACAAAATGGAAATATTCCTGAATGTTGCAATGGAAATATTGCCCAGATAAAATACGAACGCAATGCAGCACTGATTCCTGATTTCAGAAGCTGTGTTTCTGCAGCTTGCCTGTCTCATTTTGTTTTAGTCTGTGTTGTAATACAGTTGCAAATGACTGGTAGGCATGACATGGGTAACAAAAGCAGATGGAGTCAAAAAAAAAGTGAAGGTTTAATTATAGTAATTATCACCAGCAGCAGGAGGACAGACCGTGCAAAGCTGAGCGAGTCTTCAGAGTAAAGTAAAATAAAATGAGTCCTACAGTACAGGCATGTTTACCTCCTCAACAGTGATCCACAGCCAGAAATGTAGCACCTTATGAAATGCTAAGTTTTCAGAAAGATGGTTTAGACATGAATATCTTATTGGCTTGTTGTTGCTCCTTTTTTCGCTCCATTTACATGTTTTGACAATATTTTGTTGCACTGATCTAATAAATGCAAATAGTAAATTGAAGTATACCACTATTGTTATAAAACAGCGTATTGCCATTGACTTTGTAGCTCAGAAAGACTGGTCATTAGCTTGTCACCTGTTCGTGACAAGCAGTTATTGTAGAGTGACCGCAGCAGTTTCTAAGCAGGTAAAATTAACCAGATTTGTCGATTGGAAGCAGTGACTTGAGAGGTTAGTCGTTAAAGTTCACTGATGTGCTCATGGGCAGAATCTTATGGTTTTCAAATTTTATGAACTGTTTCGTTCAAACTACACAAACATTTTACAGCCAAAATGCATGGGTGCGACCATAAGACCCATCATTCCCAAGAATGATGTGTTGAGATAGTAGATCTCTTTTTCATTCACTCATAAATGTTTGTGGATGTGGTACCAATCAAGCAGGCTGCTTTGTTCAGGATGGCATTAAGCTTCATCCAGGCAATTGGGGAGCATTCCCTGACACTCCTGACTTGTACCTTGTAGATGATGGACAAGCTTTTGGGGAGTTAGAAGGTGAGTTACTCGCTGCTGTATTCCTAGCCTCTGACCTGCTCTTGTAACCACTGTTTATATGGCCATTCCAGTTGACTTTCTGGTCAATGGTAACTCCCAGGATGTGATTGTGGAGTATTCAGTGATGGTAACAACAAGGGACAATGCACTGTGTAACTGAAGAATAGCATCCCTGTTTTTGCATTCAAATCCCTTTGCGGTCAATATTAATATTCAATTGGCTTTCATAAACACTGGCTTTACCAACATAATATTGGTCATCAACAGTGCTATCAAGCAGCACCTGCTCAGTGATGCCCAGTTTGGGTTCCACCAGGGCCACTCAGCTCCTGACTTCCTTGCAGCCTGAGTTCAAACATGGATAAAAGAGCTGAATTCCAGAGGTAAGATGAAAATGACACCCCTTGACACCAAGGCTGCAGTTGATTGAGTGTGGCATCGAGGAATCTTAGCAAAACTGGAATCATTAGTAATCAGGAAAAATCCCTCCACTGGTTGGAGTCATACCTAACACAAAGATGGTTGTAGTTGTTGGAGGTCACTCATCTCAGCTTCAGGACATCTGTGCAGGTTAGTGTCCTAGGCTGAACCATGGTCAGCTGCTTCATCATAAGGTCAGAAGAGGGGCGGAGGGGAGGTGTTTGCTGATGATTGCACAATGTTCAGCACCATTCACAATCTCATCAGATACCGAAGAAGTCCATTTCAAATTCAAAAAGAACTGACAACATCCAGGCTTGGGCTGAGAAGTGGCAAATAACCTTACAGCCACAAAAAATGCCAGGCAGTGATCATTTCCAATAAGACTCAAGGGGCTCAAGGATGGATAATTAATGCTCACCCAGCCAGTGACATCCACATCAACCAAGTGAATGTAATTATAAAAAAGACTAGTCTTTTTTGACTCATGAACAAAGTCACCCAGATTCCACTTCTCCTCAGAGCTTTGCATCTCTCACCATTTAGACAATATGCTTCATTTTTATCCTTCCTGACAAAAGGGACACTTTCCTATTTTCCCACCATTATACTCCAATTGACACATGTGTACCAATTCTATTTACCAATCCATATCACTTTGCAGCCTCCTTGTGTCCTCATCACAACTTGCTTTCCTACCTATCTGTGTGCGTCATTAGCAAATTTGGCAACCATGTCTTCCGTCTCTTTGTCTAACTCATTCATAAAAGTTATAAACAGTTGAAGTCCTGGCACCAATCCCTGCCACATACTTTTTGTTATATCATGCCAATTTGAAAAAAACATCATTTAAGCCTACTCCCTGTTTCCTATTAGCTAGCTAATCTTCTCTCCATGCCAATATATGACCCCTGGCACCATGAGCTTTAATTTTCCACAATAACCTTTGATGTGGCATCTTATCATGGCTGTTCAAATACCTTCTAGAAGTCTAAGAACAGCACATCCACTGGTTCCCCCTTATCCATACCTTCTCAAAGAAATCTTATGGTTGATCATTCAGGATTTCTCTTTTGCAAAATCATATTGACTCTGCCTGATTACCTTCAACTTATCCAAGTAAAGACCTGCTCGTTTGTTTTTAATCAACACTTTAAACATTTTCCTATAACAGTTATTAAGCTATCTGGCCTATATTTTCCTGGTTTCCACCTCCCTATATTTTTGAAAAAGGGATTTGATTTGCTCTTTTACAATCTAATGGAACTATTCCAGAATCAAGGGAATTTTGGAAAATAAAGCCAAAACATAGACTGTTGCATTAGCCACTGAAGGTCCCTGTAATTTTTCTCTTGCTGCTGTATGGACCTTTAAGGGAGCAGAAGTCACTCATTGGCATACTGATCAGTAAACATGAAGGTCCCAGTAGCTACATGGTCGCAGAGCTTAGACGGAGCATTGCTAGACATTCCTTTCAAGACACTGGGACAAGGTCCATCAGGACACAAGCACTTGTCAGGCTGCAACTCCAACAATTGTCACAGCGCCACTTCTCTGGTGACTGCAATTTTCCTGAGTTCCTCTCTCCTTCCCATTTCCTGATTTATCACTGCAATGGGCTGAATTGTCTCCTTCTGGGCTGTATGATTCCATAAAATATCTCTAGAGATTTGCTAAACAAAATTGACAATATTATTAGCATTATGGTTGTATATTTATTTCAATGACAACTTTTTCATAGAAACCATAAAAATCTTGCTACTGTTTTAGGGATTGTAATAAAGACAAAGTCACCTTAAGTATTGACACACTGTGATTCCGAGTGTGGCACACAGCCAGAGATTGATATGTCTGTGGAAGACCAACACCTCTCTGGAATTTGGAAAGCCATACTCATTCCATTCTTAATGATTCTTTATCTTCTGTCTGGGCAGAAGTGAAACACACCTTTTACTGTCAGAATTTACGGAATTTACCCTTGCATTCCAGAAACACATTGTTAAGGGAGTCATGCACATTGCAGGATTATAGCAAGTACTGCAGAGAGTGCATGGTTCAACCAGTGGTAACATGTGAGGGAAAACTCATTGCAATGACTGAGTTGATTAATTGGAGGGTGACGCCAATTATTTCTCAGTAATTCCACCTTTGGGTGGTCCTATCTATGATCTCCTTACCAGTCTGACATGCAGGGAGCAGCATCTTCTCAAAGAAGAGGAAACAAGTAATCTGCAGTGAACAATTTTTCATAACATTTATTTAAAGGTAATTTTGATTCTACAAAAGCTGGGGATCAATGACTATTGTCCTGTTTAGCTTTGACTTTAATTCCATTTCATTGCATAATGGTGAATTTACCACTTGTTGGGAAAATCACAGGTAATATTTATCTATTCATGCTCAGTGACACCCATCCCTAATTGCTCGGGACAGGATAGTGATAAATTGCTTTCCTGAACTGCTGCAGTTCTTGGGGTGTAAGGATTGTCTAAATGCCAAGATACTGAACTTCGGGAGAGATGGTGATAGTCACATTCATTGTGATTCAATTGTTTACTTCAATCTCCTTTCCGTTCATTTGGCAAGTTTGACTTGTTGATTCAGCATTGAGATAAACCATATTAAAGAGGAAGGAAATATATCAAAGAACTGTGGATACTGAAAATTTGAAACAAAAACAGATATTGCTGGAGAAACTCAGCAAGTGTAGCAGCATCAGTGGACAGAAAACAGAACTGACATTTCAAGTTCAGAACCGGACTCAATACGTTTACTCTCCACAGTTGCTGCCAAACCTGCTGAGTTTCTCCACCAACTTCTGTTCTTGTTCAAGAGGATGGATGAAAGAGAAAGAGAGGTCCATCAGACCCTCTAAATTCTCCTTGAAGCTTCATTCATGGGATTAAGGCTTTGCCAGCTCAGCATTTATTGCCCATAAGGGTCAACCCACATTGATTTGGGTCCAGAGTCACATGTACGCCAATCTCAGTAGGGATGGTAGATTTTCTTTCTAAAGTGCTTAATGACCCAGATAGGATTTTGCTCCTTACAAAATTGACAGTGGTTGTTATTAGGCCAGCTTACATATATTTGTTTAACTACTGAATTCAAATCTGCCATGGTGGGGTTTGAACCCAGGACCTCCAAGACACTAATACCATGATATTGCCATTGCACCACCACTTCTGCAAACTGAAATGTTTCATCTTGCATTCATCAGGACAGACACAAGAATGCAACATTTCAATCAATGACCAAAATTTATATCACAGGAGGAAAAGGTTGCTGATTGATTAGCAAGTCAATTCTGATATGTGGCCATGGAGAAAGCAATGGAAAACTATAGGCACCCAGGCTCTTTCAAAAAAGATGCAAAGCTTACACAGGATGGTTCTCTGCTTATGAAACTATCCTCAAATGCTGCATGTCATATAAATGATTTTGATGAGAATATAAGAGGTTTGGTTAGTAAGTTTGCAGATAACACCAAAATTGGTGGTATAGTGGACAGCGAAGAAAGTTAACTCAGTACAATGGGACCTTAATCAGATGGGCAAATGGGCCAAGGAGTGGCGGACAAATTTTAATTTAGATAAATATGAGGTACTGCATTTTGGAAGGGCAAATCAGGGCAGGACTTACACACTTAACTCTTTTGCAACTTTTGGAGGCCTGCTGAATATAGCTGCAAAGTTGTAGCCAAATAACCTCTGAAATTAAAATAAAAATGGAGAATGCTGGAGAAACTTAGCAGATCTGACAACATCTGTGGAGAAACAGAGTTAATATTTTGGGTCGAGTATAGATTCAGACTAAAGAAGAGTCATTCTAGACTTGAAATACTAACTCTTTCTCTCTCCCCACAGATGTTGCTAGATCTGCTGAGTTTCTCCAGCACTTCCTGTTTCTCCTTTAGATTTCCAGCATCTGCATGTTTTGCCGTTACTTAACCTTTGAATCTGCCTGACTGTAAGTTACAGCTTCAGAAGAGGAAGATGTGAGTAGAAATGGTGTACGATGGCTTTAAGAGGTTTATTTTGTCTTTTTCTTTTGCGAAGAAAGTTTAGACAGAGGTTAAAAGCAGTCTGCTTCAAAGGCAATAAAGTAAGCAGCTTGTGAGGCCTTGGGGTGTTTTCTTTCTCTAAATTCAGAACAATAGAAGCAGCCTGATTGGGTGGGGTCAAGCTCCCACAGAACCAGGACTTTCAGTTTTAGTTTTGCAGTGGCAGTTGCTGGAGCCATGAAGCTTGATTTGGAAGCTGCAGTACGTCTCTCTCTGCTACTCTCTCTCTTTCTCTCTCAGAGTTTTCTCTTGATGTTTTTCCTCCTGGGTTGGAGAATTGTATATGAGCCAATCTATTTGACTGAATTTGTCTTTGCCAAGGACATGTTTATGGGATGTTGCTATATAGGAACAGTTACTATTTAGCAGTTAAATAATCTAATATTCTGTTAAGTTTTCCAGTAGAGTTAAGTTATTCCAATTTCTTCTTTCTTTTGTTGTATTTTAGCTGTAGTTTATGGATAAAGTGTGTTTTGCTTCAAGCCTAGTTGTTCGACCTATTGAATTACATTCAAAACGGTACATCTGGCACTTGCCTTTAAAATAAGAAGAAGTTAAGATCGAAGCTATCTTCTTAATATATTTTGAGGGGGTTTCGTCTGGTCCATAACAGAAGTTCTGTGTGAATATGTTCTGTAATGCCAAATGTTATGACAGCCGATTCAGATATTTATGTAATCCATTACCTCTACGAAGGCTGATCTCTATATAAAATATTCCAACATTTCTATTGAATAAGAGAACATGCAGATGTAAAGAGAATCTTCAGTCTCTTGTGAACAGTAGGAGGGCTGAAGAGAAGCAACTTATTTTATTCATCAAGGTGCAAATAATTAAGTAATTTGCTTTCTTTGCAAACAGTGCCCTTATCAAGTCATCAGTCAGGTGCAGTACAGAGCGAAGGTCTTTTCACACGAACTAAACAACACCTTTTTTTGTTTGTGAGAATCACAGGATTGTCAGGGCACAAAAGGAGGCCATTTGGCCCATCGTGTCAGCAAAACAGTACCATTACTTAATGCCAATTTCATGCTTCTTTCCCAAACCACGTACACTATTTCTGTCTAATAATTATCCAATGCCCTCTTGAATGACTGTCTATGCTAGTATATTTATGTGGTTGTGTCTACCCATGTCCATGAGTATGTGTCATTTTCATACTAACTTGATTAGGGCTATTTGCACGTCTATGTGTGATATTTTTTATTTGCTGTCTGGACCAGTATGTATTGCCCATGCCTAGCTGCTTTGGAGAAGGTGGTGGTAAGTTACAGTCTATGTGGGGTTGGGACGCATGCAGTGCCAATAGGAAGGTGTACCAGGATTTTGGCACAGCAATAGTGAAGGAACTATAGCCTGAATATTCCGAGGTATGGCAATTGCAATCGGACTGCTGCTTCACTCCGATTTTTATCCTGCTACAACAGAGTTCCACATTTCTTCAGAAATGTGGAGTGTAGTGTGATCAAGTTCTGTTCCTGTGGCGTTAGATTGTCAGGGGAAGACTAGCAATCCCCCCCTTTTTATGATATTGGCAGCTGCATTCCGGAAAGTTCATTCACTCAAACCCTGAAAGGCTTTGCGAGATTGAAGCAGTTTTTTGAGGGTGTTGTAAATATGTGTGAGTGAGGTAAGTTGGTAAGGGCTAGGGTGGCAGGGGACAGCGTGGTCGGTGTGAGGATGCCAACTGGCGAGGGTGGAGAATTAGGCCAGGGAGGAGTCAGTGAGATGAGGGTGGGGAGTCAGAACTTCAGAGGGGAGTAAGATCGCTGAAGAGGATGTGGTCAATGTTGTCGGAAGGTAAAGGGAGTTGGTGGGAAGAAATGGAAGTTCAGGGATGGAGGGGATTGGAGTAAGAGGTCAGGGTTGTTGGAGGTCTGGTCTGGAATGGAGTATCAGTTGGGATTGGGCTGGCTAGGGATAGTGGAGTCAGAGTTGGGTTGGGAGTCTTGGGAAAGATAGTCTTATAATTATTCATGAGTTAGGCATGGGTTTAATCTGTTTGACACATCATGTGTAACTGTCCACGTAAGTAAGTCAGAAGTCTCCGGTTCTTAATTCACAGTTGGAGACATTGTGGAGAGTCTGTGGGAGGAGAAGAATCCCTCTCCACAGCCTTTCCCTTTGGACTTCCTGAGCAAATCCCACCAAGTCAACAGATTGGGACTTCTGTAGGGTCAGAAATAGCATCTTGGGTCATATGTCCAAAAATCTGGACTTTTGTGTGTTTAAGAATGTGTTAGCTGTTTCACACACTTGTATCCATTTGTCGAATTAAGCATCTAAAGAATTTCAGAGACTTTCAAGTGTTTCATTGCAAACCTATAGTTTAGCACAAACATCAGGTTTTCCCCTCTCTCTGCTGGGTCCTTTCCCTGTTCAACCTGCCTCAACATGTTATGACACACCACCAGGGCTGATAGCACTTGAGTACAGACTGCCTGGCCCTACAATACCAGACTTTGGTAACAGCTCTCCAAGAACTGAACTCTTCTTTTAAATAACCCACCACCAAATCACCCAGTTAATAAATTAAAACAAATGAAATCACTGCCCACTACAGGCAGTATAACAACAATTAAAGTGAAGGAAGAGATAGAATGGATAGGAATGGTATGCAAGGACATGGGAAAAGGCAGGAGATTGGCACTAGGCAATAGAACCAATGAAGACATGATGGGCTGAATGGCCTCCATCTGTGCTGTAATGATTCTGTGATTCTGAGAGGGAGGGGACTGAGTTAAGGAGTTGGAGGAGGAAATAATACATTTCAGATCTTTGCTTTGCCCACTTCTCTCTAAATGCCAAGAGGGTATTGGTGCACACTGCATGCTCCCTCTCCAAGGACACCAGGTGTGAACATAGCCACTGAAGAGGGGAAGGCTCGGGAACTATGACCCCCTCCATGACCCGCTGCCTGGGCCTATTGATGATAAAGAAGCCAACTCCTAGATATTTTCCCAATCAACCTGTTAAGAGATGATAGACATCCCTGGATCAGATGGGACCTGAACCAAGTACTCCTGGTCCAGAAAGCCGATGAGCGTCATCTGCTATCAGTCAACTCTGGAACTATTCTGGTTGACCCTTTAAAGGGCCTGCATTTCTTACACTGACATGTGTTTGTGGACAAAATGTGTGTGTATACTTGTGTTTGTGTGTGTGGGCAAGATTTTACAGGTTGTCACTGCAAAAATTAGATGACATACCATAGTTGTTGCATCTGGCATGACACTTGTGTTCCCCCACTACAATTCTGTCAGTGGTGTGGGATGCATCGAGAGTTCATCTGGGCCCTACGCTCATTGAGACCTTAACACGACTGATTATTTGACACTTTAGAGTATCCTTTTGCCAGTGCTGGGATTTTATCTGCGGGAAGGAAGACAACCACTAAGTATCCAGCCCAACAAATGTTAATAGTGACCAGTCGAGAGCTGGCTGGGTATAATGCCACCTTTAAGGGCTCTCTGTGCCCAGGAGAGGTCTCCCAAGGTCTTCCCTCTCCTGCATTTCCCCTCACGCATGGCCTGATCACTCAGCTCCTCCACTGACCTCAACCTTCACAATGGGACCTTGTATGGGCCCTGGCAAGACCCAGGATTATCTTTGAGTCTGGGCCCTATCGTTGAACTCCTTTTTCAGGACTGGCTGTGCTTCCAGCACTGGTCAGCATTCCCAGTGTCATGACCATGGGTCAGAACCCCAAAGTACTGTGGCCATTTTTATCTTGTAATTCCAAATTGTGTTTTTTTGTAAAATATGTCGGCTACAACCAAATATGGCTGCAGATGTAAATGAATGGCTATCTGGAGAGAGAAAAACCCACTGACTGTCACGCAACCAAATTTCAAACAATAGCCCTCCAAACTGGGAAAGAAGAAATTCAAAATAGACTGGACTGTGATCTTTTGTGACTATAAAGATAGTGAGGAGATGATGACACTTCCCCGACCCTGCTCAGGTCATCCCCTGTGGATTACATCCCAAACTACAGACAAATTTTAACTTTCCTTTGTTGAATTCACAAGGACAGGGGTTAAAAAGCCAATTTCAACTCTACTGGAATGAACTAGTGGGACTAAACATTTTCATTTGTACCAGCCTGGGTTTAAGTGGGCATGTACTGTGAAGATTACAGTCAAAGTTCTATCCTCTATACACCCTTGTCTTGCAGGTAAAGGCTCTCTCATTCTGAGTGCTAGAAGTTAGCAAGCCAGCATCTAGACAAAAGAAAAATAGAACAACAGGAATACTCTCTCTCTCGCCCAGAATGCTAGAATTCAATCATGGTCAAAAGGAATCAGTACTATAGAATTTCAACCAATCTGCAAAATAAAGGCCCATGAAACTGACTGTACCTGAATCAAAAGTACCGTTAACCCCCATTATAATGATTACAATGTTCAACTATCCTCCCTTTGCAAACAACTCAGGAACTGGTCTGTACATCATTTTTCACTTTTATCTTTTTTGACACACCCCTTATTTCAAAACGGTGTGTATTTGTATTGCACTACAAATTCTTCTTGTGTTTAGTACTGGATAAACTCACTCTTTGGTAACTAAAGAAAGCCTATTTAACTTGGTTTCTTTTGAACGAGATTTATCTGATTCTGGGAGAAAGGTTCACAATAAACCTTGTTGTGACCAGCCCAGGGTTGGATGAATAATTACCCAGGAGCTGAACGATTTGATGTATTCTATCTGTACTTGCAACAAGTTGGAGAATCTCGCCTGGAGTCTGGTTGCAAAACTGGTAATTTGATTGGTTGGCAACCACCTAAAGTGAGACTTCCTTCCCCAGTGGTTATGGGCAGCAGACCATCTCTGATGTATTAATGACCCAATGGTGCTGCGTCAGTTATATAAATGATTTGGATATGAATATAGCAGGAATAATTAGCAAGTTTGCAGATGACACTAAAATTGGTGGTGTAATGGGCAGGGAAAAAGGTTATCTCAGAGTATAATGGAACCTTGATCAGATGGGCCGATGGGCTGAAGAGTGGCAAATGGAGTTTAATTTAGATAAATGTGCGGTGCTACATTTTGGTAGGGTAAATCAGGGCAGGACTTACACATTAAATGATAAGGCACTAGGGAGTGGCAGACAAATTTTAATTCAGATAAATATGAGGTACTGCATTTTGGAAAGGAAAATCAGTGCAGGACTTACACACTTAATGGTAGGGTCCTGGTGTGTGTTGCTGAACAAAGAGACCTTGGGGTTCAGGCTCATAGCCCCCTGAAGGTGGAGTTGCAGGTAGGCAGACTATGAAGAAGGCGTTTGGAACACTTGCCTTTATTGGTCAGTCCATTGAGCAGAGCTGTTTGGAGGTCATGTTGCAAATGTACAAGATATTGGTTAGGCCACTTTTAGAATATTGCATTTAGTTCTGGTCTCACTGCTATAGGAAGGATATTGTGAAACTTGAAAGGGTGCATAATAGATATACAAGGATGTGGCCAAGGATTGGACGTTTGAGCTATAAGGAGAAGCTGAATAAGCTGGGGCTATTTTCCCTGGAGCGTTGGAGACTGAGTGGCGGCCTTGTAGAGGTTTATAAAATCATGAGGGGCATGGATAGGGTGAATAGTCAAGTTCTTTTTTCTCAAGTTAGGGGAGTCCAAAACTGGAGGTAATAGCTTTAAGGTGAGAAGGGAAAAAATTAAAAGGGACCTAACAGGCAACATTTTCATACAGAGAACGATGTGTCTATGGTTTGAGTTGCCAGATGAGGGGGTGGAGGCTGATTCAATTATAACATTTAAAAGGCACCTGGACAGGTACATGAATAGGAGGGGTTTAAAGGGATATGGTCTAAATGCTGGCAAATGGGACTAGATTAATTTAGGATGCCTGGTCAGCATGGATGAGTTGGACTGAAGGGTCTGTTTCCATGTTGTATAACTCTATGACTCTATAATAACCAATAAACAGACACAGGAGCTGGGGGGAGAGGGTTACAAGGGAGAAAATCCCACCATACACCCTTTCCCACTGAAGTCCTGCCTTACAAGTCTGTGTGTGGGTGGCTGTGTGTACATTCATGAATGTGTATGGTTGTACATGTCTGCGTTGTTATCTCTGTGTTCAGATTTGTCTCTGAGTTTGTGTGTGAAGGTGTGTTAATTCATGTATGCATATTTATGTACATGGTAAATACATTCCCATGGTTTGGTTTTGTGTGTGTGTGTGTGCGTGTGTGTGTGTGTATGTGTGTGTGTGTGTGTGTGTGTGTATATGTGTATCTGTATGCTGTATGCATCTTCCTGAATGTATCTGCACATTTGTGTACAGATATATGTATCTGTATGGGCATATATTTCTGTGCATACCAATAGTATGTTAGAGATGCTCCTCCTGTCTGAATGATGCTGACAAGACAGAACTGCACTTTGTTGCAATAATAAGTTTTCTCTACTCATCATACAGGCAGCTATTGAGACACGATAATATGTGCCGACAGGAGCTTATTATGGTGCCCATGAGGCCAATTTGTGGAATCAAAGAGGAACTGGAGCCACAGATTACCCATTTCATCTGGTCAATACCGAAGTTCATAACATATTATACTCTACTCTCTTTTCTTCAGCAATTGCTGAAAATATCAATGCAAGAATTAGCAGCAGGACAGGCGTTTTGTTGGTGCGATCCTTAGATCTGGACTCCTCAACCAAAGGAAAGACCCTGTCCCCACCTAACTTGTCAAACCCTTGCAATGTATTGAAATAAAGGTCCTCATCATGAAATATTTATACCTGTTGTCACAGAAACGTGCTTCATTTCAAATTATGATTTTTAATCCACTGGCCAGAAAGTTGAGCTGAGCTCTTAAATATGGAGATGTTTTAAAGCAGTGTTGTGGCTCAGTGGTTAGCACAGCTGCCTCACAGTGTTGGAGACCCAGGTTCAATTCCACCCTCAGGCGACTGTCTGTGTGGTGTTCTCTCTAAGTCTGTTTGGGTTTCATCCCACAGTCCAATATTTATACATGTTAGGTGGACGGGCCATGCTAACTTGCCCATTGTGTCCGCGGATGTGCAGACATTGGAAATGTGCTTATGGGGATTGGGTGGGATGTCCCTTGGAGGGTCAGTGCAGACTCAATGGGCCAAATGGCCTCTATCTACACTGCAGGAATTCTATGTTTAAAAGTGTGACTTGAGCTTACAACGGGGATCGCTACCCGGTTTACATCCTGATAGTCTCTGCATTGCAATCCACTGAGGTGGAGACTCTGGGTAGAATCTTGATATTTGACACTAAGTGTAGAGGTGGGCGTAAGCGTGGGTGTGGTTTCTGGAAAATTTATCTTCTTTCCATCTGATTGCATGTGCGTGCACAAGTTAAAAAGCCAGATTTTACGCACAGAAGGTTTTCACTGCTCCTTCCAGACAGCACTTCACTCTCCACAACTCAATAACTGCTCATCAATGTCGCCTACCCTTGGAGATGTCAGAGACTGGGCATAGAGCAGCAGTGATGCACCCTGGGAGGATTTCCTGATTGCTGTCCAGGAGAGAGGTCAAGTTCCTTTCCCGAGGATGTCAATGGGAAACCATCCTGACTGACAAAGGCAGACTGGATATTGGTAGCTGCGGGGATTAGCACCTGTGGGTGCCTCAAGAGGACGAATGATCTGCGGCACTCCATCAGGGTTTATAGCACTGTATACTCAATGCTCCTATGTGTGTGAGTTAGCATTGTATGTTTAACAGAGCACAGGTCTTTCATACACAGTGTCAGGCATTTCCATTAGATTCTGCACGTAATCAACTTCTGTCATTTCATTGCAGCTACCCAGGAGTAACTTTGAAAGCATTGTGTTAATTTGTTCAGGGAATATAGCTGCTACTAGCTGGGCTAGCATTTATTACCCATCCCTAATTGCCCTTGCAAAGATGGTGGTGAGCTGCCATTCTTGAACTGCTGTTGTCCATTGGGGTAAGGACACCCACAATGCCATTCGGGAGAAAGTTCTAGGATTTTGACTCAGTGACACTGAAGGAATGATGAAATATTGCCAAGTCAGGACGGTGAGTGACTTTGAGGGGAACTTGCAGAAGGTTTCATTCCCATGTATCTGCTGCCCTTCTCCTCTCACTGACAGGGGTGGTGGCTTTGAAAGTAGTGGCTAAGCAGCTGATGAATTTTTGCAGCGCAACTTGTGGATAGTACACACTGTTGCTACTGTGCATCAATGGTGAAGGCAGTGAATTCTAATAGATATGGTGACAAGTAAATAGGCCATTTTGCCCTGGATGCTGTTGAGCTCCTTGAATGTTTAGAGCTGCGTCCATCCTGGTAAGTGAGGAAAAGTCCTTCACACTTTGGACTTGAGTCTTGTAGGTGGTGTACAGGCTTTGGGGAGACAGGAGGTGAGTTACTTGCTGTTGGATTCCGAACCTCTGCCCAGCTCTTGTAGCCAGTTTTAATGTCCCCACTCCAAGGTAGTAGATATTTGGAACTCTCTTCCACAAACGGCAGTAGATGCAGGAACTGTTGTTTGTTTTAAATCTGAGATAAATAATTTTTTGTCGAGCAAAGATACTATGTTATATGAGCCAAAGGCAGATATATGGAGTTAAGCCACAGATGAGCCATGATCTCAATGAAGGGTGGACCTGGCTCCAGGGGTTAATTGGCCTGCTCCTGTTCCTATGTATAAGCTTCATATGTACTTGGGCTTGTGAACACATGTCTTCTGTTTTGGCTTACGAAGATTACGCCCATTAAAGTACTTCCAGTGGGTTTAGTTGTTAATAAACATTCGTGGTACATGATTCAGAGAGTAACCAAAGTTAACCAGTTAAACTCCACCTTGGATAAGAGAACATTTTTTAATGAAAAAAACCAATAAGAAAAATGTTAATCTTCAGAAACCAACCAGCTGAATGCTCGAAGGCCTGTTAGCTGGAACCGATCTTCCTTAGTAATCTGGGATGGTTGGCACAATTGCCAAAGTGAAAATAGACTTTAATACTACAATAGGGTATAAATACCCAAAGCAAATGTCTTGCTGCTGGCAAGATTCACCACAAGGAAATGTCACAGATTAACCCTTATGACTGCTGAATATTTTTTGGAACCTACACATTTGTTAATTGGCAAGACATAGAGAAACAAAAAATCAATTAACTTCCAATTATAGTGGTGCGTCACAGTTCACTCAGGAAGTCTGGATTGTATATGTGCATTGTAGCCTGGGTCTATGGATAGTAACGATAGAAATTCCATTGTTCAGTCCATCACATGGGCTGACTAGGAATCCCTCCCATCTGCCATTGGCTTGAGTGTGTGTGTGTGTTTGTGTACATGTGTGTCTGTGTGTGTGTGTGCATATGCATGTATATATCTGTGTGTGTCTCTGTGTGTGTGCATGTGTTCGTTCGTCTGTATGTCTGTGTCTGTGTATGTGTGTATGTGTTTGCGTTTGTGTGTCTATGTGTGTGTGCGCTTGTGTGTGTCCGTATGTCTGTGTGTGAATGTGTGTGTGTGAGTGTGCCTGTATCTGTGTGTGTGTGAGTGTGCGTTCATCTGTATGTCTGTGTTTGTGTGTGTATGTGTGTCTATGTATGTGTGTTCTTGTGTATGTCTGTGTGTGTGTGTCTGTGTGTGTGTGTGAGTGAGTGTGCTTGTATTTGTGTGTGTGCGTATCTCCATGCGTGTGTGTTTCTGTGTGTGTGTATATGTGCACTTGTGTGTGTGACTTGTGTCTGTGTGTGTGTCTCTGTGTGGGTGCTTGTGTGTATACGTGTGCTTATGTGTGAGTGTGAGTATGTGTATGTCAGTGCGTGTATGTCTGTGCACGTCAGTGTGTGTGTCTGTGTGTCTTTGTGTATGTGTGTGAGAGTGCGTGTATATGTATGTCTCTGTGTGTGGAAGTGAGTGTGTCTTTATGTGGGCCTGTGTTTTTGTGTGTGAGTGTCAAATTGTCTGTGTGTGTGTGTGTGTGTGAGTATGTGTAGGTCTGTGTGTGTCTGTCTGTTTGTCTATGTGCATGTGTGCGTTTCTTTGTGTGTCTGTGCGTGTCTGTGTGTCTGTCTGTCTGTGTGTGCCAGTCTATCTGTGTGTGCCAGTCTGTCTGTGCGTGTCTGTCTATGCGTGTCTGTATTTTATCTGTGTGCCTCTGTGTGTGTGTGTTTGTGTGTGTGTGTGTTTGTGTGTGTGTATGTGTTTGTGTGTCTGTGTGC
>NC_063339.1:10646471-10679320 GCF_021869965.1 Rhincodon typus | reverse complement strand
CTTCTCTGAATGTTGAAATGGAACCTTTAGGTCCAGCTGGAATTAAAGATAGAGCCTGGCTTCAACATCCCAGTCAATAGGCAGTGCAGCACATTTTAGGTATGGCACTCTGTGCTCATCTTCTTGGAGTGAGATGCAAATCCAAAGACCTCTGACTCAGGTATGAGAGGTTTTCTATTTTTTATGCAATCATTGGATGTGGGCATTGCTAATGGGGCCAGCATTTAGTCCCCATCCCTAGTTGCTCTTCTGAAAATAGCGGTGAGCTGCCTTCTTGAACCGCTGCAGTCCATGCGCTGTAGGTTGATCCACAATGCCCTTTGGGAGGGAATTCTGGGATTTTGACCCAGCGACAGTGAAGGAACAAGTCAGGATTGTGCTTTTAAGATGGATTTGTTCTTTGCTGTTTCTTTTGCAGAGAGGTGTTGCTGGTTTGCTTCAGAAGCAGTGACTAAACACCTTTGAGCTCCCTGAGTTTTTTTTTTAAATTAGACAAAAGAAGCATGAGTGGGTGGAGTCAGGCTCACACAGACTCAGGGTTTAATTTTTCTTTCAGTTTAAGTTGAAGTCTGAGCTGGCTGTTAAAGCTGATAGATACAGCTCTTGGTGCTGCAGCTAGAAGTTAGAGTTTTTTTTTCTCTGCTGCTAGATCGTTTACTTTGGTGTTCATTTCTCTTAGACAGGACATAACGCGCGAGACAAACTGTTTTACTGAGTTTGCCTTTGCCAAGGGAATTCTAGGATTTTTACCCAGCGACACTGAAGGAATGATGATTTTTTTATTTCCAAGTCAGGATGGTGAGTGGCTCGGAGGGGAACCTGAGGTGGTGGTGTTCCCGTTTATCTGCTGCCCTTGTCCTTCTAGTTGGAGCTGGTCGTGGAGCTGGAAGGTGCTGTCTGAGGATCTTTGGTGAATTTCTGAAGTGCATCTGCTACTGAGCATTAGTGTTGGAGGGAGTTGATGCCTGTGGATGTAGTGCTACTGAAGTGGGCTGCTTTGTCCTGGATGGTGTCAAGCTTCTTGAGTGTTGTTGGGGCTGCACTGATCCAGGCAAGTGGGGAGTATTCCATCACATTCCTGACTTATGCCTTGTAGATGGTGGTCAGGCTTTGAGGAGTCAGGAGGTGAGTTACTCACTGCAGTATTCCTAGCCTCTGACCTGCTCTTGTAGCCACTGTGTTTATGTGGTAAGTTCAGTTGATAACCTAGTTCATGATAACCCCCAGGATGTTGATAGTGGGGGATTCAGTGATGGTAACACCATTGAATGTCAAGGGGCGGTGTTTAGATTGTCTCTTCTTGGAGATAGTCATTGCCTGGCATTTGTGTGATGTGAATGTTACTTTCCACTTGTCAGTCCAAGCCTGGATATTGTCCAGATCTTATTGCATTTAACACGGACTGTTTCAGTATCTGAGGAGTCATGAATGGTGCTGAACATTGTGCGATCATTGGTGAACATCCCCACTTCTGACCTTATGATGGAAGGAAGGTCATTGATGAAGCAGTTGAAGATGGTTGGGCCTATGGACACTAACCTGAGGACCTCCTGCAGAGATGTACTGGAGCTGAGATGACTGACCTCCAACAAGCACAACCATCTTCCTATGTGTCAGGTATGACTCCAAACACCAGAGAGTTTGCCCCCAATACCCATTTATTCCAATTTTGCTAAGGTTCCTTGATACCACACTTGGTCGAATGCAGCCTTGATGTCAAGGGCTAGTGCTCTCGCCTCACCTCTGGAATTCAGGTCTTTTGTCCATGTTTGAACCAAGGCTGTAATGAGGTCAGGAGCTGAGTGGCCCTGGAAGAACAGAAAATGGGCGTCACTGAGCAGGTTATTGCTGAGCAGGTGCTGCTTGATAGCACTGTTGATGACACCTTCCATCACTTTACTGATGATTGAGAGTAGACTGATGTGGCGGTAATTGGCTGGGTTGGATTTGTCCTACTTTTTGTGTACGGGACATACCTGGACAATTTTCCACATTGTCAGGTAAATGCCAATGTTGTAACTGTACTGGAACAACTTGGCTAGGGGAGCAGCAAGTTTTATAACATTAGCTGCATTTCTGGATTAATAGTCTGGCGATAATACCACTGGACAATTTAATGTTTTTGCCTCACCCACCTTCCGTGGTAGAGAATTTTACAGGATCACCACTCTCTAGGTGAAGAAATTTCTCCTCATCTCATTTGTAAATGGCCTATTGCATATCCTTAGATTGTGACTGCCAGCACTTG
The DNA here is from genome assembly GCF_021869965.1 of Rhincodon typus. Taxonomy (NCBI): domain Eukaryota; kingdom Metazoa; phylum Chordata; class Chondrichthyes; order Orectolobiformes; family Rhincodontidae; genus Rhincodon; species Rhincodon typus. Next base: position 10,677,072 of record NC_063339.1, on the reverse strand, counting down.
ACTCCCCTGTCAACAGAGACATCCTTCCTGAGTTTACCCTACCTAGTTCTGTTGGAACTTTGTAGGTTTTTATGCAATCCACCCTCATTCTTCTAAACGCCAGTGAATATAGTCCTAACTGATTGAGTCTCTCTTCATACGTCAATCCTGCCATCCCAAGAATCAGCCTGGTAATCCCTCAAGGATATTCTAGCTTGTTAAAGTGCTTCAAAGGTTAAATTGACCAATTGACATTTCTGCCAGTATCCTGAACCACAGGAGGTGTATATATATATATATATGTTATATCACTCGCTTCAAGAAAATCCCAGTTTCAATCACCACGGTTTTCTCAGCCTTAGAGGCAGCAGCTGCAAACAGGAAGCAACTGGACAGAGAATAATCTAAGACCCAGAGAGCCATGTCTCATGAAGGAGTTGATGTGAATGGGAAAGGAGACACAGGGAAGAAAACTAGCAGGCAAAATTGGTTAACATCATAGAATGTGTTCTGAAACTCAACAAGATTTAGGAACACCATCACATTCATACCACATAGGCAATGGCTATCTCCAATGAAAAAGAATCTAAACATCTCATCTAGATATTCAATGGCATTATAGAGTCATAGAGTTGTATAGCATGGAAACAGACCCTTTGGTCCAACTAGTCCATCCCAACCATGTTACCAAGCTAAACTGCTCCCACTTGCCTGCATTTGGCCCAGATCCCTCTCAACCTTTCCTTTTGATTCAAAATCAAAGTTGCTGGAAAAGCTCAGCAGGTCTGGCAGCATCTGTGAAGGAAAAAACAGAGTTAACATTTCGAGTCTGGTGATGCTTCCTCAAAACCCCTTTTGCTTGATTGATTGATTGATTTATTGTCATGTTTACCGAAATACAGTGAAAAGCTTTGTTTACGAGCAGTACAGGCAGATCATAGTAAGCAAAGTTGTACGATCAAAAAGATTTAGACAGAGGCACACATGTTACTTTGCACACAGCATGCACTCGCGAGATCAACGTTAGCAAGATCAGCGTTATTTGAGGCCAAAGAATCTGTTCATCAGTCTGATAACAGCTGGGAAGAAGCTGTTCCTGAACCTGCTCAAGCATATGTTCAAGCTTCTGTATCTTCTGCCTTTCATGTACTTATCCAAATGTCTTTTAACTGTTGTGACTGTACCTGCATCCACCACTTCCTCTGGTAGTTCATTCCACACCTGAAACACTCTGTGTAAAAAAGTTGCCCCCCACGTCCTTTTTAAATTTTTCTCCTCTCACCTTAAAAATATGACCCCTAGTTTTGAACTCCCCCATCCAAGGGGAAAAACACCTGACATTCACCTTATCTGTGTCCCTCATAATTTAAAGTCACCCCGCAACCTCCTACATTCCAGTGAAAAAAGTCCCAGCCTATCTCCTTATAACTCAAACCCTCCATTCACAGCAACATGCTGATAAATCTTTTCTAAGCCCTCTCCAATTTAATAATATCTTTCCTATAGCATGGCAACTAGAACTGTACACAGTACTCCAAAAGAGGCCTCATCAACATCCTGTACAACACAATGCTTACTCCCCCATTCAAAGTCCTGGAGCTTTCATTGACCAGAACATGAACTGGATCAGCCATACCAATTCTGTAGCTACAAGAACAGGTCAGCTGCTCAGAATTCTGTTGTAATACACCTCTTGTCTATTTCAAAAGATTGGCCACCATCAACAAGATACAAATCAGGAGTGTGATGGCATACTTTCCACTTGACTGGATTAGTACAGCTCCAACAAAACTCAAGAAGCACAGCTCCATCCAGCACAAAGTACCCCATTTAATTGACACCCCATCCACCACGTTAAACATCTACTTCCTTTATCATTGACTCATAGTGGCAGCAAGGTGTACCATCTATCATATACAATAACACACCAAGGGCCCTTTACAGCAGCTTCCAAACCTGCCACTTCTACCATCTAGAAGGACAAGGGCAGCAGACACATAGCAACGCTACCACCTGCAAGTTCCCCTCCAAGCCACTTGCCATCCTCACTTGGAAATATAATGTAATTCTGAAATAACTCCACAGAGGCCTGTATCCCATCGCCAAGTTACCTTTTATATATGCGTGGAAAGTCCTTGACATTAATCCAGCATCTTCAGAACCAGCTCTCAGAGTCAGCAGTACCTTGTGCACTCCTGTCAGCCAGGGCTCTCTGATTGGACCAGATTAACAGCCCCAGTCAGGGAACTCATATTCCACAAGGTCCACCTGGCTGACCTTGTTACAGTCACTACACGTTCCTCCACCGTTGCTGGGTCAAAATCCTGGATTCCCTTCCTAACGGCATTGTGGCTCAACCTACAGCATGTGGACTACAGCAGTTTAAGAAGGCAGCTCAACATCACCTTCTGAAAAGCAGTCAAGGAGGAGGAACAAATGCTGTGGCCTAGACAATTACACCCATGAAACAATAATAAAATATTTCTGAAGAAGGGTCGAGGCCCGAAACGTCAGCCTTCCTGCTCCTCTGATGCTGCTTGGCCTGCTGTGTTCATCCAGCTCTACACCTTGTTATCTCAGATTCTCCAGCGTCTGTAGTTCCTACTATCTCTGATAAAATTCAAGAAATTGATTGTAGTGGATTAAACGCTCTTTGCTCTCTGTGGGTATTTTGTTGAATATTTTTTGTGTTTGTGGGTTGAATGGGTGCTGAGCTGTATTGGTTAAATCAGTGGGTGAATCACACCACCTTGCCAAGCTTGGCACAGTCTTAAGGCTGTAATGTAAAAGTACATTATGTACATGGAATGTTTGAATCCAAGTTCACTACACTCTGCAGTGAAATTTTGTTGAATTTAGAGCTCTTATTATGCTCTGCAGAATGCCTTCACACCATATTCCTTCCTGTGCTAACTTAAGTCATTCCTCAACCCGCTTAAAATGACCACACCAAACATGTTGAACATGCAGAGAAAATTAAATCCCAAAATGCTTCCCCAAAATGCTCTCATTAAACTGAGGAAACAGTGTTTGCCCCGGGGATGTCTGAGATTTATTTTTTGCACTGTAAGTCAATTAAATCAAGTCTATATATAGTATCTCCTCCTGGCTAGAATCCCAGTTTTATCAAAAAAAACAAAATATTGGCAGTGTTTGCTGATGCAGTGTCCCTCTTTTATGTTCAACTTGGATCCTAAGCTTCATATTGTCACAGATGGTCTCTTGATTTCTCAGGTAAGCAATTTCATATCACAGATATCTTGATATGTATTTATTAATGAATTATTGCAATGGTGAACCTTTGGCCATTCTATCAAAGTACATGTTTGATTGTCTGATACTCATAAGAAGTGTAATATACTCTCCATACTTCATCGCACACTGACAGCTGGGTTCTTTTTTGAGTGTGCAAACAGAGTTTAGCTCAATCTCACCTTATTCTGATAATGAATGGATGAACATTTTAATAGTTTGTACAATACTACTTTAGAAGAAGCATTAACCCATTCAAAATAAAAGGGTTACTATCTCCATTCAAGTGCCAGACAAAGGAAAGTCACATGGATGTTTAAAGCTCTTTTTCTGGCAAGAGTAATTTCTGAACTATCGTGGCATCATTTCATGCTCAGGCTTTTAGCCTACTTATTAGACTGTGAATCACATCATTCCTTGTGTCCTCTTGACTGTATCCCACAACATGCTGCAAAGTATTACCCTTAAACAGAATACTTTTGGTCGTGTTGCTTAACTAATGCATAATACTTAGCCGTGAACAAACTATAATTGTGCAATGAACTTATCTTTTTGTTTTAGTGCTGGTTAGGTCAAGATAGAAACCTGATCTTGTTTAAATAAGGAGATGGATTTTTTTTCCCAATATAAAAAATTAAGGCAGTTATTGGTTATTCGGCTTCCTTTACAAAAATGTTATTTGCTCATAGGTTCTGAGTTGTAAGTTACTATGGCAGAAGTGGGATGGTGATCAGTTAAGATTCCACTTAAGCCCAAGTAGAAAACTAAAGGAGAAGTTGAAATAGCTCTACAGAGGCCGGTATCCGATCACCAAATCACCCTTTATTTACACTTGGAGCATCTGTGACTCTGATCTAGGTCCCTCAGAGCCAGCTCTCAGAGTGAACAGAATGTCTGACACTCCTGTTTATATCTGTCAGCATGGGCTCCCTGATTGAACCAGATTAACAGCCCCAACTAGGGAATGCATATTCTGTGAGGTTCACAGGCTGACTACAGAATCACTACTGAAATTGCTGGTAAAACTTAGCAGGTCTGGAAGCATCTGTGGAGAGAAAGCAGAGTCAATATCTTTGGCCCAATGACCCTTCCTCAGCACTCTCTTCCTTAATACCTGAAAGGAATCAAAAAAGTTTCTTGTTAGAAAGTTTAATGAGCTGGAGAATGAACTGCAACTGGGTGGGTTGGCCGGCTCTGAGATATTGTGAGGTATTGCTGATGGAGTGGGAAACCAAGAGTGTACATATGGTAGCACATGGCACTTAGTGTGCAGCCAAAATAACATTGTACATCACAGAGATACCTGTGATCCTGAATGGATTCAAAACTCAAAGGGTGAACTTCAGTCAGAATCCACATGGAGTAAGACTGAGCCAGAGACAGCCACTGAGGAATGAGGTGTGTCTGTGGCATCAAGTTTTAGCAAATACCCTGTTATATACTACGAGGTCAATGAAAGTAATGATGGTGAACAAGAAGAAGGATTAGAATGGAAAATGAAGGAGGATTTAATTGAACCTTACAGAATACTGAATGGCCTGGATGAGTAGATGTTGGGAAGATGTTTCCATTGGTAAGAGAGACTAGGACCTGAGGGCACAGCCTTAGAGTAAAGGGAAGACCTTTTAGATCAGAGTTTCAGGAGAAACTTCTTTAGGTAGAGTGGTGAATCTATGGAATTCGTGGCCACAGAATGTTGTGGAGGCCAGGTCATTGAATATATTTAAGACAGAGGTTCTTGATTGTCAAGGGGATCAAAGGTTATGTCAGAGAAAGGAGCAGAACGTCTCTGAGGTGGGCATACCTGGGAGAAGTGAATTAAATACTAAAATAGATCAAAGAACTGCAGATGCTGGAAATCTGAAACAAAAACTGGAATTCCTGGAGAAACCCAGCATCTGTAGAGAGAAAATAGAGTCAATGTTTCAGGTCCAGCGACCCTTCTTCAGTACTCAAATGGAAAATGCCTGTCTCGGTACAAGAGTGTTATGTGTATAGGAACTATGAGTGCATTCTCCACGACTGAGCAACACCACAGTGAAACCTTCAATTAAGCCTGTTTATGTACAGGAACAGCAGATTCAATTAGCTCTAATAACGTTATAACTCTTCAATTTTTATACATAGGTTATTCATCTAGACCTTTGACTTTGGTGATGGAAAGTCAATTTAATGGACGTCTATTGTTTTTATGTGGAAAGAGCCTAGGAAAATGATTCAGTTCTCCTTTATTGATGCATGAGGTGATGCACAAATGTTGTTCATGGTGGTGAAAGCCATTGCAAATACAACAAATACTCTGACCTCTTCATCATTTTATAGAACGTATCGTCAATATTGTGTTTACTGGGTAGATAACACATGTGACACCTACAAGTAAATGCATGAAATGTAACTGGCAGCAAACTACTTCCCACATCACCCACCAAATGGATAATTTTACATCTTTCGGAATCCAGGAAAGGATACGTTCAACAGTTCAAATCAAGATAACTTAGTCATCAGCATAAAACATAAGGAATTGATGAGAGTCATAGAGTCATAGAAATGCACAGCACAGAAACAGCCTTTGATCCAAATTGTCCAATGAGAACAGATATCCTAGATAAATCTAATTCCATTGGCCAGCATTTGGCCCATATCCCTCTAAACCCTTCCTATTTATATACCCATCCAGATATCTTTTAGATGTTGTAATTGTACCAACCTCCCCCACTTACTCTGGCAGTTCATACCATACACGCAGCACCCTCTGTGTGAAAAAGCTGCCCCTTAGGTCCCTTTTAAATCTTTCACCTCTTACCTTAAACCTATATCCTCTAGTTTTGGACTCCCCCAACCTGGGGAAAAGACCTTGGATACTCACCCAATCCATGCCCCTCATGATTTAATAAACTTCTATAAGGGCTTCCCTCAGCCTCCGACACTCCACGGAAAATAGCCACAATACCCTACTATTCCTCAAGCCCTCCAACACTGGCAATATTCTTGTAAACGTTTCTGCACCCTTCCAAGCTGAATAACTGAAATAACTCAGAGTAGACAACAGCTTGGTGAACAAGTAGTTACAACAGATTGAAGTCTGATATCTGATGCTGAGGTAATTTGGGAGGTACAAGTTCAAACAGAACATTCCACTTCCTTCTCTTCCTGGGAAGAATCCTCAGCTGCGTCGACAGAGAAAACACCAAGCAAGAAGTAATAGTCAAAAAGCAGAACTGAGGAAGTGAACATGGTGGATTCACCAATACTTTAATCACTGCTGAATGAAAGCATCCAATCTGATCAACAAATAGAAGTAAAGAGTCGAGAAACCAATGTAGAATTACAAGCAGACTGAAACAAAAAAGCTCCTGACTCACACTGATGATTTGGTGCGCACAACTCCATGGCAAACACCTCTGAGAAGGAACCACCAATGTCCAGAGATCCATGTTACAGTCAGGAAGAAATTGCCTGGTTCAGAGATCCAGATACAATGAAAAATAAATTGTTCCAATAGGACAGTCATCCTCTGCAAAGAAAGCACATGTGATTAAAGGTCCCTCCGATCCTGCAATGGACAAAATGCCTTGAGAGCAAGAAAGACATCATCTGCAAAACAATAAACAATCAAAGGAATTAAACCTTCTTCAATTTAAAGGGACCTTCACTGTCAAGACAGAATCAAAGTCAACAGCTTTCAACCCAGAGATCTACCAACTGTCCATATCCAAAGAGAATAAGTTCTGAGAGAATCGTGAAATCTGCTGAAGTCAGAGGTTGGAGGGAAATGGTGCAGTGGAAAAAGTAATTATATTCACAAATGCATAATGTTCATATGGATAAAAGCTTTGGGGGGTGAGGTGAAGCTGTATGAGGGTGCAGGGATCTGAAAAGACTAATACTGAAGAGTACCTTTATCATTCACTGTAATGATATCCTGAGTACCTAGTTGGAAGAACAACTTGGGGTCTCAAAGGAATAACACTTACTATCCTCCTTATAGACTCTGTTACAAAGTCTATGACCAAACTTTAACTTGTATATCTTTTCCAACTTAAAATAAACTACATCTTGTTTAAGAGAAGAGCAGCCTCTTATTCAACAAACAAGTGGTCTTTCTCTAACACTCGAGACCAGGCAGGCCATATACATCCCTGCCCTAAAAGAGAATGGTGGTAACAAACTACCTCATGGACAGCACTAATGCAGACAATGTATAGAACAAGATGATTGAAGGCGAGGATTGCTTTGGTAATAGTTATAACTGTATTGTTCTGGCATCACTCTTTTTATTTCATATCCAATGCCTCTGTACCTTTTTTGGAATATGGTGAGCAGAACTGTTCACAGTGCTCCAAGTAGAAGTTAACCAATGTTCAATACCATTGGATATGAATTTCTCAAATCTTTTTCCATGTGCTTGGCTTATCTGTGTTATGGCCTTATTAACCAGCAGCACAGTTTTTTGGTGATTTGTAATTGCATCAGACCCCTTTGGTCATCAGATTCTTAAAATCTGATCTCCTTATTTTTACTTTCAATGGGTAATATTTCACTGAGTTGATATATATTTGTTAATTATATGACAATTAGGAAGTTTACTAATAGATTGTTGTAATTTGTTGTATTTATCTCAGTGTTGACTATCTCCCAATTTGATGTAGTCTACAAGGTTATAAATTTAGAAAAGCCCACATCATTATTGTAGATTGCAAGCAATAATGGCATTCCATTTCTTACCTTTTTCTACTCCGACTAGCTACTCTCTATCCTTCCTTTATGTTTTCATTCTTGCTGACAGTTAATTATTCTGTTTCTTGTCCTCCATCTCCTATGCTGTGGCTTTATTCATTAATCTATTACATGATACCTTTTGGAAATCTACATCTACTGCATTACCCTTGTCTGCTCTCTCAGTTATGACTTCAGGGAATTCAATGAGGTTTGTCAAGCAAGACTTTCCATTTGAAATCCATTTTGACTATTGGCTGTTCAATTTTTGATTTCTAGGTGTTTTCCATTTCCCCTTTAATGGGAAATCCATTTTTTTTGACTCTGTGCTGAAGGATGTGATGTTATGCGCGTATATCCTCATATGTTATCTGAGACTGCTAGTCATCCTTTCTCACAACGATATAGGATGTGATGTATAGTCCAGTGACTCTGCAGACAGACATAGAAGCAGGTTCACAGGTCAGATGTGTCCTAAGAGCCTGTAGTTACTGTTGTGCATATATAGTCTTATGAACAAATGCATACCAACATTAGCGTTCTTGAGGCAGCTAACAGCACTAGTGTTGAGGCTGAGATCATCTGAAATCAATTCTGCTGGGTTAGCCATATGCTCAGGATGCCTTAGCTACAACTACCAAAGCAAATCTTCTTTTCCCAGCTCAAGGAAAATACTCAAGGAGGAGGACAAAGAAAGCATTTCAAAGACTCCCTGAATGCATCCCTCAAGAAATGCAACATGGATGTCAATGCGTGGGAGACCCTGGTTCAGAAGAAACTGACTTGGAGGAAGTTCCTGTATAAAGTGACACAATTCTTTGAGGACATCCACCAGCAAGAGAAAGTATGGGAAAGGAATGCCAGCGATCTCAAGACCCAGATCCAAATCCACCTCCTGGAAACACCTACCAAATGTATAGTTGGAGATACAGCTCTAGGATTGGGCTCATCAGCCACACAAGAATGCACAGACTTCATGGCCAGTTGCACAGTTGGGGAGGCGATGGCCTAGTGGTATTATCACTGGACTGTTAATCCAGAGACCCAGATAACGTTTCGGGGACCTGGGTTCGCATCCTGCCATGGCAGATGGTGGAATTTGAATTCAATTTAAAAAATCTGGAATTAAGAATCTAATGATGACCATGAATCCATTATTGATTGTCAGAAGAACCCATCATCTGGTTCACTAATGTCCTTTGTGGAAGGAAACTGCCATTCTTACCTGGTCTGGCCTACATGTGACTCCAGACCACAGCAATGTGGTTGACTCTTAACTGTCCTCTGGGCAATTAGGGATGAGCAATAAAAGCTGCCTGACCAGCAATGCCCTCATGAATAAAGACACCAAATTTCCGAGGTGAATAATCAGACTCATTAGTTAATGATTGCTGACAACGATGATTGTCAAATGAAGAATGCACCTTTTTTTTAACCAGTCCTTGTGGTTTAATTTGCAATAAACAGAAAAACACAAATGCAGCTCTATCTGATTTCTGCTCTTAATTCTAAATTCATAAAATTATAACTGTGCCATCTTTGACATTTGAAACTCTTGTTATGTTGCCCAGTTTTCTTTCATAGAAAGTGTTATAACAGTGATGCAAAAGCCAAGGTACCTACCAGTTATGCAGACTGCTGCAACTAATCCTTCTTTCTCTGCTAGTCTTGGAGCATTCTAGTAGCCTATGCTACTAGGATGAGACATGAATAAGTCTCAGAAGAGGCTATTGTCTTAGATAACAAGATGTAGCTTATCATATCATTGTAATTGTATACAAGCTACATGAACTATTACTTGCAAGAAGTAGGTAGGGCACACATGTCTCTAAAAGGAGACTAGGACAGTCTCAAGTGCAATCTGCCTGAGCTATCCATTGCTCCACCCAGTGACTATATTGTACATCAGAGTGGGTAGAGCTTCACCTTAGGTCTGATTAACACTTTCATAGAACAGAGAACAGTACAGCACAGTACAGGCCCTTCAGACCACGATGTTGTGCTGACCTATTATCCTTCTAAGATCAATCTATCCTGTATACCCTACATTTTATTATCCTCCATGTGCCTATCCAAGAGTTGCTTAAAAGTCTCTAACATAGTATAGGACTTTGGTTCGATCACATTTGGAATACTGCGTACAATTCTGGTCGCCGCATTACCAAAAGGATATGGATGCTTTGGAGAGGGTGCAGAGGAGGTTCACCAGGATGTTGCCTGGTATGGAGGGCACTAGCTATGAAGAGAGGTCGAGTAGATTAGGATTATTTACATTAGAAAGACGGAGGTGGAGGGGGGATCTGATTGAGGTCTACAAAATCATGAGAGGTATAGACAGGGTGGATAGCAAGAAGCTTTTTCCCAGAGTGGAGGACTCAGTTACTAGGGGTCACGATTTCAAGGTGAGAGGGGAAAAGTTTAAGGGAGATATGCGTCGAAAGTTCTTTACGCAGAGGGTGGTGGGTGCCTGGAACACGTTGCCAGCGGAGGTGGTACAGGCAGGCACGATAGCGTCATTTAAGATGTATCTAGACAGATACATGAATGGGCAGGGAGCAGAGGGATACAGATCCTTGGAAAATAGGCGACAGGTTTAGATAGGGGATCTGGATCGGCGCAGGCTTGGAGGGCCGAAGGGCCTGTTCCTGTGCTGTAATTTTCTTTGTTCTTTGTTCTTTGTTCATATCCATTACCTTACACAACACAAAGTGCAGCTAATCATCTTGGTTAATACGTAGTCCTTAATTTTTGCTCTTAAATATTTAACACTACGCAGAGATCAGTCAACCACTATGGCAAATACACAAAACTTAACGCATGGGCCAACATCACTTCATCCCTGTCTTTACGTTTACTCGATGTTACAATGCCTCACGCACCTCCTATCATAGTGGAGTCACGAAAGGATTTATGAAGAACTGTGAAAGATAAATTGGGGCCATTATATCCATGTGTAGCCTCAGATGAAGGTGGAGGTTAGTGCCTCTGCCCTGCACAGTAACATAATTGGAATGAAGGTGTGTTTGAATGTTCCCACCTGGCCACTTGAGCACACCCAGTGACTACTGAAATTCTTGCTTAGCCTACTGTGTGCCATCTGTTCCAAAGTGACACATTAGAATTGGCTAAATGCAGAATACCATCTTCTCCTCCACACATTCTGAAGGCTTTGACTCACTTGCTATGCAGTCTTCTTGATATTTAATTGCAAGAGTCAAGTCAGTCCTGAACAGTGATGCCAATGTTTGTTTGAACTGGTTACAAACATGTCTATGTGTAGAGGAAATGTTTGCAAGAAAGGACAATTGTGTTCACTGTCCTAGCATCTAGATCCTAGCATCTTTTCCAGGATATTTTCTGTTCTTGGAGTCTGTCCTGTGGTGTACCGAAATTTGCTGGGACATATCTAGGAACGGCATGGTAAGATCGGTAATTGGTCATTTTGAGTGGCTGCCTTGATATAAGTACATGGTTTGGTAGGGGGTTATACAGATGGGTGAAAGATCCAGATCTCCTTCTCCTAATGAAAATCACCAAGGCTAATGATAACCAACTTGTTCTGGTTATAATGGTACTAACTGAATCTGGGAGTTTTCTGGTCTGTGTAGCTCTATTCTTTAATGGAGCACTGTAGATACCAAAATGGGCCACCAGGATGCTGAATGTCAAAGTTTGTTACTATTCCCTAGAATCACCTCTGGCTCAGTGGGTAACATTCTCACTTTTAAATCAGAAGGGTGTGATTTGAAGTCACTGGACCTCAGAAGCGGAGAATTGAGGCAGAGCTGTACTATGAGAAGTGCCTTTTTTTTTTGGATGGGACTTAAGCTGAGACCCTTGTCATGTGGACAAAAAAACCTCCCATACTTTGAAGGTGAGCAACGGTATTCGCCTGGTGTCAATGTTTATCCCTCAACCAACATCACTAAAAAAGGTCTTTGAGTTATCACCTCGTTGAAATGTGTGTGATTTTGCATATTCATCCTTCAAATTAGTGGCTGTATTTCTTGCATGTATAACAGGGAAATCAAAGGCTACGGGGAATGGGCAGGAAAGTGAACATGGGGATTGCTGGGTTAGCTGTGCTCCTATTGAGTGGCAGAGCAGCCTGAAGGGGCTGAATGGCCTACTCTTGTTCCTATTTCTTATGGTCTATGGTCTCAGCAGTAATGACAGCTCAAAGCATTTCAGTGGCTGTAAAACACCTTCGGATGTCCAGAGGTCACGAAAGGCACTATATAAATGCAAAACTGCCTTTTAACTGGGATTGTAAATCTCCCATTCAATTTCCCGAAGTACTTCATCTGCAAAGATAAATAGCAGAAAGCTACGGTTTGGCTGATGCTAGCTGACCTTTCCTTTAAATATATCTTGACCTTCACTCTTTTGTACCAGAAATAGTAAATCTATTGTCGGCTGATTGCAAGACGATTTAAATGTAACCCTGCGTTTGAAGACTGAGTGACTGAAGCACAGGAGGATATAATGGAAAAAAAAGGTCAAAGTCAATGACACCCAAGCAGAAGGTACTGTTTTCTTGTCAGTCTTTCCTCCCATTAACCTGACGTGTATACAGCTCCCAGGAGTACACGGAAATGAGGTCTCTCTACCTGCCATTGATAGTTAGCATAATTTAACACACTTCTCAATGTCTCTTAAAGAGGAGTTCTTTCCAACCGAGGTTCCTTGGACAATTGAAATGGTTAAAAATAGTGACCAACTTTGACAACCTGTCATAATTTTTTTCTAATTTCCTCGCTTCCTCCCTCAGTGCTAAAAATAGTTTCACCCCTATGTTTTGACCCCACAGATTATTACTCACATATCAGTCCAGGCTGTGATCAATACAATTGGTTGCGGAGGGGGGGCGGTGGGGTCACTGTTTAAGTAAAGGAGCCAGTCATTAAATACAGAGATGAGTAGAATTATTTTTCTTTCTCAAGGAGATTGGACAGTCTTTGGAACTATCTTACTCAAAAGGCGATGGAAGCAGACTTCTGAATATTTTTAAGCAAAGTTTGAATTTAATTTATTGCTCCGGTACATGTACCAAGATACAGTGAAAAGTGTTGTTTTCCATGCTATATAGGCAGACCGTACCAGACAAAGTGCATTAGGGTAGCAGAACAGAGTGCAGGTATTAGTGTCATAGCCGCAGAGAAGGCGCAGAGAGAAAGATTAATGTTAACATTTGAAAAGTCCGTTCTAAAGCCTGATAAAAACAGTGAAGGAGCTGTTCTTGGTACATGTATTCAAACATTTATATCTACTGTCCAATGGAAGAGAGTGGAAGAGAGCATGATGAGGGTGGAGGGGTCTTTGATTATGTTGGCTGCTTTTCCGAGGCAATGACCAGGTGTGAAGGGTAAGGCGGGAATGTGGGGTAATCAGATCAGCCATGATCTTATAGACCGGTGGAGCAGGCTTGAGGGGCCGACTGGCCTAACACGACTCGTAATCCTCATGTTTCTACATAATTTGTTCCCAAGGTCTGTAAGTGTACGCTGTTGAGCAACACACTGCTCAAGAACTCTCAAGGGGAAGTTTGTCTGCTTTCCTAGCCTCCCTTCCTCCTCGGCAAATCTGTTCCTGAGTGTATTCTAGGATTTAAAAGATAAAGCTTAGGATCTGATGTCAACAGCAAGGCCAGCATTAATTGCTCACTCATACAGTCCCTTGAGCAGGCGCTGGTGAGCCAACTACAACTAAGTGGATTGCTTAGGCCATTTCAGAGGTCATTTAAGAGCCAATCACATTGTTGTGGGATTGGAGTCACACGTGGACCCAGAGCATGTAAGGTCAGCAGACTTCCTTCCTGAAAGGGCATTAGTTGAACCAGATGTGGCTTTACAACAATCAATAATAATTTCATGGTCACCATTGAAATAACTCCACAGGGGCCAGTGTCCCATCACCAAGTTACACTTTATTCACATGTGCATAGTACTTGACACTGGTCCGGCCTCCTCAGAGCTAGCTCTCAGAGTGAACACAATCTCTGACACTCCTGTTTATATCTGTCAGCCAGGGCTCCCGGATTGGACCGGGTTAACAGCCCCAATCAGAGAACTCACATTCTATGAGGTCCACCTGGCGAACCTCGTTACAATCGCTGTAGCCATCACTGAAACCAGCTTTGTGTTCCACTTCTGTGAAGTGAATTTAACTTTTAACCAGGTGGCGTGGTAGGATTTGAACCTATAGTCCCAACTTAGGTAGGGGAAGGCCACTGGATACTTAATGCATTAATATTACCACCAAGCCTCAGCTCCCCAAACATTTGCATTTTACCTGAGGTAGCTGTTTAGTTAGTTTGTTCCACACTCAATAGTCAGCACCTCATGGTTTTTTTTTAAATTCATTCACAGGATGAGGGCATCGCTGGCCAGGCAGCATTTATTGCCCATCCCTAATTGCCCAGAGGGCAGTTAACCGTCAACCACATTGCTGTGGGTCTGGAGTCACATGTGGGCCAGACCAGGTAAGGATGGCAATTTCCTTCCCTAAAGGGTATTTGTGAACGAGATAGGTTTTTCCCAACAATTGACAATGGATTCATGGTCATCATTAGATTCTTAATTCCAGATATTTATTGAATTCAAATTCCACCACCTGCCATGGTAGGATTCGAACCTGGGTCCCCAGAATATTATCTGGATCTCTGGATTAACAGTCCAACGATAATGCCACTCGGCCATCGACTCCCTGTCGTGCTCAAGAAAAAGATTGCAATCGGTGTAGCACCTTGCATGGTCACATGATGTCCCAAAGCAATTCATTGCCGATGGTGAACTATTTCCGTGCGCAGTTGTGATCCAGGGCACATGGCAGCCAATTTGTGTGGCTATCCACCCACACTGATTAAGGTCTGCTCGTTTTTTTTTCTCTTAGCGATGCTGCAAGAAAACAAAGACCACAATCTGGCCGAGTAAATGAAAAAAACTGCACGTTGCACGTGAGGCACCTGTTGGAAACAGCAATACTTGCAACCACCGAGATGCCTTGCTGCTGGAAGAGATGGGCCAGGGTGACATGTTGCAGGTCAGTCATTGCGTGGATCTCACTGCGTTAAGTGGCAATCAGCATCCTTCCTGGTCTCACATCCTGATTCCAGTGTTCCAGCATAATTAAAAACCACTGTAAAGGCTACGGGACTGACAGATGCAAGCTGTGGGGAGTCTTTTCAGTTGAATCACTCGAATCTTCAGGCAACCTGCTTTGTTAGTGGAAAAGAAAAGTTGGATTGCTACTTTCGGGGGAAGAAATCATAAAGTAGCTTTTGGAATACGATTCATTCTAGATTTTTCCATTATTGCTATGATTGAAATTTTAAGAAAAAGAGCAGGGAAGAATTTCAAATTTAACAAGCAACAGTGCAGATAGAAACATGAAAGAAAATAATCAGTGCACAGAAGGAGTTTTGCAGTTTGAATGCTTTGGGAAGGGATATACTAGATTGAGTGGAATGCGGACATTAATTTTGACTTCAACAAGATAGAAGAAGGGAGAGCATTTGGTATTGCACACTTAATGGCAGTGGTTAGCACTGTTGCCTCACAGCACCAGGGAACTGGTTTCGATTCTAGCCTTGGGTGACTGTCTGTGTGGAGCTTGCACATTCTCCCCGCATTTGCGTGTGTTTCTGCTGGGTGCTCTGGGTTCCTCTCACAGTCCAAAGACATAAAGATTCAGTGGATTAGCCATGGGAGTTGTGGGGATGCTCTTCAGAGGGGTGGTGTAGACTCAATGGGCTGAATGGCATCTTTCCGCACTGTGGGGATTGTATGAATCTGATGAGAAACATGAAAGACTGGACATTAAAACTATTTGTCATATCAAATGGCAGAGCGAGCTCAAAGGGCTGAATGGCCTACTCCTGCTTCTATTTCACATAGATACAAAGAAAAACTGTCATAGGCAATGTGAGGAAATGATCTATTTCACAGTGAGTTGTTATGATCTAAAGTGCCTGAAAAGCTGATCGAATTGATTCAATACCTCTTTACAGGCAACTGGGTAAACACTTGAAGGACCAGACATTGGGTCTTTTTTGAGATGTGAGCGTTGCATGGCCAACAAGTATAGCCTATCCCTAACTGGCCTGGAGAATGTGCTGGTGAGCTGCCTTCTTGAACCTTTGCAATTCACAGGTACCCCACAGAGCTCTTGGGAAGGATGTTCCAAGACTTTGACCAATCGACAGTGAAGAAACCGTGATATGTTTCCAAGTCAGGATGGTGTCCAGCTTGGAGGGCAACTTGCAGATAGTGATGTAACCATGTGCAGTTGCATGCCTTTCTAGTTGTTAGAGGTCACAGGTTTGGAAGGTTCTTCGGTAGGATGCTTGATGTGTTAATGCAATGCATCTTGTAAATGGTATTCATTGCTACTGCTGCATTGCTGGGGAAGGGAGTAAATGCTTAAGGTGATAGATAGAATGCCAGTAGAATTAAGCTCAAATTGGGGGTGATGGCCTAGTGGTATTATCGCTGGACTGTTAATCCAAAGACCCAGATAATGTTCTGGGGACCGAGGTTCAAATCCCACCACAGCAGATGATGGAACTTGAATTCAATAAATATCTGGAATTATGAGTCTAATGATGACCATGAATCCATTGTTAATTGTCAGGAAAAACCCATCTGGTTCACTCATGGCCTTTAGGGAAGGAAACTGCCATCTTTACCTGGTCTGTCCTACATGTGACTCCAGACCCACAGCAATGTGCCATCCTTACTTGGACTGGCCTACATGTGACTCCAGACCCTCTGGGCAATTAGGGATGGCCAATAAATGCTGCCTGGCCAGTAACACCCTCATCCTGTGAATGAATAAAATAAAATCAAGCAAGCTGAATTTTCTTGGATTACATTGAGTTTCTTAAGTTTAGTCAGATCTGGAGTCATCCAGGCACGTGGAGAAAATTCCATCACGATTTTACCTTATAGACATACTTTTCTTAGAAGGGTGTGAGTGAGGTCCAGAGTGTGAGTTACTCGGCACAGAATTCCCAGGCTTTGATTAGCTCTTGTCACCATAGTATTTACATGGCTGGTCCAGTTCAGTTCCTGGACATTGGTAACCCATGGGATGTTGATAGTGGGATATTCGACAATGGTAATGCCATTGAATGTGAAGGAGGGATGGGTAGCTTCTCTCTTGCTGGAGATGGTCATTGCCTCGGACACAAATATTACTTGCCCTTTATCTTCCCAAGCCTGAATATGGATTCAGATTGCCTCAGTATCTGAGAAATTGCAAATAGTAGGAGGAAAGAATTTGAAAGTGGGAATAATTTGATAGCTGTTACAAAAAGCCAGCACTGACGCAATGGACAAGTGTCTTCCTTCTGTGCTGTGTCAGCACATTATTTTCAGAGCATTAACCATAGTGCTATTAATTGGAACCATTTATGTTGTTTATATTTATTATTAAATTATATAGCTCAATGTATTTGGACTAAACTGATAATGATCACTTATTCTTTGGAAATAAAGGGTGACTGTCATCATGGCAGTGTGTAGGCAATTCCCATTCTCTGTACTATAAACTACAGCAAGGCTGTGGTGGTTTGAATGCATGGGCATACCCCAGTTGATAGTGGTGCTCCTGTATGGCTGCAATAGGGATTGCACAGGACCTTGACATGAGCCTGGGGTTGACCCAAAATGGGCGAGGTGGGGGATGGGTGGGGGTGTTTCGCATTGATGGTTACGTGCAGATGCAGCCTTCTGTACAAGTTGGTGTGCAGATCTTAGTCAATATGTCTGTTTTAGGACTTGTAACATTCTGACTTTGGCCATTAGGAGGAAAACTTTGATGGATTAAGGGTCATCCTCCTGTTCTGTTTTCATGTACTCCAAAAGCCAATCTATGTTGCACATCATCGGGTGTCCAGGAATGTATTCAATTGTCTAGCCTCTAAATGTAGCTTTTATTTTTAAAAAAATCGACATTTTTGTCAAGGATGCAAATTGGAACCGATGAAATAATTTAGAACTCTGTAAAATTTCTCTTAAAACACCTTTGCTGTCACTGTGCACCCAAATTCACTGTCAAACTTGACATTCTTTTCTCTTTACAAATTCTGTGTATCATTCTGTTCCACTATAGCTTTCTGCCCTTGCTCTCCCCTTCCTCTCCCCTGACAGTTTTTTTTAGCATTTTCCACTTTTGTCACACACAGTTAGTTAAGGAATGTGACAATCTGCAGTGTGCATGGACAGGATGAGTTCACTGCTGGTGCAGATGGAATGTTCTGGCAGTGTCTCCTCAGAAGTACAATCAGTTCTTCAGAAACATTACAGTTGCTCATTAGGAACTCAAGAATCATTGACTTTGTGCACCTGCTTCAGCTTTGTCTCAGTTGGTAGCATGCTAGGCTCTGGGTTCAAGTCCACTCCAGGCTTTAAGCACAGAAATCAAGCTTTTTGGAACTGCACAAAGTATGACTAATGTATGCTCAGCAGCTTTTGTTCAAAAGCTTTACTTAGGCCACCTCAACAGATCGGTTAGTACAGCAAAATGCTGGGCTATTACTCTTTCAGCACAAGCTCTTATGGCCACACTTGAGTGTTTGAGTTCAAGACAATTCCATTTTCTACCTATCTGTTTAACTCCGCCCATGCTGTTCTACGTATGCCCAGTGGGGTGTAGATCTCTGACATCATTGCAAGGTTATTCCAGTGTCCAAATCAGCTGACACACCAAATGCACCTGAATACCCAAGACTGACCCTCCAGAGCACCACCTTCAGCTGAGATCTGAGGAAGGATCACTGGACCCGAAATGTTAACTATGCTTTCTCTCCACAGATGCTGCCGGACCTGCTGAGTTTTTCCAGCAATTTCTGATTTTGTTTATGAAGCCAAAGCCCCACTTATCTGACAACTGCAGTACTATTTCAAGGAAGAATTTTCCTGGTATCCTGGATAATATTTGTCCCTCTTTTAACATCATACATAAAAAGATAGCTTATCATGTTGCTGTTTGTGGGACTTTGCTGGACGCAAATTAACATCCACATTTCCTCCATTACAAGAGTGATGATATTTCAAACAATACTTCTGTAGCTGTAAAGCATTTTGAAAAGTTTGGTTATTATAAAAAGTGCCATATAAATGTAATTATTCCTTTTTTGTTTAGAGTGCATGTTTACTCAAGACAAGACATTTCAGCAACAGAAGTTAGTATCAATATTTTGCACTTACCTCCAATCAAGCCATCATATTACCCTGACCAGTGGAGGCGATGGCCTAGTGGTATTATCACTGGACTGTTAATCCAGATACCCAGGTAGTGTTCTGGGGACCTGTGTTTGAATCCTGCTATAGGAGGTGGTGAAATTTGGATTCAATAAATATTTGGAATTAAGAATCTAATGATGGCCATAAATCCATTGCTGATTGTCAGGGAGAAAACCCATCTGCTTCACTAATGTCCTTTAGGGCATCCTTACTTGGTTTGGCCTATATATGACTCCAGACTCACTGCATTGTGGTTGACTCTTAACTGCCTAGTGGGTAATAAATGCTGCCTAGCCAGCAACACCCCCATCCTGTGAAGGAATAGAAAAAGTTATATCTGTTTATTATTTTTATCTTTTATCTGTTCATCAGTCAACTCAAATCTCTTGTGGTGCAGTATGAAATGTCCGTGTCTGATGAGCTGGAAGGTTTGGGTTCAAGTCCCATTCCAGACTTTGATGGCTGAGGGAAAGTGCATCCAAAAAGTGGCCAAACATGGTAAGCATCAACCCGCAAAACTTCCCCACACATGGCAGTGGGAGTAATTCCTGAGCAGCCACTCAATGGGAAATTGAATCCTTGATCATTCACACTATTAATACCCACTTGGAAAAGTGTGGGTTAATTAGGGATAGTCAGAGGGAGGTCATGCCTAACACATTTGTTAGAATTTTGTGAAAATGTGATCAAGTGTGTGGACGAGGGAAGTTCAGTTGATGTCGTTGATATGGATTTTAGCAAAGCTTTTTACAAAGTGCCACGCGGGAGACCGATAGAGAAAGTTAAAGCACATGGATTGCAGGGAAACTTGGTCAAAGGCTGTCCGAGTGACTGGATGCTGGTGTCCATCAGTGCACCACAAGGATCAATACTGGGACCCTTATTGTTTGGTTTATACATAAATTATATAGATGAAAATGTGGAGGGAATGTTAAGCAAGTTTGCAGATGACAACAAGATTGGTAGGGTGGTTAATAGTGAAGAAGATGGTTGTGGGTTGCAGGAAGATTTAGATGGGTTGGTCAGATGAGCTGAGCAGTGGCAGATGTTATTTAACTCTGATAAGTGCGAGGTGTGGCACTTTGGAAGAAGAAACAAGACAAGGGAGTTTTAATGAATGGCAGGATACTGTGTAGCTCTGAGAACAAAGGGATCTTGGGGTAATTATCCACAGATCCCTGAATTTAGCAGAGTATGTGAATAGGATGATTAAGAAAGCATGTGGGACACTTGCATTCGTCTGTTGTGGCAGACAGTATAAGAGCAAGGAGATGATGTTGGAGTTGTACAGAGCGTTGGTTAGGCCACAGCTGGAGCACTGTATGCTGTTCTGGTCATCTCACTACAGGAAGGATATGATCGCACGAGAGAGGGCAGAGAGGAAGCTTACTAGGATGTTGCCTGGGATGGTGAAATTGAGCTATAAGGAGAGACCAGATAAGCTTGGATTGTTTTCTTTAGAGCTGAGGGGAAAATGATTGAGGTGTATAAGACTTGAGGGGTATGGATAGGGTAAGTATAGAGCAGGTATTCCCCTTGGTTGAGGGGTCAATCACAAAGGAGCATAGTTTTAGTGTAAGAGGCAGAAGATTCAGAAGGGATTTAACATTTTTTTTTTACTTAGATAGTGGTGGGAATCTGAAATACATTGCCTGGGAAGGTAGTGGAGGCAAGAAACCTTGCAAACTTTAAAAAAAATATTTGGATGAGCTTTTGAAATATCATCACATTAAAGGATATGGAACAAGTGCAGGAGATCGGGATTAGCGTACCTTTAGTGATAATTATTGTCAGTGCATACACAATAGGCTAAAGGGCCTTTTCTGTGTTGTATGCCTCAATGGAATCAATAACTACACCATGGGAAGAATGTGATTTCATAAAAGATGGTACAGAGAAGATTTACCAAAATGGTCTCTGGCCTGTAGGACCTGAGCTATGAGGAAGGATTGGATAGACTGATTTTTGTTTTATTTAAAACAGGAAAGCTTGAAAGGGGACTTGATGGAGGTGCATACGATTACGAGGAGTATAGATAGGGTGGATAGGAAGGCATTTTCTCCCTTAGTAGAAGTCTCAACAACCAGGGGCATAAATTTAAGGTAGAAGGCTAAGAGAAGAAGTGAGAAGAATTTTTTTTTTCTCTCAGAGGGGATCAGGGTCTTCTCTGCCTGAAAGTTGTGCCATTATACAATAACCTCTCCATCCCATCATACAGTGACCTCTCCATTTCATTGTACAGAGACCTCTTCATCCCATTATAGATTGATATCTCCATCCAATTATACAGGGACCTCTCCATTTTTTTATACAGGGAACTCTCCATCGAGTATACAGTGACCTCTCAATCACATTACACAGTGACCTCTCCATCCCATTATACAGGGACATCTCCATTCTGTTACACAGGGACCTCTCCTTCGATTATAGAGTGACCTCTCAATCACATTACACAGTGACCTCTCCATCCCATTAAACAGTGAACTCCCCATCCCATTATACAGGGACTTCTCCATCCCATTATACAATGACCTCTCCATCCCATTGTAAATGGACCTCTCCATCCCATTAACAGTGAACTCCCCATCCCATTATACAGGGAGTTCTCCATCCCATTATACAATGACCTCTCCATCCCATTGTAAATGGACCTCTCCATCCCATTATATGATGAACTCTCCATCCCATTATTCAGATACATCTCCATCCCATTATACAGTGACCTCTCAATCCCATTATACAGGAACTTCTCTATCCCATTATATGGGATCTCTGCATTTCATTATACAGTGATCCCTCAATCCCATTCCACAATGATCTCTTCATCCAATTATATGTAGACTTCTCTATCCCATTTTACAGGGACCAGTCGATCCCATTATATGGGGACTTCTCCATCCCATAATACAATGCCAACTCCATCCCATTATACAGTGACCTCTGCATCCCATTATACAGGGACCTCTGCATCCTGTTACACAGGGATCTCTCCATCGCTTATAGAGCGAACTCTCAATCACATTATATAGTGAATACTCCATCCCATTATACAATGATCTCTCCATCTCATTGTAAATGGACCTCTCTATCCCATTATATCATGAAATCTCCATCCTATTATTCAGAGATATCTCCATCCCATTACAAAGTTACCTCTCCATCCCATTAGACAGGGACCTTTCCATCCAATTATACAGTGACCTCTGAATCCCATTATACAGGGATATCTCCATCCTTTTACACAGAGACCTCTCCATCCCATTGTTAAGGGAACTCTCCATCACATTGTATGGGAACCTGCGCATTCTATTATACAGGGACCTCACCATCCCATTATGCAGTGACCTGTACCTCCCATTTTCCAGGGACATCTCCATCCCATTTTCCAGGGACATCTCCATCTTATTTTATAGGGGGCTCTCCATCCCATTACACAGTGACTTCTCCATCCCATTACACAGGGACCTCTCCATCCCATTATACAGGGAACTGTCCATCCCATTATATGGGGACCTGTGCATCCCATTATATAGGGACCTCTCCATCCATTATACAGACACCTCTCCATCCCATTACATGGGAATCTCTGCATCCTATTATACAATGATCCCTCCGTCCCATTATACAATGACGTCTCCACCCCACTATACTGGGACCCTTTGATTCCATTATATAGTGACCTCTCCATCCCATTATATGATGAACTCTCCATCCTATTATGCAGTGATCTCTCCACCCCATTTTACAGGGGCCTCTCCATTCCATTGTACAGTGACCTTTCCAACCCATTGTACAATGACCTGTCCAACGCATTATACAGCAACCTCTCCATCCCATTATACAGGCACTTCCCCATCCTATTATACAGGGACCTCTCTATCCCATTATACAGGGGCCTCTCCATCCTTTTATGCAGTAACATCACCATCTCATTGTACAGTGACCTCTACAACCCATTATACAGGGACCCCTCCTTCCCATTGTAGAGGAACTTCTCCATTCCGATGCACATGGACCTCTCCATCCTGTTTACAATGACCTCTCCATCCCATTATACAGTGAACTGTGTATGTTATTATACACTGATCTCTCCTTCCCATTATACAATGACTTCTCCATCACATTATACAGTGACCTCTCCATCCCATTATACCACACATGTCCATACATTTATTTAATGACCTCTCACTTCCTGCCCGTCTCACCAGACAGTGTTGCATTTTGCGCAGTGCAGTAAAATATCATGAAGGTCAAAGCTGATGTATATATACATAAATGAGAAATCTTCATTTAATCATTTAAGCATTCTGTTTGAGAAAAAGACTAATAATTAATTAATCATAATGAAGATGTTTAACAGCATTCCACATAATTTTTTGGTTTAGTGAGTTTGTACTTCAGTATTCGGGTTTCTGTTAAAAACTCAGTTCTGCCTCACTGGACAAAGCTTGTTATTTTATAAGAATTCTCTTCATAGTATAAAAGCTCAAAAGGGGATGTCATGACCAGATCAATTGATGACAATAATTGTTGGCTCTGGAGTTGGGGAACATTTTCTAAGGTAATGGGTTTGATAGGGTAAGGTTTGAGATGTCATTATGCTCCATCAACTTGGTGATGTCATACAGGATTGGGTGGGGTAAGGCAGAACAGAGTAACCTCTGAACCCGTTCTGAGGAAGGGTCACTGGAACCAAAATGTTAACTCTGTTTTCTCCTTCACAGATGCTGCCAGACCTCCTGAGCTTTTCCAGCAACTGTGTTTTTGTTCCTTATTTAGAACATCCGCAGTTCTTTTGGTTTTTATTTAGTATTTAACTCACTGCCACATCTCTTCCAGGCATGCTCACCTTGAAGAGTAACCTCTGAGTCAGGAGCAGGAATAGGCCTTTCAGGCCCATGAGCCCGCCCCACCATTCAATATGAGCATGGCGGATCTGATTGTAACCTCAAATCCAGGTTTCTGACTCTTGCTTTTGCACAATTCAACCTCTTGCTTGATAAGAATCTACCAACACCAGCTGTGAAAATACTCAAGATCTTTTTTCCAGCACCTTGTGATGGCAAGAATCTTATGTACAATGTAGAACTATACTCATGGGTCTTCCCAACATCTGAGTAGCAATGTTGAATGAATGTAACTTGTACCTGATGACTATCATGCAATAAACAAAATCTTGTTTAAGGTAAGCGGCTCTTCTGATTAACATAGAAACATAGGAAATAGGTGCAGGAGTAAGTCATTCAACCCTTCAAGCTTGCACTACCATTCAATATGGTCTTGGCGGATCATGCAATTTCAGTATCCCATTCCCACTTTCTCTCCATACACTTTGATCCCTTTAGCTACAAGGGCCATGTCCAGCTCCCTCTTGAATATATCTAACAAATTGGCCCCAACAGCTTCCTGTGGTATAGCATTCCACAGGTTCACAACTGTCTGAGTGAAGAATTGAGACTGATTAATGATTATTCCTTTACTACAGTGAATAAATAGACCTTTAGACACAATCAACAACAGAGGAATGGTTATCAACAGTTTATCGACAAATACCATGGGTGGGAGAAAGGTAGAAGAACAGAGGTGGGGAGGTGAGGTGGAGGAGGGGTCCATAGCACAACTTTTGACAGAGCAGCGAATGACAGGCTTCAACTTCAACATTTCCATATTCCACGGTTACACTGCATTCTGTAGTGGTTCAGAGGGATCATAAAGGTGAACAGTGAGAATCGCCTTCAAAAACCATCGATTCCAGACCGTCATCTGCTGCTTTCTGAAATGATCCGATAAGGTTTGTCAAGTACGTCGCCTCTTTTGGAATCAATCATTGCTCCATCTCCAATCTCTTTATCAGGGTAATTACTAATTGCAAAAACCGAAAGAACTGCGGATGCTGTAAATCAGGAACAAAAAGTTGCTGGAAAAGCTCAGCAGGTCTGACAGCATCTGTGAAGGAAAAAACAGAGTTAACATTTCGGGTCCTGTGACCCTTCCCCAGAACTGATGGTGGCTGGGAAAACGTCAGTTTATATGCAGAAAATAGGGCGGTGGATGGGGTAGGGATAGGATAGAGCCCAAAGAGAGAGAAAGACAGTTGGACAGACAAATGAGTTGCTAACGATCAGGCTGGGAGGGTGAGTAGTTGTTAGTGGGGACTGTTAGTGACTAACAGGGGGTGTGTAACGGCAGGCTATGTGGTAACAAGGCCTGGTGTGCGGAGTAGGGGGCTGGGACCTGGAAGAGTTTAGGCTCTAAAATTATTGAACTCAATATCGAGTCCCCATTAACAGTCCCCATGTGTCTTCTAGTTCTGAAGAAGTGTCACTGGACCCGAAAGGTTAACTCTGTTTTTTCCTTCACAGATGCTGCCAGACCTGCTGAGCTTTTCCAGCAACTTAGTTTTGTCCTTACTAATTGCAACCCGAATTCAAGGTTTCAGAAGTTTGCTGCAGATAGTGAATGAAGTTTATTTAGTTATTCGACGATAATTGCCCAAACTAACCCTGCATATCTTCTGTAATACTCTGGAAAACTGAAACACCTAAAAGTGCATTAAAATAGGGACTCACTGAGCAAAATTGCCTTCCTGTTCCTAAATGTGTCGTAACCATTCAGTGTCATTTGCCAGCCATTGGTGCTTTGTGGTCAGGTTAGAGAGATGTTCGGAATGTTATTACTCATGAATCCCAGGCCTCTTTTCTCAGAGGTAGGGACACTACTACTGTACGTCAAGAGTCCCCTCCATTGAAACGCAAAGGGAGTTACAGATAATTTCTAATCAACCTGTGTAGAAATGCTATGACATACTGCTGGAGCAGGTGGGATTTAAAGCTTCACTTCCTGGCCCAGAGATACAGACACGACCACTGCACCACACATGCCCAATCCTCCTATTCTATTCTTAAAACAACAAACTATAGTGGATTAAATAGCACCTGGTGGGGCACTGTAACAGAAGCAACAAATTGTTAACCAAAACTTATCAAATCAAAAAACACTTTCAGGATGAAAATCTATTGCATGTGGTATTCTCAAGAGGTCTCCTGTCCAAGTACTAATCAGGCCTGAGTCTGTTGAGCTTCTGAGGAGAGACCCTTAGTTTATTGCTTGAAAGCAATGCGTACAGGGATAATAACAAAGATCCAGCGTCCAACACCATCAGGAACTCATCAGAGACTACTTTTCTCAACCAAAGGGCTGTGTGACATTATCAGATTTGGATCAGAGAATCCCTACAGAGCAGAAAGAGGCTATTCGGTCCATCAAGGCCCACTCATGCATCCTATCCCTGTAGCCCTGCATGCAGTTTTTAACTATGGCTAACTCACTTAACTTGCACATGTTTGGATTGTGGGAGGAAACCAGAGCACCGGAGTAGATCCACACAGACACATGCAAATTCCATAGACAGTCACCCATGGCTGGAATTAAATCTGGTCCCTGACACTATGTTATAGCAGTGTTAACCTCTGAGCCGTGTGCCATCCTCAATTAGGCTCCACCTAATTGGATGAGGTGGACCCTAATGCAGCTTCAACATTAACTCCTGCAGAACCATTACCTCATACAACAACATCAACCAGCTACCTTCTTCATCCTTCGTAAGATTTGCGGATGGATCTCAACAGCCCTGACATTTTGTCTTCCTTTAACCCAGCAAAACCATCATGATTTGGCTCACCTCATGAGGTTGAGCCATTTCAGAATTCACACCCTTCTATTTGGAGGTGCCAGCTGTTACAACGTCATTGGCAGAGATAACTCTGAGTTAGAAAGCTGTGGCTCGAGATATACTCTTAAACCTTGAGCAGAAAACCAGCTAATACCTCCACTGCTGAGGGAGTGCTGAACTGGTCCTGGTGTTGGTTTTCAGACCCAGACCCTATCAAGTGGATGCAAAAGATCCTAGAGCACACTATTTGGAGGACGAGCAGGGAATTCTGCCCAGTGCCCGAGTCAATATTTTTTGCTTCACCAAATGACATGTGATCCAGCCATTATAAGATTATAGAATGTAAGAGTAGGTGTAAGCCATTCAGTCCATCGAGTTTCCTCCACCATTCAATATGATCATGGCTGATCTGATAATCCTCACTTCCACTTTCCTGCCTCTACCCCTTGGTTCCCTTAGTGATTACATTTTTTTCTATCTTAGCCTTGCATACACTCAACAACTCAACCTTGACAGCCCTCTGCAGTAAAGAATTCCACAGAGTCACCATCTTCTGAGACAAGAAATTCCTCCTCATCACTATCTTAAACGTGTAAATGTTTACTTTGAGATTATGCCCTTTGGTACAAGGGGAACAATCTTTCCATTTCTAACCTGTCAAATTCCCAAAGATCCTTGTATGTTTCAGTAAGGTCACCTTTCATTCTTCTTTATTCCAATTAGTACAGGCCTGGCCTACTCAGTCTCTCCTCAGAAGCACATTGATACTTTCTGTACACTAACAGGCCAGTGCATTTCCTACACTAGAACATTGACCACAACTCTGAAGTTTTTTTTGGCTGCAAAGATCTTCAGGATGGCCTGAGGTTATGAAAAATATTATGTAGCAAATGTCTTTTCTGCTACCAGGTGTTTAACAAATACCTCCACTACTTTGTGATCATCATCGCCAAAATGATGATACTCTCATCTCTGGCATTTCACTTTGTCTTACTAAACCGCTTTTTACTTATATGCCCGTTAAATACTTCATCTATTGTTAAGCTGGAGGAACACAGCAGGCCAGGCAGCATCAGAGGAGCAGGAAAGCTGACGCTTCGGGTCGGGACCCTTCTTCTGAAGCTGTTCCTCTGATGCCGCCTGGCCTGCTGTGTTCCTCCAGCTCACACTTTGTTATCTCTGACTCCAGCATCTGCAGTTCTTGCCATCTCTCTATTGTTAAGCATTCTTTTACCTTTTCTTTCCTGGGATGTGAGTGTCACTGGCAAGACCAGCATGTGTTGTCCATCCCTAACTGCCCCTTGAACTGAATGCCTCTCTGGGCCATTTTTGAGGGCAGTTAAGGATCAATCATTTTACTGTGGGTCTTGGGGGATTGTGGTGCATGACAGCCAGAACAGTTAAGCATCTCAGGTCTCATTACTTAAGGGACGTCACTGAACCGACTTGCTTTTGATGGTACTTTCAACATCATTGAGTAGCTTTCAATTTCAGATTTATTATTTAATTCGATTTGAATTCCACCAGCTATAACAACGGGATGTGAACCCGTATGCTTAAGCCATTAGCCTAGGTCTCCAACTACTAGACGACTGATATTATCACTATGCCACCATCTTCCCCCACAGGGAACTTTTAATTCTAAGCAATCAGGACAGCCTGTTGTGCCAAAAAACACTGATCTAGTCAGAAAAATCAGCAGCCAAAACTAATTAGCAAAGGCAAAGTAATCTGGACTGCTCGAACAGTAATGTTATTGACTGTAATTCTTACTTACCCCAGAGATGGCAGTGTACCCCCTCTGCATCTGTTACAACAAATGTTGCAAATACTGTTTCAATGCTCAGGCAAATTTTAAGTTGGACAGTGGCAGATTTAGCAGCCTACAAAAATATCGTTGTGTATCGTTGATGGACTTTTGTGTTTCAGGCATCACATTCCATAAGCATCTTTAAAAGAGAAAGAAAGAAAATGAATTCCTGTTGTTTTTGCCTGACCCCTCCTTTCTGAGCTTTGTTTGCAACCGCCAATTCCCTCAACATTGTCCTCAAGGTCTGTCAACTTAGACTCTGCTTCTCCATTTTGAGCACAATTGTTTTATTTTAAAAGAAAATCCTCTTGATATGTTGGGTGGTGCTTACAAGGTCAGCATTTACTGACAATTCCCATTGATCATGAGAAGTAACCCTCCTTCATCAACCACTGCACTCCATGTGGTGAAGCTTCTTCACAGTGCTGTCAGAATGCCAGGATTGTGGCACAGTGACAATAAAGTTTGACGTTACATGTCCAGTTTGGGTAGGTGCTCTTTAAAAGATGTCAGTAGTATAGTGGGAATGTCACTAGCCTAGTAATCCAGAACTCTTGGTTTACGAGGGGGCATAATTTTAAGGTGATTGGAGAAAGGTAGAGGGGAGATGTCAGAGGTAGGTTCTTCACACAGAGAGTGGTGGGCGTGTGGAATGCGCTGCCGGCAGTGGTAGTGGAGTCAGATACTTTAGAGACTTTTAAGCGACTCTTGGATAGGCACGTGGAGGATAGTAAAATGTAGGGTGTGCAGGGTAGATTGATCTTAGCAGGATAATAGGTCAGCACAACATCATGGGCTTAAGGGCCTGTACTGTGCTGTACTGTTCTATGTTCTATGTTCTAATGTCTGGTGACAAATCCTACCATGTTGGATTTGTATTCAAGAAATTACTTTGAATGAATGGCTAATCGTGATATCATTGGTCAATGTGTATTAAAAACCCATCTGGTTCACCTCTAGGGAAGAAAGCCTGTCCTCCTTATCTAGTCTGGCCCAAATATGACTCCAGACCCACAGCAATGTGGTTGACTCTTAATTGCTCTCTGGATAATAAATGTTGGCCTGGCCAGTGCTGCTCCCATTCTGTGAAGGAGCATGAAAATATATGCTTCTTTATCATGGAATGGAGCCAATGGCTTTGCTGCCTGTCCCTAATTTCTCTTGAGAAGGTGGTGGTGAGTTGTTTTTTTGAACCACTGGTAGCCCATGTGGTATAGACACACCTATAGTGCCACTAGGGAGGTAGTCCAGAAGTGCCAGGATGTTGGGAACTTGGAGGGGTATGTGGACAGGAGGGTTCCAATTGGGCTGCTTCCTTTGCCCTTCCTAAGTGATTGGGATTGCAAGGCTTAAAGGCAGAGGCCAAGTTTAACATAGCTCCACTTTAAGTGGTTAAATCATGTAATTGTGCACCAGAGTGTTGATATCTGAGAACAGCACAGGTCTGTCAGACCAGATAGAAAACTGCAACAATCCTTCGAACAACATGTTCCTTGTAGCCATGTGCAATATCATTGAATGTCCATTTTAAATGGTCTCCTCCACAGGTGGAAAAAGTACTATAGGTCCATAATTCCTACACAGTATGTGACTGCAATTTTGTGATAAATCCCACATCTTGACCCTTGCACTGTTTATGTTTCATGCTTCTTGCTTTTAATCTTGGACAAATTAATCAAAGTCTGAGTATGTGCATTGCTAAATTGAAGATGAATGTGAGTGCGTGGAGTTGTGTGTATCAAGCCATATAATTATCCTTTGTTGCTGTGTGGTGGACGAGCCCTGAAGACCTGTAATTGTCTGCAGAAGTTATTGGAAACACACCAAGAAGGCAGAAGAATATTTGAAAAGACAAATTATGAGCAAATGTCAATACACATTTGAACTCCTAATTGAGATAACAAGGTGTAGAGCTGGATGAACACA
>NC_063339.1:10584274-10616471 GCF_021869965.1 Rhincodon typus | reverse complement strand
TCCTGATTTACAGCATCCTCAGTTCTTTCGCTTTTTTATTTATTATTAAATATCAAGAAATCTCAACATGGAATTCAAATTCAGTATCTGGCAGCTTCTTACAGTGAGGTGACCAGAACTGCAAACAGTACTCCAGCTGTGGCCTAACCAAAGTGCTATACATCTCCTACATAACTTCTCTGCTGCTATAATCTATGTCCTCCTATTTTAATAACTTACAGTTATAGTAAGCGTTTAACATGGGAAACATCCAAGGGCAATCTGGTGGGGGGAATGGTGCTGTACATAGCAAAGCGTGGCTAAAAAGAATAAAGGAATAAGATTTGGTGTGAGGGTTAGGATAGGTAACTGGAAACCTTATTGAAAAGACAGGCTTTGTGGAAATTTTTAAAATGACGGACAGGAGGAAGAAGTTTTACAGAGGACAGAAGAGAAGAGCTGCCCTAAATGCTATGCTACAAAAGCACAGAAGGAGTCCAAAACTAGAGGGCATAGGTTTAAGGTGAGAGGGGAAAAATGTAAAAGGAACTTAAGGGGCATTTTTTTTCACACAGAGGGTAATGCGTGAATGGAATGAGCTGCCAGAGAAAGTGGTGGAGGTGGGTTCAACTGCAACATTTAAAAGGCATCTGGAAGAATAGCTTAGAGGGATATGGGCCAAATGGGACTAGATTTATTTAAGATATCTGGTCGGCATGGACGAGTCGGACCGAAGGGTTTGTTTCCGTGCTGTACAGCTCCATGATGTTGGGAGTGACAGCAAAACTGGACTTGGCATGGGATGTGACGGGGGTCCTGATAAAGTGGACAAGGTGGGAGACCCACACATAAGGTAAAATAGAGTCTGGCAGTAGCAGAATTTCAAAAATCAGAAGCTTGTTGCTCTACTAAATAAAAGTATTCTGAGTATTCTCAGGAATTTCAGTTTTAGAGTTAAGGTAAAATCAAATCAAGTCTAGAGTAGGGCACCAGCAAAATAGGGATTTTGTTTGAAAGTTGAGAAGTGTGGAACTCAATAAGCTTTCTCATGAGCTTCCAGAGCTTGTCAGTCATGAGTGATTGAATCAGATACTCCGGTCGAACAGTGCCGAATGCATATTATTTAAAACAGAACAGCTTTGAGGCATGTAGTCTTTGTAATATCTGTCTAGTCTTTTAAAAATGTGTTCTCATATGATAATGTGCCTCACAGGACATTTTAACAGGATTATATCAAATCGGTTTTCATAATGACATCCTGATAGCGTGCTGAAGGAAATGTCGATTGTTAGCTGTGGTTCAGTGAGTGGCACCTCTCACCTCTCAGTCAGAAGGTGAGGCATTCATGTCCCTCTCGGAAGACTTGAGAATAAAAATCCAGGCTGACGCTTCAGGAAAGCACTGAGGGAGTGCTGCACAGTGAAAGGTTTTGTCTTTTTGGTTGAGACATTATGCAGAACGAGCGGGTTGGAGGAGCAGATGCAGAAACAGGAACATTGTCTGCTGCTGCCCAGCCCCAGAGTCTGCCATCTCCCTCCATCAGTACATTAATTGCCTAATTCCGAGAGCTCCACCCCCATGGAATGGTGTGGGGGGAAGAGGTCCTACCTCTGCGAGCTGCTGGCCAATCAGTGGGGGTGGGGGCAGGCAGCCTGGCACCTCCCTGCCCACCATCTACAAGGCACAAGTCAAGAATGTGATGGAATACTCCCCACTTGTCTGGATGGGTGCAGCTCCAACAACACTCAAGAAGCTTGACACCATCCAGGACAAAGCAGCCCGCTTGACTGGCACCACATCCACAAGTATCCATTCCATCCACCAACGACGCTCAGTAACTGCAGTGCGTACCATCTGTGAGAATCACTGCAGAAATTCACCCAAGGTCCTCAGACAGCACCTTCCAAACTCACGACCACTTCTGTCTCTAAGGACAAGGGCAGCAGATACATGGGAATACCACCACCTGCAAGTTCCCCTCCAAGCCACTCACCATCCCAACTTGGAACTATATCACCATTCTTTCACAGTCACTGGGTCAAAACCCTGGAATTCCCCTCGAGTGACTTTGTGGGTGAACCTATAGCATGTGGATTGCAGCAGTTCCAGACAGCGAATACCATCACCTTCTCAAGGGTAATTAGGGACGGGTAATAAATGCTGGCCAGTCAGCGATGCCCACATCCCACAAGTGAGTAAAAAATAAAGTTTCTTGTCCAATTTTTGTCCTTCTAAAACATCAAAAAACAAATTGTCCACTCATTATCACATTACTGCTTGTGGGACTGCATCTGGAAAATTGGCTGCCATATTTCACATATTTTACCTGGGACTCCCCTCTAAGAGTGCCATATTGGTTGGAAAGTGCTTTGAAATCACCTGTGATTGTGAGACTTCATGGCTGATTGGATTGAACAGCATGTTTGTTCGATTGTTTGTAGTATAGACCATACTCAGCCATCCCACCATGCAAAGTGCAGATCAAAATAGCCATTTTTAGTCATGACTCTGTGATTGGATGGCATTTACTATACAATCCTGAGTGTGGTAACAGCCACGCTAACACTCAATGAAGACTATCAGATAAATTTGTGACGTGGCTCATTTTCACTTGTTAGAAATGACAAACGCTCGCGTATAGGGACCCGTTCACTAAAAATAAATGAATATGTTGAAACCTTGAGGGTTTTGGGGAACACAGAGAGCATATTGCTTCCCATTGCTTTGTCCATGGCAATGCTTGACCAATCGGAGTTGAATTGACAACAAATCAGCACCCTTTTCTCCCGGTGTATAAATGGTTGTGATGGATTGAAAGATAGTAAGAACTGCAGATGCTGGAGTCAGAGGCAACACAGTGTGGAGCTGGAGGAACACAGCAGGCCAGGCAGCAACAGAAGAGCAGGTAAGTTGACTTTTCGGGTCAAGGCCCTTCTTCAGAAATTTCAGAAAGTTGAAACATCAACTTTCCTGCTGTGATGGATTGAAATTTGGCATTTTTGCATTTGTGCTTTAAATTGTGCTTCAGTAAATTGTCTCTCTTTTTAACAATATTCCAGCGCTGTGCCGCTAAGTGCCTGTTTAATACCCTTCTCCCCTGTCTTCCTTTATCTGAGAAAGATAGCTGCCACTTCTGCTTCGAGACCCATTGATATATTCTGTATCCAAAGGCTTCTGGCCCACTCCTACTATTTCGATGGAGAACATTTTCCTGTCCAATATTTATCACTCCTAAAACATCACCAAAATAGATCATCTGGTCATTATCACATTGCTGTTTGTGGGATCTTGCTCTGTGGCAGATAGCCTGCCACATCTCATAGACTGTCAATCATTAGTTCGATCCATCTATCTAATGATCAAAGGATAGGTATCCATGTAGTAACCTCCCCCATCTCCGTTGATCACTTCACCTCAACATCTGCTTATCTCACACTGAGTGCAACTTGTTAGTTCCTAACAGAGAGTTGTCTTGATGAAAGGGTACAAGACACCAGCCCTTTCAGCTCAGAAATGGAGTTGAGCTGGAAGACCTCATCATAAAAACCCTCAAGAACCTCATGCTTCTTGGCTATTATCTTGATTTATCTTTGTACTAGGTGGCAAAGAGAGGTAGCTTTTTTAACAAAGAGCTGGGGAATGAAAAGAAATAAATTGCCTTCCACTGATCACAATACTTGGTCTGGGAACTCATTAATATTCTGAAAGACATCATTTCTTACAGAAACACACAATAGCAACTTGAGGCTGTGTTGCCATTGAACAGAGCTCTGGCCAATCTGTTAGTATTGACAGTAGCATTTTCATGACCTATATTGATGAAATAGGACACAGCTGCCACACATTCCACTTTTGTGAATCCATAATCATGTTAGATCTTGTGGTAACTAACTTCGGTGGCTTCATTCTTTCTCAGTTCGCTTTGATCTTTTTACTCATTTTCCAGAGGTCAGATGCTGTGACTTCCTGTGATTTGGTTCTTAATCTTGGCTGACATTGCAACTGCAGTACTGAGGAAGTGCTGCAGTGTTGGGCCAACGTTCATTCGGCAAAGATTTTAAACTGGGTCCTAATTCAATACAAAGACAGAACTTCCTGGAAAAGCTCAGCAGGCCTGACAGCACCTGTGGAGAGAAAGCAGAGTTAACGTTTCGAGGCCAGTGATCCTTCTTCAGAACTGGACTTGAAACATTAACTTTGCTTTCTCTCTGCAGATGCTGCCAGGCCTGCTGAATTCCTCCAGCAATTTCTGTTTTTGTTTCCGAATTCCAGTATCTTTGCTTTATCCTAGTTCAACAGCTCTGGTTCCAGCATGCAACTCAGAGATGGGCAGAGGAGCTCCCTGGGGGGTTAGTGGTCATAGTGCCCTCTCAATTAGTAGCACTGACAAGAACCAAGAAATCTCATGACTGATTATGGGATCTTGCTGTGCATTGAGCAAGGCTCGTGTATTTGTACACACAATATCAGTCCTGAACCTCAAGAAGTAGATAACTGTGCCATTCTGAAAGATGTTGTATGGTGCCAATTAAATGCAAGCCTTTTCTTTCATTACCCTGTACATTTTCTCAATATCTTCATTTCGCCAGAGGCAATCAGGAACAGCATGGTGGCTCAGTACTTAGTACTGCTCCCTCACAGCCCCAGGGAGCTGGGTTTGATT
This sequence comes from Rhincodon typus, assembly GCF_021869965.1. Classification (NCBI taxonomy): domain Eukaryota; kingdom Metazoa; phylum Chordata; class Chondrichthyes; order Orectolobiformes; family Rhincodontidae; genus Rhincodon; species Rhincodon typus. The sequence goes on along the minus strand of NC_063339.1, from coordinate 10,611,829 downwards.
CCAGTCTCAGGTGACTGTCTCGTTGGAGTTTGCACATGGAGTTTGTGCCTGTGTGGGTTTCCTCCTGGTGCTCCAGTTTCCTCCCCACAGTCCAAGGATGCGCAGGTTGGGTGGATTGGCCATACTAAATTACCCTGTAGTGCCCAAGGATGTGTAGTCTAGGTGGATTAGCCATGAGCAATGCAGGGGTAGGGGAGTGGGTCTGCGTAGGATGCTCTTCAGAAGGTTGGTGTGGATTCAGTGGGCCGAATGGTCTGCTTCTGCACTGTAGGGATTCTATGAAATATTGCCTTTAGCTTTTTCAAGAATTAGCCCTCTGATATTACTATTAAACAAATTTACAGGGGAGTAGGAGGGCATGGAGTATGGGAGCCCTTTCAACATTGTGGATGAGAACAGAAGGAACAGGTCACATCCTTCAATTGTGACAAAATAAACTGCATTTATGTAGCTCCTTCAGCAGTCTTAGGATGCACTGAAACACTTAGCAGTCCATTAAATGCTTCTGAAGTCAAGCTGCTGTTATAATGTAGGAAACATAAATCTTTGGCTGATAGGCTCTTGTACACTGTAGAGGACAACCATTTTCATCAACAGAAGAGGAGGCAGACTTCCTCATTTGATGTCACTGTTAAACAGAAAATGATGGTTCCCTACTGGTCTGTAAAAACACCATTTGCAGTGTATTGAATGGCAGCTATTGGATCAATGTGATTACCCACTGTCAGATGTCAATGGAATGTATCCATTTCACCTTTGAAATGGCTATCTTCTTAGTAACTTCAAAAAGCTCATCACCTACAATTATCAGGCACAATGGTCTGTAGTGGTCCTTTAAACTGTGTGTCCTGCTACTGGGCAGTTTTGAGGTGAGGGCAAAACTAAATATTGACAGACATTTCATTTCTGCAGTCGGGCACACTCCTCTATCTGTAATATTGTCCTGGTGCAGCTAATCGATGCGAGGTTTTATCTTAGTTATCCACTCTTGGGACATTAATGAAAAGATCAGAGCATGTTGCATTTAAAGAGGTTGACTTCAAAGCTAATTTGCTGTCTGCACTGTGCTCAAATAATCATTTGTCCCAATTACAAGCCTTTCACTGCCAGAAGAACCAGCACTTGTGAGGAGCTGCAGGATTTAGTTGTGAATTTCGACTGATATAGGATGGACCAAATGCACAAACGTACCTGTGAATTTACCTTGGCCTGTGAACCCAGCACTTCTCGGAAAGTAAGCTTAACCAGCCAATGGGTTTCTCGGCTTCTGCTGTGCACAGGATCAATTGTTCTACTGGATTTTACAACAAAGGTGCCTATATTTCAGAAGTAAAGAGCTTTAAAGTTAAACAACTTGAGAAATTTGAAAAATCCAAAGACATAGACTAATACAATAGCACAGTGCAAAAAGAAACCATTCAGTTCACCAGTTTTGCTAAAATCCAAACAAGTTTATTCCATAATCCAGCACTTTTCTGATACCTGTCCAATTTTCTTTTGTCTTTGAGCATTTATTCTATTCTCTTCTGAACGCTGCTACTCAATTTACATTGACCACACTATCAGGAAGTGCATTTCAAATCCGAGCCACTCACTGAACAAGACTGAGTCTCTTCCTATGACCTCTCATTCTTTTACAGTTAATGTTAAATCTGTATCCTCTGATTATTGACACTCTAGGCATTAGGAACAGTTTTTCTTTATTTACCGTAACTTTTCCATGAAGATTTCAAAGACTTCTACCAAGTCTCCACTGAGTCTTAGTCTCCACTTGTCCTTTGAACAACTTTTCCTTGAACACCTCTCATTTTCTTCAGGTCAACTGTGCAGCCATGGGTACCCACATGGGCTCCAGTTATGCCTGTCTGTTTGTGGGGTATTTGGAACATTCCTTGTTCCAGTCTTACTCCAGTCCCCACCCACTCTCTTTCTCCAGTACATCAATGGTATCATCAGTGTTACATCCCTCTCTCACCTGGAATTGGAAAAATTCATCTGTTTCACGTCAAACTTCCACCCTGCTCTCACCTTCACCTGGTCCATCTAAGACTCCTCCCCTCCCTTCCTTGACATTTCTGTTTTTATTTCTGGTGATAGGTTGGCCACCGATATCTACTGAAAACCCACCGACTACCACACTTGCCTTGACTGTACATCCTCACAACCTGCTTCCTGTGGAGACTCCATTCCATTCTTCCAGTTCCTCTGTCTCTGTTATATCAGTTCCAATGACGCCAGCTTCTACAAAAGGGCCTCTGAGATGTCCACCTTCTTCCTCAACCGTGGATTCACCACCACCGTAGTTGATGGGGTCCTCAGTGATTTCTGACCCTACTTCGCAGTTCAGCGCTCACACCCCTCCTCCCTCCCACAAGAGTGATAAGGTTCCCCTTGTCCCCACCTACCATCCCACCAGCATCCTCGTTAACAGGATCATTAGTTGCCATTTCCACTATCTCTTGTGGGATGCCACCACCAGACACATATTCGCTCCCCTCCCTTGACAGCCTTCCACAGGGACTGTTCCCTCTGGGACACCTTGATCCACTCCTCCTCCACTCCCAACATCGCCCCACAGCCCCATGGCACCTTCCCCTATAATCGCAGAAGGTATAACGCCTGCCCATTTCCTTAGTCTCTCCTCAGTATTGATGTCCGAGCCACACTGTCCAGGTGAAGCAGCGATTTACCTGCATTTCACTCAGTCTAGTGTTTCTGTATTCGCTGCTCACAATGTGGTCTCCTCTACACTGGAGAGATGTAGCACAGACTGGGTGATCACTTTACAGAACACCTCTGTTCTGTCAGCAAAAATGATCCTGAGCTTCCTATTACCTGCCACTACAACACCCTACTGCGCTCCCTGGTCAACATCTCTGTCTCAGAATTGCTGCAGTCCACCAGCAAAGCTCAGCACAACCTGGAAGAACACACCTCATTTTCAGTTTGGGGACCCTGTAGCCTTCTGGTTTCAATACTGAGTTCAACAATTTTAGGGCCTGAGTACTTTCTCCCATGTTCTTACCGCAATGCCCACATAGCACACCTTTGCACATCATGGGCTGTTTTCACAAACAACCCATTGACAGCTACTAATGGTTCCCATTAGCAACTCTAGATTGTCACAGGCTGCTCTTTACTCATTCCTTCGTCTGCCCAACTGTCTTTTTTCTCTCTCTGGTCTTCATCTCCACCTATTGTTCACTCCTCCCCCTTACCCCTACCCTGTCTTCAGCATATACACCAACGTTTTCCTATCTGCAATCATTTCTGAAGAAGAGTCACTGGACCCAAAATGTTAACTCTGCTTTCTGTCCACAGATGCTGCCAGACCTGCTGAGCTTTTCCAGCAATTTGTATTTTTATTTTTTGATTTCCAGCATCCGCAGTTCTTTTTTTTTCAGTTTAAGGTCTCTTTGTTCCTGCACTCCTTTCAAAATGGTATCAGTGAGCACCTACGGTATCTCTTTCATTCTTCCTACCAGCACGTATCACCTCACACTTGTCATCACTGAATTATATCTTCCATGTTTCTGTCCATTCCACGAGCCCACATTTAACAGGTTGCAGTCTATTAATAGACATGGAAAATAGAAGCAGGAGTAGGCCATTTGGCTGTTTAAGCCTGCTCTGCCATTCAACATGATCATGGTTGATCCTCTATCTCAATGCCATATGCCTGTTTGCTCTCCATACTCCTTGTTATTTTCATTATGGAAAAAAAAATCAATTTCTTTCCTGAAGAATGGAGTCACTGAGTGTCCTGGTTTTTACCACCTTCTGTGGTAGAGAATTCCATCTGCTGACCATCCTCTGAGTGAAGAAATGTTTCCTTATCTCAGTCGAAATGACCTACCACTGATCCTGGACTACTACTGAGGAATCAGAACTAATCAGAATGTTAACCAGTCTGCTTCAATAAGTGTCACAAAGCCAACTGATAAACTGAAAGATGCAAAAAATACGAAACCCCCACTTTACAAAGTTCTTTGATGATTGATTCTGTGACTGGTGTCAAGCCGGCCTGTAAGATTCCTGCTTTATGCCTCCCTCCCTTCTTCAATAGAAGGGTTATATTTCCTTCTTCCCAGAACCTGGGGGATTTTAAAAATTAACACCAACTACTTCGTTAGCTAACACTACCACCAGTGCAGAACGGAGGCTCAGTGATTAACACTTCTGCCTCACAGTGTCAGGGACCTGGGTTTGTTTCCATCCCTGGGCCACTGTCTGTGTGGAGTTTGCACATTCTCCCCGTGTCTATGTGGGTTTCTTCTGGGTTTCAGTCCAGGGATGTGTAGGTTAGGGGAATTAGTAATGGGAAATGCAGGGCTACAGGGATGGGGTGGATCAGCTTGGGATGCTCTTTGGAGAGTTGATGTGGACTCAATGGGCTGAATGGCCTGCTTCCACTCTGTAGGGATTCTATAATTTCAGACCCTAAAGTGATGCTCTCGTTGTTGTATTTTCAGTAAATTACTCTCGTCCTGCACCCTCCAGAATTATAGCTATCACTGAAATGTTTTACATCTTTTGTAGGGAAGAGAAAAGAAAAATAGTTATTAATTTCATTTGCCAATCCAATATTATCTACTGTTAGTTCCCCTTCTTAGTCTCTCAAGGATTAATACTCACTTACAAACTCTTTTTCCTGTTTACATTCCTTTAGAAACTTTAGCTATCTGTTTTTACATTTCTAGCTGACTTCCTCTCATGCTCTTTTGTTTCCTTCTTAATTAATCTTTTAATCATTCTCTGTTTTTTCTTATATTCTGACCTATTATCTGACCTGCCACTTCTGTATAATAGATATAATTATAGTTATTGGAATTTGGATTGTTTTGGAAAGAGAAAAAAATTAATTGGTCAAAAAATAATGCCAGCAAGTCATTTAAATCCAGCATTGCTCAGAAAGCATGTGACTATAGACCCCTGAGGTGTTAATGGAAAGATATATAGAACATAGAACAGTGCAGCACAGTACAGGCCCTTCAGACCACGATGTTGTTCCAACCTATTATCCTGCTAAGATCAATCTACCCTGCATACCCTACATTTTACTACCCTCCATGTGCCTATCCAAGAGTCATTTAAAAGTCTCTAAAGTATCTGACTCCACTACCACTGCTGGCAGCGCATTCCACACGCCGACCACTCTCTGTGTGAAGAACCTACCTCTGATATCTCCCCTATTCCTTCCTCCAATTACCGTAAAATTATGCCCCCTCATAATAGTCATTTCCACCCTGGGAAAAAGCCTCTGACTATCCACTCTATCTATGCCTCTCATCATCTTGTGCACCTCTATCAAGTCACCTCTCATCCTCCTTCGCTCCAATGAGAAAAGTCCTAGCTCCCTCAATCTTTCCTCATAAGACCTGCCCTCCAGTCCAGGCAGCATCCTGGTAAATCTCCTCTGCATCCTCCCTAAAGCTTCCACATCTTTCCTATAATGAGGTGACCAGAACTGAACATAATATTCCAAGTGTGGTCTAACCAGAGTTTTATAGAGCTGTAGCATAACCTCACAGCTCTTAAACTCAATTCCCTTGCTAATGAAAGCCAACACACCAAACGCCTTCTTTACAACTTCTTTACACCTTCTATATACACACTTTACATGTGCAGTTACATGTTTATTACTTAAACTTGATGCTTTCCCTAAATTTTTTCATTAACCTTGGATGGTGGGTCCTCCATTCAGAATTTTTATTTGTAGTAGGAATATGCTTCTGATTATTCTAAAATATCCCCTTAAATGTTTACCACTGTGTCACTATTGATCTATCCCCTAGTCTAGCATATCAATTAACTTCAGCAAGCTCTACTTTCATGTCCACACAGTTGTCCTAATTTAATTTTGAAATACTAACATGATAAATCCATCTGATGGTGCTACTAGTCAAACTAGATCCCAGAATGAAAGTTAACACTCTGTTCCAATAATTTACATGTTTTGATGCAATCTCTTACCCCACTTGGAATCATCATAAATTAGACATTTCTGTTTGGCTCACTGGCTTCCCTTAAGCTGAATTGAAAAACTGGAACTGGGAGATAAATTAAAACTCGTTTCAGAGTCTAACTCTAATATCTTCTGAACTGAATTGAAAATAAATCTAATGAATTTAGTGCATTTACACTACCAATGATAAAACTCACCTTCATAAACATCTTTAAACTCACACCACAGAGGTCTACAATCACATGCTTTCTGAGCAATGTTGGATTTAGGTCACTGTTCCAAAATGATTTGCTGACCATACCTTTTTGACCCATCAATTTTCTTTCTTTCCAAACTCCAAAAAAAGTAATAATATATATTGTGTAACTTTCAGCATGCTAATCTTACACTCAATCTTCTCTCTTTCAAACTGAATGTACAATTCGATAACGTTGTGATCACTGCTATTTAAAGGTGTCTTTCCTCTGAGATCAATAATTAATCTGGTCTCTTGACACAAATATCAATTCTAATATAACCTGATCTCTGTTGGTTCCAGAATGTGCTGCTTTAAGAATCTATCTCAAAAGCATTCTTTGGACTCCTCATTCAGGCTACGACTGCCAATCAAAATTTTCCATTTTATATGTAGATTAAAATCACCCAAGATTATTGGCACCCCTTTATCACAAGCCCCCAATATTTCTTCTTGTCGATGTTGTCCTACATTGTAGTCACCGATAAGGTGAGGGTGGGGGGGTGGGGAAGCCGCGGGCAGGGTGCAGTGTACCACTTTTCTCACTGGTTCTATTCCTCACCTCCATCCAAACTTATTTTACATCCTGATTTCCTAAATCAAGGTTCTTTCTAACTATTGTGCAAATGCCCTCTTTGATCAATAGTCCTACCCCTCCATCTTTACCAAGCCTCCTTGAAATATCTTTGCATCAATAATTGTCCATTTCTGATACATTTCCAGTAATTCCAACAGTTTCCAATCTTATTGATGTCACTGGCAAGATCAACATTTGTTGCCTGTCCCTAATTACCTTTGAACAACCGAAAGGCTTGCTGGACTATTTCAAAGGGGTGGTAAGATTCAACTAATACTGGTATAGGTTGGAGTCACATGTAGGCCAGACCAGGTAAGAGGGTTTGAATTTCCTTCCAGAGAAAACATTAGTGATCCAGATGGATTCTTACAACAATTGATGACTATTTCAGGGTTACTGAAACTAGCTTTATATTTCTGAGTTGTTAATTGATGTCTAATTCCACCATCTGCCTGGATCAGACTTGAACACATGGGCTCAGAGTATTTGTCTGGGTATACAGATAACTATCTAAGTTACAGAAACACCACACCACTGTCTCCCCAGTCTTTCTTTTATTGTTAAATTTTGTGTTGACCATTCTGAATCCATCCCCATCACATTGTTTTAATGTTTTAGACAGAGGTTTTATTTTGTTTGTAATCTAATTGTAATTGTAATCTAATTGTAATCTAATCTAATCTAATTCACTTGTGGGATGTGGGTATTGCTGGCTGGGAGAGTATTTATTACTCCTCCCTAGTTACCCTTGTGAAGGTAGTGGTGAGCTGCCTTGTTGAACCACTGCTGTCCTTGTGCTGTAGGTAGACCCATAATGACTTTAGGGATGGAATTCCAGGTTTTTGAACCAGTGACAGTGAAGGAATGGTGATATACTTCCAAGTCAGGATGGTGAGTGGCTTGGAGGGGTACTTGAAGGTGGTGGGTGTGTTCCCATGTGTATGCTGTCCTTGTTCTTCTAGATGGAAGTGACCATGGGTAAGGAAGGTGCTGTCTAAGGATCTTTGGTGAATTTCTGCAGTGCATCTTGTAGATAGTACACTTTTTTTTATTCATTCACGTGACAAGGGCGTTGCTGGTTAGGAAGCATTTATTGCCCATCCCTAATTGCCCGGAGGGCAGTTAACAGTCAACCACATTGCTGTGAGCCTGGAGTCATATATAGGCCAGACCAGGTAAGGATGGCAGTTTCCTTCCCTAAAGAGTATTAGTGAACCAGATGGGTTTTACACTGCTACTACTGAGTATATAGAGTTCAGGGAGTGGATGCTTGTGGATGTGATGCCAATCAAGTGGGCTGCTTTGTCCTAGATAGTGTCAAGCTTTGTGAGTGTTGAAGGGGCTGCACCATTCAGGCAAATGGGGAGTATTCCATCTTACTTCTGACTTGTAGATTGTAGATGGTGGACGGGCTCTGGGGAGACAAGAGGTGAATTATTCGTCACAGCATTCCTAGCATCTGATCTGCTGTTATAGCCACTGTGCTTATGTGGCGAGCCCAGTTGAGTTTCTGGTCAATGGTAACCTAAAGGATATTGACAGTAGGGGATTCAGTGATGGTAATACCATTGAATGTCAAGGATGATGGTTAGATTGTTTCTTATTGGAGATGATAATTACCTGGCAATTGTGTGGTGCAAATGTTTCCTAATTTGTCAGCCCAAGCCTGGATATTGTCCAGATCTTGTTGCACTTAAACACGGACTGTATCAGTATCATGTTTAATAGTGCTGAACATTGTATCAATAATTGGCGAACATCCCCACTTCTGACCTTATAAGGGAGGCTAGGTCATTAATAAAGGAACTGAAGATGATTGGGCCTAGGACACCCCGAAGATCTTCTGTAGAGATGTCTGACCTCCAACAACCACAACCATCTTCTTATGTGCCAGGTCTGACTCCAACTAGCAGAGAGTTTTCTCCTGATACCCATTGATTCCGGCTCCTTGATGCCACACTCTGTCGAATGTGGTCTTGATATCAAGGGCTGTCACTTTCATCTCACCTCCTGGAATTCAACTCTTTTGTCCATGTTTAGACCAAGGCTGTAATGAGATCAGGAGCTGAGTGGCCCTGGCCAAACCCAAACTGGGCATCACTGAGCAGGTGCTGCTTGACAGCGCTGTTGCTGGCACAATCCATCACTTTACTGATGATCAAGAGTAGATTGATGGGGATGTAATTGGCCACGATGGATTTGTCCTGCTTTTTGGATACAGGACATGCATGGGCAATTTTCCCCATTCCAGGTGTCCTTCCAGTTTCATTTCTTTCTTTGGACTTTGTAGCAATTGATACAACCAAGTGACTGGGCCATTTCAGAGGGCAGTTGAGAGTCAAGCATGTTGCTGTGGTTCTGCAGTCACGTGAGGACTAGACTAGGTGACAGATGTTAATGAGCCAGATGGATTTTTCCTAGAATCAATCATGAAACCATGTCAGTAGATTTTCATTTCCAGACATTTTTTTAATTGCATTCAACCGCCTACCATGCTGGGATTTGAAACTGCATCTCCAGAACATTAGCTGAGCTTCTGGATGAATAGTCTAGCGATAATACCACTAGGCCATCACCTTCCCCTGTGCAGGATTGTATACACTGTTTCATTTATATTGCTTGTTCAGGTGCAGAAGTTCAATGATTTCTTTTTTTTTTCTCTTCATTCATGGGATTTGGGCATCACTGACTGGGCCAGCATTTATTGTCCGTCCCTAATTGCCCTTCAGAAGGTAGTGGTGAGCTGCCTTCTTGAGCTGCTGCAATTGATGGATATGTATGTTAATAGCGTTGGCAGAAACAACCCTGTTTTTTCTGTCGGACAGTTTCACAGCAGCAGGTAAATGAACTAGTGCTGTTATGAAAGCAGCATGGTCAAAGACCAATGTTTTTATTTTTCTTAGCACTGTTTCAGCAGGATCTATCTTAAGTGTCATCTCCTTTAGAATAGTTCAGTTGTAATGGCTATGGAAATACGTTGCATCTGCTTACACAGGCACACAAACAAATACTCCCATGTGTACTATATATATATGTATATATACACATGGGTACCCTCACTTACATACAGTCATGGTAACCCATGCATGTCTACAAGCACACACTTCCCACTGAGACATCAGTCACAACAAGAATTACATACCCAACATACAGACACACACAAATTGAACACATCCAGATACAACCTAAAAGCCTCCGCAGACTCACACTCACAACCAAGAACAGACATGTACAGCGCACCCAGATAAACACAGTGACACATATACACAACCACACACAGCAACTTTCAGATAGCAAGATGTTGGAGTCAGAGATAACACAGTGTGGAGCTGGAGGAACACAGTAGACCAGGTAGCATCAGAGGAGCAGGAAAGTTGACATTTTGGGACCCTCCTTCAGAAAAACTTTAACTTTGTTTCTTTTACTGCTTTGTACCTAAGTTTTTTGTACCCAGGTACCTTTGTACCTAAGATGGCGCTGACATTATACACCTTTTACTGTACTCCTGCACTTCTGGAAGTGAGTACACCTGACAATAAAATCTAAATCTAAACCCACTCAGCTCTATGCAGACACACACTCAGATACATGCTAGACACACTACATACACACAAAACTGCTGACAACTAAGCACACCTACACCTGTATACATATACCCACACAGGTACACACATGCCCAGAGACAGACACACATTGAATACAATCACAAGTACAGACACACCTCGATACACAGCCACATCATGCTTTTTGTCACTTCCAATGTTTCATTGGATAAACATATGGATGATAATGGAATAGTTTAGGTTAGATGGGCTTCAGATTGGTTTCACAGGTTGGCGCAACATCGAGGGCCGAAGGGCCTGTACTGCGCTGTAATGTTCTATGTTCTATGTTCTATGTTCATTCATTGCTATTTACTTTGGGTAGGAATCTTAACCCGTTGGCATAACAGCATGGGACAGCCAGCCAGCTTTCCAAACTCATTCCTTTTACAGCAATCTGGAAAACTGAATTATGAAACCAATATGTAATCTAAACCTAGATTCCTCTGACCCACTGATCATTAATCATATTTGTCTAGTTCCCTCAGTTTATATCAACTGTAATTCTTGTACAATGATAACCTGCCAGTGTTCATAATGGATTTGTAATCCACTGTGAAGCTTCATCAGAATCAGACCCCCTTATGTTCTCTCAATGCATGATGTAACATGTACAAACTGAGGCAAACAGCCTTCAATTACAACACTGTTTTTGAGTTGTCCATAACCCATAGAAAGAGAGACTCAGGAGCAATGCACACATTTGCAAAGTGTCTAAGTAGGCGATCGCACATGGGCCACATTCCATTGAATGGGGTATTACTGGTAAGGTGAGCATTTATTGCTCATTCTTAGTTACCCTTGAGAGGGTATTGGTGAGCCTTCTACTGGGACTAATACAATAATAAAAGGAAAATGCTGTGGTGCTGGAAATCTCAAACAAACACAAAAAATGCTGGAGAAACTTAAAAAGTCTGAGTTAATTAGAGTTAATGTTTCCAGTCAGGTGTGACTCTTCAGAACTGGAAGGGGTTGGAGAACAGTTACTGATATGCTTTTGACAGAGGCAGCGGCCCGGAGGCAAAAGTCAAAGGGGTAAAGTGTAAAAGGGATGTAAAATGAGTGTAAGTTAATGCGCGACTGGGACAGAAGGGGTCCCTCTCTGCTAAGAGCAAAGTAAGCAATATTCAGACAAGACAAGGTAGTGGGGAGGAGGGAAAGGAGACAATATAAAAAATAAATGGAGAACAGGCATTACTCAGTGACTCTCTGACTCTATGTGGTCAGTTTCCAAAGCTATAGAATTTAATAGTGAGATCTCAGGCTGTAAAGTGCCAAAGGCAAAAAAAATTGATGCTGTTCATTGAGCTTTTGTTGTGCTTTGTTGAAACATTGCAGCAGGACCAGGATAGAATTGTCACCATGACAGCAAGGTGGCTTATTTAAATGGTAAGCAACTGGGAGGACAGGGTTATTCCCACAGACAGAGTGGAGGTGTTCTGCAAGCAGTCACCTAATCTGCATTTGGTCTCACCAACGTAAAGGATTTAATTCTTCTCGTGCTGATGTAGTCCATGTGATGAAGGCACTTGCCATAGTCTTGGTGGATAGGCAGTCACACTTTTTGGATACAGTGGCAATGAAAAGCTTTTATCCTAACCCTCCTCATTGTTGGAATGTAGTTGTAGAGATGTCAACCCAAACCGCTTTACCTTCTGCCACTCAGAAGATGTGGCTATCCAATTGCAGACAGGCCCAATCTGTACTCAACAATCATTGGCACACTTCCAGGAGAAGCCATTGCAAATTGATTAGCAATGGGTACTGAATCAGATTTTCGTTCCTCAACTAGGGGCTGCTATACCCAATTGCAACAAATTATTTTACACAGACTGAACCTGGGACCTCCATGACCATTAAAAATCAGCTATTTCCTAACTTAACTAGCTATCCGGGGGCGGGGGGGAGGATATGACCAATATCATTGGAGACTTGACAGATTGATGTTCCCCACCCCACCACAACCCCATTGCACAGGGATCTAGTATTGGGGGGCATTGGGCACAGTTTAAAGTTAAGGGCACTTTCATTTGTGATGGCAATGAGGATGAATTTCTTCACTCAGACAGTCATTATTCTTTGTAATTTTCTTCCACCTGGAATTCTCTCCTTGGGAGACCATTTGAGGCTGCGGTATTGAATATATTCTAAGCTGCGTTAGACACATTCTGATCTCCAAGGGAATTGAGGGAATAGGGTGACAACCAAAACTGGAATCAAGGCCCCAGTCAGATCAGTTTCGATCTTAATCGGATGGTGTTGCAGGTTGAAAGGGCTGAATGGCCAACTTCTGCTTCTATTTCTTACGGTTTCACAATCCTCTCATCCACACTATGCAATACTATACAACTTATAAAGGACAGAACTACCATTAAGCTATATGCCTGCATACAAAAGTGGTTATTCTATGCTGCTATAAATCTTAGAACATAGAACAGTACAGCACAGTACAGGCCCTTCAGCCCACGATGTTGTGCCAATCTATTATCCTACTAAGATCAATCTTACATGGCCTAAAAGAAATTGTTTATGGGATTTAGATGTAATTGGCTAAGGCAACATTTGTTAAGTTGGGCCACTTCAAAGGACAGTGAAGAATCAACCACATGACTTTGGGTCTGGAGACACCGACCAGTTAAAGGTTTCCTTCCCTAATGGCCATCAGTGAACCTGATGGTTTTTGACAACAATGGTTACCATTAGGGTAGCTTTGAAATTCCAAATTTTATTAGGTTTAATCTCACTACATCCTCTATCCAGGACATTTTCTTGAGGTTCTAGATTCCTAATCCAGTGTCATTACAATTACAGCATTGCCTGGGGAGGCTGCTATCCTTACCTGGTCTGGCATACATGTGACTCCAGACCCACAGCAATGTGGTTGACTCTTAACTGCCCTCTGGGCAATTAAGGATGGGCAATAAGTGCTGCCTGGCCAGCGACGCCCTCATCCCATGAATGAATAAATAAATAAAACACCTCCCTCTCAGATCAGGCATTAGCTCAGTTAAAATAATGACCAAGGTATTGGCCAGACAATGGATTGGTTAGATTGGTTTTGAACTGTGATTTGCATCTGCTTTGCAAAGTGGTGCAGCAGTTTTTCCCTTCATTCACTGACAGGATATGGCATTTAATATCCATCCCTAATTGCCCAGAGGGCAGTTCAGAGTCAAGCACATTGCTGTGGATCTGGAGTCACATGTAGGCCAGACCAGGTAAGGATGACAGATTTCCTTCTCTAAAGGACATTATTGAACGAGACAGGCTTTTCCAACAATCGACAATTGCTTCAAGATCATCATTAGAGCCTTTATTGAATTCCAATTCCACCATGGTGGGATTTGAACCCATCTTCCCAGAACATTGGCTGAGTTTCTGGATTAATAATCTGGCGTTAATGCCACTGGGTCATTGCCTCCCCTTGCAAAAGAAAGGCAGATACCCTTGCTTCTCATGCTATAGCCGTATCATTTCCACTGTTTAAAGTGAAGTCACATTGACTTGGAAAAAAATGCCACAGAAACAAAAAGGCAGGCTGGTGAATTTCATTGTGTGGGCCATCCTGCTCAGTTCAAAACCCTGGTTTGCAAACACTTGCAATAGGATTGGTTTCTGGGAGCGAGATATCACCTGCATTTTGACCGCTGGGAAGTGGAAAATGAGTCATTTGCCACCTCTCTTTGATATTTTTTTCTCTCATTTGCACAAAGTGGACAAAGAAAGGTTCAAGTATAAGACATGGCTTGGAGCATCCAACAAGGCTGTGTTGTCCCGAAATCATCTTCAATTTGCTGAAACCATGTTTCTTGATCCTTCCAATCTCATTGGAGAAGGTCTCATGGCTAAAGGCAGTGAAAGCAATCAGACCTAAAGAAAGCATGAACTGAACACATAATATTCCCTTTCCCCAGTAATAAAAATTGCCCTTACGGCTCATTGTGCTATCATTCATGCACATCAGGAACAGCATGCTCCAGAACCTACCATTGGGAAGCTTTTTTAAATTTTTAATAAGACTTATACTTAAACCATGAATCGTGTCAAAATAAAAAGAAAATACAATGTAGGTTAAAATAAGAATAACTTAAAAAAAGGAACACTCAAAAAGATACAATAAAGCAACAGAAGGATGACTTAATGTTGTTGTGCGCAAAAAACTTTTAAAACAATGTCTGGGCAATCCCCCACCGTCAGCTTCTTTAAGCCAGTTCCTTTTCCTTTTCTTTATTTTTTTCTCCTCCTTGTATCCTTTCTCCATCTCTCCCCCTCCAAGGTTTTGATGGCCCTGCCCTACCTGGAGCATGCAGTCAAAGGAGATGGATCGCGGCCAGAGTCCAAGCAGGAGCTAAGCGTGTGAGCTCTGTGCTATAGCAGAGCAAGCAGGCCATGTCCCAGCGCGGGAGCAGAGTGAGCGGGCTGAATCCCCGAGTGGGAGCAGAGTGAGCGGGCCGAGTCCCGGAGTGGGAGCAGAGCGAGCGGGCCGAGTCCCGGAGTGGGTGCAGAGCGAGCGGGCCGAGTCCCGGAGTGGGAGCAGGCAAGCGGGCCGAGTCGTGGAGTGGGAGCAGAGTGAGCGGGCCGAGTCCTGGAGTGGGAGCAGAGCGAGCGGGCCGAGTCCCCGGATCGGGAGCAGAGCGAGCAGGCCGAGTCCCGGAGTGGGAGCAGAGCGAGCGGGTTGAGTCCCGGAGTGGGTGCAGAGAAAGCACAGGCTGAGTCCCGGAGTGGGAGCAGAGCAAGAGCGGGCCGAGTCCCGGAGCGGGAGCAGAGCGAGCGGGCTGAATCCCGGAATGGGAGCAGAGCGAGCCGGCCAAGTCCCCGAGTGGGAGCAGAGCGAGCGGGCCGAGTCCCCAGAGTGGGAGCAGAGCGAGCGGGTCGAGTTCTAGAGTGGGAGCAAAGCGAGCGCGGGCCTAGTCCCAGAGTGGGAGCAGAGCGAGCGGGCCGAGTCCCCGAGTGGGCCAAGTCCCGGAGCGGGAGCAGAGCGAGCGGGCCGAGTCCCGGAGTGGGAGCAGAGCGAGCGGGCCTAGTCCCGGAGTGGGAGCAGAGCGAGCGGGCCGAGTCCTGGAGTGGGTGCAGAGTGAGTGGGCCTAGTCCCAGAGTGGGAGCAGAGCGAGCAGGCCTAGTCCCGGCGTGGGAGCAGAGTGAGCCGGCCAAGTCCCAGCATGGGAGCAGAGCGAGCGGGCCGAGTTCTGGAGTGGGAGCAGAGCGAGCGCGGGCCTAGTCCCGGAGTGGGAGCAGAGCGAGCAAGCCGAGTCCCAGAGTGGGAGCAGAGCGAGCGGGCCGAGTTCCCGGAGCAGGGAGTGAGTCCCCGGGTGGAGGTCGACATGTGGAGGCAGCGTGGACCCATATTCTGGGTCCGGCTGTAACAGCCTTGTGTTGGAGAGGGCCTGGAACTTAAGTACTTACGGTCACTTTTATTATCATTCTGCACTTTTTAAACTCTGTTCCCATGCTAACCTATTTTTTTTAAATTTTGTAACAACTGTTAAAGTTTCTGTACTTAGGTACTCGTACCTAAGATGGTGCCAAGAGGTAACATTACAAACTTTTCACTGCACTCATTTGAGTGCATGTGACAACAAAGACTATTCTGATTCTGGATGGCAGTCACTTTGGAGAGTCGGCACAGGATAGCTAAATGCTCTGATGGATGATAGCTGTCTGCAAATTCAAATAATCTGCCCAACATTCTGCTAGCTCTTTTAAGTTTGTAAGAAAGCAGGGCTAGGTCCTAATGCACTTTGGATCTGATCCACCATTTGGTAAGATCTTAGACCTTGATCCCACTTTGTAGTCCTAACACAACATCCCGCAATTTATTCAAAACCCCAAGATCTATCGAATTCTGCAAATTGACTTTATGCTTTGATTGAGCTCAAAGATTAAAACTCTTTGATGCAAGAAATCTCTCCTCGGCCTGGAATTTGGGGAATTGCTACAAAGTCAGGAGTGTGGGAGGTAGACATGGAGTGGGGTATGCGGGGGAATGTGCGGGTGGGGGGGGATAGTTATGGGCGATGGGGGTGAATGTTGGTGATTTGGAGGATCCTGCAAGGATTCTGATGGCTGTTCTCCATCAATACACTGCAACATACAAAATATTTTAAGATGAGACCATAAGATAAGATTGGGTCTTATTTTAAAACCATAAGACATTGGAGCAGGAGTAGGCCATTCAGCCCATCGAGTGTTTGGTCATTTGGTTAGATCGTGACTGATCTGATCATTCCAAACTTCCACTTTCCTGTCTGTCCCCCGTAACCCTTGATTCCCTTACTGATTAAAAATCTGTCTATCTCAGCTTTGAATTTACTTAATAACCCAGCCTCGGCAGCTCTCTGCAGTAAAAAGTTCCAAGGGTATGTTACTTTCCGAGTGAAGACAGCCCTCCTCATCTACCCTGGTCAAGGCCTTCATGAATTTTTATATTTTTCAATCAGACCGCCTATCGTTCATCTAAATTTATAGCTGATTTTGGCGAAGGTACCACATTTACGAGCGCCTTTGAGCAAAAATGAGAAAGAAACCCCACGTTCCCTTTGTTTACCAGCAAACTGAGGAATGTTGACCAAGTGGACAGCTTGGAGAGAAGCATGCTGCACCTTTAGTTGTACTTTGAAGGGAATAATCAGCAGGAAAGAAACATTAAAGGAGTGACAACTCGTTGGTGCCCATTTTACACTGTCGCATAAAATCTAGGTTCACCTTTGAGTGAAGATGGCAGGTGGGGATTTCAGAGGCAGCTCTGAATCCATCATCTCGAGCTGAGATCACTACCAGTTTAGTCATACTAATTGCACAGAGCAGTTGGAGTCGTTTCTCAGTACAATGGGGCAAAGCGATACCCTCAGAATCTGAGGAAATAAAAAATTACATGAACAGCATCAGAAAGAGACTACATGCCCCGACACACTTATCACACTACCCTACATCAGGAACATGTCGGAACTCACCACAAGACTTCTACGACCGCTGGGCATCCGAGTGCACACAAGCCCACATCAACCCTACGACAACTGCTCATCTGAACCAAGGACCCACTCCCCGCCATGGACAGGGCTAATGTCATCTGCAAGATCCCCTGCAGAGACTGCGAGAAACACTACATCAGACAAACAGGAAGGAAACTAACAACAAGGGTACATGAACACCAACTGGCTACAAAAAGACACGACCAATACTCACTCATCTCAATCCACATGGACAAGGAGAACCACCACCTCGACTGGGACAGGCTAGGCAGAGACAGGCACGAGAATTCCTGGAAGCATGGCACTCCACGAAGCATGCTATTAATAAACACATTGAACTCGACCCCATATACATTCTACTACGAAGGAAACCCGGAAGTGAGGCAATCCTTCGCAACGGACCCCAGAGTTTAAAAACCATTCGGGAAAACACACCGACACTTCATCGGAGGCTGCACTGAGGATGTTACCAAGCACGGTAACGAAACGTCTGCAATACAAGAAACCAGCTCGGCGAGCCAACCAACCTCAACACCTACAATCCGAGCTACAGATCTACTCCAAAACCTTAGATAAAAAATTAATTTCACACTGGTATAGTTGCCACTCTCTGGCCACATGCGTCACTTTTGTGAGCACATGATACTTTGTTACTGCCAAGCTCTTAAATATCGAGGGAGTTAAATAAGAATCCTTACAATAGTGCCATCTAGTGCCATTTACTTATTAATAAACTGCTCACTAATATTCACTTTGGTTGCCACAAGATCTGGCGATAGCTTTGATTCAGAAATGGGTGCGAGAGCTGAATGCTTCAGGAGAGATGAGAGCCACTGCCCTCAGCATCAAGACAGAGATCAACTGAGAGTGCCAGCAAAGAACCACAGTAAGAAACAAGGTCAAACTAAAAGCTCTTGGCGATTGGAGTTGTACCTGACACAAGGAAAGATGGTTTTGGTTGTTGGAAGCCATCTATCGGCAAAGGAACATTGCTCTCGAACGTCTTGAGGGAGGTTTCCTTGCCCAACTCATCTTCAAGCTGCTTCTTTCTGCCATTCGATCAGGAATGTGGCTTTTCAATGACAATTCCACAGTGTTCACAGTCTGGAGCTTCATTCACAACTGCAAGTAATGAAGCTGCCCCTGCCAACATATTAAAGACCCTACACATCATCCAGGCTTGAGCTGACAGGTAGCAGGTAACATTCATGTCGCATGAGCACTGGATGATAAGCATCTCAAATAATAAATAAATAACCCAACTATCTCCCCTCAATCTTCCATGGCACAGGTGCCTTCACATTCAACAGTTGGAGGGTCCAGAACTTTAACTGGACCCATCATATCAACACTGTATCTCTATAAGCAGGCTGGTAACTGGTATTCTGTGGTATGAAAGTGTTTCACAATTCTTATTCTACAAGTGAGTGTCCTTCTAGACAACATCACTGAGCAGTTAAGACTACATTGGTGAGGGATTGGAGTTGTATGCAGACTGGGTGGCATGTTTGCTCCTCTGTAAGTTTTTAGTGAAGCAATTGGGTTTTTATGACAAACTCTGAAGCAACTTTTTGATCACTCCTGCTGACAGCAATTTTATGCTCATGCTCCATTTAACTGACTCCAAATTCTCAAAGTGCCCTGAAGGAATATTAATCACTGTATTATTAGTAAAAGGCTCCAGGTTTCTCGTCCAACCTGCCTACTGCCCACCTTCAGTGTCCCCTGTGAATCAACCTTCCTGAGCTAGATCATCCATCAGGTGTCATTCCATCAAGGACTGGGCAATATGTGAGGTCCCTGTCATGTGACACACTGTATCTGTCGAATAGCAGGTTTTGAATGAACACGGTTGGAGTGGTTTTGCCAAACAGGTTCAGCCAGGTCCCTGCACAGCCGAGCTCCACTGCTGACACACAGTACAAGCTCCTCCGGCACTTTTGAAGAGGGACTAATGACGCTGCACATGACAGAAGGATAGTCTCCTCCGCAGACTCAGTGGTGGACTAATCATCTCAATAATCATGTTCATGAGCAGGATGTCACTTGGTTCGGGGATTTGATTGAAAGAAATGATTCAGCCAGCTATGCATCTTCACATAGCAACTAGGAATATGTAATAAACGTGGCCTGGCTATTGTGGTTCAAATTCCAAGGACAAATAAGAAATAAAAATCAAAAAATGCTGTGTATTCAAACTACAACCTCACAATGAAGGGACGGCTTTTGAGAACTGAGATAAGGAGGAATTTCTTCAGACTGAGGATCTGTGGAACTTACAGCCACAGAAGGCTGTGGAGGCCAGGTCCTTAAGTGTGTATAAGACAAAAATTGATAGGTCCTTGATTAGTTAGAGGATCTTGAGTTACAGGGAGAAGGCAGGAGAATGGGGTTGAGAAACATATCGGCCATGATCAAATGGTGGAGCCGACTCAATGGGTAGAATGGCCTAATTCTGCTCCTATATCTTACAGCCTTATGGCCTAATCAAAAAAAACAAATATTATCTTGCATATGCATCATCTGTGCTTCCAGTCTCATCTCACTTTCATAAAGCACTTTGCTAGGTACCTTAAAATTCAGGAGCAATCATATTTAGTAAGCCTTTTTCAAATCGAAGTTTCTAATCTTTGAGATTTCTCACTCCTCCCTTCACTCAGAGCAGCAATGCAACTCAATCAGAAACCAGCTTCCCACTGTGCTAACAGCATCTTACAACCCATAATATTAAAGTAATTGGCAAATGAATCAGAGCTGACATGAGGATTTTTTTTTTAACACAGAGGCTTATTATGATCAGCAGTGCACTGCCTAAAAAGGTCAGTGGAAGCAGACTCAATCATAACTTTCAAAAGGGAATTGGATAAATACTTGAAAGGGAAACATTTGCCCAGCCATGGGGAAGGAACAGGAGTGAGGGACTAATTGGATAGCTCTTTCAGAGGGTTGCCATAGGCGACCTTATGCCTCCATCTGTGTTGTGTCAACTATGGTTTCATAAATAAAAAGCTGGCAAGAAAATCAGAGGCAACGTGAGACAAAGGATTTTTTTTAATGCATCAACTTTTCAGGTCTGATACAATCTGCCTCTGCTATCTTTTCAGTCTCTGCATTCCAAACTGTGTACAGGTATTTCTCCTATAACACGATAGTTGTGTTCTTGGGTAACCCATGCCATAGAAAATCGAACTTAACAAAATTGCCACAGAAAATCATGTTATAGGGAAAATGTTATAGAAAATTGCTACACTGTAGAGTAGAAAGTTTGTGTTATCCAAACAGCAAACACTATTCATCAATTGAGTTACAACCAATTTGTGTTAAAGAAACATGCGTTATAACAGAAATACTTATACAGACACATTCTGTGGAAGGTAGACCAACTGATGACCAAGCAGTGTTATTGCTAGACTGTTAACCTCGAGACCCAGACAACGTTCCAGGGACAAAAACAAAGTTGCTGCAAAAGCTCAGCAGATCTGGCAGCATCTGTGAAGGAGAAAACAGAGTTAACGTTTTGGGTCCGGTGACCCTTCCTCAGAACTTGTTCCAGGGACCTGAGCTCAAATCCTGCCATGGCAGATGGTGGAATTTGAATACAATAAAAAAGCATCTGGAATTAAGAATCTAATGATGACCGTGAATCCATTGTCAATTGCTGGGGAAAAAACCCAATTAACACTGGGGCATGAGTGAACCAGAGGGGCTTTTTTCTTGACAATGATCATCATCATTAGACTCTTAATTCCAGATTTTTATTGGATTCAAATTCCACCATCTGCCATGGCAGGATTTGAACCCAGGTTTCAAGACATTATCTGGGTCTCTGGATTAACAGTGCAGTGATAATGCCACTAGTCCCATTGACAGGGGAGCTGTAATGCCTTCATAAACTAGTCAATTGTGCTGAAGACCCTGGTCCACAGCTTCATCTACAACGGCAACCCCCTGGACCTTGGTTCTCTGGTTTATTGTCACGGGTTGTTCAGTCTTCTCCTCCTTCCAGTGCTACCATATTATCATTAACCTCTCTGCTAGAACCCAACATCCTTGATATCTACAGCCTGCAGAATGGATTCATCCCTGCCTCCTTATCTTTCAGATGCAGGGACCTGTGAATAGAGGCATAGAACCTTGGAAACCAGGAGCAGGATGGGGTCATGCTCCACCATTCAATAAGATCATGGCTAATCATCCTACTCACTGCCTTGTTCCCACTTTCTCCCCATATCCTTTGATTCCTTCAGTCCTAAGAACCATATCTAACTCATTCTTGAATGCTCCTGCATGGCCACATGTTGAATAATTATCACCTACCTCCCCATCATCCATCACCATCGCTGATGTCGATGAGTCTTATATACCTGTCTTAAGTGAATCGTGGGACATGGTTGAGATGTTGGTATTTGGTCATTGAAATGTATTTGCCTTTCCTTTGAAGCAAATGCTTCCCTTCAGCGCTCAGGGCTTCACTTGGTGCAGGGTAATCATATTTGTCAGTTTCTGGTTCAATTTCCTCTGCTGTGCAGAAACACGCACAAACAAATCCTGGCCCCTCCCATGTGTACTTCCCATCCTAAATGAGGTCTTCTTTTGCAAAGAGATTTCAGAGAAAAGTCTTGGTTGTAAATTTTTCTTTTTGTTCATTCACCTCTATCCTCTCTCTCTCTACTGCATTTATACCAGCCCCCAAACCTCACCCCATCGCTGTAGGCAGCATTCCCCTTTCCTCTGGCATAGCCTGCACTCTGCTTCAAACTCCCTCTACAACAACTGGCCCTTTCAATATCCCTCACACCATTCCTCCTCTTTCCCTTTATCCCACTCCCACCCAGATACACATGTCCAAACTTCCTTACACTAGCCCGAAATCAATTCCCCTACTCCTCCTCATGTCCTAGTGCATCGAATTACCTCACTGGCTCTCGACTGAAATATGCAGCTTGCACGTTGCACCCCCTTATCCCTGTCACTAGTTTTCCCCTCTGGTTCCCAATTCTCTCCCGCCATTGTGCAAGATTTTTCCTGTGCCCCTGATGATCATGTTTCTTGAGTTCCATCACTAACCATTCCTCTCTACCCATCCCATCTTTGGCTGGAATTTTTCAGTTGAGCCTGATTTGCTGGCCTTGGTCAGATTTGCCAGTGTGGTTGCCTCTCCTGAGCAAGCTGTTGACCCAGTTTCCCCTCACAGCCTATTTAGCAACACCAGACCAGACGGCACTGACTGAGGTGTCTCATGATCTCGTTGACATGAGCAAAATTCACAGTGTAAACATTTTGCTGTGAGTGTTTGTACAAAGAAAGAGTTTAGTCAAGAAAGAGCCAAGACACTGACAGAATTTATACTCACTAGACCTCGGAGGAAGAGATATAGCCCTCCAGGTACATGGATGGAGTCATGCTTACAAACTTGCGTGAAAGACAGTGAAGAAGATGTTTGGTACGCTTGCCTTTATTGGTCAGTGCATTGAGTATCAGAGTTGTAAGATCATGTTGCAGCTGTACAGGACATTGGTTAGGCCAGCTTTGGAATACTGTGTTGTATTCTGGTCTCTCTATTGTAGGAAAGATGTGAAACTTGAAAGGGTTCCGAAAAGATTTACAAGGATGTTGCCAGAGTTGGAGGGTTTGAGCTATAGGGAGAGGCTGAATAGACTGGGGCTATTTTCTCTAGGGCATTGGAGGCTGAGGGGTGACCTTATAGAGGTTTAAGAAATAATGAGGGGTCTGCATAGGGTGAATAGTCAAGGTTGTTTCCTCAGAGTGGTGGAGTCCAAAAGTAGAGAGCATAGGTTTAAGGTGAGAGGGGAAAGATTTAAAAGGGGCCTAAGGGGTTACCTTTACAAGCAGAGGGTGGTGTGTGTATGGAATGAACTGCAAGAGGAAGTGGTGGAGGCTGGTACGATTACAATATTTAAAAGGCAGCCAGATGGGTGCATGAATAGAAAGAGTTTAGTGGAATATGGGTCAAATGCTGGCAAATGGGACTAGATTTATTTAGGATATCTTGTTGACATGGATGAGTTGGACCAAAGGGTCTGTTTCCATGTTGTATGACTCCATAGTTCTATGACTCTTAACTCCAGCTATCTGTGGTGTTACAAACACAGGGAATGATGGAGAAACTCAGCAGGTCTGGCAGCAAATTTGGGTAGAGAAACAGAGTTAGTGTTTTGAGTCAAGTATGACACTTCTTCGGAAGAGTTTCAGATTCCTAGCAATATTTGGCTTTTATCAGGCTGGAGTGTTAATTCATAGAGGGCTGTCTGCCCTTATGTCCTGTTTTCCCATATTTTAACGTACAGCAATGGCTTCCCTTGAAGAGGCACAGAACATCTCTATGGAAAGAGGGCGGCTTTCTTCTTTAACCTTTCATGGGACATGAGCATCATTGGCAATGTCCATCCTTCATCATCCTTGAACTGAGAGGCTTGCCACACTATTTCAGAACGCAATTCAGAAGCAACCACGTTATTGTGAGTGGTGTCACATATAGGCCCAGGTTGGGTATGGATGGCAGATTTCCTTCTGAAAAAGACATCAGTGAACCAGATGGGTTTCCTTCTAATGCGAATCAATTATAGTTTCATGATTACCATTATTGAGGCTAGCTTTTAGCTCCAAGTTGGACAAATTTAATTTAATTCGGTCAATGTGGGAACCAGTTGGGTTTTTACAGCAATCAACTGTTGACATGAGGAGAACTTTTTTTATTTAGATTTTTTTGTTGAATTTAAATTTTACCAACTGCCATGGTGGGATTTGAACCCACTTACTCAGACTTAGCGGCTGCATTATTCGTTCAATGATGTGGAGGTGCTGGTGTCGGACTGGGGTGGACAAGGTCAGAAGTCACACAACACCAGGTTAATTTGAAATCACAAGCTTTCGAAGCGCTGCTCCTCTGTCAGGTGGAGTGAAGCATACAGGGACAGAATTTCTCGGCAGAAAGATCAAAAGATCATACGATGGTGTGAATGAAGCGTTGATAGGCTGAGTAATAAGTCGCTGCAGGTGATCAAAAGTGTCAGACGGTGTGAGTAAAGTGTCAACAGCTGAATAGCACGTGAAGGGATCACCTATAATGCTACTAATTGAGGCAGAGACATAATTCCAAAAAATTAAAAATAAGATAGTGCTGGAAATAAACCAAACGGCTGGAATAACATGATAGGTATAAGAGTCACATGCTGTGGGTCTAACCAAAGTAACAGTAATCCAAAACTGTACAAACTAATTAAGGTAGAGAGTTCATAATAAGTTATCAAGGTGATTGTGTCAAAACAGGACTGTAAGGAAGATTTTACAGATACAGAAGTGTGGTGAGGTTACATGTTGCGTTACATGTAACCCACCACTCATACCATTTGTGTTATATTTTGATCCCTCTGCCTATAAATTCTGTGCCTGTGTGCTTCTCTTCACTCCACCTGAGAAAGTAGCAGTGCTCCAAAAGCTTGTGATTTCACATAAACTGGTTGGACTATAACCTGGTGTCGAGTGACCTCTGACCTCATTAGTTCAATGACGTTACCATGTCATCCCCATTTCCCCACTGCTACAACAAACATTATAAGCACAATGATGTTCAAACTCCTGCTGAATGATGATGGAGTCAGCAGCCCAGGACAGTGGGCAAGTAATGAAGGAGACAACAAATTTTACATTCCCCACTTCCAACTTAAACAGTTCAGGTAACTCATAAATTACCACCCTGCAAACCAATGTTAGCCTATTTTGTGCCCTACATTTCTAATTTTAACAGAAAGAATCTTCAATGTTTTCCAAAGACAAACCTTGCTAGTCAGACGTGACACGACACTAGGTTATGGTCCAACAGGTTTGTTTGATATCACAAGTGCTCCAAAAGCTTATGATCTCAGACAAACCTTTTGGACTATAACCTGGTGTTGTGTGGTTTCTGACTTTGTCCAGCCCAGTCCAACATTGGCACCTCCACATCCTGACCACCATCGAAATCTTGTTCGAATTACTGGCTGGTTTGCCGTGACTTCTCCAGATTGTCACTCATCTGCACTCAGCAAATAAACTATTTTCAGTGCAGCTCCAACAACATTCATGAAGCTTGACACCATCCAGGAGAAAGCAGCCTGTTTGATTGGTGCTAGATCCACAAGCATTCACCAACACTCAGTAGCAGCAGTGTGTTCTTTCTCTAAGATGCACTGCAGAAATTCACCAAAGATCCTTAGACAGCACCTTCCAAACCCATGACCACTTCCCTCTAGAAGGACAAGGGCAGCTGATGCATGTATACAGATATTTTCAAGTTCCCCTCCAAGCCCCTCACCATCTTGATTTGGAAATATGCCGATGCTCCTTTGCTGTTGCTGCATCAAAATCCTGGAATTCCTTCCCGAACGGTATTGTAGGACAATCCACAGCACGTGGATGGCACCGGTTCAAGAAGGCAGCTTACAGCCACATTCTCAAAGGCAACTATTGATGGGCAACAAATGCTCACCCAATCATCAATGCCCATACCCTACAAGTGAATACAAAAATGTATTAATCCACTAGTTGTGAGGGATCTGATTACTGAATGTTTTGTGTTGGCAACAACCAAAATCAATACGAGTGTGGAAGGGAATAATGCAAGAGAAGGCTATTCGGTCCATTGTGTCTGCACCAGCTGTTTGCCAGATTATAAAGTCCCTCCGTTCATAGGTTATACATTCCTGGAAAACCTCACCAATGGCAAAATCACAATCGACAAATATATTTTATAAAAGGACTCAATCGGATAGGTCCTAACCATACAAAGTGTTGGCACGTGCAGCAAAAGGTAGGAATTTAATAAAGTTTGCTGAGAACAATTTTTTTTCCAAAAATAAAGATTTTCTTTTGGAGGAAGAGTGAAATAAATGAACAGAGGAAAGAGCTAAAATTAATGCCAACTCTGTGGGTCTGGATAGCACATCTTTCCTCAGTTTTACATTGCTTCCTTCTCCTGAACAAGCTGTAGCACATTTTTACTCATCCAAGGCAATGTTTGTTCAAGTCATTTAGTAGAAGAAGTAGCCTAACATGCATGTCTCAAATTACCGTACATTTGAAGTAGACTGACTAGAAACCAGCAAGGTAGCAAAGTCCCATGAACAGTGAAAATGAGCCCGATAATTTGTTTTTGCTAATTAAATCTTAATGAGGTTAATAAAATGTCCCATAATATCTACAACATGGCAGTCAATGCACACACTGTGCACATTTTCCATCTGAACACACAGGTTCATAGAAAGAGTAGGCTACTAGACCTTGCTCTGCTATGCAATAAGATCCGGGTTGATCTAATTTCCAAATAAACTTTCTTGGTTATCAAGAAGATAGCCACCATTGCCTTCAAAATATCCAAAGATTCTGCTCCAAAATCCTTTTGGGGAAGAGAGTTCCAAAGAGTCATAACGTTCTGTAAGAAAGAAATTTTTCCTCATCTCTGTCTTAAATGGGCAGTCTCTAATTTATAACAATGACACCGAAGGTGAAATCTTCCCAACCCTGAACGATGTGGGGATTAGCGAGAAAATTGAGAAAATCACAGACGATAAGCATCGAGAAGCCTTCTGTTATCGAGAGTGCAATGTCCCATTTTCCAACAAAGTGTTGAACATCGAGGAGAGATTCTCACTACACAACATCAAGTGGTCTATTTGCAGGCCTGGTGACTCTAG
Source organism: Rhincodon typus (assembly GCF_021869965.1). Taxonomy (NCBI): domain Eukaryota; kingdom Metazoa; phylum Chordata; class Chondrichthyes; order Orectolobiformes; family Rhincodontidae; genus Rhincodon; species Rhincodon typus. The sequence continues at coordinate 10,584,790 of NC_063339.1, read as the reverse complement.
CTCTCCGCTTGGTCCTCCAGACCTCCATCAGTCACTACCATCTCAGGGTTCTCTCTGAGGGCAGCAGTTACATGCATCCCCAGTCCAGGAGGACTCCCAGGTCCCTATCAGCAGAGCAGGGAGCCAATTATTGTCTGTCCGAAGCTCATAAAACGCACCGTACAGAGTAGCTGCTTGGCCTGGTGCATGGCTGGGCTTAAATAGTGGCACTGGTGGCAAGAATCCCAGGAAGTCCTGGCAGAGGCCAGAACCTCCACCTTCAGTAAGTGAGAGAGTACGACAAGCAGGATGCCATGGGCACATAGTGCAGGGATAATGAGCTGAGGTTGCGAAGATAGTGTGAGAAAACCTGTTGGATCCACAGACAGAAGCCCTCCATGAAGTATACCAAACTTAACGCTTAGTTGATGCCTGGTAAAGGCTGAAGCCTAATTCTAGACTCTTCCAGAAGCACAGTGCAGTTTGAAGACATCAAGATTGTGTCTGTTTCTAAGTTCTTTCCTTTCGCACATACTT
>NC_063339.1:10503751-10584264 GCF_021869965.1 Rhincodon typus | reverse complement strand
CATCAAGATTGTGTCTGTTTCTAAGTTCTTTCCTTTCGCACATACTTTCTTGGCATTCTAGATTCTTCCAGAAACACAGTGCAGTTTGAATACATCAAGATTGTGTCTGTTTCTAAGTTCTTTCCTTTCGCACATACTTTTTTGGCATTTTTGGCTCCAAATAATTATGAACAAACACTCATTGATACAATAAAAGGTGATATGCTGTACAAAATACTTCACACAGGGAAGCAAATTCACAAATAGCAAAGATGTGAATCGATGGAGTTCACTGTACTTTTAATCAGGACACTCTATTGATCTAAAAACCAGAAGAACTGCGGATGCTGTAAATCAGAAACAAAAACAGGAGTTATTAGAAAAGCTCAGCAGGTCTGGCAGCATCTGAGACGAGAAATCAGAGTTAACGTTTTGGGTCCAGTGACCCTTCCTCCAGTTCTGTTTTTGTTACTCTATTGATCTGATCGTACATAGTCATTTTTAAAAATCTATTCCTTTCTGTTTATTTATCGCACATATTTAGTGGAAAATTCTCTAAATATTCCTCAACCAAGACCCAAAAACAGAACTTCTCATTTTGTTACATTGCCCTTTGTGAGATTTTGCCAGATGCAAATTGGCTGCTGCATTTCCTATTTCACAGCAATTGACTATACTTCAAATATACTGAAAAGATTTTTGGATATCCTAAGGTTATGAAAGGTGCTTGATGAAGGCAACTTCCCTTCTTTGAGAGCAACCTATCTATGTATAAATATAGAGGCTCACTAATACACAGTTAAACTTACTCAGAACAAGATACAAAACTTGCTGACTCCAGTATTTCATGTTATTTAATTCCCCAGCCGCAGTTTCTGTGAGAAATTGGGTCAACTTAGTGAAGTTATGTCATGTTATCTTCAGCTTGTAGAAACCACCAATGTAGATTTTGACCTTGAGGTGTTTAGCCCCTAACTTATTTCTCATGTTGATGCTCTGATTTGAAGGCTTAGGAGCACAGGAGGAGAAGCAGGCTATTTAGTCCCTTGAGTCTGTTCTGCCATTGGAAAATATCAAGGCCGATCTGTGACCTATATGGTTGTAACAGACACACACTTACATTTCTAACATAGCCCCTTTTGCTTTCTCAGCTTGGTGCAACTGACAAGACTTGCTACCCATGATGTAGAGTAGATCATCTACTTGGATACCTCTATGTTCTCCTGAGACCATGCCATGACAAACTATTACATACGTGTGAGAGAAAATGAAAAAGTAAAGGAACTGTAGATTCTAATGAATTACAAAAAAGCAGAGACCTGTGTCATAAGCTAACCTGCATTTCTTGCTTTATTTCCTTCAGTAATGGCTCTGATCCAAAGGTAATGCCAGAATCATTAATTATACTTCAGTTCCATGCAAAATAATAGACTTGTTTAATCTGGCTGGCTTCTTTGAATCTTCGTACAAAAGCTAGGCATCGAGATTACTTTTAAACAACACTCATCAATAGCCTATACATATAAAGCTTCAGAGAAGTACGCTGTGTAGTACAGGACCCCGAACTCCTAAGAGAGCACTAGTACATGACTAAGAAACTGAATGAACTGCGGATGCTGTAAATCAGGAACAAAGACAGAAGTTGCTGGAGAAACTCAGCAGGTCTGGCAGCATCTGTGAAAAGAAATCAGAGTTAACATTTCAGGTCAAGTGACCCTTCTTCAGAACTGATGGGAGCTAGGAAATTGTCAATTTTCTGCAGAAGATAGGGTGGGAGGATGGGGTAAATGATAGGTGGGGATAGAGTCCAAAGAGAGAGTAAAACAGTTGGACAGACAAAGGAGTAGATAACGATCTGGCTAGGATGGTGAATACCTATTAATGGGGACTATCAGTGGCTATCAATGGCTTGTGTGCAATAGCAGACTATGCAATCACAAGGTCTGGTATGTGACGTTTGGGGTCAGGACATGGGAGAGCTCAAGCCCTAAAGTTGTTGAACTCGATTTTGAGTCCAGAAGGCTGAAGGTCCCCAAATGGAAAATGAAATGCTGTTGTTCCAGATTGTGCTGAGCTTCGCTGGAGCACTGCAGCAAGCCTGAGACTGAGATAAAAACCGAAAGAACTGCGGATTCTGTAAATCAGAAACAAAAACTGAAATTGCTGGAATTCCCTGCCCAGTGAAATAGTTGAGGCTTCCTCGTTAAATATTTTTTTAAAGCTAAGATAGATAATTTTTTGAACAGTAAAGGAATTAAAGGTTATGGTGAGAGGGTGGGTAAGTGGAGCTGAGTCCAGGAAAAGATCAACCATGATCTTATCGAAGAGCAGAGCAGGTCAAAGGGTCAGATGGCCTACTCTTGCCCCTGGTTCTTATCTTCTTGTATTCATAATTTATGACCAGAATAGCAAAACTGGAAGAATGTTTATACACACAGAGATTTATAGAATCCTTCAGCTTCGCAATTGACATTGCAAGAGACAATTTTCCAACCTACTGCTGTCACCAGACAGCCTCCCCTAGTAATGCATTTTGAAAATTTAATCTGAAAATTATGCAGCACCAACATCTAAAATTTTCCCTCTTTGTGATTGGTGGGCAAGGCTTCCAAACTCCAGAAACGCAGGGTCAGAAAACCACATCTCCAGATATTATTTCAATGACAATTAGGTAAGTATTTTAAAAATTGCGTACTTTTTATCAAATCCTATAAGCCTGCCAATCTCTGTATTCTGCTCCTGTCTTACAACCTTCTGAGATCTCTGCACTTTTCCAGTCCCAGTGTCTTGCACATCCCTGATTTTTATTGCTTTACCATTGGCAGCCAATGTGTGGTCTCTGAGCTCTGAAAATCCCTTACTAACCCTTTCAACTCTTGACCTGTCCCTCTCTTCCTTTAAGACATTCCTTGAAGTTTTAAGCTCTTGACCAAATCTGCCTATTACCTCCTTCTGTAACTCTGTGTCAAATTTGTTTTTACCAATACTGTTGCGAAGCATATGGGGATATTTTACTGTGTTAAAGATGCTGTATAAAAGCACATTGTTGTTATATTGAAAAAGGATGTGAGAAAAGGATCTGCAAGTAGATTTCTCAGTTGAAAAGTTGGAACTGACAAGGGTGCAATGGGGCAAATTTCTCATTTGGTCCAATGCTTTTTATAATTCTCTAATTCAGGTCACCACACTTTGGGTGGTGTGAGAGTCCCTGAGAGGAGATTTACCAGAATGGTTCCAGGAATGAGAGATTTTAGATGCAAGATTAGGTTGATGAGGCTAGGTTTTTCTCTCCGGTGCAATGGGTATTAAGGAGAGGTTGATAGAAGTGTATAAGATTATTGATAAGATTTAGATAAGGTAGACAAGGAAAAGCTATTTCCCCTGAGCTGATGGTGCTAGGACTAGGGGACACATGTTTAAGTCTTTTGGGCAAAAAATACAGAGGGAAACATGAGGAAGAATTGTTTTACACAACGAATGTAATGCCTCAGAACTCACAGTGCACAAGAGTGGAGGAAGCTGAGACAACGAACAGAGAGTTGTCTCTTGAAGGAAATAAATCTTTGTTGATACCAGATTGGAGTGGAGAAATGGGACCGTATGGATTGCTTCATGGGAAGCTGGCATAGACTCAGTGAGCTGAATGGCCACCTTCAATGTTGTAGAACACTTCACGAATATGTCTTTGTGACGCTTAAATCATACAACTTCATCAAAATTAAACAACACTTGCAGGAAAGAACTGAAAATGAGAAAGAAAATTCAGCAGATTCCATGTTTGCCTGGCCAAATGCCAAGTACATTGATATTTACTTTGATTCTTTGGCCAACTGAATTAACAGGTTGCCTAATGTGCTGGAGCAGCATCACTCAATAAAGTGCTATTGATTTAGCATAACAGCATCTTAAGCTAACCTAAGAAATGAAAATTGATTTAAAGAGCATGAATTGTGTTGAAAGTCAGTCTTGATAAAAAGGGACGATGTCCATTGAACTAGCCCTTTTAAGTAGGCATTATTCTTTGTTATCTTCTCAACCATACTATTTTACACTTCAATTCTGAATTAAACCTAAAATTACATTAAAAACCGAAAGAAGTGCAGATGCTGTAAATCAGAGAAAGAAAAATTGAAGTTGCTGGAAGAGTTTAGCAGGTCTGACGAAGGGTCACCGAACCCGAAACGTTAACTCTGACTTTTCTTCACAGATGCTGCCAGACCTGCTGAGCTTTTCTGGCAACTTGTGTTTTTTTTTCCTAAAATTACATTAATGTATTTTGGCCTGATCCAGCTGGAATGTGATCCACTTTGCTGTCTATCATGGATTCTGCTGGTGAGATAGGTACCAGCAGAAATGTCCACCTGAAATGAGTGGGTACTGTATTTAGTGTTTAATCTGAGCACATGCCATCTCTGCATGCAATTTCCTCATATCTCTGGTGCACCTTACATCAAATGCTAATTAATATGAAACAGATATCCAGAATTGCTGGTCAATTTATTTTAAACAGCTGTTTTTTTTAATTGATTCATTCATGTGTCGACTCAACCACATTTATTGCCCTAATTTCCCTTGAGAAGGTGGTGACAAGATGCCTTCTTGAACTGCTGCAGTCCATGTGCTGTACAAAAACTCACAATGCTAGGTAGGGTGGGGAGGTTCCAGGGTCTTGACCCAGTGTCATGAAGATATAGTTGCAAACAGAATTGTTTGTGGACCTGCAGGTGATGGTGTTCAAATGCATCTACTTTCCTGTCATTCTCAGTTGGATTGGTCTTGGATTTGGAAGGTGCTGCCCCAGGTAACTTTTGTTTTTATTAAGGTAAGCCAATTTTTTTTTAGTTAGTGCCATTTAGGTTCTCAGTTGCCTGTGCTCGAATTATATCTCCTATTTGGGTTGACATCGTGGGCCGAAGGGCCTGTACTGTGCTGTACTGTTCTATCAGTTCCTGTACTGATGTCAATGGCCTTCCCAATGGGAATTTTGCAATCTGAATTGATTAAATGAAATGAAAAGTGCTACATTGGGATGCCAGGCTAGTCAGTTAGCTGAAGGGATTCTCTGTCCCCATCTCTAACAACATCATTGGTTAATTCTGTTTCTCTCTTTATAGATACTGCCAGACCACTGAGTTTCTCTGGCGGTCTTAATGTTTGTTTCTGATAACAGCATGCTTGGAGCTGCATGCGGTGGTCAACAGACCTTATTTTAGTGTGCTATTAAGTCAGGTGGAAATAATTCCTTTCCTTAAAGGAAATTGGATCCATACGTCCAATGCTATTCCTAAGGTTTGTGAATTCATATCAAACTATAAAGTATAACTTGGGTATAATATTATTTCTAACAGGGATTCGTCAAGAGCTAATGTGGTCTGGTTGACTGCACCCATCAATGTGCCCCTTCTGCAGGACGTGACACTCTTATCTGACTCTGTCTGTGGCCTATTGTCTCCACAATATCCAGTTGAGCAGAGCCTAAACCATTTATTGCAAAGACACCTGCAGCCATATGCAACATAGAGGCAACTCATCTATCTTCAGCAGAGGTCAGCTCTGGCCATCATCTTTTTGCAGGAATGCTAACATATGGGGAAGCAGGACAGATTGCAGTCCTTCTTGTAATTGTCTCCTGTAATACTACCTCCACTTAAAAGCTGTCAAATGACAAAGACAGCAACTTGCATTTGTGTCCCATCTTTCATGGAGTTAAATGCCCCAAGGTACTGCACAGGAGCATTAAAAAATAAAATTTGACTCTGAAGCACATAAGGAGATGTTAGGATGTGAAAATGTGTAGACTTAAATCCAAATGATCTTTACTCAATCTTGTACATTAATGTCCCCCTTTTTATATTACATGCGCTGTTCACATATCAAATCCTATGCGGTTTGGAAAATGGATCACAGTTTCATGAACCAGGGTGAATGAAAATTAACTTGATACCAAACAAATGATTTGTCTCAGGCTCACGGCCCCAGCACTGTCTTCCTCTCTCCAATCTCCACTGCTCTCTTACCTCGTTCCATAACTAACACACTAGTTCCGTAATCTAATTGATACTAGCCTGGTAATCCAGATCCCTAGGCTAATGATCTATGGGGGAGGTGGAATAGGTTCAAATCTCATTGATGCAGATGGTGAAATTGGAATTCAACAAAATCTGGAATTAAAACTGAGTCTAGTGGTGACCAGGTAAAAACACATCTGGTTCATCAAGAGATAGCAAGAGCTGCAGATGCTGGAGTCAGAGATAACACAGTATGGAGCTGGAAGAACACAGCAGGGCAGGCAGCATCAGAGGAGCAGGAAAGTTGATGTTTCGGGTCAGAAAGAAGGGTCCCGACCCGAAAAGTCAACTTTCCTGCTCCTCAGATGCTGCTTGGCCTGCTGTGTTCCTCCAGCTCCACACTGTGTTATCTCTGCTTCATTAACGTTCTTCAGCAGAGAAAGTCTCCCATCCTTACCTGGCCTACCTGTAATTCCACACATGCAGCCTAAAAATAGCAAACATCCATTTGGATATTTCCAAATTACCCGGTTCAGAGACGTTATGATGCCCAAGAAGCAGGTGGGACTTGAACCCAGAGGACAGGACACTACCACTGCACCACAACAGCCCCCAAGTATCCATTTAAATTATTCTTGAAATTGACATCAATGCCATTTTTAGTCGCAAACAGCTATGCACTGTTAGGAGACAGATGGGGACAGACTCCAGAATGCCATACAACTGTTCTGACAAGTGAGACATTTTAACTGGTGAACCATGTAATGAGTTATCCATGGATTGCTAGCTATAATGCCTTCACAAAGATGCTGTTGCATTAAATACAGACTAAACTGCTGTTTCAACTCAGTACTCCATCTTTGCCATGTCAAAGGATTCATTTGTGCCTGCCCATGCAGCCAAATTTCATACCCACATCTTCCCACAACAACAGTTTGCCATTTTGCAGCACCCTCAATGTGACAAAATTCACGAAGAATGAATTGAACAATGAGAACTTTGTCAATTACCCACTGGCACCCTCTACAATTTCTTCAAGCCTGTTGCTACATGGCAATCACCCAGATCAAACTGATGAGACGGCTATCCTTATTTTTTACATCAGCATCAGCAAATATTCCCAGGGAGATAAAAAGAACGTAACTACATTGATCTGATTGGAGAACTACGCATTTCATAAATAAAGAGATGCCTTATACCATTCAAGTCTTTTTGTCAGGCAGAAGGCACAAAAGCTTAAACACACGTACCAGAGGGTTCAAGAACAGCTTCTTCCCAGCTGTTATTAGACTTCTGAACAGAACTCTCAAATTTCAAATCTAACATTGATCTTAATAAAAACCAAAAGAACTGTGGATGCTGTAAATCAGGAACAAAAACAAAGTTGCTGGAAAACCTCAGCGGGTCTGGCAGCATCTGTGAAGGAGAAAACAGAGTTAACGTTTCGGGTCCGATGACCCTTCCTCAGAACGGAGGAGAAATACTTCAGGAACGACTCACTGTAAGCAGCCATGGGTCTGCCACAGATTAAGATGCAGTGTGTCACTTTAATTAGTCTGAAGGGTCACTGGACCCGAAACGTTAACTCTGTTTTCTCCTTCACAGATGCTGCCAGACCTGCTGAGCTTTTCCAGCAACTTCGTTTTTGTTCCTAACATTGATCTTGCTTTTTGTGCACCTTCTTTGAAGTTGTAACTTTGTACTCCTCGTGCTGTTCAACCTTTGTATGATATGATCTGCAAATAATGCATGCAAAACAAAACTTTTCACTGTACTTAAATACATGGGACAATAATAAATCAAATCAAATCAAATCCTGCTGTACCCTATCACCACGTAGAATCAATGCGATCGAATTGGTTAAGACATTGACTTTGAATATTATGTTTCTGAGGCTGGGAGCAGGGGTGGAACCCATTGCCAATCTGGCAAAACAGAATTCTGCTTTCCTTCGAGGCTACGAGTGTCCTTAATGAAATACTTCAGGAACGACTCACTGTAAGCAGCCATGGGTGTGCCACAGATTAAGATGCAGTGTGTCACTTTAATTAGACTCAATTACCCAGTTTTACTCAAGCTGACTAAAAATCCATAATATTGTGCAGATGTTCCCGTTTATTGGAGAGGCTAAACCCGGAGGCCATAAATGTAAGACCACAGAATAACAGAATTGCTACAGCACAGAAGGAGGTCATTCAGCCCATCAGGTCTTTTTCCCAGAGTAGGGGAGTCCAAAACTAAAGGGCATAGGTTTAAGGGGAAAAAGGAAAGATTTAAAAGGGACGTCAGGGGCAACTTTTTCACACAGAGGGTGGTGGGTGTGTGGAATCAGCTGCCAGAGGAGGTGGTGGAGGCTGGTGTAATTACAGCATTTAAAAGGCATCTGGATGGGTACATGAATAGCAAGGGTTTACAGGGAATGGGCCAAATGCTGGCAAGTAGGACTAGATTAATTTAGGATATTTGTTTGGGATGGATGAGTTGGACAGAACGGTCTGTTTCTGTGCTGTACAACTCCATGACTCTATGCTGCAGTGGCTCTTCCAAAAATAGTCATCAGTAATTCCAAAAAGGGTTTCAGGAGAAGAGTGGTAGAGTTGTGAACCTCACTACCACAAGCATGTGGTGAGGCAATTAGCATGGATACATCTAAGAGGAAGCGAGATAAACACATGAGAGAAAGGAAAAGGCTTAAATGAATATAGGTGGATCGAGGGTTGTGTGGAAAATACATCAGTTTGGCCGAAAGGTATGCTTCCACTTTGGAGGTTCTAAATGGAAAATATCACATTGATATGGTGCTGGGTGATAATTGATGGGACTGAGGTACTGTTTCAATGGAGAAAGAAAAACCTTTAACATACTCGTAACACGTGCATGCTTAAGATTGACATTGATTTTTTTCAACTTTGGTAATGGGGGTTAAAGCTGGCGACAATGGATCGGCTGGCTTGTTGTGCAAAGTGCCCAGTGTTCAACTGAATGTGAGATTGCTCGGGATGCCTCATGCACACCCTATCACCAGCATTCGGAGCCAGCTAAAGTTGTAAATTGCTCCGTCAGTGACTGAAACAGAAGAGTGCTCCATTCCCCAGTAATAACATCCCTTACTCTGTTAAATAGACAACCATTTTCCTTTGATGCATTAAAGAGGAGAGCGATCACAACACCTTGGGAAGTGGACTTGATCTGCACTCAGGGAATGTTGACAGCAATCAACCATTATGGGTTGCAACATGAAACTATTGATGAATGGCAGAATGCCTGAATTAACTGCGTGTAATGTTGCTGCAACATCTGCTAAAGTTTGTCTTTACTATGTCAGTTCAGAACGTGCTCTGCAGTCTGTGGAGCTAATGTTTCAACTACAGCAGGCATGCAGAACTTGCAATGAAACTTCCAACCATTCAGTAACTTTGTCGACGAAGAAAGAAATAACCATGGGACTTGAGCTCTCAGAAAGGCTTAACCACTTGAAATACAATCCAAACTCACTGGCAGGTGTGTTCACCTGTTTTTCTCTCAAATAGAACAGCTGCATTATAAAGCATTCCTAGGCTTGGGGGACGTTTCTCCCGGGACATATGTCAGTATAATTTCCAAGGCCAGCTCACAGTTGTGCTCTGCCTCCAGAGTTTTCTTTGCCCGTCTCTCCCAAAGATTGTGACGTGTTATTCCCTGGGCACCCCAGCTGCCCCCTTGGCAGCTGCTTCATGTGACAGTTCTTCATGTTAGATGGTGCTTTGGGAGCGGCACTTGTTATGGTTGGGACAAAATTGCAACATGTAGAAGCTAAGTGTTTTGGACCAGGCCGGTCCCCTTCAAAATATTTTAAGAAGGTGGCTTTAGTTTGTTAAATAGATGACCATTTTCTTTTGAAGCATTAAAGTGGAGAGCGATCATGACACTTTAGGAAGTGGACTTGATCCATACTCAGAGAATGTTGTCAGCTATCAACCATTATGGGTTGTAACATGAAACTACATTAAGAAAGTGGCCTGGACCCTAGCTTTTTCTTATTTTAAAGGCAAATGTAAAGTCTCTGTTCCAGATGCAATGTGACTAGTCAAACTACTCGACAGTAAGCAAACCACAGTTTATTCATCCACTACAGTTAAAATACAACAAAACAAAGAAGAACTGAGAATAACTTAACTCTATTGGAAAACTTCACGGAATAATAGATGCAGTACCAGTTTCTAATTAACTGTTCCAATACAGTAACATCCCATAAAATCACCCCTTGGTAAAAAGGCAAATTTAGAAAATAGATTTTGTCTCACAAGCCATCCAGCAGCCTAGGAAGAGAACTCCTAGCTTTTGACTGTAATTGAGAGCGGGAAAAATGGCTTCCACTTCTTTTAGCCCACAACAGCAACTGCTGAAAGCTAACTAAAAATCCTTCATCTGTGAGAGCTTAACCACACCCATTCAGGCTGCTTCTATGGTACCAACTTTAAAATAAAAATTCAATGTGTCACGAGTTGTTTATCTTCTCATGGACTGCTCCCCCTCCCCACCCCTGTTTATCTCTAAAAGAAACCAATAGAAAACATGCCCCTTAAATCCACAGCATCACCACAGTAAGTGATTTTCTGGGTAACATATGGTCGGTTTGACCCCCTCTACTGGTTTTGATCATTCAAGGGGATCAGAGAGGAAGTTTCCAGGGTAGTTTTACTCTTATTAGCTCTTGGTTTTTCTTGATATTGTTTATCCTGTTGCAGGTGATTACATGCTTAATGGGAGGATGGGAAGTAGTCATGATGCTCCAGCATGTTTATGCACTGACATGATCAACCAGCTGGCCTTTTGTGCCAGCTAGTTTCACATGTTCCGAAGTTAATGCCTAGGCAAGTAAGTTTCACCAAGCAATCCAACAATAGGAAGTGTCACAGATCAGCTCAACCTGGGCCACCCTTCGTCTCCAATGGATGATCTTCCTGCAATAATATTGTTCCTCTTGCTGATGTTATGGTGCTAGATCAGGTTGTAACAATGCTTCTCCATCCTCATCATTGGTGGTTCCTTGCAGACGAGGGTGACTCTCTTCATCTCTCAGAGTGAGTCCGTAGGAGGTTGTACAGACCAATGTGGCTTCCGCAGGCTCTGTCACACTTGGGGCAGAAGGTGGTGACGGGAAGGGGCGGGTAGGGAGTTGGTGTGACAGCACTCTCCTTTTGCTGTTTTAGGCTGGCTTCCATTTTCTCCCAACAGTACAACTCGAGGTGCTTGATGCTTTCCCGGATGCTCCTCCTCCACTTTGATGGTTTTGGGGCAGTGATTCCCAGGTGTCTGTGGGAATGCCGCACTTCGCCTGTGAGGCCTTGTGGGTATCACCGAAGTGCTTCCTCTGTTCACCTGGGATTTGCCCTCCATTTCGAAGCTGGGGTGGAGCACCTGCTTCGGCAGTCTTGTGTCGGTTATTTGGAGAACGTGCCCTTCCCATCATAGCTGATCAAGGGTGGACCTCCATCCTAGACTCTGGTCAGTAGAACCCAGAAACAACACTGGGATGTTTCTGGTCTGTACAGTCATGTGTTTTGTGGATATTGATCAAATAATTAATCAAGAACCACTCATCAATAATTCATTTAAATAGCAGGGATTTGGAATCATTAGTTAAATGCTTTGGGGTAGATTATGGCAGTGTGTCGTAGTTAAAATGGGTAATAGCTGGTGGATACCTCATTTTACATCTTTTGCATAAGGGCATCCAAATTAGGAGTACGAGTAGTTCATTCAGCCCCTTGAATCCGCTGCGCATTCAATAAGATTCTGATTGCAACTTCAAATCCACATTCTTGGCTACTCCTGATAAGCTTTCAACCCTTTGCTTAACAAGAATCTATCTACCTCTGCCTTGAAAATGTTCAAATATTCTGCTTCCATCACCTTTTCAGGAAAGCAGAGCCAAAGACTCATGAACCTGTAAGAGAAAAATCATTCATCTCATCTCTGTTTTAAATGGACAACCCCTACTTTTTCAACAATGACCCCAGGTTTTGAATTCTCTCATTAAAAGGAAACATCTGTTCTACACTTACTCTGTCAGGACCCAATTTCTGATGAATGCTTATCCATAACAACATCTGATAACCACTTTCTGGGTGGCAATTGAGGAAAAGCTTATCACTGAGCCAAGTGCACTATATGAAACTGCACATTACGTAGAAGGAAGGATGGTTTACATTTCCATTCATACCAATTAGGAGTCAAGTAATACAGACTAAGAACACACTATCTCTCAAATTACAAAGCCAATTCCACCCCAATAAAACATAATGTTAGCCTGATGCACCCATTAGCAAACTGAAGAGATTGGGCACAATGCAGGTTTCACACTTCATGAGTCTAAACTCGCTATGGCAGACAGAAACATAAGTAAGTGTGTAAAATCAGTGCCTCATCTGGAACAGCATGAATATGAGCATTTCTTGGCCATTTAGCCTTTCATGCCTGTTTTACCATTCAATGAGATTATGACTGATCTAGCAAAATGCCTTATGTTGCCTTACCCCTATATCTCTCAATGTCTTTAGTTTCTAGAAATCTGTCAGTCTCTGCCTTCAACGTTTGTAATGACTGAGCTCCCACAGTCCTCTAGGGTAAAGAATTCCAAAACATTCACCACTTTCATAGTTGTACACAGCCTTTAATTTCTTGCCTTGGAAAATTATGAGGTTCTGCTCCATGGGCATCCCAATGAAGAAATTCCTTGTCAACACAATCATGCACCCTCTTTGCCCACATTGCCAGATCATGTCCCCTGTTCTTAGACCTCCAGCTAGAGGAAACATCCTTCCAGTATCTACCCAGTCAATCCCTGTAAGAATTTTGCAATGAGATTTTCTCTCACGCTTGAGGCAGGCCACCCTATTTTGAAAGATGGGAAAACTGCTAGTATTCTTACCTGCAGTGGCAGTGGTATGAAGAGATCCTTCAGTGGTCATCAATTGCATGTGCACCATCTTATGGAGATGGAAGAATGATTCAATGGTGACTTAAGGGTCACAACTGGTCTTCTAATCCAGAACTTAATATTTGTTGTGGTGGGAAGGCAGTAGGGATTGCCCCACTGCTGACCACCTAATGTGTTCCCCTCCCGTCACCTTGCCCAATGTTCTTCAGAAAGGGACATTTCCAACCAAACACTTTTTTGTTTCCACTTTCCCACCAGGGTCACTCAGTTCCTGAACTCATTACAGCCTTGGTTCAAACATGGACAAAAGAGCTGAATTCCAGAGGCGAGAGTGACAACCCTTGACATCAAGACTGCATTCGAACAAGTGTGGCATCAAAGAGCTGTAGCAAAACTGGAATCAATGGGTATCGGGGGCAAAGTCTCCAGTGGTTGAAGTCATTCCTGGCACGTAGGAAGATGGTTGTGGTTGTTGGAGGTCAATTATCTCAGATCCAGGACATCTCTGCAGTAGTTCCTCAGGACAGTGTCCTAGGCACAACATCTTCAACTGCTTCACTAATGACCTTCACTCCATCATAAGGTCAGAAGTGGGGATGTTTGCCAATAACTGCAAAATGTTCATCACCATTGCCTTATGTTGTAATGCAGTTTCTCAATCTACCATAGACAACTTAGCACTCCTTCCTTGTGTCCTTTGGTTATACTTAAAATTCTAGATTAAATTATATCACTTTGAAAGTTAACATACAATTCCATCATATCACAGTCACTCTTCAACTAAAGGCTCCTTTTCAGATACTGAATTATCCTCAGATACTGAAGCAATCCATGTTTAAGTGCAACAAGATCTGGAAAATTTCCAGGCTTGGGCTGACAAGTGGCAGGGAAGATTCACGCAACAAATGCCTGGCAAAGACCATCTGCAATAAGAGGCGATTTAACCACCACACCTTGGCAACCCCTATCAACATCCTGGGGGTTATCATTGACCAGAAACTCAACTAGACTCACCACATAAACACACTGGTTACAAGAGTATGTCAGAAGCTATGAATGTTGAGGGGTGTAGCTCACCTCCTGACTCCCCAAAGCCTGTACAGCATCTACAAGGCACAAATCAGGAGTGTGATGGAATTGCCTGAATGGATTGCAGCTCCAACAACACTCAAGAGGCTTGACACTATCCTGGACAAAGCAGCTTATTGACTAGCACCACATCCACAAGCATCCACTCCTTCCACCATTGATGCTCAGTAGCAGCAGTGTGTACTATCTACAAGATGCACTGCAAAAATTCACCAAAGATCCTTAGACAACACCTTCCAAACCCATGACCACTTCCATCTTGAAGGACAAATGCAGCAGACATATGGGAACACCACCACCTTCAAGTTTCCCTCCAAGCCACTCACCATCCTGACTTAGAAATATATCACCATTCCTTCACTGTCGCTGGGTCAAAATCCTTGAATTCCCTCCCTAATAGTGTTGTGGGTCAACCTACAGCACATGGACTACCGTGGTTCAAGAGGACAGCTCACCACCACCTTCTCAAGGGCAACTAGAGATGGGCAAGAAATGCTGGCCAGCCAGTGACACCCACATCCCACAAATGAATAAATTTAAAAAACTCTATATTATTCTGTCTCCTCCTATAATGGGCCAGAAACTTGTCTTTGCTAACATTTTTCTTTTTTACGTACCTATAGAAATTCTTATTATCCTGTTTTACGTTGTTTGCTAGTTTACTTTCAAAATCCATTTTCTCTTTGTTTATCAGGTTTTGGTCCTCCTTTCCTGATTTCAAAAATGTTACCAATCCTCAAATTGTTAATTATTTGCAATTTAATAAGCCTCTTTTTTTGATTTAATACAATCTTTAACTTCTCTTCTTATCTATAATTGATTCACTTTTCCTGTTAAAGCTTGTTTGCTTCACATGAATAAATATTGTTGTAAATTATATATTAATTCTTTCAGTGCTAGCCATTGCCTATCTATTGTCTTACATTATAATGCAGTTTCTCAAACTACCATAGGCAACATAGCACTCATACCTTCCTAGTGTCCTTTGTTTATACTTAAGATTCCAGATTAAATTATATCACTTTGAAAGTTAATATACAATCCCATCATATTATGGTCACTCTTCACTAAAGGCTCCTTTTCAGTGAGGTTCTTAATTAGCCCTATCACATAGCACAATTTTAGATCTGAAATAGCTTTAATTAGTTGGTTCCACAACATAATGCTCTACATTCCAGGAATGCGTCCTTCAAAGCATTAGGGCTAATTAGCTTTACTCAGTTCAGTAGATCATAGCCTGGTGCAATTATTATGATTACACTTGTCACATGCATCTCCATTTCCCTGAATCATATGATGCCCCACATTATCACTCCTGTTTGGTGGTCTATAACCAACTCCCTTCAATGTTTGCTGCCCCTTGCTGATTCATAGCTCCACCAAAACTGATTCTATATCTTGAACTTCTGATCTGACTATTTCTTTCACTCATGTACTGATGTCATCCTTGATTAACAGTTTTATCTCATCTCCTCTTTCCTTTTTTTATTTGCTTGTCCTTTCTAGCATTAATTACCCTTGAATATTTAGTTCCTAGCCTTGGTCACCCAGCAAGCAAGTCTCCTTAATGGAACTAAATCATATCCATTTATTTCTACTTGTCTGCCATTTCACCTATCTTATTGTAAATGCTTTGCGCTTTCAGATTAATATAGTCCTTTTGTTTTTTTTTCCACTCTAATTGATGCTAACCTATGTATTTTTTCTGGCTTTTCAATGTTACTTGGCTTTTTTTCCTACTATTACTAGCCTTGTTTTTCTCCCACATGAATTCCCTCTCAGGTTCCCATTCACTCACCAATCTAGTTTAAACACTGTACTAGCAAATCTCCCCGTGAAGAAATCAGTCTTGGCCCTGTTAAGTTGTAACCTTTCCCCCTTGTACAAGTCTCACTTGTCCCAGAACCAGTCCCATTGCCTCAGAAATGTAATGTGCTCTCTCTTGCACCATTTTTTTCAGCCATTTGCAGTATCCTGCTCTGTCTGTTCTTATTAGTAAATGGCATTGAGAGTAATCCTGAGATTACAGCCTTTCAAGTCCTGCTTTTCAATCTCTTTCCTAGCTCTCTGAATCCTGCTTTCAGGATTTCATCCCTCTTTCTACCTATGTTGCTGGTACCAATACGGAAATGACTTCCCGCTGTTCATAGAGTCGTACAGCATGGAAACAGAGCCTTCAGTCCAAATGACCATGTTCCCAAACTAAACTAGTCCCACCTGCCCATATCCCTCCAAACCTTTCCTATTCATGTAGTTATCTAAATATCTTTTAAATATTGTAATTCTACCTGCGTCACAACTTCGTCTGGCAGTTTATTTCACACATGAGCCACTCTCCTGTGTAATGCTCCCCCTTTAGAGTATCTTGTGGCTGCTCAAAGACTTGCTTCACTCTGGCTCGATGGACGCACCAAACCATCATGGAGCCATGTCCATGGCTGCAGAATCAGCTATCTGTAGCCAGAGATATTGCATTCCCTCCTGCTCTTGCTTTTCAACCCTTGTTCTTCCCTGCCAGAGCAGCTGAGCCACATACAGGTCCACAGACTTAGCGCTAATTGCGCTCATCTGGAGCCATTACCTTCATCAGTATCCAAAATGGAAAGCCAGTTAGTGAGCAACATGGACTCAAGAGAGTCTTGATTAACCTGCCTGGTCTTGCAAGATTGCCTGGTGGGCACCTATTTCCTCTCTGTCTGCACTCTGTTCACCTGTTCCTTAATATACCGTCCACATACTTTTCAATTTTGCAGATATGACATGGTGACTCCGTTCATCAGTCAATTTGCAAATTCTGGAACTCAAATTTCTGTAGCCGAGGGCACTTCATGCACATGTAGTTATGTTGACCACATGAAGCATCCATTATTTCCCATATACATATACATCCCACAAGATATGCGTTCCCCATGATCGAAGTGACCCATCATGCCTTTACTTTACACCTTATTTATTTTAAACTGGAAACTGGAAAGTAGAATTACTCATCAGTTACTCACTAATTAGACATTTTTTTTTTCCCTGTGCCAAAAACAAATTTTATTCCTGACATCATGTTTTGGATATTGCCGGTTGTAAAGACTACCTTTTTATTTTATTTTTATTTTTTAATTGTGTTACTGAAATGAGAAAAGAACTGTCTCAAAAAAAAATTGTGGAAGGGATGGCTGCAAAACAAAGCAAGCTGCCAGCACTTTTCCTAAGTTGCTTTTTACAATGTTCTTTGTTCGACCTGCGGGAGAGGTTTAGCTGTAGATGAGCTGGCACCAGGGGGTGTGTACAACATGAGATTCAGTCAGCAACAAGTAGCTGCCAGGTCTGTGTCGTGCTGACAAAGGCATTCTACCTGGCAACAGCTAAGTGATTAGTTTGCAGGTAGCTGAACAGCTTGTGGTTGTGAACAAGATGGGCAGAAGCTTTTCAAACATCCAAAGAGGAAGGTGCTGTCTTTCTCCCTGCAGTTCAAAACTGCCCAAACAAGATCGCCAGTTTATTTCCTCACCAGTTTCTGTAAGCTGCGGTATTTAACCAATAAGACAGGATTCTTACAATTTTTATGAACCAATCACTTGGTGTCTCTTGCAATGAAGTTGGAAACATTTGGAGAAGAGGGTGATTGACAAATAGCAAATCCTGACAATCCATAAGGATCAGCCAAATGCGTGGACAGGGAATATTGAACTGCCTTCCCAATTTTTCCTTCCACTAAAACATCAATGTTTTCTGTGTGTCTGTCTACGACATTCAGCATGTGTGTGCAGATGGGGATCTTCACTTGGAGTTGCGTGTCAATGGTTCATAATTGTCTATTTATAATAATCAGTCATTTTTGTTAGGTACAGGAACCTGGTCTATGCTTTCTGTCAATGTAGGTCTACAAGACAGGGAAATTAGGAAATTTGATCAAGTCTTTAACTTTTGTGATAACTCTGTGGATAGCAGAGCTTAATTTCCTGTGAGGTGTGACACTGCTCCCTGTGTACCAGTCACATTTTATGCCCTGCTCAACACCTGCTCCTTCCCACTATTCTGTAATTAGTGAGTTTATTATTTATATTATTATCTTCTTAATTATTTTTAAATTAATGTCTCTCCTCACCACGACTAAATGAACAATATTTAAACCTTTGTAACACAATAAACATGACTACTCAAAAACAAAACAGTTGATGCACCAAATTACTTCCATGGTTTGTCCTGCAACTTATGTTAAAATAATCTCAAACAGAAAAGTACATGTAAACATGAATCTTTAAATGGAGATACCATAGGATATCTGTGATAAGATTCACCTTCTTCTTCTTAGGAAGTTCTTCAGAATAGCAGATAACTCACTTCCACTTGAGTTCAATGGATTCTGATCTGGCTACTAAGTCCAAATTACAATCTACAAACTCTGCCACATGTGAGGTTAACAGTCCTCAGAGGTCAGGTTGATGGATTGTTTGGAGGTTTGTTTGCTTTCACTAATTGCCCAGCTTTGACTTTACCTCTGTATGTTCCTGAAGACATCTTTCAATGCGTTCAGTGTCTTCCTAAAATAAAAACTGAAAGAACTGCGGATACTGCAAATCAGAAACAAAAACAGAAATTGCTGGAAAAGCTCGGCAGGTCTGGCAGCATCTGTAGAGAGAAATCAGTGTTAACGTTTCGGGTCGAGTGGCCCTTCCTCGGAACTGAATGTAGCTAGGAAATTGTTGGTTTATCTGCAGAAGATAGGATGGGGTTTGGAGGGAAGGGATCAGGAGTAAATGATAGGTGGGGATAGAACCCAAAGGGATCTGGCTAAGATGGTGAATAGCTGTAAATGGGAACTATTATTGGCTAATAATAGGTTGTGTGTAATTGCAGACAATGTGATGACAAGCATTCTGAGGAAGGGTCACCGGACACGAAATGTTAACTCTGATTTCTTTTCATAGATGCTGCCAGACCTGCTCAGCATTCTCAGCAACTTTTGTTTTTGTATGTGATTACAAGCCTGGTGTGTGGGGGTTAGTAAAGGACATGGGAGAGCTCAAGCCCTAAAGTCGTTGAACTCAATATTGAGTTCAGGAGGCTGCAGGGTGCCCATGTGGAAAATTTACATGTTTTACACAAGCACCTCACTTTCCTCATTTTCACAGACCAGGTAATGATTAACCTGTTCAGAGAGGTTTGAGGACATCCTTAAAGTGTTTTGTTGTACCCCTGGAAGTCTCCTGTCACGATTGAGTTCCAACTAGTTCAGTTGCTTTGGGAGTCTGGTGTCAAGCAGGAAAGAAGATGTGAGGATTATCGGATCGGCCATGATCCAATTCAATGGCGGTGCAGGCTTGAGAAGCCAAATGGCCATCTCCTGTTCCTATTTCTGATGGTCTCACGGTCTTAAGATGTGTCCAGCCCACAGGAACTACTTTTGAATAATAAACAGTCTTATGATCCCAGTGCTGCAAAAAGACCACCATCATCCCGGTGCCAAAGAAAAACCATGCAGCGTACTTCAATGACTACCACCCGGTGGCTCTGATTTTCATAATTATGAAGACCTTCGAGAGGTTAGTCATGGCTCACATCAACACCAGCCTACCAAAGTGCTTTGATCCTTTGTAATTCACTTATCAGCACAACAGGTCCATGGCAGACACCATCTCCCTGGCCCTACACTCATTCCTGGAACATCTGGATAACAAGGAAACCTACGTCTGGTTCCTATTTGTTGACTACAGCTTGGCCTTCAACACCATAATTCCAAATGAACTCATCTCTAAACTTCGAGACCTAGGTCTCAGCTCTCCGCTCTGTAGTTCTATCCTCAATTTCCTGACCCACAGACCACAGTTCAGTAAGAATGGGTCTCAACACCTCTTCCACCATAATCCTCAAATCCAGTGTCCCGCGAGGCTGTGTATTCAGCTCCCTACTATACTCCTTTTAAACTCACAACTGTGTGGCCAAATTCCACCCCAATTCCATTTGCAAGTTTGCCAACAACACCACCATTGTAGGTCAGATCTCAAACGACGAGACTGAATACGGGAAAGAGATTGGTGCTTAGCAGCATGGTGTAAAGACAACAATCTCTCCATCAACATCAGCAAAACAAAGGAGCTAGTCATTGACTTCAGGAAGCAGGGTGGACAGCACACCCCTGTCTTCATCAATGGTGCAGAGGTGGAGATGGTTGAGAGTGTCAAGATCCTGGGAGTGATGATCGTCAGCAATCTGTCCTGGTCCACCCACATTGATGCGACAGTCAAGAAAGCACAACAACACCTCAACTTCCACAGGAGGCTAAGAAAATTCAGCATATTCATAAAGACTCTTACCAATTTTTACAGATGCAGATGCATCACAGCGTGGTATGGCAAATGCTCTTCCCAAAATCAAATGAAATTACAAGAGTTGTGAACGCAGCCCAGTCCATTATGCAAACCGTCAATACTTCCCGCTGCCTCGGGAAGGCAACCAACACAATCAATGACCCCTTCCACCCCGGTTATAATCTCTTTCACCCTCTTCCAGAAGATATAAAAATTTGAATACACATACCATTAGATTCTTCCCCACTTTATCAGACTTTTGAACGCACCTCTTATATATTAATTTTGATCCCTCTCTCTGCACCTTCTCTGTGGCAGTAGCACTGTATTCTGCACTCTGTTCTGTTACCCTGATGTACTTTTTACCTGTATAGCAAGCAAGACAACAACTTCCACTCTGTCTTGTTATATGTGACAACAATAAATCAAACTCATACTATCGGACACATCAGATCTCAGAAAGAAAATTCGCCTGATGGATCATATGTTTAAATTTTACATTCGGTTACTGTGATGATTAATTACTGAAATATGTCCACAAGAAGCTGCTGATGCTCTTTAACAACAGAATATAAATTTATACCATGAAAGGAAGAAAGCAATACATGACAGTTAGAAGGATCTTAGTGTAGATAGCAAAACAAAATTTCAACCTGTTCCCCAACTCTATCCCTTTACAGAATACTATGGAGAAATTTCACTCTTAACTCAAGTCTTTTAAGTTTTTACTGAATTGACTTCTCCAAGTTTTGTTTCCTTGGTTGTGAAGACAATTTTGCGAGTATACCGATATGACCATTTCATAATTCTAAACCTTTTCAGTTCTAATACTTGTAGAGTTCTATCCAAACTCTCTTCACTGGTTATCTCCACAAAAGTAAAACATTTCAGCTAGGGTGACTAGTTATCCTGAAGAGAACTTGATTCTCCTAATATGACATACTTTTCTCTCTTCGGAACAGAACTCCTGGTTCTTTTGAACTAAGACCTTGAACCCTCTGAAGTCAAAACTAAATTAATGGATTCCTGGTAAGTTACAAACTCAGCAATTCCAAACGCAAACTCTACTACAGGGGTTCTCCCAGGCACTTAATTGCAGACACGTGCTTTCTTGGAATTGATGCACCGCAATCACTGTTCTGAGTTAGATCTGATTTGTTTGATATTAAAATAACCTTCTCAGAATTGACCCAACTCCATTTGCCTCTATTTTAAATTCAAATCCCAAAATTTAACATGAATTACATACTTTTCATCACATTGCATCAACTTGCACATGGCAGTTTAGAGAGGATGTTGCTGTTGGACTGTCTTTCTTGTCAGTAGATTTAGTCAATATTGCAAATGACATTTGTGATACTTCTTCAGAACATTGAGGTGCCTCTTCTAGGTCATCTATGTCTTTGAAGCATAAAGGGGCATGGGGTTCACTTGGTCCTAAAATATTCTTGTCTTCAATTTGAAGCCGGCACATTGGAGGTGATGATGAATTTTGTAGTCTATGTCCGCCTTTGTTCAAAGGATGTTCCCAAGTCAGTTCATATTCTCCAGGATTTGGCATTGATCTACTGGGGAAGATGTTGTGCTGTGGCAACAGTTTGGAAGAGCACCTGCATGTTTAGTCAAAGGCTTATTTTCTTATTGGTTTCAGCAAAGAAGTCGACAATGATCTGGAGCTCAGTTTCTGAGTGAATGTACAGACCAATGTCATCTGCAAACTAAATTCAGTCACCGACTGAAGTTGGAGTGGTTTGATTTTTTAAGATATTGCCTGGAACGATTGCTAATTTCCTGTGTTCTTACTCATTGTAAACCATTGTGATTTTAAAGGCATGCGCGAATTACAAATCTACTGCCTTCTTTATATGGTGAGACCTTTTTTTGAAGATTGATGTAAGTCAAATGAAAATGTTTATGAAATCTGCCAGAGTGTGAAAAGCATTTCAAATTGCAATAGAGGGATTTTGGGCAGGTATTTTAATCTACCTCTTTGAGCATATCCTCTTGGACAGGGGTTTTGAACCCAGAGGCAGGCACTGTACCACTGTGCCATTGAAAATGTAGCCAAAGTTAAATTGTGTCTTGTGTAAACTCAATGTAATTTGATGTTACTGAGCTGTTGTCACTGCACTTTGCAGTAATTATGAGTTAGCTGTGCTAATTGTATCTATTGTGTTTAAGTACACACACAGGTGGTGCATATTGACCGCTTGCCCACTTGACCACATGAAAAGTGACACCTACTGATGCAAGGTTAGGGTCAGAGGTACATACCTGTAAGGTTTCACTCTTGTGAAGAGCTCTATTCCAGTTCAAGACTGGCTCTGGTTTCTTCCTTTACCAACTAGCTTTCAGGAATAATACAAGATGGCTCTATCTAATTTCTGAATTACAATTCCACTTTGCATTAATGCATACCAAAAATCACTTTGCAACAATACAGCCTTAATGGTCAACTTGCACTATGGATTGTAGTGAACCTTCGTAATGCTCCCTTAGCCATTCAGCATTGTATTGTATACTTGCAGGGTGCTTTGGATCTAATTGAATGGCAGAATAGGCTTGAATAACTGAATGGCTTATTCCCACTCGTGTTTATATGGCTGAAGTGGCCCAGGAAATTAAAGTGTATGTTTGAGCATTACTGTCATGCAGCTATATCATTAATATTTTGAAGCATAAATTTCCCTCATGACATGAATATTAACTGTTTAGATACATTGCCAACACAGACTGAGGTGAGTACTGCCGAGGAATTTGAATTAAAACCTGAGGGATTGGATAATGGTTTTTCTCTTCTCTGGAAAGAAAATAAAGATGTATAGTAACAGTAAAGACAATCATATAATTGTTTTTCAATATTAGTTACACTCTTGCGGCGTTGTTCATAAATTTTCAAAACAAAAAAAAACTGAAAATAATGTCTGAGATAACAAGGTGTAGAGCTGGATGAACACAGCAGGCCAAGCAGCATCAGAGGAGCAGGAAAGCTGACGTTTCGGGTCTAGACCCTTCTTCCTTCCGTAATTGTGTATCTTGTTATTTCTGAGTCTCATTTTTTTAACGTCCTTCTCCCCAGATTTTCTGCTTATTCCACCCTCCCCTCACCATCTCGCCCATTTCCTTTTCTTGAACTTCACAAACATTTTCTATCATCCCTGGCCAATAGTTGCTTCTCAGTCACAGAAATAGATACAAAACCAGAAATTTCTGGAAAACTGTAGCAGGTCCAGCTAATCTAGTTCTGAAGGAGGGTTGCTGGGTCCAAAATATTAACTCTGCTTTCTTTCCACATATACTGATTCTGATTTCCAGCATCCACAGTTCTTTGATTTCTTTTTTTTGTTCACTGAATTAGATTATCTAGTTAATGTCACATTGCTAATCATAGACCATAAATGTAGTGAATGGTCCAGTGACCCTTCTTCAGAACTAGATTAGCCAGACCTGCTGGGTTTTTCCAGCAATTTCAGATTTTGTATCTATTTCAGTAATGTTGACTGAGAAACAAATATTGGCCAGGGATGATAGAAATAGATTATCTAGTCAATATCACATTGCTGTTTGTGACATTTCATTGTTAGTAAATTTGCTGCCTGGGTTCCCACCTTACAATAATGACTACATTTCAAAAGGACCAAATTGGCTATAAAATGTATTGGGAGATCCTGGGTTTGTGAAATGCACGATCTAAATGCAAGGTTTACTTTCTGTTTGTTTTCCCAGAATGCAGTTCACTCAATTTTTGTATCTTTCTCACTCTGAATGCTTTTCCGGATATTTCTTTATGCATTTATTGAATCTCATTTTTAATGAGGTGGGCACAAAGGCTGGGTAGGAAGACACTATCTGTTTGCTGCTACACTTTTGAATAGAGTAACTCATCCCCAAGTAGGAGAGGGACCCTCAGACAGCTGGAGACGAGACCCGAGGCTGAGGGAGAGTGGCAGAGCCTGCTGCCGAAATGTACCTGAATCTCAAACCACATGGTCTCCCTCTTGGAGCCACAGCCTTGACTTGTTCCAGTGCATCAGGGTTCCACTGTAACATTCACTAGTCCATCGGAAACTGGGTGTAGAGATAGGAGTGTGCATAACTGGTGGCAGTGTTCCGCATTAGGGAGGCTGCACAGCATAGAAAGTGCCATTTTGATGGAGTAGATCTTGAACAGGTAAGGAGCAGCTTGGGGCACTGGGCCTGAAGGTGAGCAATCAGGAGTGCAGCAGGTCCCAGAGTTGGAAGGGTAGAGTGGAGCAAGTTTAAGGGGAAAAGCAAAACCTGGGGATCATTTTGTCAAGCAAAGTTTCATCAAATTATGGAGTCACTACGGCGTAGATAGAGGCCATTTGAGTCTGCACCATTCCTCCAAACAGCATCTCTCCCTATCCCTATATCCCACATTTAGCATGGTCAATCCACCTAACCTGACTATCTTTGGAAACTTGAGCATCTGATGGAAACTCACACAGACACAGGGAGAACATGGAAACTCCACACAGTCACCCAAGGCTGGAAGTGAACCCAGGTCCCTGGCACTGTGAGGCAGCAGTGCTAACCACTATGCCACTGTGCTACCCCAGGTGGTAAGAGGGAGTGACAGGGGATGTAGCTGCGGATTGGGTGGGAACTACAATTCTAATTTCACTTGGTGTTAGCATTAGTAGATCAGGTGAATTATTGGTTTGTTGTTTCTTGCTTGAAGTAAAATGGAGAAGCAGCGACATCAACATTTGAAAATCAGTTAACCTGACAGCCCTCAAGGCAAACACTCTCATGTTCCTTGATGTCATTGACTTAATATAGGATGACACTGAAACTAGGTCTGGTGTAGAGGCCAAATCACATCAGGCTGGAGCCGAAAAGAGTTTGAGCACAAAAGGAATGAAAATGGGCAGACTGAAAAAAATTGGTGAACAAGATTTTTTTTAAACCCCTCATCTCTTTTCTTCAATATTGATAGGGTTAAAATAATTTATAAGGTTCAGGTTGCATGGACGAGGCTTGTATTCCACTGCCTATAGATTAAGGAATAAGCTAATCAAGAAGTTAAACACACATTTAAATGACAAGCAGGAAAGTAGACCATCCTGGCTGGACAATTCTTCATCATTGGAACCATGTAAATTCTGGGAGCGATTAAAACAAAAATAAAGTGAATATATCTCGGACCAATAAGGGGAAAAGTATTGGGTAAAATTTCTGTCTGGTCCCATTTGGCAATCAAAGTCAATGCAAGAAATCACAGAATCACAGATTTGTTACAATGCAGGAGAAGGTAAGTTTTACAGGGATATGGGCCAGGAGCAGGCAGGTGGGATTTAGAATAGTTTGGGGTTATAGGGGCAAATTACTGCAGATGCTGGAATCTGGACAGAAAACAAAAATGCTGGTGATCACAGTGGGTCAGGCAGCATGCATGGAAAGAAGGCAAGCTAATGTTTCAAGTCCAGATGACTCTTCATCAGATTTGGACTACGTTCAGCATGGACTGTTTGGACGAGAGGGTCTGGTTCCGTGCTGTGTGACTCTATGACTCTCAGGTGGTTTGGCCCTACATATCTGCACTGGCTCTCCAAATGAGCATCATGACTGAGGGCCATCCTCTCACCCTTTCTTCATCGGTCTGCACATTGCTTCTGTTTAAATAACCCTCTAATGCCCTCTTGAATGCTTTCATTAAATCTGCCTCCACCATACTTCCAGGCATTGCATTCCAGACCCGAACCACTCACTGTGTGAAAAAGACTTTCCTCACTTCACATTCTTTCACATCTACTTCCTTTGCAAGTCACTTTAAATGTGCACTCTCTCTCATTCTTGATCCTTTTTATGAGCAGGACACATGAGCAGGACGTACTAAAATGCACATCCTGTGTGATGTTTGAAGGAGCTAATTGAAACCAATTTTGTCCTTTGGTTGGTAGGAGTCGGGGGTGGGCGGGAAGTTTCAGTTGGGGGGTAGTGGGGGAGACCAGCATAAGGGACATAACCATAACATCAAAGTTAGGCTTTTCATTGGAGATTGTAAGAAACATTTCTTGAGGTAAAACAGCAAATAAAATTTGGAAGTCAGCTGCCTTGCCAAAAGCTGTTGCTGGTGAAAGTTTACACAACTGAAGGTGATAGATTTTTGTCAAGCCGTGGTTATTCAGATTTACGGAACAAACGACATTATCAAACTGATCAGCCATGATCTAACTGAACAAGTCAGAGGGGCTGAATGGTGTCCTCCAGTTGTATATTGTAATGTTTCTTGAACTGTCAAGAAAATGAAGCTGAAGATGTTTCTGTCTGTTTTCCATGTTTTAGATGGCAAGGAACTGCTAAGTCATCATGGAAGTAGATTTTATCAGTTACTCATTCCTTTTTTAACATTATTGGCAGACAACTAACTAACATATCAGGAAATGAATTGAATCAATAGTAGAAAAAAAATAATGAACTGCGGATCCTGGAAATCTGAAACAAAAGTCAAAATTGCTGGTGGAACTCAGCAGGTCTGGCAGCATCTGTGGAGATAAATCAGAGTTAAAATTTCAGGTCCAGTGATCCTTCTTCAGATAGATAAAGGTATCAATGTTTCATTCATAAGGACAGTTATTGGTTCAGCCACCATCATTTCCGTCGTTCTGATTTGTTCATCACTAGCCAATTAAATTTAAATGGAAAGCTGAAATTTCCTGCTTCCAAAATATCACTTTCAGCTGTAACAATTGCAACTTTTAAGTCTGAGATTGATAGATTCAGTCAGGGTTGGTATATCAAAGGACAAGCTCTATTTCAGAGTTACTAAGTCCATCCCTCTCTCTAGTCACACTCTGAGGTTGAACCAGACAGTCCTTAACCTTGATACTTGAGCACAAATAAAGGTTCCCATCTCATTATTTCCAAAACCCAGAGAACCTACTTTTACCTCTATAACATTGTCTCATCTCGATTTCTTCCTCAGTCCATCTGTTACTGGAATCCTCACTCATCCATGACCTGTTACCTATGGAGTCAATGATTCTCATGTTCACCTGGCCAACCTTCCATCTTCCATCTTCTGTAAACTTCAGTTCATGCAAAACTTTGTTCTCCATAACCTAGAGTGGTCCAAGTTTCAACCAGTTATCTCTCTTATAGCCTATGATGACTCTCATTCTGGAAAAGCATTGAATTTAAAACTGTCAGCTTTGTTTTCAAATTCATCCATGACCTTAGTTCATTTGTAACCTCCTCCATTAAACTATCCTTTGCAATTTCTGTTCTCTTCCAAGTCTGGTCCTTCATGTCACTCCATTTAGCATCGTTCCCTACCTAGCACTCAGCTCTGGAGTTCTCTCCTTAAATCTCTCTCATCCTCTTTAAGATGCACCTCAAGATTTCCCTCTTTCCTCAGGGTTGACCTGATATCTATAGATAAAGTGCATCAGGAACATCATATTATGTTCAAGGGCTATATAAATTAAAAAAAAAGTTGGCTGATATGCTACAGATTAGGTAAAGGCAGTGTTCATCCATTATGCTCTGCATGTGTTTGAAACCCATTCCTGTTAGACTACGAAATGTCAAATATATTGCCTCTTTGTATTTGGACATATTTTATATAGACTAGCCCTGGATCCCTGCTCTTGTCAATGTCAATTTGGAAATTCTGGAATTGTTTGTGTGGGTGCAAGATCAGTTGTTAAAATTTGTGCTTAGATTGATTGACTTTTGTTCACCAAAAGTTCTTGAGGATATGGGGCATTTGCAATTAGTTCACAAAGTGACCATGAATCAGGCTACCCATGTTAAATTGCCTCATCCCTATTCAGAAAGTAATGTTGCAATGTTTTCATTGTTAGAGAATTTGTGTACAGGAGCAATGAAGCATTAATGCAGTCAAATAGGGCCTTGGTGAGACCACACCTGGAGTATCACCTTTACCTAAGAAAGGACATATTATTACACAGAGATTGCATTCAGTGTTCATGAGACTGATTCCTGGAATGGCAGGTTTGTCTTTGGGAGGAGATTGGGTTGACTCGGCCTGTATTCACTAGAGTTTAGAAGGTTTTTCTTATTTGTTCATAACTGAGCCAGCATTTATGTGGGTTTGGAGTCACACATATGCTAGACCAGGTAAGGATGAGATTTCAACCAAGTTGCTGGAACTTCTGAGGAAGGGTCACCGGACCCGAAACGTTAATTGCTTTTTCCTTCACAGATGCTGCCAGACCTGCTGAGCTTTTCCAGCAACTTTGTCTTTGTTCCTCAATTACAACATCCACAGTTCTTTCGGTTTTTATTAGGATGAGATTTCCTTCTCTAAAGGACATTAGTGAACTAGATGGGTTTTTCCAACAAATGGCTTAAGGTCATCATTAGACCCTTAATTCCAGATTTTTATTGAATTCAAATTCTACCATCTGCCGAGGCAGGATTCAAACCAAGATCCTAAGAGCATTACCTGGGTCTCTGGATTAATAGTCCGGCAATAGCACCACTAGGCCATCACCTCCCCATGAGAGGGAATCTCATGGGAATGTATAAGATTCTGATCGAGCTGGACAGACTCCACATAGGGATGATACTTTCTTTGTCTGCGGGCTCAGGGAGGGTCTTGGTCTCAGGATATGAGGTCGGCCAGATAGGACTGAGATGAGGAGAAATGTCTTCACTCACAGTGTAGTGATGCCGTGGAATTCTCTACCACAGAAAGCTGTGAAGGCCAAGTCACTGAATATATTTTAACAAAAAGATAGATTTCTGGACTCTTAAAGTTGTCAAGAGATAAGAGGAGGTCGGTGTGAAGAGTGGCAGAACGGCATTGAGACAGAACCATGTCAGATGGTGCAAACAGACATAACGGGCCTAATGACCTGCTCCTGCTTCTTCTGTTCCCATGGATCCAATCTGAATTTAAGGGGGGCACTCTGAGTTGCGGGAACGTTCAACTATGATGTGACTGAAGGGCCCAGCAAACTTGGGCTGAACGACTTCAATCCCTACCTTCCAAACTTCCCGAGTGAACAGGCACCACACGCAGCATTCAATTTCATCTCTTGATTCTTTGAACCCCAATTCAAGTTATTCGCTGCGTCCAACAATGAAATGTCCAGCTCTCCCAGGCAATGAATGAATTGTCTCGCCCCCGCCCACTCCACCCTTTCAACATAAACTGTACATTTCTACACCACCGACTGCCTGTTAATGACCGGCTGAAGTCTGTGTGTGTGTTTGTGTGTGGGCGTGGGGGGGGGCGGTGTAGCATCAGAAAGCAAAAGGCCGTTTCCTTTTTAAATGTTGATATCGGTGGTGTGCAGGGCGGGGTTTAGACGCTGTGTGCAGATGCCAAATTGTGGTTTGCTGTGACGAGGGCTGCCATAAGCCAGAGTACCAGAGCAAAGACAGAGAGAGGGAATCGTGACGTGAGGAATCTGCAGCAGAAAGAAGAAGAGACACACAGAAAAAGAGAAAGCCGGGCTGGCGTGTTTTTCTTTTCTCTGTCTTTCCCATCTCTCTCTCTCTCTGCGTAGCTGAACTGTCAGCATTCCCCCCCCACCAAAAAAAAAATCCACTGGGACATCTCCAGGCGTTCAACCCCACTCGGAATCGATCTCGCCATC
Organism: Rhincodon typus; assembly: GCF_021869965.1. NCBI lineage: Eukaryota > Metazoa > Chordata > Chondrichthyes > Orectolobiformes > Rhincodontidae > Rhincodon > Rhincodon typus. The sequence continues at coordinate 10,554,371 of NC_063339.1, read as the reverse complement.
GGAAAGGATTTAACGGAGGAAATTGCATTGGACTTGAACATCTTGTGCATGTGTGTGTGAGAGTGAGGGTCTGTCCGGGACAAGTCCTGCAAGGTACGATTTTGGGATAGAGAAAAATGAAATTGTCCCTCCTTGTACTTAACCAGCTGTTTGTTACACTGGCGTGTTTTCGTGTGTCTGATGGTAGGGATAAGGTACCAGTTTTAAATTCTAGCCTGCGATTAAAGTGGACAATCGAGTACCTCTTGGGGGTGGGGGTGGAATTGGAGTGACTTGATATATGGGGCAGCCCTGACTTAAAAGTCGTGACATTTTTTGCCCCCACCCCAAAAAACAAAAGCAGAGAGAGTATGATTAGCAGGTGAAAGCTGGAAATCTGCAATTTAGACCATTACCTTAAATTGTCAGCAGGTCAGGCAGCGTTTGTGGAGGAAGAGAGGTTATTGCTATGTTTTGTTTGTTTGTTGAAGTGTGGACAGACGGAGTTTGATAAGTAATAATGTTTCCTCTCGACATTCTTAGTCCCTCCCGGTGACAATTGATCCTTGACACTGAAACGGAAGGTCGGCGTGGATCCCAGCAAACATATCGATTGCAAAGTCCGGTTACTTTGACCAGCCGGGCAGGTGATCTATCTTTCAAGTTTAAAACGCAGAGCTTGCAGCATTCTTGCGATTTATTGAGGATTTGTGTAGGAGAAATTCAGAAAGAGGCGGCAAATGAGTTGACTTCAAGAAAATACACGGGACGTAGTTAGACCTGGGAGCTGGAGTAGGCAATGGATGAGCAGAAATGCTGGAAAGCTGGTGCTAAAACAGGGATTGTTTCTGGGTTTTTCTTACGGATATAGTGATGTTTGATGCTGGAGTTGGGGGGGAAGCAGGAGGTTGGTTGTAGGGAATAGAAGCGGTGCGGGCAGTGTAGGCCGAATGGTGTCTGTACGCCGTTACAATTCAATGATTGTGTGTCTGAACTGTATGTGTGTGTCTCTCTCTCTCTCTCACACACCCACACCCGTTTTGGTTTCTTTATTCCATTGAGAGAACCCAGTACACGGCACCGTTCGCCACTGGGCGACCAGACCTGGCTATGATCGCGCTAAATCGTAGAGAAATCATCTTGTCTAAGACAAAACAGCGTGCCATAGTAAAACGTGATGGTATGTGTGGGTGTGGGGGCGATAACTGCATTAACTTTAACTCTTTCCCCCCGGGGGTCGTGGGTATAGGGAGGGCGGGGTTGGAGGGGCGATTTCACGTTTTGCCCTTGATGACAATCGGCAGAGGTCAAGCTAACTTTATCGCGGATGCCTCGCCGGCTCTTTCTCACTTCTTTTATTTTTTTTTAAATTACTGCCTGCACATTTTAAAGTTGCTGCTCGTTCTGCCATACAAGTGTGCGGGAATTAAAACTGCACTGTTTTCCCCGGCCCCCGCCAATCCCTCTATTTATTTTGCCCTACCCTCAATAATTGTGTGCGAGAATGTGCTTTGCTTCTGTCTCGCATCACACCTGGAGCTTGAGCTTTTTTTTTGCAAAAATCGCAGCTGGAAATTGAACGAGGTTCTGAAATGTTCGCGCAGTGAAAGATTAAAGTGAACACTTATAGCCATATGCAGAGAGAGAGAGACAGACAGATGGACAGAGAATATTGTGCCGACATAATAAACAGCAAGTGATACAAAACAGTGCGGGCAATAGCATAACGAATGCAAACCGAGGCGGAATGTTTGGTTGTGTGTGTGTGCCCAATTAAGCCTTCATATGCGAAAAGCGAGACCTTTCTCCATTGTAGAAATCCTTCCTCCCAAAAACATGGGAGTCTTACCAGATCATAGGGGCTTCTCTCTCATTAAACACAGAGGAGTGGGGAGGGAGAGACACAATTGGTGGTGGTTTACCCTGGGGGCTAACCTCAGGCAAAAGGGAGAGAGGTTGAAAAGTAGAGTCCTTCATGGTAACCTCAGCCCGGTGCAGCAATTGAACGCACGCTGTTGGGCTAACTCTGCATCGCCAACCAACCCACCCACAAGATAGGAAGGGAGCTTAGAGGATGAGTGCGAGATTCCCGGGATAGATCCCCTCCATCTGCTGGGGAGGTACCGCTTTAACCGTTAATCTCTTCCAAACGGCCTCTTCCCGCTGCACACAGGGTCTCATTATTGCTGAGCTCCACGTCTGGGAGCTTGTGTCCTTTCGCTGCTGTTCATTTTCCACCAACCCACCAATTTCCCAAATTCAGAGATGCCACGACACACATCGGGAGCAGCTAGGACTTAAACCTGGGCCCCCGGGCTCAAGAGGGAGGGACACTGGACCACAACTACACCCTCTGTTGTTCTCTATATGCATTTATGAATTGCCCTAGTGCAGCACATACTTTAATGAAAAGTTTGTACGCTTTTACTTAATATATGTATGGATGGGGCCGGTATTGGCTGAACTGGAAATGGTGCAGGGGGTTCTGAAGGATTAAAATGCATCGATTGGGGCTATTTTTGTTTTATAAAAAAACAAATATTGACTGGACGTATTTTGTGTGGTTTGCGAATTATCATTATCCCGAGTTTATGGATAACTAAGTTTTAAAATTCCACTGTAGGGGTAGGCATTAGAATTAGTTAGCGGGCAGTGATGATACATAATGCGTGAATTATACGAATTAGCCTTTTAACTAAGGTTGTGTATATTTGAGGCTATCGAGTGAACACCTCAGCACGAGTGCGCTTTCAGGAGCGGTTTAAACCGTGTGTGTGTGTGTGTGTGTGTATGTATGTATTAGTCTCACTGCCGTCGTTTTAAATCGGAATGTTCAGTAAACGCCGATTATTAATCAGAGATTGGAAGGAGCGGTTGGGAGTTAATAAATTAACACGTAGACTAATGTCCCCCCCCCACACACCAAAAAAGGATTAAAGCATTTTGAACAGTCTTGTCGACTGCGTATAATTACGCATTCACCATCTCATCCTCCCCAGCAACCCAGAATGTCGATTTTTTTTTCATCTCTATCACAGAAGATGAAAAATAATTGCACTTGACTTCGCATGAATATCACTGTTCGCAAAAAAACCCTCGAAAATGCAACGCAGCTGGTGAAATAGCAGAAGCCATTTCGGTGGGGGGGGGGGGGGGGGGGGGGGAAGGGGGGGGGGAAGAGAGTACATTGTCGAGTCGTTGAATCGTAACTTTAAATAAAAAGTAAAGCAGAACGCAACTCGGACAGAAAATCCAAAATATCGAAATTGTTGGAGAACCTCATCAGGTCTGGCAGCATCTGTAGGGGAGAAAGCAGAGTTAACGTTTCAGCTCCAATGACCCTTCTTTAGATCCAAACAGTGCATTTGGAATGTGTAAGTAGCTATATGATTACTTATAGTAGCTAGTCAGTCAGCCAGTGATATGATTTAATATGCATTTCACAAGCTGTAACAAAATTACAACCTGCAGGAGTTGCCATTAATGAACACGCGAGATTTTAAAAAAAACACTAGTGTCTTATTTTAATAAATGATTTGTTGTTGAGGCGAGGGGACAGTGAAATAGCCTCAGATGAGAGCAGTCGATATTTATCAAATCGGCTTGTGCAGGGATGTGATGACACGCCTTCTGGAGCAGGTGGGATTTGAACTCGGGCCTCCTGTCTCAGAGAGAGCGACACTATCACTGCACCACAGGACCTCTTTTTCCCCCCTCTATTAGTAACCCCTGACACAATCGGCTGAGGAGATTGGGCCTTTGGGGCACTCAGGCAGCCGTTAAAGTGCACAGGCCGTTCAGGGTCTAACAGGATAGTCCCAATTTTATTCCTTAAAAGAGTAGATCCCTATGATTTGTTATTTTGGAATGGGTCTACAATCCAGTTCAATTCCTCAGCGTGACGTATTTTCACCCCTTCCCTCCCTCCATGACGGACACAGAAAAAAATAAAAGTTGGCATTTGACCTCGATCGAATAAAACCGAGTAAATCCCCCTCGCCGGATTACCCGAGAGAACTGGACAAATCTCAGAGATGGAGCAGGAGTTCAGGATGAAGTCAGGGAAAGGGAGGCGGCTGGGTTTCAGGGCGAATCGGTCTGCTTCACGTTTTAGCAACAGCGAGACACGGTTCACTGCAAACTTTGTGGGAATGTTTGGTTAATGGATTCACTGAGGAGCTTGGGAGGAAAGATGCGCCATTCCCCCTTCCCCCCCAAAAAAAAATAATGCTGTAAAGTGGATGGAGGGGATCTGGGATGTTTAATTTTTGTTCATGTATTTTCCTATTTGGGTGCAGTGTGCCTCGGGGAGGGAGAGTGCTGGCTCTCTGCCAAAAGTGCATGTTTGCAGTTTTCCTATCTCTGCCTGCTGCATTTTCCTGAGTGGAAACAAAGCTGGTGGAGTGGACAGTTCTGCGGGTCTGGCGTCCGCCGGTGCGTTGTTTTGCTTGTGCTTCTGATTTGCACGGAGCGCGCTCCCGGCGCGCGCGGCCGGTACCTTAGTGGGTAGGGAGTGACGCGCGCCAGGGGAGTACAGCATCCAACACTGGAAAAAAAGCCCATCACCTTCAGGTATACGAAACCACCTCAACAGTCTTCATTTGATGTGTTGTTAGACAGGAGACGGTAATCAGGTAGTTTCCTCTTTGTTTTAATAACACGTCTAGGAGGATCTAACATCTGAGATTTTTTTTAAAAATAATCATGTCCAGCATTTGGGGACAAGAGGAAGGCATTCCATTAGATCAGGATGTAGACAGAAAATAGAGGAATCTCTTCTCTCAGATGGTTATGAATCTATGGAATTCTTTACCGTAGAGGGGTGTTGGGCCCTTAAGTATATTGGTGAGAAGGACAGATTTTTAATCAGTGAGGGAATCAAGGGTTGTAGGAAAAAAAGCAGACAAGTAGAATTAAGGACTATCAAATTCGCCATGATTTCATTGAATGGTAGAGCTAATTTGATGTGCAGAATGTCTACTTCTTCTATATCTTATGGTCTTATCTGCCAGCCAAATTGACCTTTACTCCAGGTCATTCTTTTTATAAAAATCTCATTAAAAGGATCACTGGAGTGGTTCCATAGATGAGGAACTTTAATTCACTTGTGGGACGTGGGCGTAGCTGGCTGCCCAGCATTTATTGCATGCCCCCGAGTTGAGAAAGAGGTGGTGAGCCGGCTTCTGGAACTGCTGCAGTCTATATGCTGCAGGTAGACTCACAATGCCCTCAGGGAGGGAATTCCAGAATTTTGACCCAGTGACTGAGAAGGAATGGTGATGTATTTCCAAGTCAGGATGGTGAGTGGCTTAGAGGGGAACTTGCAGGTGGTGGTGTTCCCAAGTATCTGCTGCCCTTATCCTTCTAGATGGAAGTGGTCGTGGGTTTGGAAGGTGTTGTCTGAGGATCTTTGGTGAATTTCTGCAATGCATCTTGTAGATGGTATACACTGCTAGTACTGAGCGTCAGCGGTGGAGGGAGTGGATGCTTGTGGATGTGGTGACAGTCAAGTAGGCTGCGTTGTACTGGATAGTGTCAAGCTTCTTGAGTGCTGTTAGAGCTGCACCCATCCAGGCAAATGGGGTGTACTCCATCACACTCCTGCCTTGTGCCTTTTAGATAGTGGGCATGCTTGGGGAGTCTGTAGGTGACTTGCTCACCACAATATTCCTAGTCTCTAACCTGCTGTTGTAGTCACTGTGTGTTTATGTGGCGAGTCCAGTTGAGTTTCTGGTCAATGGTAACCCCAGATAGTGGGGGAATTCAGTGATTGTAGCACTATTGAATGTCAAGGGCCATTGTCTCTTGTTGGAGATGGTCATTGCCTGGCAATTGTGTGGTGCAAATGTTACTTTGCCACTTGTCACCCCAAGCTTGGTTAATGTCCAGATCTGGTTGCGCCTAAACAGGGGCCGCTTCAGTGTCTGAGGAGTTGAGAATGATGCTGAACATTGCGCAATCATCAGCAAACATCCCCACTTCTGATAAGTTAGGCAAATAGATTTGAGAAAGTTCAGACAATGTTTTCTTTGGAGCAGAGAAACTTGAGAGGGGAAATGATAGAAGCTTTCAAATGCATGAGTGGTCTAGACAGAGTAGATAGTGAGAAGCTGTTTCTGCTGGAGGAAGGATGGAGAATGAAGGGGCAAGGATTTAAAGTGATTGATTGGCAAAATAAGTAAAGAGACATGAGGAGAGAATTTCTTACCCAGTGAGTGGTTGAGATCTGGAATACACTGCCTGAGAGAATGCTGGAGTCAGGATGACTTGAGATATTGGAGAGAATTGAGTCATTATCTGAAAAGGAAGAATGTGCAGGATTATGGAGAGAGGGTGGGTAAATGGCATTGAGTGTGTTGCTCGTTGGGAGAGCCAGCACAGATACAATGGCTGAGTGATCTTGTGTGCTTGGAACTATTCTGTGATCTGAACATCACTGGTAAACCAGCGTTTATTACTCATCCTTAACTGCCCTTGAGAAAGTAGTGGTGGTGAGTCACATCCTTGAGCTATTTGTGCAATTAGTTTAGGCACCATTGGGTTTGCTAGACCATTTCAAAGGACAGTTATAAGTCAATTGCATTGGTTTTGGCTCTGGAGTTACATAGCTGATTAGGAAGATTAGGACTGTAGGTTTTTTTTCTGAAAAAGCATTAGTCAACAAGTTAGGTTTTAATGGTAATCTGGTAGACTCTCAGCCACTATTGCTGCTGCCCATTTTAACTCCCTTAATTAACTGAATTTAAATTTTCTTCAGCCTTGGTGGGATTTAAACTGATGTCTCCAGATCATTTGTCCACTCAGCTTCTGGATTGCTAGTCCAGCTGTAGAACCCCCTTTCAATAAGCTGCAGTCTTGTTGTCTTTGTAGTTTTGTTTCTAAGAGAAAATGGAAGGGAAATCATTGCGTTGGACCTTTTCATTGGAATCGCTCAGCCCTCTCATGGCATAGAAAATGGAGAAACCCCAAGGACTTGTACGAACTAGAGATGCTCCTTTTACCCTTAAACTCCTTTTTGCTACTGTCTCCGTGGTTGAAAAGCTGAAGACATGCTTCAAGGATAGCAAACCTAGAGTTGTCATCAGTTTGATAAGGAATGACTCCGCATGAATAATTGACTCTTATTTTTGTATTGATTGCTAGTGCACAATATCAAACTGAAATGTTTAAGGGATGACTGTATGGTATTTATTGCCAACATAACGGTTCTTATTTTTAAGATGTATTTTTGTTTGTTTTAGCACTGGAATTTTTAGTGTAAAATATCTTAGAGGACAACTGCTAATCCAGGTGAGGAATAGTATTGAACCATCCAGGCCATTGTACATGATTTCTGAGAACTAGTTTAAAACAGCAGTTGAAGACCTATTGCCTACAGCGATTCATAGTCTTGGCCCACATGCACAGAAAATGGTCTAACGGGCCAGGATTATTGGGGCTAGTGAGCCAGACACAGCAACAGTAAAACAAGGAGGAGGACAAATTGGATGGAAAATATTTTTATTCCATCATCACTGGTCTTTTGTTAATCTTGGCATCGATATTGAGTCTCAGAGGATAGCAGAAGTTCATCATTAGCCCTACCCATAATTAATAGGCTATTTATCTCTGATATTTACTTAGTTTTAATGGGAATAGATTCTATAGATGGCATAAATATTTGACAGTTCTTTATTCTGTGCGTCCCAACTCAATATAAATTAGGAGGTGTTGCTGAATCTTCAATTTACTTGGTCTATACATTTTAAACCTGTCATTTGCAAATGCTTGTTTAGAACTTAATTACGTTATTATGTTGATGCATGCTGACGGAATGTCGAGCAGATATTGTTGCAAGGCTGACTATCAATAAGGGAAGACACAATCAGAGACATGATATGCAGCCAGAAGTTTTTCACCTGTGGCAACAGAAGCATGTATGGAAATTATTGCTTGGCAGGACATAACTTAAACATTGTTAAAATGAAATATTCAATCAAAGTATTTTTTGTTTTGCAGTCATTAGTACTGGAGTGCAAGAACACCAACATTAGAAAGAAAACAATAATTTATAGAGTATATATATATAAATACATGATATAAATGGTAAATCTGCCATAGTCCAACTGTACTGACGTGCTGCTGTCTCAATAGAGAGGGGCAGCTGCTGCTGGTTTAATCTGAGGGTCACCATTCCTCAAGTGAAGGGACAGGTTGAGAAGGAAAATCCTTTGTGATAACCTCAGCCAGTGGAGGAATTGAACCCACACTGTTGGTACTACTCTGCATCTCAAACCTGTTGCCCAGTTAGCTGCTCCCTATTACAGATGTGCAAACTTATACATCTGTGTAAATCGTTTGCTTTCTCAGTTGGGCATTTCAATCTTGAGTTCATAACAAAAATCTCTGATTTCATGATTCTTTTGCAAATTATATACGTACAGAATATTTGAACTAAAGGGACAACTTTATTGTTTTCTTAATATAACCATGGATTTCCTCTGCACCATGACAGGATGCTACAAGTGTTGACTGTTGAGAATTTCTGACTTGACTACAAGCACAAGGGTAGTTGAACTACCGATATTTTCAAGAGTTCAACCAATGGAATAAACGCTATTCTTTAAATGCTAAAGAAATTGCTTTATTAACAATTCCAGGCTTGAGCCAAATTATGGTGGAGGCAAATTCACAAATAATGTGGTTTCTGCAGCTTTTTTTTCTAATTGCTTTTCTCTACAGCAAAAAACATCCATCATGGTATTATTGCCTATAAGTAAGTAAGGATGTAGTTTCATCACATCCATTGTCCAGATGGACAGATTAGATTTATATTAGGGTATCAATTAAGCTTCAGCGGTAACAACAAACAGGGAACAGCAAACATCTCACTTTACCCCACTTCTTTCTTTGGTTGCCTGTGTATGACTACCTGACCAAATGAAATCTGTCCACAAATGTCTCTATTTTACTTTTTTGAGAATTTTGTATTTAGCAATTGATTCTTTAGGGTGTGTATACATTTTAGGTGCACAGCGCACCTGCAGTTGAATTGTAAATGCCCAAACTTAGCAGTAAATATTTCTGCATCCCGAGTACTCCTGTGTCAACATGGCCATCCAAATGCATATTTTTAAGCTGCTCCTCACACAATGTCTAAAACCATCTTGACTTCTTCTACTGTAATGGACCTAGAAATCAGAGGCACAGTTTGACATTCATAGTTTCATTAAAAAACTGTTTTGCATTGATGCAAAAATAGTTGGATAAGTATGCCCTAATTAATGTTCCATTTTGGGTATATCTATTTACTTATTTATTCATGCCATTAATTGCTATGGACACCTGGTTAGCTTAGTTGACTGGATGACTTTTTTTTCTGATGCAGAGTGATACCATCAACACTGGCTCAGCTACTGCAGCAGGCTGCAATTGCCATGGCGATGGCCACATTAAATCACCACCAACCATCTAACTTTATTGAGGGAATGGGGCTATGATGTTTTTACCTTGTTATCCACCTCTCATTGCTCAATGGTCAGTTAAGAATCAACTACATTGCTGTAGGTCTGGTCTTCAGGCCAGATTGGGTAATTACAGTAGATCTCCTTCCCTAAAGAACATTAGTGAACTGGATGTTTTTTTTTATATGACAACTGACAGTGGTTGCACGGTCACCATTAGGTCAGCATGCATGCTGGATTATACTGTTAGCAAGTTTATATATGCATGCACTTTCTTTATTTCATGGATGTCATTCCACTTGCCAAATGTAAATTTATGAACCACACTTAAAAAAGAACTCCAGGATGAGAAAATACGAGAGCCACAATGCCTGCAGGCTCTTAAAATATGTTTCCATGAATAAAACCAGAATTTTGGTTTTTAGCTTGAGTAGCAGTAATTAATTCCAGTGATGGGCACATTAGATGAATCAAGTCAGTTAGACTTTGTTGCATTAAAAGGATTCACCTCCATTTTAGCGGACAATTAATAAATCATATTTTACATGGTATAATATTATTGTACTTGCAGTGAAATAGGATGCACATTTTTGAGTGGTACAAAAGAAGATTTTTGTACGTTATGTACTTCTGGCATTTAACACATGAGTTGCAGTAATGTAAGAATATTTTGCAAAACAGGGAATTACTCACTGATTTTTAATGAGAGGTTCATTTTTGTTTTGAACTTGTTTCAGATTCAACACTGCCTGCAACTACAGGCCAAAGTTTGCCAGAACTTGTTTCTTAGGACTCAGTTCAACAGTTGGAAAATCTGTTTAAGGTCTCCTGTCTCACTGGGAAATTATGGGTTGATTGAGAAATTGATTGAGGGTGGGGGTGGTCTTGGCTGAATTGGAATGAAGACTGCAATGGAATAGAGGAGTTGGGAGATAACGGTCGGGATAGTTGAATCTGATGAGTCATTTTTGTTTCACCTGGTTCGACGGATTATTTTACTGAAATAGTAATCCTTTATTGTTCACAAGGATGCTGAAGAATCCTGAAATGGCACGGTGGCCTAGTGGTTAGCACTGCTGCCTCACCGCACCAGGGACCTGGGCCCAATTCCTTGGGCGACTGTCTGTGTGTGCGTGTTCTCCCTTTGTCTGCGTGGGTTTCTTCCAGGTGCTCTGGTTTCCTCTCACAGTCCAAAGATGTGCAGGTTAGGTGGATAGGCCTTGCTAAATTGCCCTGTAGTGTCCAGGGATGTGCAGGGTAGGTGGATTAGCCATGGGAAATGCAGGGTTATAGGGTCGGGGGCGTGGGTCTGAGGTGGGCCTTTGGAGGGTCAGTGTTGACTTGATGGGCTGAATAGCCTGTTTCCAAACTGCAGGGATTCTAAAATTATGCCTGCTCATCATCACCTGGTCCTTTTTACAGCCTTTGGGACCCTAGTTGACGTACCAAAGATCCTTAATACCTGTTTCACATCACCTTAAAAGAAGTCACTTAAATTTAGCAGTGCAAGCAGTGCAGATTTGGCACAGATTGTCCCACTGCTGAATAAATATGCATTATATCTGATTTACACCTGAAACCTGGGAACAATGCAAACCAATTTCTGCCCCACATTATACCACAAGACACAATGGTGGAATTGTTTGGGGATAAAGGAGATTATACTCTGTTCTCAATTTGCCAAAACATTCTTTGATCATGCAGCACATTAAAATAGTGATCAGTACTTTTTGTATTTAGCCCATACTACATTATGGAGCTGAATTGAAAAGCTACTATAGATTGGCATTTGTATGTAGATTGGACTCGGAGCACTCGAGGATACATCAAAGCATATTTTTCAGGCTCAATAGTGTGATTATGGGCAATGTATAATTATCTTTTTATGTTTACTATTTGTTGCAAGTGTTTATAATTGTGGCTAAATGTGAAAAGCAGAAAACGGGAGCAGCTCTCAAAGCATCAGTATACTTTTTGAACAATTCTACTATTGCTGCACATGCTGTCACTGCCTGAAATGTTTCACTTGGTGTTTTATTACAGACACAGAAACCGTTTCAAATTAAAATTCTTTAAGGACTCCAGTCAGTGGTCGAATGTTGATTGCAGTGTTCAAGTGTGTAATCATTGAAGACATTTATTACCAGCACCGATCTGTGATATTTGTTTTATACTATTCTTCTCAAATTACAATTGTAATCTTTCATTCCATTTCTGTACTGCAGATGGTTTAAGTTGCTTTGGATTGAATATATATCAGAGTGTGTACTATTATTGTGCAATAAAATCTGAGCTTTGCAAATGGTGCAACCATGGAGAGTTGAAAATTTATGCCCATCGTCAAGTAATTTTTCTTTAATGAAGTAAGGAAGTGGTATTGTCATGGGAGGAAATCCAGAGGTGTAACTTCAATTTGAGCTGAGAACATGACCACTTGTGGGGCATGTTCAGAACCAGGGGTCATAAATATACAATAGGCACTAATAAATCCAATGCAGAGTTCGGGTGGAGCTTCTTTACCCAGAGAGTGTTTGAATTATTGCATATAATACTGAATTGAGTAATTACGATGGATAACATAAATGCATCTAACAGAAAGCTAGATAAGTACATGAGGGAGAAACGAGTAAAAAGTTATGCAGATACGGTTAGATGAATTACAATAGGTGTAGACTCAAGTGGAGCATAACGTTGGGACAGATCATTTGGACCTATTTCTGGCAGATTGTATCAAACAACAATTCATAGCAGGCAGAGTTCTGATTGTGTCAAACCAACCAATGCTTGCAAAATTCAGAATATCATGTCTAATATCTAATATTAAATGTGATTCCATGATTGCTCAGCAAGTGCTACCCCATCTGGATCATGCTAAGAATTACACTCGCAAACAATTTATGATTATCAGTAGGGCTCATAATGTAATATGCTAGCTGGAAGCTACATGTATTCATATGCAGGACCTGTCCTCTGCAGGAGAAAGGATTTGGTCGAGGGAATCACAATTTTTTTTAAAATTAAAAATATGCTTGGATAAAACACAGTGGGGAATTCTCCAGAACAAGGGTGGCACAGTGGCTCAATGGTTAGCACTACTGACTTACAGCACCAGGGACCTGGCTTCGATTCTTGGGCGACTGTGTGTGGAGTTTGCACATTCTCCCCATGTCTGCGTGGGTTTCTCCCAACACTCCAAAGATGTGCAGGTTAGGTGGATTAGCCTGCTAAATTGCCCATAGTGTCCAGGGATGTGCAGGCTGGATGGGTTAGCCATGGCCGAGCAGGGATAGGGTAGGTGGATGGATCTGGGTAGGATGTTCTTCAGAGGGTTGGTATACATTCAATGGGCCAAATGGCCTGCTTCCAGACTGTAGGGAATCTGTGAAAGCTCAACCAGAGCTGACTTTGCAACCAATTAGCTGTCCCTTTTCATGAAGTAGAAGTTGTTGCTCTCTTTGAAATTTGGCTTTCTTGCATTTGTCCTGATGAGTGCAAGATGAAACCTTCAATAATATGTATTGATTTTTCAACATCACCAGGAGACTGTAACTTTGAGTTCTTAAACCAAACTAGCGCATTCTTTAATTTTCCTTGGCTGGTATTTGCCACTTCATTAATGTTCCACATATTATCTGTCTTTTCAAGCTTAATGCATTCCAATTGATTTTCCTACTTTCAACTGAGGCCAAAGGCAAACTTTCCATCTCCCTGAAAAGAATGGTGGGAAAGATAATGAGAAGTGGGTGGACTTCTCTTCAAGACCAACTCACCCAATTATTTGTCCTTCTCACCACTTCACCAATTAAATGATGGAAAATTTATAAAGTCTTCAAGTGGTCAATTAACAGCCAGCTCCAGTCCACCATCTCCCTGATTTTCCCTGCCTTTCCAGTAGGCAAGAAAAGTGGCTGGCTTTCTAACTCAGTAACTGGGTAACCTGAGTTCTGGGTCAGGTAGATCCTCTATTTTCATCAAGCTGAGGACCATTAAAGGTGGAGATGAAGAGTAAGAGGCTGGTCTCTGAAAGCCACTCCCAAAGGAGGAGGCGAAGGCCTAGTGGAATTAACGCTAGACAGTTAATTGAGAGACCCAGGTAATGTCTGGGGACGTGGGTTTGAATCCTGCCATGGCGGAATTTGAATTCAATAAAAATCTGGAATTAAGAGGCTAATAATGACCACGAATCATTGTGGATTGTCAGGGGAAAAAACCCATCTGTTTCACTGATGTCCTGCAGGGAAGGAAACTACCATCTGGCCTACATGTGACTCCAGACCCACAGCAATGTGGTTGACTCTTAACTGCTCCCTGGGCATTTACGGATGGGCAATAAATGCTGGTCTAGCCATGACGACCTTATCCCAAGAATGAATTTAAAAAAAAACTGTTTTCTCCCTGTCTCCAGAATCCACATTTTATCATAGAATCCCTACAGCATGGAAACAGGCCCTTTGGCCCAACAAGTCCACACCAACCATCAGAGCATCCCACCCAGACCCATTCCCCACCTAATCTATACATCCCTCAACACTACAGGCAATTTAGCATTGCCAATCCACCTAGCCTGCACATCTTTGGACTATGGGAGGAAGCCCACACAGACATGGGGAGAATGTGCAAACTCCAGACAGATAGTTACCCAAGGGTGGAATTGAACCCAAGTCCCTGGTGCTGTGAGGTAGCAGTGCTAACCACTGAGCCACCATGCCGCCCCAATTTCTGTGATTCCGGCCGTGCAAGACATCAAAGAAAAAGACTTGACATTGGATCTGTGGAGACTATGCCTCAACCTACAGTCTTTAGGGCTGTAAGCTGCCGACTCTGGCTGTCGAGGCCTGTGATTCTGGTCACCTATTACTGAGCCAATCAGATGTGCTTTCTCAAATGGTGGGGACAGTAAGGCAGTTGATTTGTCACTTGTCCGCACCTCCCCTCCCCGCAATCCCCACATGCTTCATCTGATAAAGAGGAAAATTGTGTGGAAGAAATGTTTCATTGGCTGTGAAGCACTTTGGGGCATACATGTTGTGAAAGATGCTAATTAAATGCAAGTCTTTATTTACGTTTTTGTAATCACATTCAATATTAATTTTATTGGCATGAGAGGCATTATATCACTGATTATTCTACAGGTCCATTAATCACAAATGCCACAGAAATACTTAATGCTAATGCAACAATGGTGACACACTTGCTCAATCACTCCTACTGACATTAGCTATTACATTGGCAGTACCTAGCCTGATGCACAGGAAGTCTCAGACAACAGGTTACATAATTGGGAACTGCCACCAGTATCAGTTTCCCTCTCCTGGGTGGTTTTAACTGTCTGCTTTTCGACTTAGCGAAGGTGCAACTTTAATTGCTACCACTGATGTAAAGCCCTATTATTATATTCAGTATTATTCTGTCAGATGAAGGCCCATTCACTGAGTTCTCTATGGCTCCCAAAGTTTTTTCTTTCATAGTGTAGTTTTTGCTGAAGCTCCTCTACAATACAACAATATTGAGATAATAACAGAAACCAGCTGGAGCCTTAATAACCTGCATACATGTAACATAAGTAGCTCTATACTGGATGGGCTATCCATTACCAAAATGTAAAACTTAATAGCAGTGTGCACTAATCTAACAATGCCAAGCAGCTGGTAAAAGGCTTGCATTATATTTCACATGATTCATTTGTGCTGTGTTATTGTTTACTAGAAAAGGTAAATGCCAATCATGTTTGAGGTAGTATAATCTACCGATCTGGATACATATTGTGTTTTAATTGCACTTTTCATTGGAAATCCTCGGAGTGCTTGTTACAGAACAGTTATGTTAGATGATATTTTTACATTGTTACCAGTCTTTATATACAGAGGGTCCCCAATTTACAAATGTCCAGTTTACCAACACTCATAATTACAGATGAGATCCCATAACACTGTTCATTTGAAGGATCTGACTTGTAAATGGTCACTTGTACTTACAAACAATTATTTTATATTTTACTGTATTGGGTTTCAACTTGTGTATAAATCAACTTACGAACGTACTGAGGAACAGAACCTGTTTTTTTGGCTGGGGGATTGCCTGCATTTCATCTTTTGTTTAAATGCGTAATGTATTAAGATTTGCTGTCTGGTTAAGATATGCTTTGACTTCAGAGCCAGTGGCTTGAGAAACTGCTACCGCTGGACTCCTGAGATAGTGCAAGTGTGGTTATAAGCTAAATTTTGGTGAAGTGCCAATTTTCATGAAGGGTTTCTCACCTTGAGGCCCAATGAGATTTTTTGCAATATTTATCCAAACCCATCTTATTAACTACCTCTATGGTGAAGCTCTCTAGCCTGTTTTTCCTCCACTCCCCTGAGCTGGAAGACCTCGTTACTGCCAGAATATCCTGTAGTGAGCTGGCATCCCTGGCACCCACTGGCACCATCTTTAGGAGGCTATTGTGTACCTGGACAAGTGTGGTCTGTTCAGAGTTGTCCTGCAGGGTTCCTGACATTTGCCCTGGACATGGCAGAGAGGAGGAAATTGTGGACAAAACTCTAGGGGTCCTGCTGAACAAGGTGGTGCAGAAGAGAGATGTCCTGTTCCCCAGATGTGGCAGTGAAGACTATAGCACCAGACCTTGTAGAATCCCTACAGTGTGGAAGAAGGCCATTCAGTCCATAAAGTCCACACCGAGCCTCCACAGAGCATCCCACCCACACCCCACTCCCCCTATCCTATACCTGTAATCCTGCATTTCCCATGGCTAATCCACCTAGCCTGCACACCTTTGGACTATTGGAGAAACCGAGTACCCACTGGAAACCCATGCAGACATGGGAGAATGTGCAATCTCCACACAAGCAGTCACCCAAGGGTAGAAATGAACCTGGGTCCCTGGCACTGTGAGGCAGCAGTGCTAACCACTGAACCACCGTGTCACCCTGGTCCAAGGTAGCAACCCAGGTAAGTGCGGACGAATGCACCGTGGTGTAGTTTCTCTCCAGGGTCAGTTTGTCCCATTATTTCCCATTCTTGCCACCTTTAGTGTCTGATTCTACATTTGAAGACATAACTTATGTACAAATTACAAAAATTGAAGGTATCCAAGGTGCTGTGAATTGTAAGTAACTTAACTAACATCAGCAGATTAAAATGTACTGCTGAAAATTAAGGGACCCATCGTCAACAAACCCCCAGGACCTGATCACTTACACACAATGATTCTGAAAGTGATAGCTGCACAGGGAATGGATGTAATCATTGGCAAATGTAACTTCAATTTTCAAGAAAGGAGTGAGAAAAAAATCAGGATACGACAGGCCCGTTATCTTGACAGCAGTCATTGAGAAAATGCTAGAATCGATTCGCAAAATAAATTTAAACAATGTACTTTGAAAATGATCATATGATCAGGCAAAGTGAACATGCTTTAACAAAAAGGAAGTTATGTTTGGTAAACTTACCAGAGTTTCTGTTGATTTGACAATTAGTAGATAAAGGGGAACCTGTAGACATAATATACTTGGATATCCCCAAAATGCATTCAATAAGGTGCCATTAATAGCAAGATAAGTGCTAATGGAGTCAAGGGTAATGTATTCAATTCAGTTGATGAACAGATAGTAGAGAATACAGATAATTGGGCCATTTTTGATTTGGCAATCTGTGACCAGTGAATTGTTGCAAGGACGAGTTCTGGGGCCTCAGTTATTTATAATCTGTATGAATGACTTAAATGAAGAAACCGAGAGTCATAAATCTAAGTTTGCTAATTGTACAAAGTTAGCTGTTAGTATAGCTAACATAGTTGGTAGTAAGGAAGCTTTGTGGAGGACACACAGTTGTTGCAAAGAAATATAAATGGACTAAGTGGGAGATGGAATTTTATGCAGAGAAGTGTGTGATAATTCACTTTGATAGGAAGACTTGAAAAACAGTGTCTTTTAGGAGACATGAAACTTTTTTAATTTTGATCACCGGAGAAACTTGTGTGCTGGTACAATAAACATATAAAGCTAGCATGTAGGTATAGCAAAATGTTAGGAAGGCAAATGACATGTTGCCCGTTATTGGAAGGGGATTGCAGTACAAGAATAAAAACTTTATGCTATCATTGTGTAGGATTTTATTGCGATCACCCTAGAGTACTGTGTAGGCTTTGGTCTCCAAGGACTGAATTTGATGGCTGCGCTCTGTTGCACACATTTTCAGTCAGAGGTTATGGGGTGGTGGAGGGGGAGTCATGCAAAATAGGAGAGGTGGCAAGCCCACTCAGAAGGTCCTCCCCACTAATTTGTAAATAAGTAAATAATTTCTTTTTTTAATTCATTCATGGGATGAAGGTGTCACTGGCCAGGCAGCATTTAATGCCCATCCTAATTGCCCAGAGGGCAGTTAAGAGTCAACCACATTGCTGTGGGTCTGGAGTCTCATGTAGACCAGACTGGGTGAGGATGGTAGTTTCTTCCCCTAAGGGACATTAGCGAATCAGATGTTTTTTTTTCCGACAATCAGCAATGGATTTACGGCTATCATTAGACCCATAATTTCATATGTGTAGTGAATTCACATTCTATCATCTGCCATGGCTGGATTCAAACCCAGGTCCCTGGAACATTATCTGGGTCTCTGGATTAACAGTCCAGTGATAATACAGTAGGCCATTGCCTCCCCTAAATGGCCAATTAAATTTGTTACCAAGTCAACTGACCCCTATTTCACACTGCCTACATCATAAAATGGTTTGGTGAGGACAGGTGCTTTTGTGGCACAGTGTCCCTACTTCTGTATCAGGAAGCCTGAGTTCAAGCCCATCTATTCCAAAGGTTTGTCATAATGTGTCTAAGCAGGTTGATGGGAAAAGACTTCTAAAATAGTCGGTGTTTGTGTGGGAGTAGGGAGCATGCTTTTGAGGAATGTTGGAAAGAAAGGAACAGAATATTTGCAGGATGCTCTCTACACAATAGGGGTATCCCCTCCCCACCCTCCAAGTTGTTAATTATCTCCATCTCCCCTCATCCCGTCCCTTCATCTTGCCTGCTTTGCCTCTAAAACCTGTGCCTTCTCCCCCCAGGCTGCCTGATCCCTCCATCCCTTTAATATAGAAGTGCAAGTGTTGGACTGAGGTGGACAAATTCAGGAGTCACACGGCACCAGGTTATAGTCCAACAGGTTTATTTGAAATCAACAGCTTTCAGAGCGATGCTACTTCATCATGATGTTGTGTGACTTCTGACTTTGTCCATCCAAGAGACGGATTGGGTTCTGGGCTCCATGAAATGTTCTGTCTGGGTCTGCCTGCCATCCCAGCAGTGCCCACTACTCCATTCTGGTTCTGCTGAGACTGGTAGAGCTGCTGGTCACTCAGATTGATCCCAGCTTTTGAGGGTAGGTCTTCCTCCCACTGTGGGTAGGAATTCCACTCTCAGCCTGGTTAACCATGGTGTATTTTGGCTGCGGGATTGTCTTTTCTTTAAGTTAGCTGATTCCTGCAACTGGCAGCCTGAGTAACTTCCCCTGTATCATTCACCAAAATACGGCAACCTTTTCAATGAAGGATATATGTAGATGGAGTAAAGGTTCATTTGATTGGCTTTTGGGCTGAGTTGACCTATGATGAGAGGCTGGACAAATTGGACCTATGCTGTCTAAAGTTCAGAGTGATAAGTTATTCAAATATACGAGATTCTGAAGAGGCTTAACTAGGCAGACACTGAGTGATGTTCCCTAGCTGTGCAATCTGCAACATGGGGTGCATCCTCTGTGTAAGGAGGTGATCATTTAGAATTGAGAGAAGGAGAAATTTCTTACTTCAGATGATATTGAATCTTTGACATTTTATGCCCCAAATGAATGGTGGGACAGGGGTAGGTGATTCAGCCCATTGATCTTGCTCTACCGTTTAATGCAGTTGTGGCTGATCAAACATTTCGATGACTTTAACTCACACTAACCCCAAAGCGCCTTACACCAATAGTAGTCAGAAATGTATTGGCCTCAACTGTAGACATACTGAGCTTCCATCATCCTCTGGAGAACAGAATTCAAAACATTCACAGGTAGACAGGGTGATGAAGAAGGCATATGGGACACTTGCCTTCATTAACTGGTGTGTAGTTAATAGGAGCAAAGAAGTCTTGTTACAACTTTATAAAACATTGATTAGGTCACAGCTGGAAATATTGTATGCACTCTGGTCACCACACTAATGGAAGGACCTGATTGCACTGAGAGGGTGCACAGGAGATTCACCAGGATGTTATCTGGGGCTGAAGGTCTCATTATGAAGAGAGACCGGATAGGATGGATTTGTTTTCCTTAGAGCAGAAGAGCTGAGGGGAGTGGGGAATCTGATTCAGGGATACATAGAGAGGCATAGAGTGGATCATAAGAATCTTTTCCCCATAGCAGATGTGTGTAAGACCAGAGGGCAGAGGTTTAAGTGGAGGGGTAAGTGGTTTAGAGGAGATCTGAGGAAGAATGTTTTCACCCAGAGGGTGGTGGAAATATGGAATGTTTCCTGAGAGGGTGATGGATGTTGGTGCCCTCGCAACATTTACGAAACATCTGGATGAGCACTTAAAATGCCAGGGCATAATAGGCTATGGACCAAGTGGAACTAAATGGGATTAGTATAGTTTGGTGTTTGTTGGTCAGCATTGACATGATGGGTCAAAGGGCCTGTTTCTATGATGTATGACTCTGTGACTCTCAAACCTCTGAGTAAAAAGAAATTCCTCTTGGTCTTAAATGACTTAATTTTGAATTGTGGTCACCAAAGGAAATGTCTTACTTGCATCTACCCTTTTGTAGATTTCATTGTTTGAAACTCTGGAGAAGACGGGTCTGTCCATTTCTCTTCATAGGACAGTCCCATCATCCCAGGAACAAGTCTGGTGAATCATTATTGTTGTCACTCTCTGGCAGTAATCTCCTTCTTGAGATTAAGAGGTTAAAACTTGTGCACAATGCTCCAGTTGCAGTCTAACCAAGCTCTTATATAATTGAAGAAAAACTTCACCACTCATACTCAAATCCGCTTGCATTAAAGGCTAGCATTCCACTAGCCTTCCTAGCAAGGACGGGTTGTGGGTTCTCCATCATAATACATTCAAGACTGAGATTGCCAGATTTTGGACCTTTGAGAATTAGGGGATACAGGGAGCAGGTGGGAAAGTGGAATTGAGGTGGAAAAGGCGATGATTGTATTAAATGATGGAGCAGGCTAGACAAGCTGTGTGGTCCACTCATACAATCTTGAGATCTTAAGTTGTGTTTGATAACCCACTTATGAAGATCACTGGGATATTTTCCTGCACTAAAGATGCTAAATAAATGCAAATTATTGTTTACGAACTGCAGATTGTGTTACTTCAGTCAAATCACCATTTTTAATTATTGAAAATTTTGAATATTTTAAATTTCATCCATTTTTGACGGAGGTCTGAGAGCCTCTGGTCTTTTAGGCCCATATACTTGTTTCAACTGAAATGGCAGGTGACCTGCTCCAGTGTGTATCAGAGCTACCCAGAAGAACAAGTGCAGGATCTGGCCTGTGGAATGTTTAGCGGTGATTGGCACTCCCACTCCACCCCGGAGATAATTTGAGATAAAGTTTCCAGCATTGTGGGCGACAGTTAATGCATCCATTAACTTTCCAGGGAATCTGTGTTGGTGCAGTGGTCCACTTTGGGGCCATATGACTTTGTCTGTATAATGACAGCTGAGGAGGAAAGGGAGAACAAAAATGAACTTGGAATTGTTAAATGAATCTGATAGCATGAGGCAGCTGCATTAGAAACAGTAACAGATCAATAGATGCATAAATTAACTTAGACTGCTTCAGTAATTGCACTATTTGAATTAGGTATGCACAACTCAAACCCCTCCCCCCACCTCCAGCTCAGTGACTTCTGCAATAAACAAGTTGCCTTCCCACTGTATCCCACCCACATCCAAAAAGCTAATAGCAGTTGACTATTTAAATATGAAAAAAGAACCATAAAAGACCAACATATCACGAGTTGTTCAGATTTATCAGGTTCATCAAGTACTAGTTGTGACTGCCCATTTTAAAAAAAAGCTCATTTAGTTTGTTTAAATGGCACTTCTACTGCAAGAGATGGCATATATGAAGAAACGTACATTGCTGACCACAGTCTCTTGTCCGTAATAATGGACTTGCCGTTGTTGGTTATGGCTGCGGTTGCTTGATTTGCTCTTCCTGGTCTTTAGTATGTGAGTGGAGCATTTGCAGTCGTAAATCCATAAGGATTTTCAAGAACTTTTTGTCTGGTATGTTATCGCTGGAAGCTAACTGTGCGAGAAACATATATATATATGAAATTGCTGGAAATTGGAATTAGTTGCTGTAGAAATGACACTGTGGAATTATTGAGCAGTTTTGTTTTACAACAGTGATACAAATCGTAAAAGTAAGGTTAGGTTAGCTTGATTAATGGTATTTTGTCTCATAAGGGTTTACACTGTGCTTACATAACATATAATCTTGGCTAACACACCACCACACGACAGTGGAGCTTTGCCATTTTTAGAAGCACCGTCCTTAAGATGAGAGGCAGAACTTACTCCAATGCTCTTAGATGTTGAAGATCTCGAAGGTACTGTTCAAAAAAGAGTGGGAAGATTTTTCCCAGTATTCTGAATTAACATTCTACCCACGGCCAAACCAGTAAAACAGATTATTTGGCTTCTTTACATTTGTGAGATGTTGCCTACCGTAATTTGGTTCCATAATAATAGCACTCCATTAAAAAAAAAATTGATTGCAAAGCTTTTGGGAAGAGTCTCCTGCTGCCAGGAAAACATTTTGCAATTCAAAAGCTTCGCTGGAGATAGTTACACTCTCTAAAAGAAAATGTAGTACCATTTTTTAATGTATGTTTGCTTAATTGGATGCAAATACTTCTGAAAACCAAAATTGCAAGTTATGGTTTTTAAGTACTTCACACACGATGGGCAGAGTTTTCCAAGTCCAGTGGAGACAGGTTTGGGTGCATGATGATGGAATGACTCTGAAATTTTATGTCAGGTCCGAATCCAAATCTGATCTTGCCCTTTTCCAGCTGTCCCCTGGAACAGAATTGAAGGAAACAAGCAAATGACTATTCAGCTCCTCAATGTCTTACAAATGGAGAATCAGCCATCTTGACATGTCTGAGCACTGATATATCAGGAGGTTCCAGACATTATGGCAGATCACTGTAGTCAACTGCAGCCTCCTGAACACGCCCTTTGCTCCATCAGAGCTGATGGCCATGCCTGTCTCATGGTCCTCAAAGTACTGCTCACTGACGGGATGCTCAATTTTGTCTCTGTTTCCAGTTGAGGGGTTGTGATAGACCGGAATTGCACTCCTATCTCTGACTTCCTCATCCACTTTCATCCATGCCTGACTGTTGGTTTGGATAAGTTGTCTCCTTCCTCCCAACCTTAGGAGAGTTTGTCTTGCTAGAACCTTGCAGATCCTTCAGCCAGACTGCCAAGTGAGAGAGTCAGTTGGCACTGGGCCAAAAACATCTCTGAGACAGATGGGGATTTACAGTCATGGACATCTACAGCATGGAAAAAGACTCATTGAGTCAGCATCAATCAACAATAATCTAACTATTCTAATCCAATTTTCCAGCACTTGGCCTTTAAGGTGTGGTGACTGTCTCAGCTCTTGACCTCAAGACTGTATTTGACCAAATGTGGCATCAAGAGGCCCTAGCAAAACTGGTAGCAGTGGTTATCAGGGGACAAACTCTCCACTGGTTGGAGTCATACTTGGCGCATAGGAAGATGGTTATGGTTGTTGGAGGTCAGTCATCTCAGATCCAGGACATCTCTGCAGGAGTTCCTCAGGGTAGTGCCCTAGGCCCAACCATTTTCAATTGCTTCATCAATGACTTTCCCTCCATCATAAGGTCAGAAGTGAGGATGTTCGCTAATGATTGCACAATGTTCAGGACCATTCATGACTCCTCAGATACTGAAGCAGTCCATTTTCAAGTACAATTAGATCTGGACAATATCCAGGCTTCAGCTGATAAGTAACAAGTTATATTTTTGCCACACAAATGCCACACCACGACCATTGCTGATAAGAGGCGATCTAACCACCACCCCTTGGCACTCAATGATGTCACCATCACTGAATCCCTCACTACCACTGATCAGAAAGTCAACTGGACTCACCACATAAACACAGTGGCTATAAGAACAGGTCAGAGGCTAGAAATACTATTGTGTTTAACTCACCTCCTGACTGCCCAAAGCCTGTCCACCATCTACAAAGGAAAGTCTGGAGGGTGATGGAATACTCCCCAGTTGCCTGGATGGGTGGAGCTCCAACAACACTCAAGAAGTTTGATGCCATCCAGGACAAAGCAGCCCGCTTGATTGGCACCAGAAGCAGCCATTCCCTTCTCCAATAATGTCCATGAGCAGCAGAATCTACAAAATGCACTGTAGAAATTCACCAAAGAACGTTAGACAACACCTTCCAAACCCATGACCACTTCCCTCTGGAAGGACAAGGGCAGCAGATACATGGGAACTCCGCCATTTGCAAGTTCCCCTCTAATCACTCACCTTCCTGACCTGGAAATATATCACCATTCCTTCATTGTCGTTGGGTTAAAATCCTGGAATCCACCCACAGGCATTGCTGGTCAACCTACAGAATATGGAATGTGGTTTAAGAAGGCAGCTCACCACCACTTTCTGAAGGGCAAATAGGGATGGGCAATAAATGCTGGCCAGCCAGCAATGTCTGTGTCCCATGGTGAATAAAACAAAACCTTGTATGGCTTGGTATTGCAAGTGATATCTAAATACTTCCTAAACGTTATGAGGGGTTCTGTCTCTACCACCCTTTCAGGCAGTGAGTTCCAGATTTTCACCACCTTCTAGGTGAAAAATCTTTCTTCACGTCCCCTCTAAATTTCCAGCCCCTTATCTTACCCTATAAATCTATGCCCCTGGTCATTGAAAATGATCTGATTTGGATGGTATTGGAGGAACGTTAACCAGGAATCATAGAATCATACAGCACGGAAACAGACCTTTTTGTCCAACTCATTCATGCTGACCAGGTTACTGAAACTAAACTAGTTCTATTTGCCTGCGTTTGGCCTATATCGCTGTAAACTTTCCTATTCGTGTACCTGTAGCATTTCCTACAGTTTGAATATTTGAGTCTTCTCCCTCCAGTGTGAACTCGGTCTTACACCAGCAAGATCACACTGGAGGATCAGCAGACTGCTTAAGTGAGCTAATACCTTCTCACATTGGGAGCAGGTGAACAATTTCTCTCCATTGTGATTACACCGATGAATTTCCAACTCACACGGGTAATTGAATCCCTTCTCACCATCCATACATTTCCATGTGCTTCTCGTCTTTGTGACTATGCTGATGCTGTTCCAGCTGGGATGGGGAATTGAATCTCTTCGCACAGTCCCCACAGTTCCACAGTTTCCTCTCAGTGTGACCACACTTGTGACTGTCCAGGCTGAAACCTTGTCCACTCATATAACACATGTACAGTTTTTCAGCATTGATAGTGCTATTTACTTCCATGTTCAAATCTGATTACATTCAGATTGCAATAAATTGGACAAATCCATCAGAATGTGTGATTTCAGTTTGAGGAGATTGGAAGAATTTTCTGCTCTCTTCATACTGCAATTTGAATTATGAAGCCTACCTGAAAACTGATGGGGAGTTTGGTGAAATGTTGGCTTTACACCCTGCTTAAGTTCAATCTCTATTGAAATCAGCGGGCTGAATATGGAGTGTAAAATCGGCATTGCATTTGATCCCATGCACAGCAGGTTTGGTCAAACATACCATGTGCCCATAACCCACCGGTATTTTATCTTTGGATAGGTTTCTGCTTGTGACCTGTGAATCCTTTGCTGTTCTACACAGACAAGTGTTACAGATTGTTCTGCTGTTGGTGGGATAGCTGTTATGAATTTGAGAAGGAAAAATAGCATTGGTGTGCTGAGGAAACAAATACATCCCAAATCTTTATTCCTGAAGTATTTTGGATCTTGAGGTTTTTTGTGAATTCTGAAGATACCATTTTTTGTTGTTAATTACAGATATTTTCTCACTCATAGGTGTAATCCAGTGTGAGCAGCTGCGCCACATAAATTAGGGAGTTCCCCGGCTTTTTATTCTGTGCAGCAAAAGCTAGGTTTTTTAAAAAAGCTTTATTTATCATTTTGTAACATTATGTAGATTTTCTCCATAGCTGCGGAGAAATGTCGCTGTTAAAATTAAATTGACTTCTATAATTAAATAAAATGCAAGATTAGTCACTTAATTTGTGGAAGTGGGGAAGGCTTTCAAAGTAGTAGATATCTCACCATGTTCTTTGTAATATTTGTATTTAAAACCAATTTATTGCGTTCTATATGACAGTGAATGGAGGCACTGATTGCATTTCTAAGGAAGCTAGACAGAAGAAAAGGAATTCATGGCTACTTTTCTCGTTCGGGTTAGCTGTAGTTGTAGCTAGAAGAGACTTCTGTGGAGCGTAAGCGCAGATTAGACCTATTGAACTAATTGGCCAGGTTCTGAGCTTACACTCTCTGCACTTCCAACTAATTTTTTTTATTGTTTCTCTCAAACCTGAAATGCATCCAATAACCATTCATGTGGCTAGCAATAAATGGACAATTTTAATAATTGATGACTGCCTTCCCTTAGAAAAATAAGCAGGTAATTTCTGAAGCAAATGACTAATGAAACTGGGAAATCTTGAATATGTAATAAAGCTACTGGTAACTTTTAAATTAGATGTGATTTTTACATTTGATTGGAATTGAAAGGTAATGTTTAAACTGGAGTTCATGCTTTGCCCAGCTCTCTTTTTTGAAAGAAGGAAGTATTGATTGTGCAGTTGGTCAGTCTCTGTCTGGGGCTGAGTGAATGGAAATTATGTACTTAATATTCTCTAGAGGCTTACGAGTGTGATTGTCTTATATAGTCATAAATTATGAAGTCTGTCGATTACTTCCCTGGTTGTTCATCTTTGAATACAAGGTTATTACAACACAGAATTTACAGTAAAATGGAATGACGTGGAGAGGTGTGAAAGAGATGAAAGTCAAAAAACAAATGCTGGAAATCTGAAAAATAAAGCATTTTAACATAAAATATTACATGTGCATAATTCTGTATGAATGTTGAGAGGATGTTTCCCCTCATGAGAGAGTCTAGGAGTATAGGACATAATCTCAGAAAAATTGGGTGTCAATTTAAGACTGAGATGAGGAGGAATCTCTTCTCTCAGAGGTTTCTGAGTCTTTGAAATTCCTTGCCACGGAGAATTGTGGGGGCAGAATCCTTGTGTGTATTTAAGGCTGAGATAGATTCTTGATCAGTCGGGGAATCAAGGGTTACGGGAAAAGGGCAGGAAAGTGGATGTTCCACATGTGTGATCCAACATTCCTCGCAATGTTGAAGGGCCAAACAGCCGCCTCATGTTGCTATTTTTTTATGGTCTTATGTTCAGGTCTTACAAAAAGTCAGGTTAAGGAATTTGGAATTCAACTCTTAATTAGAAATAATTTAATCTTTTTATTTTCTTTAGAGAAGGGTAGCAATTGTGTGAATCTTAAAAACCTTTCATAAAACCATGATGGGCATAGTTAAGGTGAATGACAAGGGTCTTTTCCTTAGTACAGGAGAGTTCAAAACTCAAGGGCATATTTTTAAGATGAAAGGAGAAAGATTTGAAAAGGACATGAGGTGACGTGAAGGATATGAATTTTTTTTTACACAGAGTGGTGCGTGAGTGGAATGATCTGCCAGAGGAAATAGTAGGTGCAGGTACAGTTACAGCATTGAAAAGAAAGGAGAGGTTTGGAGGGATATGGGCCAAGCACAGGCAGCGGGGACTAGTTTAGTTTGGGAACATAGTCACTGTGGATTGGTTGGGCTGAAGGGTCTGTTTCTATGCTGTATGACTCACTAACTCTACATTGGGTAATATTGGCCCCGACATATTTGGAACTAAAAGTTACAGCATTAAATGATACAGCACAGAAGGAGCCCATCAATCCTGTGCTCTTTGAAACAGCTATTCAATTAGTCCTGTTACCCTGCTGTTTCCCCAAAACACTGCAACTGTTTTCTCCCCTCTTCATATATTTATCCAATTCCTTTTTGTGAGTTATTATTAAGCCTGCTTCCACTATCCTTCAAAGCAGCCTATTTCAAATCATCACAACTTTGTAAGTTCATGAAAAGTATTCTTCTTATCGCTTCTTATTGTTTATTTTTGTCAATTTCCTTAAATCTGAATCTTAGGCTACTTATATTTCTGTCAGTGGAAACAGCTTTTCCTATTCACTCTACCAGAACTTCAGCATTTCGAACATATGTACTAACTTTCTTTGTTCTGAGGACCAAATCACAGTCTCTCTTACTCAACATGTTGTTTCATTCTTTAGAATTTCCTTTGTACCTTAATTTTCAAGACCTTGACAACCTTTCTAAGTCTTGGCACCATACTTCACCTCAGTGCTAACAAAATTCCATAAAATTCTAACATATCTTTGTTTCTTCTCTCTAATAAATTTTGTTATTCAAATACTTGTGAACTTTCAACACTAGGTCTCCTTGTCCCTGTGTCATTTGAAAATGATACCATTTATTTTCAATTTCTCCCCTTTCCACATTGAATTTCACCTGCCATTTCTTTGCCAGTCTATCTGTGCTCTCCCGATGTCAACAGTGAAATACTGCAGATGTTGGAAATCCAAAATAAAAGCAGAAAATACTCATCAGGTCAAGCAACATTGGTGGAGAGAGAAAAGCCAGAGTTAAATGCTTCAGGTCGATAACATTTTTGTTTCAGGAGTTCTAAAGGAAAGACATTGACCTGGAAGATTGACTCCATTTTCTCTCTCTACAGGTGCAGTCTGACCTGCTGAGTATTTTTGTATTTTCTGATTCTCTGTCCTTTTGAAATCTGTTACTCTGCTTCTCACTGCTGCCTATATTTGAGTTTAATATGATCTGCACAGTTAGAAATTTTGCCCTTGAGTCCAAGTCATCAATACAGCAGAATGTTCTGTAATTAAGCCTTCTAAAATTGGGTTTTTAAAATGGGATGAGGCTATTCTGCCATCAGACTATTTTGTTATTGTGAAAAATTATCTAGCAGTTCCAGAGTCAGATCCCAATCTTACTCCAAGGCTTCTTTGACAGCATCTTCCAAATCCATGACACTTTCCATCCAGAAAAATGAGGGTAGTCAACAAATGGGAGCATCACCTGCAAGATCTCTAAGTCACATATGTTTGTGACTTTGAAATATACTTTTTTCCCTTGTCACTGCGTAAAAATCCTGAACAACAGCAACCTCCACCACCCACCCCCCCCCCCCCCCCCCCCGGCTCCCCCCGCCTCCCCAACTGTTCCAACCACCACCAGCCTGGACTGTTTGTTCACCATAAGGACTGCAGCGATTGAAATTTGATTCACCACTACCTTCTTACAGGCAAGTAGGGAGAAGGTAAAAATGCCAGCCGAGCCAGTGACTAGCTATGAGTGGATTAACAAAGGAGGAAACTCAATTCTCTTCCTCTTTCAAGACTGTTAGGCAGAAGATGCAAAAGCTTAAACACATGTACCACCAGATTCAAGCACAGCTGCTTCCTGGCTGTTATTAGACTTCTGAATGGACCTCTCAAATTTTAAATTTAAATGTTGATCTCGGTCTTTGTGCACCTTCTCTGCAGCCATAACGTTGTATTCTTTGCTCTGTCCTATTACCCTAATGCACTTTGTATGGTACAGATATTTCTCCTATAACATGATAGTTGCATTCTTGTGTGACCTCGCGCTGTAGAAAATCACGTTATAAAAAATTGCTATACTGTACAGGAGAAAGTTCGCGTTATCCAAACTGCGTCCGCTATTCATTAATTGCATTAGAGCCAATTCGGGTTAACAAGACACGTGTTAAAGCAGAAATCCCTGTATTATCTGCCTGTACTGCATGCAAAACAAAGAAATTTCACTGTACCTAGGTACATGTGACAATAATAAATCTAATCAAATCAAAAAATCATAACCCTTTGTTTAGATCATTGTTGATCTTTGTCTGATTATATTGCTGTAAAGTGGCTTGGGATGTTTTGTCTTTGCCTGCATTAGAGTGGATGCAAAGACGATTCAGGGGAAGATGCCAAAGATGTTCAACTATGTGGAGAGGTTAGAACAGCTGAGATTGTTCTCTTTTAAAGCAGGAAAAGTTGAAGAAAGATTTAATTGAGGTGTTCAAAGTCATGAAGTGCCTCGAAGGTGTCCATAAGAAGAAGCAAGTTTCCACTTGCAAGAAATGGGCAAACAGCGGGTGCAGAATTAAGATAATTGTCGAAAGAACCAAATGTTGATGCTGAAACTGAAAAGTCCACTGCTGCTGTTGTCTTACTACATCACAGAACGCAACATAAAATAAAAACTTTTTCCAGTTAAGAGAAGGTGGTGGTGAGCTGCCTTCTTGAACTGCTGCAGTCCATGTGTTGTAGGTTGACCCGCAATGCCCTTAGGGAGGGAATCCAAGGATTTTGACCCAGCGACAGTGAAGGAATGATAATATATTTCCAAGTCAGGATGTTGAATGACTTGGAGGGGAATTTGCAGATGGTGGTTTCCCAATGTATCTGCTGTCCTTCTTGATGGTAGTGGTTGTGTTTGGACGGTGCTGCCTAAGGAGCCTTAGTGAATTTCTGCAGAGCATCTTGTAGATGGTATACACTGCTGCTATTGAGCATTATTGGCGAAGAGATCTGCTTTGACCTGGATGGTGTCAAACTTCTTGATTGTTGTTGGAGCTGCACTCATCCTGGCAAGTGGGGAGTATTCCATCACACTCCTGACTTGCGCCTTGTAGATGGTGGCAGGATTTTGGGGAGCCAGGGGTTGAATTACTGCAGGATTGAGGTGTTTTAACAAATGTCTGATCAAATTTTCACTCTCTGCGTTAATTCAGAGACCTGGATCTGAGATTTCTCTTAATGTTTTGGGGGAGCAAGTATATTTCCCCTCTAGAAGATTGACTAGCTGGATGCTGAAACTTTCACATCAGCAGTAGTGTGAGTGAATTATATTTTGGGGTGTTGAGAGTTCAGACAGATTTTGTTCACTTACACAAATCACTGGTGAGTTCACAGTGCGATGAATTTGCTACCATTTGGTAGCATTGCTGTTGTGTACTTGTGGCAAGCCCAGGAAACTCCCGTTCGACTCCCACCCATCTAAAACGTGTCTCAACAGGGCGATTGAAAAATCTAGCTTAAAATTGCTGTTTATTTAGGACGGTGTCTCTAAAATATTTGATCGGTGATAAACAAAGAAATGCACAATAAAAGAACTGCGGATGACGGAAATCAGAAACAAAAACAAATGTATAATAAAATCTGAAAGAACTGCGAATGTTGGAAATCAGAAACAGAAACAGAAATTGCTGCAAAAGTTGAGTAGCTCTGGCAGCATCATAGACCCGCCGAGCTTTTGCAGCAATTTCTGTTTTTGTTTGCAAAAAAAATGCACGTTTTTAATCACATTTTTAATTTCATTTGCAGGTTGTCAGGGGCAATTCGGCTTCTCCATGGCTGGAGCAGATACGAAACCATCATGTGGTGCCTCTGGGTTTCGCTAATCGCATCCAACAAGTGGCAGTGAGGATCGATCTGCACGTTTCCGTCCACAGAGAGGAAGGAATACCGTCTCTGTTCTTTTGCCCTCTGGATGGAAGTTGGCTGGTGAATGATTCAGGAGAGCTGACGGAAACTTTGACCGTCTGGAGCTCGGATTTGTTTTCCACACACACACACATAAACACCAGAACTGAAAACTTCACTGTGCATCTTTCTCATTTACCCGCTACCTGTGCCGTTGTGATGTGGACAACCTTCTAAAGCTGGGTGTCCGCCAGTATTTGAGGGATTGCTTTGATCTAACTCAGCTGATGACCTCTCTGACTTTTATCAGCGTGGATTTAATCTACGTCTTGCTCTGAACAGGGGATTTGTAAAGAACTGCTGGAAAACAGAAACAGGGGGGAAAAAAAAACAACACCCAGAAATTGCTGGAAAAGCTCTGTGGAGAGAAGTCAGAGTTAACATTGCGGGCGGAGTGACCGTTTTTGTTCAGTCTGTTTGTTTTATACCTCCCCTGGCTGTGTGTGTGTTTATATCTGTGATTCTGTCAACACAATGTTAACCACGGATACTTTCTGCTTGGCGCTGCTCCTGGGTCCCTTGGCTGGGCTCTGCATGGGGCTGGAGTTCACGGGGAGCCCGGGTTTGTGGAGCCGCTTCTCGCGTTGGGAAGCGGGCAGCCGGAGCGACCTGAGTTTCCAGTTTAAGACCAATCTGCCCGAAGCGCTGCTGCTGTACCTGGACGACGGCGGCTTCTGCGATTTCCTGCAGCTGACCATCGCCGGTGGCCGGGTCCGGCTGAAGTTCAGCATCGATTGCTACGAAGCCTCGGTGGAGATGGACAGGAGGGTGAATGATGACAAGTGGCACTTCGTCATGGTCAGCCGCAACTTCCTCAGGACCGTGCTGGTCCTCGACGGGGACACCCGGTCAGCAGAGGTCAAGCCCCAGCGGCAGTACATGAAGGTGGCCAGCGACCTGTTCGTGGGCGGGATTCCCCAGGACATCCGAGAGACCGCCTTGACTTCTGTCCTGGTGCAACGCGAACCCCCCTTCAAAGGATTTATTGAAGACTTGAAGTATGGTGACTCTGCGCCAGTGCTGCTTGGAAGCCACTCGGTGAGAGTGGACAAGGAAGGGATTTGCACTGAGAATCCTTGTGAAAACGGTGGAGTATGCACATGGATAGAAGGGGAGATTACCTGTGACTGTACTAACACGAGGTATATGGGGCGGTACTGCACTGAAGGTGAGAACAAATCTCTTTGTCAACTCATTCACCCTGTAACCTGTTACAATGTAAACAGCTGAAGTGAATGAAATAGGATGTTTTCATTTATTTGGGAATGAATTATTCACTCTCCTGTCAAATTGGGTGCTCATTGGGTTGACGTGATGTGGAGATGCCAGTGTTGTACTGGGGTGGACAAGGTCAGAAGTCATATGACACCATGTTATGGACCAACAGGTTTATTTGAAATCCAAAAGCTTGTGTTTTCAAATAAACACGTTGGTCTGTTAACTGGTGTTGTGTGACTTCTGATCAATGGACTTATCCAACTATGTCTCTCACAGGCACGCATTGGTCCCATCACATTGCAACCCCTTGCAGTCTGGGCTGGTAGACAGGATGCCTTTCACACTTTATCTCAGGCATTTTTGGACTAGGGGCAAGTAATGGGAACTCCGTCATCCATTGCTCAATGACAGTGTGCAACTTTGCCCTGTCATTGAGCTTGAGGTGATGATGTTTATTCAATTCTCTGGCATTGTTCACAGTTCAAGGCTCAAAGATGATCAATGATTACTTGAGATCTAGTATTAGAGGGCATTTAGCATCTGCAGAGCCTTGGTAAGCAAGACAAGATTGGCAAAGAAACATAAATTGCACTCCTGATTCAATCAGCTGACAGTTTGAAATGATCTTATTATTTTTAAGTCCGTCCATCAGTATGTAAATAAAATTGATTCTTAAAGAAGGAGCAGAATGATTGTATTTATTCTTCTTTTTAAATCTCTTCAAGAATTCACTTTTTAAAGAAAATCTATGTTGCTTTACATATGATTAGAATACTACGTTCATGTGAATATATATGACTCAAAGTCTAAACCATGTTCCTGGTCATGTTTAGGCCAATTGATTTTAAGGTTTGTTTTTCACAATTTGTAATTGTCAGTGTGTAATCAGAATATTGCATACTTTTCGATTTATTGGAAAATATGTATGCAAATAGTAAGGAAATCTTAATACTTATAGTGTGTGAATGTACCTTTCTTGTGTTTAATCTAACTGAACTGCATCGTTTTACAATAGAACTCTCACCTGGCAAGATGGGACATGAACATTGTGTCATCGACTACCATTGGGATGTCTTTGTGTATATATTTGGTATTGTGTGGAAGTATTTGCATACTTAGTTGAGTACTACTGCATTTGTGTTTTCATGGTTTATGCACCTCTGGAAATAGTGATTCTATCCAAAATTTGTGTGGTTGGCATGTTTTCTGTTCAAAAAAGCAGATTTTTTTTCAACTCTAATTGACTGTGTACACCTCAAGCATTTGTCCCACTTCCTTATTGGCTTCGTAATCCATATCTATTTGCTACTGAGCTCACAGTTGAGAATTCATGTGGTAATCTGCAAAGCAATTCTACTGAACTTTACTTACTTAAAACAACTTAAACCTCAAGTAAATGATGAAAACTAACCATAGAGGTTTCTCATGGCTCAACAGGTAAGTGTGATAAGCTATTTCACCCTGGAGTGGTACGACTCAGATTTACAACTGTCTCTGCCACCTTGTGAGTTGCAGGTCTTCATCAAAGTCATTGGGAAAGAGATCTGAGGGTTGAAGTATTTTCTCCAAAGGAATGGGAATTGTATGAAAAAAGAAAATGTCTTGCGACGCAGAAACTTCCAGAAAGAAAATGGCTAGCTAATACTAGTAGTAATGTTACTAATACGAATTAGTTTTTTTGACACTGCATTTCAAACGTTAATTACTTGTCATGAATAATGCAGATATGTGCACCAATCCCAAAATGCTGATGTATGCACCCTGTGCTTATCCCTGAATGTTTCACTTGCTCAGTAAATATCTGAGCAAACTTGAGAGAAAACAGTGATTGCCAAGGAAAGTGACTTATTTTCCAAAGTGTAGCAGATGCCTAGTAAAGAAAGTTCATCATTGAAAAATAGAATTGTCAAAGATTGGGAACAGTAAGCTTGATAGCTAAGCTTGTATAGTTTCCAGTAATCTTCATTGCAGACAATTGATTGCATTTGAAAGGACAGAACAATGACATAATAGTTTCTGGATGCAACTTGCTGTGTCTCATTTGAATGAACGACTTCTGTTTCATGTAACTTTGAGCTCTTTTTTCCTCCTTAATCATAGGTGCTAAATTGAAACGTCGATAGAATATAGCTCATTTTCATTGCAACTAAAAGTTAGGATTGAAATCTACACTGTCAAAGAAGCTGTTTAAAGGTGGTGATGGTGGGGGATGCTTAAGTATTGATATTGTTGAAAACATCAATTTATAGCAATGTGGGTATCTGGGTGATGATCCACTTTCAGGGATTGATATGCAGTGAAAATAATGATTACAGGTAATTTTAAACATTAAATACATATTTACAGCTGATCAGTATTTTTAAAGTTATTATGTAAAGAGGCTTCAGGTAAGTTGTGAAACACTTTTTGTGCTTCTGAATTGCTTTCAGGAATTGATCTTTTCACATTTGTTTGCATTCACAAAGAACCCCATACTAGCATTTAAAGAGCTGGAACATGTTCAGTACATCCTGAAGAACTGCCACACCAGAATATTTTCCTTTGTACATCATGGGCCATTGAGACAACAACAGCTCAGTTTTGTTCAGGACCCAACAGAGAATTCAACACACCCAAGAGTAAACTGATGACAGATCTTTGCTAAAAGTGCAAAGAATATCTGGGGCGGATCTTTTGTACTGTTACTTCAGTCAAATTTTTAAAGTAAAAGAAAACAACATGGTAGCTTCAGGCAAGATCTTAAAAGATGCACCCTGTTGTGGAACAAATCCCACAAATGCTGCTGAAAAAGCACGAACAGATTTTGCCTTTGTTGCTTAGTTATTATCTTTAAATTTACATATTGAGAAACTGTCATTCTGAGTTGACGAGCTGCTGTTTAAAATGGACACACACAGAAATCTTTGTTAGGCTGTCCATCATACACCTGTAAATCACTCTTTGCTGCTATTTCACCCTGACATTTTTATTCTATTCTCCTCCCATTCTCAAATGTCATTCCAATCCATTCAGGTATTGATAGATGCCAGCAGTGCAGGTGACCACAGACTGTTCTGTGCTGTTGGATTCTGAGATATTCCAGGGTATGACTTGCAAAAGATAAATAAATGAAATCCAAACGGTACCACATTAAGGTTTCCATTTGTCATTTTACGCAGTTATCTCCTCACCAAGTGTTCGAATGATGAACTGATGAATCGCTTTGGTAAACAGTCATGAAAATTGGAAAATTTACATTATAACATAGTAGATAGGAGTAGGAGTAGACCATTCAACCCCTTGAGCCTGTACCAGGCTGATCATCAAGCTCAATACCCTAATCCTGCTCTCACTCCCTATATTCCATGATCCCTTTAACGACAAGAACTATATCTACCTATTTCTTGAAAACACAATATTTTGACCACAACCACTTCTGGTAGTGAATTTCATAGTCTCACCACTCTCTGGGTGAAGAAGTTTCCCATCTCAGTCCTAAGTGGTTTACACTTTATCCATAAACTATGGCCTTTGTTTCTGGAGACTAAGGTAGAATGTTCCGGTCCCGGAGGTGGGAGACCCTGAGACAGGAAGTGAACTTAAAGAGGTGGGATGATGATGGGCCGAATTAAGTGCTGGACAGAAAGGCTCAGGCTCTACCTTCTTGCCCACTGCCAATTCAAGCCCCTGAGAGGACAGCTAAAGAAGTAGCTCCTTCTCTGTCTGCAACAACGTTTGCACAATCAAGGGACTGGACCTGGGCCAGAGGGGTTGAAAATTGAAAGGCTGACCCCATGGCCTCACAGTCAATTCACCGGCCCATTCACCCCATAGTCCTTGACCCAAGAAATCTCTGCCTGTGACCCATCAAACCATCACCTGTCTGTTGGCCAAAATTCTTCATAGTTCATGGGTTTCTCTTCTCCAAACTCTCCCATTTCCAGAGTTGCTTCATAACTAGGAAGATACCCGCTTCGGAGTAGTTTAGTAATGCACTGTATTGCCCCAGAAGAACCATATTGATGTGTTGAAAGAAAGCTGTTCGAGTGAAATCATTCCTGAGAGGTTCCCGTTTTGTAAATACCCTGGAGTTTATTTATAATGGATTACATCTTGAACTAATAAGAATACAGTAACAAGTTGAAGAATTGCAACGGTACTGCAGATTTTCAAGATGTGAATAACCCAGTACAGTGACAACTAAATTTGGTTTTTGTGGTGTAGGGTACTACCTCATTTAATCTTTTGAAAGGACCTGACTGTATTAGACTATCAGGAGCATGCTCCCTATTCTAGTGCCACTGTTTCAACACTATACTGTGGTATCTGCTTATGAAGCTGCCACTCTGAGCTGCAGAACTATGTCTAATTCTACATTATTTGGAGATTCAACCCAAGGATTGCACAATTGAAAAAGAGCTGTTAGATCTGGTTAAACCAGAGTTTTTGACATTTACTGGTCTTCTTTGGAAGCAGTTCACAGAAGGTTTACCAGATTAATACCTTGAACAGGGGAAATTGCCATACGAGAAATAGCGAGAGAGCTTAGACCTGTATCCTCTGGAGTTTAGAAATGTCAGAGGTGACTTAATTGAAATATATAAGATCCTGAGGGGATTTGACCAGATGGATACTGAAAGGATGTTTCCTCTTGTAGGAGAATCTAGAACAAAATCTGGTCAAAGTTTAAAAATAAGGGGCACCCATTTCGGACAAAGGTGAAGAAACATTTTTTTTCAGAGGGTAATGAGTCTTTGGAATTCCCTCCCTCAAAAAGGCAATGGATGCAGAAGCTTTAAATATTCTTAAGGTAGAGGTAGATAGAATTTCGATTCCCAAGGAGATGAAATATTATCAGGAATGTAGAGTTGAGGTTAAACTCAGATCTTATTGAACAGTGGAGCAGGTTCGAAGGGCTGAGTGGCCTATTTTTGTTCGTTTCCCATATGACATCATTTTGATATGGCAAGAACTTCTGATTTGCAGCTAGCTGTTCACCATATTTAGCGAGATGAACATGAAGCTCAAATTGGGATGAATACCTGCCAAAGTCTTATGCAATTACCACTCTCCCACTTCCCCATTCTCAGCTCGTTTTACTGCAGACTGATTATTTAAAACACACTTCACTTTCAAAGAGCAATCCAGTTGGTCCCATTTAATAGGAAGAATGAAGACCGAGAGCTACCAACAAAGCTGAATGGTACAGTTTGAAGAGGCAGCAGATACGATGGGCCAAAAAATCTCCTTCTGCACTGTAACAATTTTAAAAAGAACTGAGGGTGTTTGTGCACAAACATTTGCAGATGAGTGGAGAGATTATCTAAGCAGTTCATAAAACCAGTGAAAACAGGAGATGTTGGATGTATTTGGTAGGTCAGGAAGCACTTGTTCACAGAAACAGGGAGCTGAACTTCCTTAGGCCATGGACTAGACAGGCTGTGGTAAGTCAGTTGGGAAAATATGGCGAGAACAGAAAAGTGGTGTTTTTCCAAACAGCCTTTCAATGGTTGGATGAGAAACTTGCTAGTGAGTGACAAGGGAGCCATTTGTGTGCACTGACATCTCATTATGGCATGTGCAGTTTGCTACTTTCCCAGGCACTGGAGAGATGCTAGACATTGACAGTTCTCGGCATGGAAGTCTGAGAGGGGACCTGTTAGCTACATGTCTTCTCTTGAGGGGAGTGGGGTGGGGGGAGTCGGAGCTCTATCGTGGACAACATTTGTCAACATCTCAGGGCACACTGTATGGACAGAAATTGCCTGCACCCTCCGTTCACAGAGATTGACACTGCCAAAGCACCACATCACCATGGCACATCTCAAACTCATAATAGCATTCAACACTTCAGTACTGCACTTTCATGCTCACTGGCACCTTAGCATTGCAATGCCTGCTTTGCTTCCTTAGTATTTACTCACTTTATGCCAACATGGATGCTCACAGCATCTCTGTATTGACTTGCGAGCAGGGAGACTATGGTCAGTCAGGGACTGGTCTGTCATCAGTCAGGAAAAGTGGTGAGGTTTCATGACTAAATGGGAAGTACAGTGGACAGGAAGGGTTAATATTTGGGGTATGTGATGGGCAGGTGAGAGTCATTGAGGGAAGGTGCAGCTTGCAATATTTGGAGTGGAAGACTATAAATTTGGTGGGATGTGGGTGCACTGGCAGAGTTAAAGTGAGTGTGAGGCTGCAGAGAGAAAGTAGAACAGAGAAGGCCATTAAACTTCTCGTGACATTGCTGCATGTTCCTCCAGAGCATGGACACCTCCAGACCAAGGACATGGTGACCCATAAGCATTTCCGCTGCTACTGAGTGCAGAATTGCACTCCTGTTGTGCCGTGGAGGTACACTGTGTACTTAATAAGGTGAGCAGCATAAAATTGCATGAGAAAAGTCACCAGGGCTCATGGAGGGAAACACTCCATGAAGCTCCTTGAGGTTCAGAAATCACACAATACCAGGTTATAGTCTAACACCTGAAGAAGGAGAGAGGCCCTGAAAGCTTGTGTTTTCAAATAAACCTGTTGGACTGTAACCTGGTGTTATGTGACTTCTGACCTTGTACACCCCAGTCCAACGCTGGCACCTCCATTCTTTGAAGTTGTTATTAACTTGTTTTTTTGGGAGGAAAGTTCAGCTCTGGGTTTTGTTTCATGTTTAATCAGATCTGGCGGAAGGTCATTTGAGCTGAATCATTAACTCTGTTTCTGTCTCCATAGTTGCTGCCTGACCGTCAGACCCACAGCATTTGGTGTGTTCAGATTTTGCATTAGCATTCCAGGCATTATAAATAGCGGTATCACGTACAAAAGCCAGGAAGGTATACGAAACCTAGATTAACGCTATACACTGCAATTTAGGAATGATGTGAAGGCTTTAGTAAGTGCAAAGAACGGATTTAATAAAATGGTTCCATGGATAAGGGATTTCATTTCCATGGCAGACCAGAGAGTTGTGATTTCCTCACAAGTAATGAAGACTAAGAGGAAATTTGATAAAGATTTTGTTTTAACAAATGAAAGATTTAGATCAAAGTAAATAGAAACTTTTTCCCAATTGCTAATGGATTGATAAACAGAGGGTAGAGATTTAAGGCATGAGGCAAAAGAATATGAGGTGACAGGAGGTAAAATTTGTTTCACTCAGTCAGCATTTGGGTTTGCAATGCATTGCTTGATGGATTAGTGGATGATGGTTCAGCCTTTAGAAACAAGTTGGACAAGTAATTGAAGGAAGACTTACAGTGATATGAGCAACTATCTGGGTTTTTTTTTTGTGTGAAGTGCCACTGATTGATGGGCCAAATAGCTTCCTTTTGAGCATCTAGAGTCTGGTCTGTGTGAGGTTCACTTACCTCAATTGGATGACAGTAAGAAAACTGAAATCTGTTTTACTAGGCAATTTTCGATTGGTTCTTGCCCATTTCTCTCATGAAAAAGTGAGAGGCGAGGTTGTAAATGGATGAAGAGCTTGCTTCAAGCTGCATATCTTCTGGATATTTATAAATCAAGATTCTGTGCAGTATTTTCTGGACCAGACAGCAAGTCACCTAACCAATGGTCCTAAAGGAAACCGCTGTTAGACATCTGTGTCACATGAGGAGTTGAGGACTGTGGTTCTGTACCCAGTAGAGTTTAGAAGGATGAAGGCGGGGATCTGATTGATTTTTACAGAATACTGAGAGGCCTGGATAAAGTGGACATGAAGAAGATGTTTCCTTTAGTCGGAGAGGCTAGGATTCGAGGGATGAAGGGATGACCCTTTAGAACTGAAATGAGGAAAAATTTCTTCAGCCTGAGGGTAGTTTATTTATTGAATTCATTGCTGTAGAAGGCTATGGAGGCCAACTCATTAAATGTGTTTAAGCCAGAGATAGATAGGTAAAGGGTTACAGGTAGAAGGTAGGAGAATGAGGTTGAGAAACACACCAGCCATGATCGAATGATTGAGCAGATTCAATGGGCTGAGTGGCCTAATTCTGCTCCTATATCTTATGGTCTATGAAAGGGCCTTTTTTTTTAAGCTATGCGTAACCAATTAATCTCTTTATTGGAGCAAGATGCTCAAGGGTCCTTTGTGGACTGTGGCTAATTACTTAAAATTTAGTTGAGTGGGACCAGGAAATGGAACAGTTGTCCTGTGAGGAGTCCAGATATATGCCTTTTTAACAAGTGATTGGTATCCTGATGGTCCAAGTGAATCCAAATCTCAAAACTGCAGTTGTCACATCACTCCTAATGATGAGGATTTCCTTCGTTAGAATGAGGAGATTGGACTTTGGAGAGAGACTCCAGCCTCTGGGAGTAGGTCGATGTTGTCTATTCATTTTTAATGGGAGGAGGAGCTGTTGAAAGTCTAGGTGGATTCATTCCAAGCTCACAGATGCATTGGCCTGCATTTTGCCAGATGTATTTACAGATTACATGGGGGAACATTAGTCCATTTGTAGATTTAAAAGGATTTCTGTTTAAATCAGTGACTTAAAGCAAATTCAAAACTAATCAGTTCTTCTGTTTTTAATATTGCAGTCATTGTATTTAGTGTGTTCCTGCACTTCACATCTGGTGTACTTGGTTTGCAATTTATTGAATGTTATACAAGCACCTCAATCAAGTTATATTTGCATTTGAATTGACACCAACAACCTCAATTTAAATATATAAATTTGTAATACATTAGCACAAATTGTTCTGGACATCTTATTTTGCAGTAGTAAACTCTTGAAGGTTTCCTGATTAAACACTGATTGCATTGCAATCTTTGATCCTTAAAGGTTAACATTATTGCAGATCAAGCCTTGCAGATTGTATTGCTTGTCAACAACAGTATTTGCTGTTGCATCAGAGTTTAGAGAGTTTGCCAATGGCCCAGGAACTAAATACGATGATCCATGTTTTCACTGCCAATTTACAATATTCATTGAAATGATTTCAGGGCTGTATTCTTAGTGCTGGCCTCGATGCAAATTGATTTTGCAATCTACTGTTATGGTTCTGCATCATCCACACCTTTGCCATCTATACTTCTCACTGCCTCAGGAAGGCAGCCAACATAATCAAAAAAACCCCTCCCATCCTGGTCAAAATCTCTTCCAACCACATCTGTCAAGCTAAAGATACGAAACCTTACACACAGGTACCAAAGGATTCAAGAACAGTTCCTTCCCTGCTGTTATTAGACTCCTGAAAGGGTCTGAAGAAGGGTCCTGACCTGAAACGTCAACTTTCCTGCTCCTCTGATGCTGCTTGGCCTGCTGTGTTCATCCTGCTCCCCCACTGTGTTATATCTGCTGATGATTCATCCAGGAATATGGAGAGCTCACCTGTTTGGAGAGCTCACCAGCAAGTCAATTAACTAGTTTTTTAAAAATTAATTTAATCTATTTTCTAATCAACTTGATCAGCGATGCTCTTACATACCTCTGGAAAGGTGGGATTTAAACCCAGGCCCCCTTGCTCAAAGATAGGTATATTATCACTGTGCCACAAGAGCCCTCTAATAAGCTAACTAAAGACAGAACAATTAACAATTGTTGCCCACCACAGTCTGTATCACATTGGCAAAAGATAAACAAAACAGGTGGGGAGACAGAGGAGGAACTAAATCGTCAGTGCACTGAGAATAGGATTTGGGAGGTTGTGTTGTGGCTGTACAGGACATTAGTTAGGTCATTTTTGGAATACTGCATTCAGTTCTGGTCTCCCTGCTATAGGATAGATGCCGTTAAACTTGAAAGGGCTTAGAAAAGATTTACAAGGATGTTGCCAGGGTTGGAGGGTTTGAGCTATAGTGAGAGGCTGAATAGACTGGGGCTATCTTCCTCTGATCATAGGAGGCTGAGGGGTGACGTTATACAGGTTTATAAAATCATGAGGGGCATTGAAAGGGTGAATAGCCAAGGTCTTTACCCCAGGGTAGGGGAGTCCAAAACCAGAGGGCATAGACTTAAGGTGAGAGGGGAAAGATGTAAAAGGGACTAAAGGGGCAACTTTTTCATGCAGAGAGTGGTGCATGTATGGAATGAGCTGCCAGAGGAAGTTGTAGAGGCTGGTACAATTACAACATTTAAAAGGCATCCGGATGGATACATGAATAGGAAGGGTTTAGAGGGATATCAGCCAAATGCTGGCAGGTCAAAATGTACAAGTTGGACCAAAGGGTCTGTTTCCATGCTGCACATCTCTATGATTCTAAAATAGTGGTGAATCAGGGAAAGTTGGGGAGATAATGCTTTCCAGCCCCCACAGTGCCTCTCTCTCTAAAAGCATCAAGGGTGCTGGAGAATTCGGTTCATTGTTTTAGAAGCCGCTCCAAATAATTAACTAATTTAAATAATTAAGGAACTAATACATTAAAAACACTGCCCAACAGGGGCAGAATGCAAACAACAAAAATAGGAGATGGTAGGGAGAGAGGGAGGAAACTAAATTAAAATGGAGATGTAAGAGGAAATGATTTAAGCCCCGCACTACCCACCGCTTCCGTTAAGGGTATTGGTGGACACTGAGTGTTGCCGCTCCAAGGGCACCTGGGCACGAATGTAGCTGCAGGAGAGAAGGCAGTTGGGAAATATGAATTAACACAGCGTGGAGCTGGAGAAACGCAGCAGGCCAGGAAACATCAGAGGAGCAGGAAAGTTGACATTTTGGGTAGGGACCCATGACCCCTTCCCCACCCCAGGCCCATTGCCTGGATCTGAGGATGTCTACCTTGGCGAGGCCCAGGAGCAGGCCTGTGAAGAAGCCCTCTGAATTGCCCAACCCCTCT
Organism: Rhincodon typus; assembly: GCF_021869965.1. Taxonomy (NCBI): domain Eukaryota; kingdom Metazoa; phylum Chordata; class Chondrichthyes; order Orectolobiformes; family Rhincodontidae; genus Rhincodon; species Rhincodon typus. Next base: position 10,511,220 of record NC_063339.1, on the reverse strand, counting down.
GCACTAAGTGCCCAAAGATCAGAACTGCGGAGCTGAAATACAACCGAAAGAACAACTGAAAGATTTTGTTTTAAAACTAATCAAATGGAGTGCAACCACCCACAGCCTACATATATTATATATATGAAGAACTCAGCTGTTTTAATATTTTCTTTTATTACTTTACATCCAAAGATGCTTTAGCACAGCACTGAACAGTTTTCTTTCCACCACAAAATGCTGCTTGGCCTGCTGTGTTCATCCAGCTCTACACCTTGTTATCTCAGGTTCTCCAGCATCTGCAGTTCCTACTATCTCTGTTATTTTTCTTTCTCCTTTGTCCTCCAACACTCTCATGTTTCTAACAAAATTATTAATTTACATGCAAAACCTGTCAAGGCTGATGCAATGACAATGAACATGAGCGAAAGATAGAGACAGGGAGGTGACTAAATCAAAATGGAGTTGGAGATGGAAGCAGGGTATTCCACCCTCTCATTCCCCATCCTTTAATTTGATTGACACTGTTGTATTCAGCATAACATTTATATTTTGGTGAAAATAAGACCGTAAGATGTAGGAACAGAAGTATCTCATTCAGTCTATCGTACCCGCTTCATCGTTCAACAGCTGATCTAATAATCCTGAACTCCACTTCTATGTCTTTGCCTTGAATACATTTAACAAACCAGTTTTGACAGTCGTCTGTGGTAAAAAATTCACAGATTCACTACCCACTGAGGGAAGAACTTTCTCCTCATCTTTTCCTAAATGGGTAATCCCTTGTTCTGAGATGGATCCCCTTGGTCCTAGACTGTCCCACAGTTAGATGACTGAATGGAAAAGTCTATTATGCCATTTTTAAAGTCATGTCTGGAGCTTCGTTCAAAAAGTGGTGAATGATAAGCTGAACTCTGTATACTTTTCTGTTGGTGCTGAAATTTGAAATTATGTACCAACATTTATCTTGGTTGGCCAGTTGAATGTCCTACAAGGGACAGACCTACCCCGTCAAAATGTTTCATTAAGGTAGCCTGTCCTTATAAATTTTAACGACTACAGGCCCAACCTACTGAACCTCTTCTAGTAAGACATACTTGGTATGAGCCAAGTGAACCATCTCTAGATTGTTCTCTGCAATTGCATTGTGACATTTGTGCCCATTTCTCTACCCATGTTGATCTTGGCAAGCGTTATGCAGGTTGGCAATCCTGCTAGTGCATTCTCCATGGCAATGCTTCTACCAGTCAGAGTCCTCTTGCACCCTCTATCTATGCAGTTTCAGTTATTGTTCCCTTTTAAATTGGTATTCTTGCAATTCTATCCTGATCAGTGCAAGATAAAAAGCTTCAATGGCATGTCTCGTTTTTTCATCAATACGCACATTTTTTTTCTTCACTATGAAGACCTTTCATTCTCATTTTCAAGACAACACCCTCTATTGAAACATCGTAAGGATCTTCAAGACAGTGCAACAGCACATTTGAAATAAATGTATTATCTGTACTTTTTAGCAGTAGCTTGGAAAACCTTACGTTAGGAAAAGTAAACAAAATTTTAGTAAATAGGAGAAGTTGTTAAATGAAAATGAGCTGTTTTCTTGTGTGATGTGCTATGGAAAATATGGTATCATTTTAAAATGACAAATATGTACCATTTCAAATAACTAACTTACTGTGTCTGCAATGAAGGTGACTTAGCAAACTACCAACTGTTCCTATAGTATCTTGGTACTGTTAGTTCTACAAATGGTAGTAAATTTTTTCATCCTTTTTGGAGGAGCATGTTTGACATGCAAAAAATTTACGGGAGACTCCTTTTGTAGGGAATAAAGAACTTCAGTCAGTACAGTGCATAAAGAATATTTTAAAATATTCTTACTTAAAGCTGAGTAGCTTTCTTGATGTAAAGCAAAATGATCTGATTCAAGCTGCCAGGACAGATGACAAAATTTTTTTTTTGTTAAATTCACACATGCACAGTGTTTAATCACTTGCATGTTATGAGCATGGTACTTTTGTTCTTGTGCATGAAACAGTTCCATGCAAAGACAAGTGCATTTAGTGTGTCTAACATCTGATTCTCTCCTTCTTTGCAATTTCTGCTGTCAGAAGTCAACCGTGTGCCAGGTGAGTTCTCCCTCCATTGGGTGAACTGAGTTTAATCAATGACTAATTTACAGGCTGTATCTGATCTTGTGGCTTGCAAGAAAAAAAAACTTGTGAAAAACTAAGTTTGAGACAAACAAAAAAAAACACATATTTGAGGACCCAATCCTTTTTTTGGCTTTATACATCTCAAGTTATTTGATAAAGTGAAATTCATCGAGGTGTAGGACTCGCTCATGAAAAAGAACAATAGAGGTTTAAGGAAATACCAGATCTTATGCATGGAGAATAGGTAAATATGAAATTGGAAAGGCTTAAATACTATGACTAGATACCATGGATTAGTACTAAACCTCAATGAAGTGTTAAGGGAGAAAGTTATTAACTTACTAGTTAACTCAAAACCTACTGAATGACACTTTTTTAATACCTAATGACTAAAATTAATCTCATTAGGTAGGAAATTGCTTTTGAGTTTGCCGGTAATCTATATTGTAGACTTTATATAGGAATTACCCTATATTCTCAGAAAAACAATTTATGGAATGAGTATTTGACTTAATTAATTCACCACCTTTGTTCTTCCTCCTCTGCCCCATCTTTACAAATAGTAGATTATGTTGTTTTATCTATTTTACTGTAAGTAACTGACCTTAATTCAGAAATAACTTTCCATTCCATTGTAATTATTCTGTCCGTTATCATAATGGGAATTAGTGCATGCTGCATTTTCATTGCTAAAGGAACAAAATGGTTATGTTACTAGGCCGAATGCCTTTACTGTAAATCAATTGCATGTTTAAATCCCTGCAGCAAAATAATTCACTGACACACTCATTGTTGAGCCCTTAACTTGCTTGATAATAAATAATGATTATATAAGAAAACTAACTGTAATGCTTAGATGTAAAAAAGTATTATTTGAACAAGGAAGAAAATATTAAAGAGAAAAATTTGCATACAGCTTTAACTATTTAGTGTACAGAAAACTGATATAAAATGAGCAGTTTCCATGATAGTTAGATATTTTCAAGGACAAAAGATTACTCATTTGAATTTCCATAGATTTTAACATGTAAGTCATCGTTTGAAGCCTCAAAATAGCTCCAGAAACTGAGGTCAGCTTAAACACTATGTTGACTGATGCAGTGAGATCTATGGTACTCTTACTTTGCTCTTTTGTGAGCCAAGCTTTTATGCTTATGTTAGAAAGGTTTCTCAATATGATTGATGCCATACTTAGCCATAAGTATGGAACATCACAATACCAACTGGTATTGTATGAAACTCTCTGTTTATTCTCTTTTGACTGTCTTTCTTCCTCTTCAAAGGTTTCTCGCATCTGACGATGGGCGAGCAAGGTACGCTACCCTTTTTTCTCTCTTTCTCTTTCTACTAACTTGCTTTTTTCCTCCCGCTGCCAGTTTATTAAATAGCAATGCAGCAGGTGAATTCCTGTTTCCTAACTGAGAGCCATTTCTTAGGCCTTTTTACGAATGCAATCATTTCAATGGTTATGTTGAATACTGAGTGGATCATTTAGATGGCTCACTCAAAGCATGACTGCAATCATGGGGTGAATGCTGACATTCAGAATGCTTCTTAATGTGATGCTACTCACACTTTTCGTGGCCATAAAGCACGTTATGTGAATACACACAGATACATACTCTTTTACAATATTGGTATTGCATGCCCTGAAGAGCCATCGGAAAATCTAACAGTGACTAATCAAGCTGGGCTATCAATGGACCAAAATAATGCATATAGTACAGTTTCATGTTGGTAAGCATTGATGCCCAGAGTTGCATTTGTAGGTCTGGAAGATTTTTATTTTTCTTTGCGTTCTGGATTTGCCATTGCACGCAATTGTATGTTTTATTTTACAGTGTGATTTTTTGTTTCTGCGTGTGTATAATCTTAAACTAATTTAGTGCATTACTGCAGAATGCTGCAACAATTCAGTGTCTAAGTTTTTTGTTGCTGTTTTGATAGTGTGTGGTGTGTTCAAGTGTTCCTAATCTGTTATCCTTCCCCCTTCTTCATTGCCCCTCAATGATGGAATTCATGCTTACTTGGATCCAATCTTCATTTCTGTAGGTAGAAGTAAAGGTAGAGTTCTGTTTTTATTTTCACTTTATATTAAATAAGATGTCTCTCTTTAATTTATTTTTATGTAAGATTGTTGATCTGTTATTGTGGTATCATAGCTGAACCGTGAAGTCCATTATTTGTTGGCTGATAATGAAACAAAGGAATGATAATGACAAAGGAGACTCATTTTCATCCACATGAGCTTTGGTTTCTCTGTGTTAATTTATCTTGATTGTTAATGTATGCACAGGACAAATCTCTTAGCGTATCTGTACTCTAATGGTGACATGGGTTTTATTTTAAATTGCAGTAAAGGATGATTAAAATCTAGATGTTTCCAAGTCTGGATGTTTATCTTGATGAGGATTGAAAATGCTTTGTTGCACTGAAATACAATCACTTCTTCTCACTGTTTTGGATTAACCAAGCTCAGGGAAAGTTCTGCATTTGTATTATGTGGAATCATATTCTTTATCATGTACAGGATAGGAAATGCATATAGGATTTACTGTCAAAGGCGGTTGCTAGGATTTATTTTCGATGATATTTCAGAAACAATCCTTAGCAATTAAATAGTGTTGAAGTTAATTGAGCCCATCAGTTCCGAACTTCACGTTCAACAATCCAAATAAACTTGAACACGTACGTTCTTTGAAATCAAGATTCTTGTTTCTCTGACTTTTAATTGTGCAAATTGAATTCTTAGTAAAAATTGGTTAGAAATTCACTTGTCTGTCAGATGAAGAGCTAAATGTCGTATTCCATGTTTTCATTTTCATGTTATATGTATGTGAATTTATTTGACAGAAAATGACATCAACTTGCTATAAATAGCTTAGAAAGAATGTGTGGTAACTATCATTTTATTTTCAGTCTGGTTTCAGGAATAGGATGACAGCTTTTTGATAAATGATTTCATCATTTACACTTTCCGTTTGCTGTCTAATTAGGTTTTTCAGCATTATGTTGCTCTGTGTGTTTTTTGTTCATATAAAAAGGAAAGATGCATGTGTTCACTGTGGGTGATGTGTCAACTTGCTAGTTAGTGCTTTCAGAAATCTTTGATAAGGTTTCTGTGGAATAACAGATGTTGGTTGAAATTCTGTCAGATCAAAATTAAAACCTGCTCTGGCTGTAGATAAATACTTCAGTGAATAAAGGTTAGTACATTACATTGAGCTGCTACTCATTTAATGGCTGGGGCAGTAAAGATGGGACAAAATCCAATGGCAACAAGATTTGAGCCGATTCATAACAGATTTCTATCCACTGTTCCAGCTGTGCAAACTGATTGTGGTTGAATTTCACGTTCTTGAGTTACGTAGGGCTTTAAGTTATACTAAATTATATCTGTACTCATAAGGAAGATCTTGTGGCACAGTGATTAGCGTCACTGCCTCTAACCCAGAAGTTCTGGGTTCACATCCCATTCCAGGACTTATAAAGTTCATAATGTGTAAATCCTTCCAATGTATCACAATGGTGTGCAGTAAGAGTAAGAGATATGTTCTGAAATTAATTTGAATCTCAATGTTAAGGTAGGTTATGGCCTATGTAAAAAAGTGCACTTAGACCAGATTGGTGCTAGTGCCATGGGCTCATCCCTGTTCTTGGATAGAGAGGATTTGGGATGAGCCTCCTTGCCTGGCCTGTGGTGGGGTTTGAAGAGCTGTTGCTCAAGCTTGTCTCTAGGTAGCAAGCATCACGGGGAAGACTGTTGATATTTGTATGAAGTTCCTTTGTTTGCTGTCCCAATAACGATTGAAATCTCTTTTTGTTAAAAACATACTGGTTAACATCTATGTTAAAGCAGAAAAGGAATTTCAGCAGTTGATGTGAGTCATTTCCATAGAATTATCCTGCAGTATAATTTCAGAGCAATTATGATGAGCTCTTTTCATCAGAAATAAAGCATTTGATATCAATTAAAACATTCATGGAAATGGATATCATAAATTCATATGTGCTTTTGTTTGTTGCTGTGCAATGTGCAAACATTAATGATAAAATTGCTGTGATTTTTCCAAGTACTACTGGCCATTTTTGTTCTCTTGGTGCCACTCTGGTTGTGAGAGAATAATTAATGCCTGTGTTGTCTTTTTTTAAAAGAAAATCTCTATTGAGGTGTGCAGGTTATATCAAATAAAATGGCGTTAGGTTTACAACAGCATTTGGAACTTCCACACAAGTTCCAGAATTTTGAATTTCCTGTGTGTCTTCTCACATCTGAAGAATGTATAATTAGATGGTGGAAGGCATTTAGTTACTTGTTGAACACGCACTGGAGGATTTAAGAATTGTGCAAAATAAGGGGAAGAGTTTTATATATATCTTACACATAATAAAATAAATTTTGGAGAAAATGGATGTTGAATTTAAAGATAATATTGGATTCTGTATATTTCCCTCCCCACCCCATCTGCCTTTCATAGAGACTGTTCTCTCCGCGACACTCTTGTCCGCTCCATACTCCCCACTAACCCCACTAACCCCAACACCTTTCCCTGCAATCGCAGGAAGTGCTATACCTGACCCTACACCTCCCCTCTCACCTCCATTCAAGGCAAAAAACAAACCTTTGACATCAGGTGGATGTTCACCTGCACATCTGCTAATGTGGTCTACTGCATCCACTGATCCCGATGTGGCCTCTTCTACATCGGTGAGACCAAGCGGAGACATGGAGACCATTTTCTAGAGCATCTGCACTCTGTACGTGACAAACAACAGCACTTTCTGGTCCCCCTCCAACTCCCTGGGTGACATGTCCGACCTGGGCCTTCTCCAGGGTCACAATGACGCCACCCACAAACTGGAGGAGCAGCACCTCATATTCTGCCTTGGGAGCCCACAGCCCGATGGTCTAAATGTGGATTTATCAGTTTCAAAATCTCCCCACCCCTGGCCTCAATCCCATGGCCAGTCCTCCCTCTCAACCCCACCTCCTTGACCTGACACAACCTGTCCATCTTCTGTCCCACCTATCTGCTCCTCCCACCTCACTGACCAATCCCCATCATTCCCTACCTGCACTCATCTATCACCATACCACCTACCTTCCCCAGCCCCACCCCTCCTCGCTATTTATTTCTGAGCTGCCCTCCCCGTCCCCATTTCTGAAGAAGGGTCCCGACCCAAAACATCAGCTTTCCTGTTCCTCTGGTGCTGCCTGGCCTGCTGTGTTCCTCCAGCTCCACACTTTGTTACCTATATTGGATCCTAATTGTGTTTGGCCTCCAACTTCTTCTATCATTATGTTAAACATTTTGCATTGTTCCAAGCACCACA